>NC_132928.1:51860388-52460388 GCF_047675955.1 Chlorocebus sabaeus
TCACCCAGGTTCCAATATCAGCTCCTCTGCTTGCTGCGTGTGTTTGGGTAGTCACTTAACTTCTTTGAACAGTGATTTCATCATTTGCAAAATAGAGAGTGTAGCACGTACTTCATGATGTATAAATTAAAATGAAATCATATGTTACTGTGTACCCTACATGGTACATAGAATGCCATGGATCATATGTACCATACATGGTACATAGAAGATGGGCAGTCAAGTAAATTCTCTTTGTTCTTATATCAAAATTTACTTTTTCTTTCCCACCCCTCCCCTCCCCTCCCCTCCCCTCCCCTCCCCTCCCCTCCCCTCCCCTCCCCTCTTCTCCCCTCCCCTCCCCTCTTCTCCCTTCCCCTCCCCTCTTCTCCCTTCCCCTCCCCTCTCCTTCTTTTCCCTTCCCTCCCTCTTACAGTGATGGTGAATGCCTGAATTTTTTCAATTAGTCCTTTTGGGGTCCAGGCACAACTGAGATTAATATCAGTTAGAACTTGAGCATCATTGCCAAATCCTCAACTCCTTATGCTGACACATGGACCACATGAAGGGACTTGTCTCAGTGCTAGGTGATGCTAATTACCATCTGATCTGAAACCAGAGTTGCTTTCCTTTGTTTAATAATTTATATCTTCTCTGAGAACACTGAACTAAAGTTTAATATTACAGAAAGGGATGATTGATCTAAATGCCAACAAAGCTAAACTGTAGGAAAGTCACCCAAAGCCCCTTTGTGGGCTGCCACTCACAGGCAACCTAAAGCACCAGGTGGCATTTGAGGGAGTATGCACAAGAAACAGTAGGAGAGTTAAGCTCCTGAGATGTGAAGTGTGGGTCAAGCCTCTCTCCCTGGGTGTCACCAGCTCCTGCTGGCTGAGAGGCATGGCAGGGCTCCTGGAAGCGAGCACATCACAGCCTCAGGCTCCAGTGTATGGTACTGTACTTTATTTTTCATTTCTTCCTTCATCAACCATTTACTGAATATCTACTATGTGCCAGGTGCTCTGCTGGGCAGTGTGCATAGTCACAGAGTTGCTCTCAAGCTGCTCACAGTCTGGTGCAGAACATACACATTAACAGCCAGTTGTCTCTTTCCTCCCCATCTCCACCCACGCTCCCCAAATAGTGATGTAGCAAAAAGCCCCTCCAGTATTTTTCCTCCTCTGTAGCATTTTGGAAGGGTGGGTTTGAGGGACAGTGAAGGAAGCCTGAAATAACAGTAATAACCATTAAAAACCGTTATGATGTGCCAGGAAATAGGGTAGGCATTTTCCAGATATCTCATTTAATTGATATACTCAGGGAAACAAGAGGTTTGTGATGTAAGACAGAAACAGATCTGGAATTTTCAGAAGTGTTCTTCCTCATCAGGCTGAGAAATCCAGTTTCATCCCACAGACACAGCTTAGTTAATGAAGGGTTGGTGCTCCTTGACTGCTTTGATTCTGTGGAAGAATGCACCCTCAAGTGACTTCTACCACCCAGGTGCTGAAGGAAACGCTATCCATTTCAGTATGGCTGTGACAGATGCCCCCGAGGCACTGCAGTAAAAACAAGCTGATTCTGGCACTTTCTCTTTCCTCTAACTGGAAGGCTCTTCTCCCTACAGCCACGTGGCTGGCTCTGTCACTTCTTTGCGCTTCCTGCAAATATCACCTTCTTAGGCAGGTTGTCCCTCACCACTCTATTTGTAACTGAGCCTCCCCTGCTCCTTGAGCACTCAAAACAGTACCTGGCCCAGAGCAGGTGATCAAGAAATATTTGTCGAAGTAATTAATGATCTGATGCTGTTAGGAAGAGATGACTCCGTGTAGCCTGAGGATGGTAGGACTAGAGAATGTACCCTTATTCATCGAGTTATTAATTTATTAGGTATTTATTATGCAGCCAAATTGTGTCTGGCACAGTGCTGGGCTTTGGGGTACTAAATATAATGAGACACAGTTCCTGCTTCTAGAGAACTCAGTCTAAGGAGGAAAATAGACACATGTAATACTCACAGTAGTTGTAACGATAACTCACATTTAATGGGGTGTACTGCATGTTAGGTGCTGTTCTAAGCATGTTTATGTATATTAACTCTCAACTTTCACAACAAAATGAGATATTACTCTTATGCCCATTTTGTAGACGAGGAAACACGCCCAGAGGCAGAGAGGCTATACACCTAGACGCAATACAGTGTGAGCAGTGTTGGGGTGCATGAAAGCAGCTTCTGTTTTGGCTGGGTACTATTTCTTAGAGCAGGGAGGGGAAGTGGCAGCTTCGAGAGGCCTGTTTGAACTCATTGCTGTCCTGCCCACACCCCACTGACCAGCTGTTTTAGCTACTGCACATGTCTACCCTCCCTCCCTCCAATCCTTTGCTGCTCTGGACCTGGTCTCCCCTGAACTCAAAGTGGCAGTGGGTGAGCTCTCGCTCTGGACCACATGACTACTTGACATTTTGGTCCTGGGTCTGCAGGTCCCTCCAGTGTTCTATAGCAGGCAAGATGGCTCAACTCAGGCATCCAAATTCCCCGCTTCCCTCCCTCAAACCTGTGGTCTCAGACACCCCATTTTGAGTCCTGCTGTCCTCAGTGAGAGGGGAGAGACAGTGAACAGCTCCCAAGCTCCACAACTGCTCACTCTGTAGGGGCCCACGAAGGTCTGCATTCACTGAAAGGATCTCTTGCGAGCCTCCAAAAGGAGAAAATATGACACCTTCAACCTTTTCACCTTGTCTGTTCCTCCCTCAGTCCCTTCTGGGTCTTGGGTGACCACACTTTGTGCTTCAAAACTCTAGGAGGTCACTTGTCTTCCTCACCTAATGATGTGTTACAGAAAACAAGCTTCCATTACTTGCAAAAGTGTGACAGGAACATGAATATTAATAACTCCCATGGGTTCCCTGCAAACATCCATCACCATAGCTTAGAAGTCTTGTTCTGACTTGCCTGGCATGGGGGTAACTGCTCAGCAGAACAATAATAAAGCATTCATGAACCCAGCTTAGGCAGAGCTCTTCTCGGGGCTTTGAACTCCTGTGCTCCTGCAGGGCTGAGATGGGAATGTGCTCTCCTCCACCTGGGTTCTTGCAGGAAGACATATGATTTTGGTCAGGGACAGGACCTGGCAGATGTGCTAGGATCCAGTGGATCGGGAGTAGGGACATCTTTTTATCAAAAAGAAAGTGATCCTTGGTGACAGCATCTTGGTGATCAGCATTAGATCTAGGCTAACATGTTGGAGAGATGCTGGAACCTATACATGGAGAGCTGGTCCAGCACAGAACCATACAACCTCAGGGCTCAGAGATCAGCATTTTGGGTAAACTGAGTCCGTAAAAGGAAGAAAAGTAGTAGCAAATCAGCAGCAGGGCCAGGAGTAGAGAATCTGGAAATGATTGTTTATCTTAGAAAGCCCTAGGGCAAGGACATTAGGATAATGTTGCCCTTGTCCTTTATTCAGGATTTCCACTGAAATCTGTTGACATATTCATCTTGTTGAAAATTGTTTTATTCTGAAAATCTCCCATTATATGACATGCTGTGTCTCCTGGGCCCCCAAATCTCACAGGGTGGACCCAGGCTGGGACAGAGGTTGGGAGGCTCATAGAATTTCCATCTTAGGCAGTACTGCTCTAGTAAAAAGTGCTCCCAGGATCTGAAGGGCATTCCTGGCAGGCCTGCAGAATGGATAGAATACAAGGGGATTGGAGCCTCTGGGGTTGAGAAACATGTCGGCCCTGTCTCTTGGGTTCTGTTGCTCCAGGATTCCCAGGCGATCTTTGAGGGTTGAGCTCCTGGTCTGATGGCTCTTTAAGAACATAATAGCTTGGGTCCTCTAGCTGAAAAGTCATTGTTGGCATTTTTTTTTTTTTTTTTTTTTTTTTTTTTTTTTTTGAGACGGAGTCTCGCTCGGTCGCCCAGGCTGGGGTGCAGTGGTGTAATCTCGGCTCACTGCAAGCTCCGCCTCCCGGGTTCACGCCATTCTCCTGCCTCAGCCTCCTGGGTAGCTGGGACTACAGGCGCCCGCCACCTCGCCTGGCTAGTTTTTTGTATTTTTTAGTAGAGACGGGGTTTCACCATGTTCGCCAGGATGGTCTCAATCTCCTGACCTCGTGATCCGCCCGTCTCGGCCTCCCAAAGTGCTGGGATTACAGGCTTGAGCCACTGCGCCGGGCCATTGGCAATTTTTTTTAATGTGTAATATACATGCTTTTTCCACTTTTTTTTCCTATTTAGAATTTTAAAAACATCCATATCTCTAGCTCACAAAAGTAGAATTAAAAATTTGGATTTTTCTAGAGAAAAACATCTTCTTGGGTAATTTCAATGTGATCAAGGTAGCATCTCTTTTGCTCAACTTTAGTTCATTCATTAAAGCTATAGTGGGGAATAAAAACGTTCATTTTTTTTTGGCAGCAGCATGCAAAATCCCTCTGTTGTACAATTGACAGTGGTGGGGAAATCTGTATCATTTGTTCTAGTTGTCAGATTTTCTTGTAGTTGGAATTCCAATGTCTTGCATTAGAGAAGGCCATGCAGATGAAAGCCATTGAAACATTCAGGGCTTTCTCCATGTAAGACTTTTTTTTGCAGGAGGTCACCCCCGACAGTGTTCTGTTGGAGGATGTTCCAGCAGATCTGCAGCTGTAAGACCTGTGAAGTGAATCCTGGCCTTGAGCTGTGTGATTCTGCCCTTTCTGAGCTTCAGTGTTCCCACCACTAAAATGAAAATAAAAATAATAACTGCTCTTTCTACTGTGCAGAATTGTCCTAAGGATAGCATAAAACCCTTTATGGGAAATAATTTTAAAGACTGTGTGTGCATTGCTGAAGAGTTGTTGTTTTTGTTGCATGTTGTATAGAAACAGAAACTTTTTCTAAGCATATCAGAAATGTTCTTTGAAAATATCCTTGCCAGTTATTGGTTACTGAATTGTTCAACAAAAGCTTGTAATACCAGAAGGCTGGGTCTTAGAAAAGGGAAAAATTACATGGTGATTCTAACAGATAATATTGGCTATCTATTCAACACCTGTTTTTCCATCACTCCTTTCTCTTTCATGAAAGAATCCTGGTGTTGTTCATCCACCCTCCTTTATCATGACCACATGTTTCAAGGGAGGCAGGCTTTCACCCAGAAGCAGGTCTTGATTGGTTTAACCCAGTGGTTCCCCAACTTTAATGTGCCTTGGAGTCAATCACCTTGGAATCAACCAACAATACTGGGACCCACCAGTAATTTCTGAGTTAGGAGATTGAGATGGAGTCAGAGAATCTGCATTTCTAAATTCCTAGGTGATGCTGACACTGCTGGTCCGAGGACCATACTTTGAGCATCACCGATCTAAGCTAATCATAGTGGTCCCATTTGTATTGCCGGTTATTGTTTAGATATAGATACATGATGCAGTTCTGGCCCCTGAGATGTGATCAATATGCTGAGGGCTTATGAGAAATGTTGTCCCACTCTTCCACAGAGACCCAGGGAGAAGAGCGTTCCCTTTCTGCTTCTTGACATTATCTCTGAATGGGCCTCCTGGAACTGTTGCAGATATTTTGGGACTATGAAGGGAGCAATCCTAAGGGCAAAGTGGATGCATTAATAATGATCAGACAAAAAGGATAAAAAGCATTTAGGTCCTTGATTATGTCACTGAGTTGCCAATTTAACCGTGGTGCTGGCCACCTCTTATTTATGAGCCATTTGGAGTTGGAGTTCTCTGTTACTTTCAGTCAAAGGGAACCTAATAGATAAAATGGCATGGTAAAAATTCCTTTTCCTTCATGGGGACATGGAGGTAGGGTACGTGACAGGAACCCTGAGCCTTATAGAGGAAATGGGAGATACCTGGTGCTAGAGACTGCCCTTAGCAGTAAACTATGCACCTAAGTTAAGGTCTATCAGGAGAAGAACCAGAAAGGGACTAATTTTGGAAAGAACTGGAGGCGGAGGGTTGGGGTGTGAGTAGAGTTCACGACCTGGGAGACGTGACCACAGTGGAAGAGGCTGGGAGCACCTGGGTGAATGGAAAGGTATGTTGGGTGATTTAAGAACAGCAAACTTTTGAGGATTTTATGGTATGAGTGGGACATGATGGGTGTGAAAGTAAACCCAAAAGAGGAAAGAACAGACTGAAAAGTAGAAAAAGTAGTAGCAAAGGGACCTGGGGACCTGTGTGCTGAGGGAGATGTGATGCCCTCAAATGATACATTAAAGAAAAAACTGGGTTTGACTCCAGTAAAGCTTTTCTCAGTTGAAAGACAATATGGGGTCCTGAGGTGGTCTTTATCCAGTGGTATATATGCTATTAGGGACAGCCTGTGATTTCATAACAATTACTAAGAATTTACTTGTACTCAAACTCCGTGACTTGTTGTAAGTGTGTTCCTCTATTACCTGTGGGCCTGATCTGTGACTTTCTAGTGTTTGTCCTATGTTCATATGCTCCTGAGTGTCTTCAATGGGCCAGTGCCTACCAACCCCACTTGTAAGCACTACTCACTGACTCTGTTCCCAGTACAAGGTCCCCAGGAGCTCTCTTCTCAATATTGGTTATGCAACAATGAAAAGGCATGAACCTCAATCCCAAGATGCTCACAGGTTAGGGTAGCACTGTCCGATAGAAATACAATACAAGCCACAAAGACAAGCTACATGTGTAATTTTAGGTTCTCCAGTAACTACATTGAAAAAGTAAAATGAAATCCTAATAGTATATATATTTTTATCCTGGTGGTTCTCAACCAGGGGAGATATTGCTCCCCAGGAATCATTTGGTGATATCTAAGAATGTCACTTGGCAATGTCACTGGGCAATTTCTGATTGTCACAACTAGGAGGGCATTAGTGGCATTTAGTGGATGAGATGCTGGTCAACACCCTACAATGCATTGGAGGACAACCTCCCACAACAAAGTAATATCTGGCCCAGATGTCAATCAACAGTGCTGAGGTTGAGAAACTCTGATTTAACCCAATACATTCAAAACATCATTTCAATATGTAATCAAATAGAAAAAAAATTGATAATCTTTTTTTTACATTTAAAAATTTAAGGTCTCATGGTTATTTTACACTTATAATATATCTTCATTCAGGCTAGCCATATTTCAGCTGTTCAATTGCCACATGTGGCTATCAGCTACTGTATTAGACAGGAGTATGGAGGGTATAGTTAATGTCCAGAAAGCTCTCTGTGGCCCCCATACTTCCTGGGCACAGCAAATATGGTGGGATACAAAGTCTTTACCTTTGAGAGACCCACATGATAAGGAATCGGGATAAAAGGATTGCATGGAGACTCTCTGATTATTAAACTAGATAAGAATACAGATACATTTAAAACAATATCTATTTAACCTTTGCATTATTTCCCCGCAAAATGCCACCAAGAGGATCTATGTAGTTTCTTATTCCCTTGAGACAAAGGTCAAATACCCCATTGGGAAGATTACTGTGAGGGAGTTGGCTTCAGTGCAGCGCTGAGGATTTAGATATTGATCACTAAAGCTTTCATGTAGTTAAAACAAACAACCAAGCAGCACCCTTTGCCTCCTCCAAAGCACTCTAAAATTTTTTGCTACTGAAAAATGAAAATTAAAGGGTTTCAGGTTAAAAAGAAGGTGATCATGTAGTAATCAGAGCTTTAGAACAATTCAGACCGACCTTGGTACAACATGCTGCAGTTTGTAATCCCCAATTTGAAGGCTTCGCAGCATCTCATTAGTCTGGAGTCTTGGTACAGATAATTCTGTATTGAGTGAGTAATTAAATGTGACATAGAAGCAGGCGGATGGATTAGTGACACACCCAGGGGTCCCTCTAAGGGGGCCTTTCCTCTTTCTGCCCACGAGGGAAGGTGGCGAGAGGCTTAGCAGAGATCCTGCAAGGCAAAATGCCATGCGAAGGCAAGGCAAGATTTTGTACATTATCTGTGGGTCAGGGCAATGCGCCAGTAAGTGTGGGGACAAGGACCTTATGGAAGGACCTTGATGGAAGCCCGGCTTTGTGCATGAAGTAACAGGGTCGCCTCTGTGGTGCAGCTGATCCTTTCTGTGCTGATGCTGGCAATGTGTCCTCAGCTTTCCAGAGTAAGCAGCTCATTCTGCCCTCAGTGGGATGAGAGCCTGTCTGTGTTTACTTTAAGTCAGAGTGGAGAAGCCTGCCTATGATGCCAGAGCCCTTTGAAACTGGAGCGTATGCGAAAACACCAGGCTTTGTCTAAAATGAAGGAAGCCAAAAAGAATGTTTTCTCATTTTTACAGTGTCAGTAAGGCACTTGTTTTCATATAGTCAAAGGCTTGCACAGGGACTCATGCGATTTACCTTTTTGTTTCCAGAAAGGTTCTTACTCTGCTTTCTGCACACCTGAAAATCTACCCATATTTCAAAGTCCACCAGGGAAGGAGCTTATCAAATCTTTTTGGAAACAAATTCAATTTCTTGTCAGCCCTCAATCAACATAGATTGAGCACTGGCTCTGCACAAGGAATTAGGAGCTAAGAGAATAAAGAAAAGGAGCTGCAGCTTCTGTTTTCAAGGGGCTCATGAGGGACATGAAAAGACAGGGTGTGACAAGGGCCCACTGAAAAGCACACACATTAAGGCCTGTAGGAGTCGAGAAGAGGAAGCACATTTGGGGCTGCATTGGCGAGGAAAGATGTCCTGCAGCAGGTGAAATTTATCTGGTCTTCTGGGATTGGGTAGTGGGGAGGGCCTGGTGTTGGGAAATCCCACCTCACGCTCTCCCTTCCTCTGCACCCCACCTGTGAGTTCACTGACTACAGCGTTTCAGCACAATGCAAGGCACCACAGTTACAAAGATGAGCCAGGCTTGGTCCCAGCCTCTAGGAATTTACAAGGGACTTATACCAGTTGCCAGAAAGTTGTTCTTCCATGGAGATGTGCCTTGTGACTCACTCACTCATTCAACAAGGACCTATTGAACATCTGTTCTGTGCCCAGTCCTGCTCTTGATGCTAAGAATACAATGGGCCACAAGGCAGATAAAGCCCAGCCTTTATAAAGGTCATGGTCTAGAGGGGCAGGAGACAATAAACACGTAATTACCAGTGTGATAAGAGTTATGAAAAAGGAACAACAGTGTGCTAAGGGGCAGATAGCAAGGCATTCAACCTGATCTGGGAGAGAGAGAGTTCTTTTCAGACGTGATGCTTCAGCCGACACTGAAATGCAGAATGGAGTTATCCAGGTGAAGGGGGAGAGGGGAGTGAGGGGAGACGAATCTACCCATCAGAAGGAAGACACAGTGCAAAAGTCCAGAGTGGAGAGAATATGGCACCTTTGAGGAGCTAAAACGTGTCCAAGAGGGCTGCAGTAGGAATGGGGCTGAAGTCCAAGAGCTAGGGCTGGCCCTTCTGGGCTGGAAAGTGAGCACTTTCCACATAAGTGGAAAAGTAATTAAGTGTCTGCTGGGCTCAATGGTCAAAACAAATCAAAGCTAAAGCAAATATCCTCTCTCCTGTCCCACTTTATGCAGGAAAGCAGGCTCCCTTCTTGCACAGTTGTACAGGGATAGTGTAGACCATGTGCATCCTCACTAAGAGGGTCCCTGCCCTGCTCCCTGTACCTGTCATCTCACCTCTACGCAATCAGCCTTCAGCGCAGGACCCATGGACACCCTGCATCTACAAGCTCTGTCCCACCAGTCCCTGCAAGTCCTTGAGGACAGGAGTCTGCCTTCTTTGTCTCTGTTTCTGCAGCATCAACACAGTGCCTGGCACCCAGGGTGCTCAGTGAGTACACAACTCCACTGTGCCAGGGGAAGTACCTGGTATTCAATTTTTTCTTGTGATGGGCTGAGCCCTAAATACCTGGGGAGGCTCCAAAAGGTATTCTTTTTTTTTTTTTTGAGACAGAGTCTTGCTCTGTCACCCAGGCTGGAGTGCAGTGGCATGATCTTGGCTCACTGCAAGCTCCACCTCCTGGGTTCACGCCATTCTCCTGCCTCAGCCTCCTGAGTAGCTGGGACTATAGGTGCCTGCCACCGCGCCCGGCTAATTTTTTGTATTTTTAGTAGAGACGGGGTTTCACTGTGTTAGCCAGGATGGTCTCGATCTCCTGACCTCGTGATCCGCCCACTTTGGCCTCCCAAAGTGCTAGGATTACAGCCATTGGGCTGTTTCACAGTTGGACTTCTGCCTCAGTTTCTCTGCTTAATATTCCAGTGACCTGATAAGGCTGGAGTTGTGCCTGGAAACCCTAGCCACTGATGTTTATGGAGTACCTGCTGAGTGTAGACACAGTGTCAGATGCTGTTGAGGATGGTATACAACAGCATTTGCTATTAAAAAAAATACACTAGAAGACATGAGCCCTGACCACATGCATCTAAGCATTTGCAATAATTAAGTGTGCTGGGTTTTCATTAGTATTTCGAAAAGTGAAAATCATCTTGTTTCATCATTTCAAAGGATAAGGTGATTCTGACTACAAATATGACACTTAAGTAATCTTATGCTTAAAAAAAATTGGTATTTGTAGGTGCCAACACTTACTTCCTCCTTTTTCCAGTTGACAGTTATTTTACATTCATTACATCTTTGTGTTATGAAATCCACATGAGGTAAAAAGTGGCACTGGTTTCAGAGATGGAATAGAGTTCAAAGTTCTTTGACGTATTCAAAGGCTTTCACCATCTTACCCCAACCTCCTTGCACTGTTCCTTTTCATATTCTCTTTCATGAAGATGTCTTTTTCTCCATTTCTGCTTGCTTTCACTCTTCCTCCTCCATCTCTGACTTCTTCCTCTATTCCTGGCTCCTCATTTTCTGTGTTCTTTCTCGTCTGTCACCTGGCGCCCTGATCAGACTCATGTTCTTATACATCAACTGTGTATAGCTAACAATTTTTGATGGCTAACTTAGAAAGCTAACCAAAAATGTCCTCCTGATTGTACAATTAAAACAATTCATTTTCAAATTTGGGAAATATGGAAAGTATAAAGGACACAAGGGTCACTGCTGACTATGGAGGAGTGGTCAAGAGCACAGGCTTCCAAACCTCAGTTTTGTTGCCTTGTAACCTTGGGCAAGTTACTTACCCTCTCTGAGCCTCAGTATTCTCATCTGTGAAGTGGAAAAGATATGGGCTTACCATAAATATCATGAAAATTACCTATAAAATGCTTACTACTGTTTCTGGCAAGTAATAAGCACTCAATACTTCATACTATTAATACTTAATACTATTGTTATTATAATAACCATTAAACATTTTCAGACTACTATTTATAATTTCTACTAAAAATGCTTTGTGAATGCCAACCAACAATCTTACAAGCAAAATTTGAACCCATTCTGTTAGCAAGCTGTGGACTGCTTTTCCTTCCCAGAGTGGAAAAGTGATTTGCCTTACATTACAGAAGAGTTCACAGGTGCCACCAGGAAATGGAGCAAACATACTTGATTCCCTTATCTGTGCCATAAGAGTGCGTCAAGCAGGTGACCACAGTCATGTTGGTGTGAAACCAGCAGAAGGCAGGCGTTGGAGGCTCAATCACTTGATTCAGTAACAGATGCTGTTTATAGCATACAAGTACTTCCCTGGATCCTCTTGGTATGTGTGACACGGACTATGTGCTGAGAGTGCATGCCATGTTATGTCCCAATGGTAGGCATGGACTTTGATTCAGACAGTGCAGTAGAACACTCTGGGTTGGGCATGGGCTCCTTCTTACCCTGCCCAACCTGCCTCCCAACACCACTAAGCCTGTCAAGATAACTGGCTCACATCCCATTAGGAAGAATTACCATGATCACTAATGGGTAGTTAGGGACAGCGTTCCAGTTTAAAGACTTTCATGGGCCGTGAAAGCTAGTGAGTAAATAACCGTTTATCAACCAGTCACTTAGAGGACACTGCACAGAATGATGTTCTAGGACTTCCAAACATATAGAAGCCATATATCATAATGGAGCATAAAAGTTATGTGTGAATAGGCTGTAAAACTGAACAACTGTTTACCTTAGTGAAGTTTTATTTACATGCCCTGCAGTAGATACTTAGATGTGCTTCATACGGAGGCTGCCGATCCCAGCTGTAAGCAGAGCTCAGCAAAGTGGCAATGCATCGGTTAGATGCCAACTGCAGCGTGCTTTCAGGGGCCCAGGGAAGGCTTCTCTTGCTCTGTGCAAAGCTCAGTTTGCCTGCCTGATGCTTAAAATTTCTTGAATGAGAAACTAAAGCTTTATTTCCATGATTCCAGAAAATTCAATTTGACAATTTCAACATTGGATTCAACATGGAATACTGCTTAATGCACAAATAGCCAACATTTACAGGGTTACATTCTTTACAGAATGCTTCTGTATGTGTAATCTTCTTTATCCTCAAATGCTCCAATAAATTTAACTATTGCTCCCAATTATGAGGAGGGATCTGTGACTTGAAGGAGTTAAATGCCTTGCCTGAGGGCACATTCTGGGCATAGCAGGGCTGGGACTGGAGTCTGGTGCTTCTGCTGAGGCCTCCTTGTCAGTGATCTTTCCACAAGGGTGGGGGCTTGCATTAACTGCCATACAGGAGCCAGTTTTGAAAGGCAGTAGATGCAAACTGGAGAGGGGCGTCAGCACTCCCCAGTTGGGGCAGGCCCTGAGGGCTCCTTCTCTGCAGTGCTCCCTGCTCACTCCTGGTTGATCCTGCCCAGGGCTGTGTTGTTCTGATGAGCCTGCACGTGTTTCCTCTAAGCTTACGGAGTTGGCCCCATTCGACACTTGCATTCCCTGTTGTGATTGAAACCCCATTCCGATCCCCAGCCTCCTTGGCTGAAGTCCTGGAAACCTGCTACTTCCTTGCCAGCCCTGTCCTCCAGGAAGCTGAGCTTTGTCCCCCATGCTCCCTTTCCCAGCTGGGGTTTTGTTCCTGTGGACAGACCTGCCAGAACTGAATGCTGATTGCTGTTTTTTTTTCCTTGGTCTCCTGCTATTTCAGGGAACTGCCGTTTGTTCATTTTTATTTCTATCATTATACGCATTTTTATTGAGCATCTACTATATATAAGACACAATCCAGGATTGACCCCCTTGGCTCTCAAGGTCACCCTAATGGAACCAGTTTGCCACACACCTATAGAAGTTCTACTTTGTGTTACTGTGGTCTATCTCACAGGAGGCTTTAAAGTTGGGCTTTGGTTCTCTATGTGTCCCCCAGCTGGTAAACACACAGTCAATGGTAGCTTAGGAGAGACACCAGAGGTAAGGGTGGGTCACGGTTGGGAATAGAACATGGGAAATGGGTTCTAGGAGACTTTTAAGACAACATGGGGATTTCTGAATGTTACCAAGGCCTGACTGGCCCTGGTTCCAGGTGAGTCAGTAAGCAAGTGACTCTGCTGAGTGACAGTCAATGAGCCAAAGAAGAGGTGGGATCATTTATATAAAAGGGTAACAAAGAATGACCTTCAGTGTTGTTTAATGACATTACCTTCCCAAGCTGCAATCCTTTAGTTTCACAGGTATCTGTCGCAATACTTGAATGAATTTGATCTGAATTTCTGCTCTATCTATTTCCCCACCAGCTTCATTTTGAAAATCACCTTTTCTAAATGACAACTCAATCAATTCAATAACATGCAGTATTACACAGAATTACACAGTAGGAAGCTATTCCCGTATCCCACTTCATACTTGTAACTATCGGCTGCTTTTCTGAATAGTAGGCATATGTTTCAAAGTCACATTATTTTCATCTCCAGACTCGGAGGTGGAATGACACTGAGATGGACACAACTCCGATTAGAGGCTGAACACTCTCCTCTTCCTCCCCGTTTTCACAAGCAACTCTTTTTTGTCACAGCCAGGGCTGCCAGCCTGCATTCAATGTCCCATCAGTTCAGTTATGTGAAGAAATCATTGGCTTGATCAGCATCATTATAGAAGCTTTCTGATATGCTGGGTTTTTTGTTTTTGTTTTTTTTTAATGTTGTTTCCCGAGCTTTTGGAATCCTGACAAGGTAAATGAAGGTGAAATGAACATGTATATTTTGGCTTTGTTTTCCAGGGCTAGGTAAAATGATGGACAGCATTGTATTACTAGAGGAATTAGGAGGAGATAGGCTGCACACATTGGTTGATCCACAGAGTCTGTGGGTAATGAGCTGGAAAAAAGAAAACTAAAAACTGCTGATTGAAAATTTGAATCATTAAAAGCTTTGAAATCAACATCTTCTTTTAGAATTTCAATCTTCTATGATTTGCTTAGAGTCAGTGGTCTGAGCCACAGGCCAAATTGTCAATCAAAATGAGCAGGATTTGCTCATGACCTCCGTTGTTTCAGAGATTATATTAAACACTTCAAAAGCTGCAGTAACTCTTCCAGGGCAGCAGAGTGGTCATCGGGGTACAGTACTCCCTGGACTTTCATTGATTTAGAATTTGCATTTCTCATTATTTGCAAATGACCCTCCATGTTTAAAATATATTATAATTTGTATTTTTGCTGAAGCATGAATTAGAATTTCACTTGCCGGCTGGGATGCAAGTGTAGTGGTGTTGCACAGCTAGTAAATGAGTCAGGCATCTTGCCCCCAGGCACCCAAAGAAAAAATGTTGTTTTCATTCATTGTATATGCATATTATAGGGGAAATTATGTGCCATAGTGGTAATTTGTGAATTGGAGGGATTCATAAAGGTCTTGGAAAAAATTACTCCTGAGTGTCAGGCTGTACTGCAGGTGTATCTTATTATAATGAAACTCAGTACAGCATTGCTTTGCTTGTGTGAACATGACTTACTGGCCATTAAGAGATGACTTATTTTGTAATCAGTATGTAAAGAAAAAGGGCTGCTGAGCAGACAATATAGATGTTTCCACATTTATCCACACGAAAATTCAAGCTCTTAACTCAAAGGTGATCTCCTCAAACCTTCATCCAGAGGCACTCTCTCCCTTTTTCCTTTAGTGTGGATCTCAGGTGCAAATTGAAGTCATCATCCTAAGGAGCTCTTGGCATCTACCTGTTCATGGTCTTGCCCATGTGTTAGTTCATTTTCACATTTTCCCTTTTCATGCCCCATCCCAATGCCTATTCTCTCCCTTGATATATTATAAACATGCATACTAATGTGTTGAGAATATGCCATTAAAATGTATGACATTTAAATTTATATAAATGGTATTTCAGTAAAAAAAAATATAAATATATATGTGCATATATATTTGCTTTTTACTGTTTCCATTTGGCCTAATTTTCTAGGATTTATCCATGTGGTGAATGTGCATCTGGCTAATTCTTCTGTTGTATCGTGTCCAGAGTGTATCCACCATGTGATGCTTACAACGCCAGTTACAGACACCATTGTTGGCTCAAGGCTTTGCTGCTACAAACAATGCTGTGAGGACCATTTTATCCATGCCCCTATACCATCATGGGTGAGTGTTTCTGGAGGGTTAGCTCTAGAGTAGGATTACAGGTTGGGGGGTGATCCCATGCTTAATGGGTAGTACCGCCAAGGTACTCTCCAGGGTGCCTGTTCCACTTTCCTCTCCTATCAGGAGTGAAATAGGTTTTCTATTTCATCATATTTCTTTTTCCTCAGACTGAGTCATGGAAATATACTTCTTGATTTTACTTAGTGCATTTATTGTTATTTGTGAGGTAGAACATCTCTTCATATATTTATTAGTCTTTTGGATTTCTCTTCCTGGGAATTGTCTATTCATTGCCTTGTCCATTTTACAGTTGGCTTTCTTGTCTTTCTCATTAATTTATTGGAATTCCATGTATATTTCAAACATTTATTTTTGTCAATTTTAGTTGGTGCAAGTTTCTTCCTGTATTTTTTGTTAAAGAGAAATTCTTTTATATATGGCAAATGTTTTATTTTGAAATAATTTTAGATTTACAGAAAAGTTGTAAAGATACTACAGAGAGTTTTCTCTTCACCAAGGTTCCCTTAATGTTAATGTCTGACCTAACTTGGCACATTTTTAAAAACTAACAAATTAACATTGGTTTAATACTATTAACCAAACCACAGATTATTCAGATTTTACCAGTTTTCACATTGATATCCTTTTACTGTTCCAAGATCCAATCCAGGATGCTACATTGCATTTGGTTGCTGTATCTCTTTAGTCTTTTGATCTGTGAAAGTTACTCTCTTTTTTCTTTAGTTTTTATGATGGTCTCAGTTTGAGGACTATTGGTCAAGCATTTTGTGGAATGTCCCTCAATTTGGGTTTGTCTGATATTTTCTTTTTAAAAAAAAATAATTTCAATTTTTATTTTAAATTCTAGGGGCACGTGTGTAGGTTTGTTAAATGGCTGTATTGTGTGATGCTGAGGTTTGGGATATGAATGATTCCACCACCCAGGTAGTAAGCATAGTGCCCAAGAGGTAGTTTTTCAGCCCTTGTCCCTTCCCTCCCTCCCCCTTCAAGTAGTCCCCAGTGTCTGTTGTTGCCATCTTTATGTCCATGAATACCCAATGTTTAGCTCTCACTTATAAGTGAAAATGTGGTATTTGGTTTTCTGTTTTTGCATTAATTTGCTTAGGATAATGGCCTCCAGCTCCAGCCATGTTGCTGCAAATGATGTGATTTTATTCTTTTTTATGGCTGTGTAGTATTCCATGGTGCATATGTACCACATTGTCTTTATCCAGTCTGTAACTGATGGGCACCTAGGTTGATTCCATGTCTTTGCTGTAGTGAGTAGTGCCATGATGAACATATGAGTACAAGTGTCTTTTGGGTAGAGCTATTTATTTTCTTTTAAATATATACCTAGCAATGGGATTGCTGGGTCAAATGGTAGCTCAATTTTAAGTTATTTGAGAAATCTCCAAACTGCTTTCCACAGTGGCTGAACTAATTTACATTCCCAACAGTGTGTAAGCATTCCCTTTTCTCCACAGCCTTGCCAGCATCTGTTTTTTGACTTTTCAGTAACAGCCATTCTAACTGGTGTGAGATGTTGTCCCATCGTGGCCTTGATTTGCGTTTCTCTGATGATTAGTGATGTTGAGCATTTTTAAATGTTTGTTGGCTACTTGTATGTCTTCTTCTGAGAAGTGTCTGTTCATGTCTTTTGCCCACTTATTTTTTTGAGACAGAGTCTCACTGTGTTGCCCAGGTTGGAGTGCACTGGTGTGATATTGGCTCACTGCAACTTCTGCCTCCTAGATTCCAGCAATTCTCCTGCCTCAGGCTCCCAAATAGCTGGGATTACAGGCACATGTCACCATGCCTGGCTAATTTTTGTATTTTTAATAGAGATGGAGGTTTACCATGTTGGCCAGGATAGTCACGAATTTGTCCACTTTTTAATGGGGTTATTTTGCTTTTGCTTGTTGAATTGTTTAAATTTCTTATAGATTCTGGATATTAGACCCTGTCTGATGCATAGTTTTCTTTCATCTTGTAGGTTGCCTGTTCTCTCTGTTGATATTTTCTTTTGCTGTGCAGAAGCTGTTTAGTTTAATTAGGTCCCACTTATCAATTTTTGTTTTTGTTGCCATTGCTTTTGAGGACTTAGTTATAAATTCTTTCTCAAGGCTGATGTCCAGAATGGTATTTCCTAGGTTTTCTTCTAGGATTCTTATGGTTTGAGGTCTTACATTTAAATCTTTAATCCATCTTGAGTGAATTTTTTTATATATGGTGAAAGGTTGGGGTCCAGTTTCATTTTTCTGCATACAGTTAGCCAGCTATCCCAGCACCATTTATTGACTAAGGAGTCTTTCCCCATTGCTTATTTTTGTTGACTTTAAATTAGATGACTGTGAGTATACAGCTTTATTCCTGGATTCTCTATTCTGTTCTGTTGGTGTATGTATCTGTTTTTGTACCAGTACCATGCTGTTTAGGTTACTGTAGCCTTGTAGTATAGTTTACAATTGGGTAATATACTGCCTCTGGCTTTTTTCCTTTTGCTTATGGTTGCTTTGGCTATTCAGGCTCTGTATTGAACCAACTCATATTGGTTCAATATGCATTTTAGAATAGTTTTTTCTAATTCTTTGAAAAATGACAGTAGTTTATGACATTAGTAGGAATAGCATTTAATCTTTAGGTGCACAATTTCTAAACTCCTGTTGCAGAAGAGTGGGTGCTTCAGATGTCAGAAGATCTGCCTGGGCATAAGCAGAGAAGGCCCTGCTGAACCACAAACTCTGCATAGGAAGAGGGGCGTGGTTCAGGCTGCCAACCTATGTGAGCAGGTGCTTTACATACCTGGAGATCTGCCTGGGCATGGAGCAAAGAGGGCCCCATAGAACCACAATCTATGCCTGGGAAGGGTAGGGTGGCTCAGGCTGCTGAATCAGGTGAGCCAGTGCTCCAGGTGCCTGGAGATCTGCCTGGGCGTGAAGTGGAAAGGGCTCCCCTGCAATAAGATCTCTGCACAGGAAGAGTGGGGCAGCTCAGGCTGCTCATCTAGGTGAGGGAGAACTCTGGATGCCTGGTGATCTGCCTGGTGTGGAATGGAGAGGGCCCTACCGCACCATGATCTATGCTTAGGGAGGTCTAGGTGGCTCAGGCTGCTGGTCTAGGCAAGCGTGTACTCTGAATTCTTGAAGTTCTGCCTGGGGGTGGAGTGGAGAGGGCTCCACTTCACTATGATCTCAGGGTAGCAGGCTGGGGCACCCAGAAACAACACAAGCAAAGTGATTCCAGGTTGCCAAGCCGGCTCTGGGCTGCAAGTCTTATTGTTCAGGAGAAACTGCAGCTGTAGCAGCTCTCCTCCTGCTCCAGGCCTGTGACGTGGGAGAGCACAGTTCCAGCACCTACTACTGAGGTACTTTCCATAGTTCTGACTGTGGAGGCCCCTACCCTGCTCCAGAGCAAGTGCTCTAATATCTGGCCCAAGATTAAAATACCTGTGTGGTCACACTGCTAGGCTGCCAAAGAATGACTGACTTTGTTTGTGACTGGATTAAAAATGGCGTCCTGCTCTCAATACCAGTCTGGGAAAATGCCTGCAGCTTTTCCCAGTGTCTTTCTCTCGGTGCCTCCAAGCTTTTCCTCAAGTTAGCTCCAGAGGTTGGGAAAAACAAAGTGCTCTCCCCTGTCCTGGGTTGCTAGGTGAGTTACAAGGAAGGCTGCCTTGTCCTCTCACGTACTGGGGCTTGCTTCAATTGCTTTTATCAGCCGGTCACCTTCACGGGAGCTGTTTGCCTGTGTTCTCCTCCTTAGGATCTGGGGTGTCCTTCATGATTATAGTGGATTCCCATTTTCCTTCTTGAATTAAAGCTCACAGAGTTGATCTATTTTTCTTTTTCTTTTCTTTTCTTTTTTTTTTTGAGACAGGGTCTCACTCTGTCACCCAAGTTGGAGTGCAGTGGCATGATCTTGGCTCACTGCAACCTCTGCCTCCTGGGTTCAAGTGATTCTCCTGCCTTAGCCTTCTGAGTAGCTGGGATTACAGGTGCCTACAACCATGCCTGGCTAATTTTTGTGTTTTTAATAGAAATGAGGCTTCACCATATTGGCTAGGCTGGTCTCTCTAACTCCTGACCTCATGTGATCCACCGCCTCAGCCTCCCAAAGCATTGGGATTACAGGCGTGATGAGCCACCGTACCCAGCCACAGAGTTGGTCTTTATGCACTAGGTTGCTATTTCCAAGTGGCCAAGGAATGTTAAAAGCCTCTAATCCACCATCTTGGGAAAAAAATAAGTGTGTGATGTTTTCTTAGGATTAAACTGGGCTTATGAATTTTTTTGAAGATCACAGAAGTAAAGTGCTCTTTTTATCACACCACATCAAAGGGTACATAATATTAATATAACTTATCTCTGGTGATACTAACTTTGAACACTTGGTTAAGGTGGTGTCTGCTAGTTTCTCCACTGAGAAGTTACATTTTTTTCTTTTTCATATTCTGTTTTTTGGATATGAGTCGCTAGGTTCAGCCCACAGTCAAAGGGAGGGGAATTAAGCTTCACCTTTTTGACGAAGAAGCATTTATATATATTTAATATAATATTAAAAAATATATATTTTTATATATATTATTTTGAATTTCTTTAGGAAGAATAAATCCTTAATTTTGATGTAATTGAAGTTGCTAATTTTTCATCTTATTTTAAATTTTGATCCAGGGTCAGTTGGATATCAGGGATCATATTTTGCATTTGGTTGTCTTCGACTTGTTTTTTATGAGTCCAGTCCAATTGTCCTAATGTTTTACAATATGGATTTTTCTGATTTTTTTTTTTGTTCTTAGACTCAAAGTTATATTGTTCCCATTGTATTACATGAAGAAGCACATAACGTCAGCTTGTTCCATTATTGGTAACTTGGTTTAGGTGGTGTGTATTAGATCTCTTTGTTGTAAATGTATATATATTTTTTTCTCTGTGGAATCAATAAGTAGTCCATGGGATGATATATTAAGATTGTGTAAATATTGTGTTTTCAATAATCTTTTGCCCAATGGCTTTATCATACATTAATGATCCTTGCCTGAATCAAGATTTACATTGTTAGTTACAGATGGTGATTTTCTTCTGCTACTGCGTCCTCTACATTTATTAGTTGCTCTGTAAATGAGCACTCTTTCCCTCTTTTTTGGATATGACTGTAGATTCAAGGATTTCTTTCACGTGTGCTTGATTTAATAGATTTTAGAAGATGCATCTAAAAATTTTAACTATAATTATTGTTTTTTTCTCCCTTTATTTTTGTTAGTTATTGCCTTGTATTTCAGAACTTTATTGTTAGACGCATTTGTATTTTTGGTTATTACTTATATTTGTACCTCAGTTGCCTCATGTGTAAAATGGAGATGACAATATAACTTATGTCATGGGCTTATTGTGAAGATTAAATGAGCTAATACCCGAAAAGATCTTAGATTAGGATTCAGAATGGTGCTTAGTCCTCAATAAATGTTAATACTACTTTTTAAAATAATATATATTTTGGATCCATTACTTCTTTTATCAATATATAATGTCTCTGTTCCTTGTTGTTTCTTGCACTTTGATTTCTAATTTGTCTGAAATGTAGATTGCTACTCCAGTTCTCTTTGGTTTATAATTGCCTAGCATAAATATGTTTTTTACATCCTTTCAACTTTCAGAAAACTTGTGTTTAAAATGTGATTCTCAGAAGTATCTTATTTTATGGTGATTATGTTCTCATCCAATCTGAGAGTGTCTTCCTTTAATCAGTGAATTCAATTCATTTACATTTTAAAATTACTGATACATTAGGAATCATTTTTACCAACTTAATTTTTGTTTTCCATGTATCATATTTTTGTTCCCCCCCGCCCCCTGTACTTTCTACTTTTCACTGGATACTTACTAAGACCTTTAATCACTTTTTGCATATTTCATGGTATCCATGTTGGCTAATATATTTTCTTCAGGAGTTAGGGAATGTTTTTAATAGCATAGGAAGCGTTCTGAAGCCGTATACAAGCAAGAGTATCTTTATTTTATTTTCTCATTTAAATAACAGTTTAGTTAGCTATGAAAATCTAGGTTTGAATTAATTTTTCTACAACACTAAAAAAATAGTTATCTATTGAATTCTTGTCTCCAGTATTGATGTTCAGAAGTTAGATGCCAATTTTGTCTTTGTTTCCTTGTAGGTGCTTTCCTTTTGTTTCTCTCTGAAAGCCTTTGAAATTTTCTTTTTGACTTTATGAATCACAATTTACTATAATAGGTTTAGATTTTTAAAATCTAATTCATTTGTTAATATATAAAGCCTTTAATTTCATGGCTCATATCTTTAATTCTTGGAAAATTATAGTCATTATTTTGCTAAATACATTCACCTCTCTGCATATATTTTCTCTCCATTGGAGAGTCCAGTAATATAAATTCCAGTGATATGAATGTCTATGCCTAGCCTCCATATCTTTTAAATAAATATAGGCTCTATAGAGAGACACATACACATATGCCCTATAATTGTAACTCTATGTAGTTTTATCTCTATAGTGTTTTTATATACATATGTATACAGATGCTTCTTGACTTACAGTGAGATTATAGCCTGATAATCTCAGCATTAACTGAAAATATCACAAGTTGAAAATGCATTTAGTACCCCTACCTTACTGAACATCATAACTTAGCTTAACCTACTTTAAATGTGCTCAGAACACTCGTTTACTTGAGCCCACAGTTGGGCGAATCATCTAACACAAAGTGTATTTTACAATAAAGTGTTGAACTTATTCATGTAATTCATTAAATATTGTACTAAAAGTGAAAAACAGAACTGTTGTATGGATACGTGTCATTAGTGTACACAGTTGAATGCACACTGGGCCTGAATAATGTTTGAAGCATTGAACTACAATTAATTGCCAGGTGACGGTGATGCTACAGTGGCAGGATCACCAATTCTTCTTAGCCCAGGAAAATATCAAAGTTCAAAATTCAAAGTACAGTTTCTACTAAATGCATATCATTTTCACACCTTTGTAAAGTTGAAAAATCAAGTCGGGACATCATTAAGTTGGGGACTATCTCTATTTAGATGACCCATTAATCCCATATTATATCTCGTAGGTTGATCAGTTCAATGTATTTCTTTTATAGTTGTTTTACTTTTCTGATATCTTGTTAATCTTACCTAACACTTATATTCTCCTGGGGTGATTATTCATCTTAGGTGATAATGTGTCTCTGAAAAGAGGAAATAAATCTGTCTTCCCTCTTTGTGTATGTGTTGCCTCAGGGTAGAATGGTTCTGGTGATACAGTCACTCAGAATTTCTTTAATTTGGGGAACTTAAAAAAATTACCAATATGGTTGTATGGTTATACGGCTTGATGGTCCACAGTCGATAGGAAGAAACAAATTAAAAGAGAGGTAGCTGCTAGGGATAAGCACATTCTACGGTAGCAAGAAATGATAGATGACATCTTAAAGGGTGGTGGGTCCCAAAAATGTGTGCATCAACAGATATGAGTACAAAAAGCAAAATGGCCTGGGACCACCCAATGTAAATTATCCAGTAGTTTTTGGTACTCCCTCAGGTCATTACTGTATAGTACTTTAGGATAGCATTTTTATTAATAATTCCATCAAGGGAAAGTTAAATACAGAATTCAAATATTATGTTGATGCAGATGAATGAATAAAGGAAATGTATGTGTGCACAGTGTCATACTATTCAGCCATAAAGTAGAATGAAATTCTATCATTTGAAGTAACAGGGGATGGAACTGGAGGACATTATGTTAAGTGAAATAAGTCAGGTATAGAAAGATAAATACTACATGTTCTCCCTTATATATGGGAAATTTAAAAAGCTGAGCTCCTAGAAGCAGAGTGTAGAATTTAGTTCTTACAGAACAGGGAGGGCCATGGGGAGGGGAGGACATAGAGTTGGTAATAATTAGACTCTTAGAGCTAGATAGGTGGAATAAGTTCTACTGTTTTACAGCACTGCAAGATGAATATTGTTAACTATAATTTACTGTATATTTTTAAAAAGTTAGAAGAAAAGATTTTAAATGTTTTCAACAGAAAGAAATGACAAATGTTTGAGGTGAAGGTGAATGCTTGAATGCTAATTACCTTGATTTGATCATTACATATTATACATAAATAAAAACATCACGCTGTGTCCCATAAGTATGTACAATTATTGTATGTCAATGAAAAATAAGAGGAAAAAACCCCAAATATTATGTTGATGTTACAGCATAAATGTATGTATAATAGAGTCCCATTACTAGGTATATACCCAAAGGATGATAAATTATGCTGCTATAAAGACACATGCACACGTATGTTTATTGCAGCACTATTCACAATAGCAAAGACTTGGAATCAACCCAAATGTCCATCAGTGACAGATTGGATTAAGAAAATGTGGCACATATACACCATGGAATACTATGCAGCCATAAAAAAGGATGAGTTTGTGTCCTTTGTAGGGACATGGATGCAGCTGGAAACCATCATTCTTAGCAAACTATCACAAGAACAGAAAACCAAACACCGCATGTTCTCACTCATAGGCGGGAACTGAACAATGAGATCACTTGGACTCGGGAAGGGGAACATCACACACCAGGGCCTATCATGGGGAGGGGGGAGGGGGGAGGGATTGCATTGGGAGTTATACCTGATGTAAATGACGAGTTGATGGGTGCAGCACACCAACATGGCACAAGTATACATATGTAGCAAACCTGCACGTTGTGCACATGTACCCTACAACTTGAAGTTTAATAATAAAAAAAAAAAAAATAGAGTTTAGAATAATTACTATAAAAATGGTTATATTAAATAAAAGGTTTTATATGTAAAGAAGTAAACATCAATTATCTGAAAAATTAGTTATATATTTTAGCTTATTCTTGGTAAATGAATAAAAAAAGAGAACAGATTTCTTGATAATTTCTAAAGGGTTTAAATTAAGGTAGTTTTCCATTAAATTTGACTATGATTAAAAAGACCTCTTTAAAGACATTTAGCACTTAAATAATGCAGTGTAGCAAACCATCCCAAAACTTAGTGCCTTAAAACAATACTCATGAGTCTGTAGGCAGCTGGGTGGCTCTGCTGTTCTGGGGAAAACTTGGTTGATCTTGGCTGGGCCTGCTTGTGCAGGTTCACGAGGGATTGCCTGGTCTAGTATGCCTCATTCCCATATCTGGCAGTTGATTGCTGTTGGCTGAGGTGTTAGGGAGGATTAGGCCATGTGAAGCTCATCATCCAGCTGGCTAATGGGTTTGTTTTACCCTTTCTCTCCTGGGCAAGTTTCATGAGAATAAGTAACAACATCCAGCTTCCCTTGAAGCCTGTCTTTGGAACAGGCACATGGTCACATCTGATATATTTTACTGACCAAGGTAACTCACAATACTAGATTCAAGGGGAGGGGAAAATAGACTCCACATCTTGATTGGGAGGAGAATCAAAGTTGCACTGCAAAGGTCAGGGTCATAGAGAGGAGTGAAGAATTATGCCAATTATTATAGTAAATGTACCACTTTCCCATTGTGTAAGTAATCAGCTCTATTTAACATAGTAAATTTCTGGATGGAAGAGAGATGAAGGGAGTGGCAGGTGTTGAGTTAGGGACTCCTCAGTCATGAGAGAAATATCCATGGCTTGGACATGGGCATTGGTGGAAGGAAGCTAATTGCAGCAGGAGTATCACAGACACTGAATACTGCAAAGTACAATAATGTTTTGTGAAGATTTTTAAAAAAATAGTAAACCACTGAGTGGAGACTACAATTTCCAACAAGTACAACTTTGAATACTGTGGAACTAACTACCAACTTGATCACCAATTCATCAGTAAGTGTTTACTAAGTAATTACCACAGGCCAAGCACTGTCCCCGTGCCTGGAGGAATACAAAGAATAAGACAGTTTGCTTCAAGATACTTTCCATCTATTAGAAAGATATGATATTCCCCCAAAGAAGGCCAGTGATACAAGTAATAAAATGTAGCAGACACCAAAATGCAGCCCATAGAGATGGCAATAAAACATTCAGTTCTTTTAAAAGATTTTTGAAAATATGAATGTATATATCTTCAATAATATAACGAAAACCAGGGGAGAAGGAGATTCTCTTTTCATAAGTAGGCCACCAAAGTATTTAAATTGCATAAGTAAGCAATGTTTGTATTGAAATTCAGTCACAAATAGTACCCTACTAAGTGAATTTTCTAGAGATTTGAATTATTGTGAGTTTGAAAATAGCTTCCCAAAGTGTGACTCCATGAATTAAATGTAAGAGACATGAACAAGTTACCAAATCTTCCGTACTTGAGTTTCTCCACTTGCAAACCACTAATAACAAAACTAACTCAATTCATATGTTGACATGAGAATTAGTCAATAGAAACCATTGCAAAGCACTACGGAAATCTTAAGTGCTATGGAACTAGGTCAATAATGAATGCTGGCTTTCTTCCAGTTGCTTCTGAAAGGGAGAAGGAGTTTGATGACAGTTGAATGACCATTTAACCTGCTAATCAGGTGACTGGCGGGATGCCTGGTGATAAATAGAAGAAGAAAATTTATAGAATACAGAGATGGGGCAGCAAAAGAGATCAGATGCCATGTTTCGTAAGCACTGCTGGCCATTTTGGGCCGGATGAGCCTTTGTTGTACAGGACTGCCCAGTGTGTTGAGACTATTTGGCATCAGTGGCCCCTGTGGGGCTAAATGCCAGTACCCACTCTTCCCTAACTTGTGAAAACAGCAAGAACCCCAATAAGAAATGCTAACTCATTTCCAAACCCTGTGCCTCCTCTGGTTGAAAATCACTGAGACAGAAAGCTAGAAGCCTTTAGCAAACAATTTGCCAGGGATTTAGAGTGAGTGAGTATGATGATGCAACAATAGGGGAAAGCGCAAAGTCTAATTAGAATGACTGCAATACTTTAGTATTGAGTAGATTTTAGCCAAATTGATTCATTTTGTACAAGGTCGTTAGGTTCTTCTTGAACATTTGTTTTCATCTTATATGGCTCTGCTCAAAAGCCTTCAATGACTCCCCATTGCTTATGAATGCAGACTACATTCCTAGGCCTAACATTTATCTTCCCACCAAAACTCATTTCTGACCCCCCCATCTTCCATTTTCTTCTATAGACTTCTGGTTCCAGTTAATGATGACTAACAAAAGAACCTCCAACGATCTGGAATGACAAACATTGGAAATGAAGACAATGTTGAATTATTTATAATTGAAGACTATAAAGAGTTTCAAATGAGGTCAATTCCAAGGCATAGTCTTTGTTGTTCTGATGCTGGCACTTGGGGGTACTCCTAGAGCAGCAGTCCACATTCTGTACCTAATTGTTCTGTACCTAAAAGTCTTTGTTTCTGTCTGTTTCTCTGTTCCTTCCACCTAGTCTTCTTTGCATGAGCTGTCAATGCAAGGAGACTGAATGCAGTAGTAGATTATTTTTTTTTCTTCTTTTTTTTGAGACTGAGTCTTGCTCTGTCGCCCAGGCTGGAGTGCTGTGGCATGATCTCAACTTACTGCAAGTTGCTGGTTCATGCTCTTCTCCTGCCTCAGCCTCCCGAGTAGCTGGGACTACAGGCGCCCACCACCACGCCTGGCTAACTTTTTGTATGTTTTTAGTAAAGATGGGATTTCACTGTGTTAGCCAGGATGGTCTCGATCTCCTGACCTCATGATCCACCCACCTCAGGCTCCCAAAGTGCTGAGATTACAGGCGTGAGCCACCGCGCCCGGCTGTAGTAGATTCTTAATTGAATTCAAGATCTGTTGCTGCTTAAAAAATTTGTCCATCAGAGATTTC
Organism: Chlorocebus sabaeus; assembly: GCF_047675955.1. Lineage (NCBI taxonomy): Eukaryota > Metazoa > Chordata > Mammalia > Primates > Cercopithecidae > Chlorocebus > Chlorocebus sabaeus. The sequence continues at coordinate 51,887,605 of NC_132928.1, forward strand.
AGGGTCTTTCTTTGTTATCCAGTTGGTATGATTAAAATTCTAGTTAGTATTGTCTTAAAATGAAAAAAATACCTAAAATATTACACAGAAAATGTATAAATCTAAATACTGTTAGGATTTCTAAGTCATAAATTGAAGCTTGACTTTCTATTCATGGTGGAAATCTGGGATTCATTCATCTCTGTCTCCTTTCCCTAACTAGTCTCCACATTCTGATGATCTAACCTCATAAATAGTTCTGAAATGTCTTCATTTCTTTTAATCCTACTTAGTTTAAGTTCTTAGTTTAATCTTAGTGTAGGTTCTTACCATCTCTTACTTGGATTGTTACAAATCCAGGTTTATCACCAAATGATCTCTGCTTCCGGACACTTCTCCCCTCCACTGGAAAACCCTCTTCTACCGAAATGTAAATTTTATCATGTTACTTCCTTGCTTAGAACACTTCTTTGTTTCTCCTTTCATCCCACGGTAAGATAAAAAAGACTTGGAGAAGCGTGAAGTCCTTTCAAGGTCTGGTACCTGCTTATCTTTCCATTCTCATTCCCATCCCTCCTCCTTACTCTGTTCCCTCTAGTGCTGCCAAATGACCATCTTTCCAAAATCACGTTATATTTTTTCATGCCTGTATGCTTTTCAATGCTATTCCTTTGTGAATGACTACCCATCCTTTAAGACCTATCTCTGAGGTCACCTCTTCCTGGCAACCTTTCCTGATCTACCCATCTGGGATGGATGCCCCTTCTCTGTTCTCTACAAGCTCCCTGTGAATTTCTCTGATGTAGCCTCATCACACTGCATTGAAGTGATCTGTCCACCTGCCTGTTTATCCCTTTTGACTGTGACCTAGAAACCAAAGCCTGTCTCTGATTCATCCTTACACCTGCAGCCACCAGAACAGTGCCTGACATAAAACTGATGCTCAATAAATGTTTCCTGAAAGGTTGTATTAAAACTTGTAAACTTTATGAATGAGAGAGGCCATAAGGTTGAGAAATATCTGGTGATTTGTGTTAGCATGGATATTTCAGACATTTTAGACCCAAAGACACATTTTTAATGGTCTCTCAACAGAGGATTAGACCAAAAGATTCTACTGGCCCTCTGATCTCCCCCCTGCTCAGTAGAGAGAATTGAAGGCAATTCCCTGAGAAAAGCGTGTCTAGGATACTGCTGAGGACTTTGTTTCATTAAGAGGTGGTGAGCATTGGTGCTGTTGAAGCCTCCTGGAAATGATTCTTCTCTTGACGTGAGGTACTGCTGAGGGTCGTGTGTGTGTGTGTGTGTGTGTGTGTGTGTGTATGTGTGTACAAGTGCGCACAGTGGTGGTAACAACAAGCAGGGTGTTGAAACAGTCCCTGGGCAGAGAGCGGTCTCAATCAATCATTCTGATTGTAATGTGCCTGGGACCTAAACAACTGAGGACTTGACTCATTAATGATGACAGAGAACACTTACTGAGTACCTACTATGTGCCAAGCAGTATTCTAAGTGTTTCGTGTGCATTAACCCATTTGATCTTCTCAAAAACCCCATGAGGGGCAGGTACTGTTATTGTCTTCATATTATAGATGAGGAAACCAAGACACAGAGAAGGTAAGCAGTGTGCACAAGATCACCCAGCTAAGAAATGGCAAAGGGAAGAACAATTCCAGGCAGTCTGACTCAAGAGCCCAGGTTAAGATTAAACTGCCATAACCATCATTCTTTCCTGCTTGTCATGTACTGACATGGTCCTGAGTCAGTGCTTCTCAATCTCTGGGACCTTAAGATGGCACCTGGTCACTAAGAATGGTAAGGAGGTGTTACTCTTTGAGGAGAAATGAAGCCCCACACCTGGGGGTCTCTGGATACTGGGGCAGCCATGGGGAACACCTGCAGACCTGTGATCCTTGGAGGAAGAGCTGTAATCACTGTAGTCACTGGCCAGACAGCAGGCTCCCATTGCACTCTCTAGCCCAGGTTAGAAGTCGGAACAGTATTGCAGAAGGCTGGTAGAGTAACCCTGCTAGTCAGCAGAGAGTGGACCAACCCTGTGAGAACCCTTGGAGTGGAATGGAACCTACTGGGGCTGGAGGTGGTAGTGGAGTAATACAGCAAGACCGAGAGGCTAAGTGCCGGGGTCTGTGATGAAACTCTACATACGTTGACTATAATTCTTAGATCAACCATGCAATGTGGATATTTGCCCTATTTTACTGATAAGAAAGCAGTATCACAAAGGCTAAGTAGCATGCCCAAGTTACAGCATTAGCAAGTCTCTGGAATGCAGTCTACTTACTCCAAAGCCTATCTTTTTAACCTGTACCCTTTGCCCCTCCTATATAATGTTTGTTGCTTTTCTGTTTTATTTTATTTTTTTGAATAGAACTTCCTTCTGAATTTCTCAGGGCGAGCTGGGGCCTGACTTGTGGATTACACAGTGGGCATACTTTTCCAGAATCTGAAAAGGGTGTGAGAATCAGGTGGATTGTGACATTCCCCATAAAAAAGCGGTGTAGAATGAAATTTTAACCCCTTGGTGTCTGCGCTAAGAATTCATCTCAGATTCTTTCTTCCATTTTCAACTTTTTCACATGCTTAGGAAGTCATTGTGAGCAAAAACAGAGTCCAAGGCCCAGAATGCCCCCGGCAGGGCTGGAAGGAGGATTCAGGGCAGCGGCGGGGGGCACAGCCACCTGTGGGGCTGTGAGGCCGGGCCCTAGAGACCCTTCCCTTCAGTGAGGGTTTGCAGACTAATCCTGTAGGCAAAGGGCACTCATGGAGCATTATTGAGGAGGGATGTGATGAAATCAAGATGGTTTAGGTGGATTATTCTGCAGGCATGTGTATGGTGGGTGGGGTGGGGGAGAGACTGAAGGATAGGAGGTATTGCAGGAATAGAGACAATGTGATATGGGGCTGAAATTAGACAATGGAGTGAGAATGGAAGCCAGGGACAGATGGGAAAGGCATTAAGATGCTACAAAGGGAGTAACGAGACTTACTTGATTGTGAAGAATGACAAAAAGTGCCATAAGAGGAGGAAAATAAAGCATCCTAGTAGAACTAGGGGAATCAGAAATGGGAACTTATTTGGGGAGAAAAAGATTTTAATTTTTTAAACAGTTTTAGCATCTTGGATTTTGGGGGCATATTTTGAAAAGAACTAAATGGGAATTGTTTTTGCTGCAGAGACCATCCCATCCCTTGCCTTTCAGAGACACCATCATGTAGGAAATGTGAATCTTTTACCATCTCTTCAGGACTCCCAAAGACAGAGATGAGCCTTCTGTTTCCAGTGATCACAGGGCCCCAGGATGAAGCCAGCCTCAAGATAATAAGTCAGGTAATTATTTCCATCCTTCCTATGACAATAATGGTGTCGAGGCAGGCAAAAATTCATCAGAGGCAGCTTTGCAAGTCCCCAGGGAGACTCACGATAAAGAGGTTGATTGTCAGAATCTGCCTCTGCAGCATCACACCAGGGCTCTGTAATGACGGCCGAGGGCCACATTGTGCCTCCAGAGTAAAGAATCGTGGAGATGAAAAAAAGAAAGACACCTACATCCTAGCCCAGTGCCCCCCCGAGTCTGTGCGGACGGTCTGGATCAGTAATTAGAAACACAGCGCAATAAATATTGAAAGAAGCTCTGCAAACATTCTAGAGGACAATGAAATTAGAAATAATAAGCAGATGGGCTTTTATTCAAAGCAAATCATGCCAGATGGACTCAGTACCTTTCTTTTTTGCAGTAAAAGTACAAAGTTGGTAGATAAAGGAAAATGGTATGCTTGATGTCATATGTTTGAAGATTGTTAAAACATTTGAGTCTTCCAAGAAGTTTGATTTGCAGAATTGGCTCAGAATGCCTGGAATAGAAGCACATACCTGACAGAAAAAAGTTGGATAAATGCTGCTAATTGGGCAATAGAAAGTACCGGAACAATGGGCTGTTGGGACAGCCTCACAAGGGGTCTTCTAAGAGACTGTAGAGATCATCAGTTCCAACCCTCTCAGTTAAGAGTAAAGAAGCTCAATCAAAAGGAGACAATTACTTCACAAAAGCAGGGCTAGGAAAAAGGTTATTTGACAATTAGTTCTGCAGTGTGAGTGCTTGGTCTCCTCTTTACCTGGTGTCTCTATTATCTAGGAAAGGAAATAGATATGGTCAAGTCTGGTTTTGAAAGGATCCTAAATACGGAGATGCAATAATCAGACCCTGGCCACCAAACCCCGTATATCAATCATGTCTTCTAAAGAGGGTGGGGCTTCAGACAAAGTGGAGATGGGGGTTGAGAAACAATTGGGAAGTTTTGCCGCAGACCAAGCTCTTGAGGTCCCTGTGAAGTTTTCCAGCCACTTTCAAGGATATTAATTCATTCTTGCTGTGAAGCACATGTTGCCCATTTTGCAGTGAGAAAAATGGCAAAACTCAGGGAGATTTGGAGACCGCTCCAACGAAGCCTAAAGCCAGCACGTACCAGAGTTGGGATTAAAGCACAGATCCTCTGATTCCAGTCACTTCTCTCTCACCCAGATTACACTTTGGTAAAATTCTGTTGTAGGCCCAGACGTCCTTCCTGCCCTCTATCTCCCCAGAAGTCTCCCCTCTCTCTTGACTGGGCTCTTATACAGTTCATTCCTAACTCTAAGGCCTTGCCCTCTCAGGAATACTCCACAACCTTCTCCCATTCCCTCCCGGTTCTTCCTCAAAACAAGTCGATTTCTTTTCCTGTTTCTGCTCAGCTCTTATACATAAACTTTGTCACCCTAAAAAGCATAAACAAATTTCCACTATTGCCTCTACAGATGATCATTTCACCTTCAGGAAATCATTTCACTTCCCAAGGCTGCTTTCTCATTTAAAACAAAAACCAGCCGTGATGTCTACTTTGTGACTTGCATTGAAGGAACATATGTAAATCCCATCTAGTCAATGCCTAATATGGAGTAGATGCTCAATATGTATTTATTAAGATAAATCTAGGCTGAGATCTTTTCTTAAGGTACCTCTCCATAGTTTTTCCTTTCTTATGCAGAGCAGTGTATTGCCCCCAAACCCATATCTAAACACCCCACTTTACCCATTAAACAGGGAACCCTCCATTGTCAGGATCTAGTCTTTTGAGTGGCTGGCAGTTTGAAGTTGGAGGTGTATTGTTAATAAATGATTTTGCTCTTTTAACACATAATTTTTTTTTCCCTGTCAGAGAGTAAAAGAATTTTGCAACAGGCAGCTCTGGAAAGGGGAGTCGTTGAAGCACAGGAAAAAAATGGAAACCCACCTTCATTTCTTTTTCCTGCTAAAAAATAGCTTGTTGGTCTCATTGGTCCGAGTTTTCTGCTCTGGGTGACTTCTGGGACAACACTGTTAGAACTTACTATTGTCTCTTTTTTTCTTTTTGTAATAACCCTAGATGCAGTCTTAGTAGGAAATACCTTATTCATCATCTGATGACAGTATTATTATTATTATTTTAGTTTATTTACTTTCTACAGAAGGAGCATAGCAGCTAAAGAAATGCCTATTTTGGGCCGGGCGCGGTGGCTCAAGCCTGTAATCCCAGCACTTTGGGAGGCCGAGACGGGCGGATCACGAGGTCGGGAGATCAATACCATCCTGGCTAACACGGTGAAACCCCGTCTCTACTAAAAAATACAAAAAACTAGCCGGGCGAGGTGGCGGGCATCTGTAGTCCCAGCTACTCGGGAGGCTGAGGCAGGAGAATGGCGTAAACCCGGGAGGTGGAGCTTGCAGTGAGCTGAGATTCGGCCATTGCACTCCAGCCTGCGCTACAGAGCGAGACTCTGTCTCAAAAAAAAAAAAAAAAAAGAAAGAAATGGCTATTTTGGCTGGGCATGGTGGCTCATGCCTGTAATCCCAGCACTTTGGGAGGCCGAGGCGAGAGGAACACTTGAGGTCGGGAGTTCAAGACCAGCCTGGCCAACATGGCGAAACTCTGTCTCTACTAAAAATACAAAAATTAGCTGGGCGTGCTGGTGGGCGCTGTAATCCAAGCTACTCAGAAGGCTGAGGCAGGAGAATTGCTTGAACCCAGGAGGTGGAGTTTGCGGTGAGCTGAGATTGTGCCACTGCACTCCAGCCTGGGCAACACAGAGAGACTCCATCTCAAGAAAAAAAAAAAAAAAAAAAAAAGCCTATTTTCCCCGTCTCCTCACAACAGGAATAAATTTAGTAAATATTTGAGAATCGTAACTCTAAATGTTACTGAAACACATTGTTGCACACACATCTATCACTAAGAAATATCACTACACAGAGTGCAAAGATATATGACTTACATTACTATCTAATCACACAAAAACTCTGAAAATGGCAGATATTATTATCACCATTTTGCAGATAAGAAAACTGAGGTACAGAAGAGATTAAGTGACTGACTGACCTCTTGCCTAGCTGGTAGCAAAGTTAGGATTTGAACTCAGGTCAGTCTGTTTCTGTTTTTCTGTTAATCTGTATTCAGGATCTATGCTTCTCATGTAATACTTTATCATTATAAAAGACTTTTGACTTTTAAAATATAGCAGACAAAAGACTTCTTTGCTCTAGGATACAGTAAGAAGAAGTCATAGATTTTGAAAAGAAAGTGCCAATGGTCATTGACTGGTGAGGGGTAAAATCTTGACCTTGAGAAGTTTTTCTCCAGGACTGTCCTTCTAGGCCCCGTTCTTCCCCTGGTACTTGACCTGGTTTACCTTGATTGGTGTGCTGTTTCAGGGTTTCTGCTCCTGGTTTCAGATGGTCCATTTTTTTCCCTATCCAGCTAGAGACTTAAACCAAGTCAGCACAGTTCCTGGGTTCCCACATTGTGCTGGTGCTGAGAACAGGAAAATCCTTTCCCTTTCCTTACAGGAGCTTATGGTCTAGCAGTAGAGATGAAGGAGTAAACAGACAATTTCCATTAAGTGGTGATCACAGGGAGCAGCACAAGCACATAGGGTCACATAACACAGCCTTGGGAGCTGGGGAATGCAGGCTAAGGAGGTGGCCTGTGCAGAGGCTAAAGGAGGAGTAGGCTAGCCTGGAGAAAGCCAGGATAGGGCAGAGACTACAAAGCCTCAGAGGCTATAGAAAGCATTTTAGATGTAGAGAATGATTTTAGTGTTTTTTCCTCTGATTTAGAGCTGGAATATTCCAGAAAAAAATTCATCCCTCCCCATACCCTGGTGTATTGGTCCGTTTTCATGCTCCTGATAAAGACATACCCGATACTGGGCAATTTATGAAAGAAAGCAGTTTAATGGATTCACAGTTTCATATGGCTGGGGAGGCCTCACAATCACGGCAGGAGGTGAAAGGGATATCTCACATGGCGGCAGACAAAAGAGAATCAGAGACAAGCAAAAGGGGTTTCCCTTTATAAAACCATCAGATCTCATGAGCCTTATTCACTACTACCATGAGAACAGTATGGGGGAACTGCTCCCATGATCCAATTACCTCCCACTGGGTCCCTCCCACAACATGAGGGAATTATGGGAGCTATAATTCAAGATGAGATTTGGGTGGGGACACAGCCAGACCGTATCACTGCACATATGCCACTGCACATATTCTCTGGTTCTAAGATTAGATCTCCTCTCCTGCCCCTGCTGGTAGTGTTTGCTGGGGTGCAGCCTCCTCCCCACTGCCCAGGTGATGATTTCTATAATGAGGCCATTTTAGTACTTTAGTAACTGAAGAGCTCTATGCCACATTTGCTTCATCTAGAATTTAGCCTCAAAACAAGTACTATTATATCTGGGAACTGCCAGTGTCTTTATCTGGCATCTATCTTTACTCAGTGATGAGGAGGTACTTAGACAATGGGGTAGGCTGTGAGTCTCAGTTTATATGATTTTTCAAATAAAGAACATCCCAAGTGGCTTTTAGTCACTTAATTATCATGTTTTTTCTTAACTTTCTGGTGGCTAATAGTAAGCAAATTCTGTGTATATTTTTTCTCTGGAATCTTTCACTGCAATCCCAAGGTGAAAGTTTTTCTTCCTTTTTTTTTTTTTTTTTTTTGTGCTTCTTTGATAGATTGGATTAATTCTTTAGAAAAGGAAAAGATTAGGTTTTTGTATCCCATAATTAGCATTACTGCAGAGGGAGGCAGAAGCTGGAGCCTATGGAAGAAGGCCTGGGACAAGGACTTCATGCTCACGTGTGACCTGAACTGAGCCAGGGTGGTAGGGCAGCCTTGCTTGGCTTGAATCTTCAAGTCTGTCATATTACTATCTTTGCACTAAAGATAGAAATTCTTATATTTTCCCATATGCTAGGACAGGTCTCTCCAAGCATCCTACCTATTGTTCCTAAAGCAAAAATATTCCTTACAATATGAAATACAGCATGCACAACTTTTTCTGGTTCTCTTTGTCTCCCTCCGCCCCCACCAAGGTTTAACAAAGTAACTCTGAAACCAACTTTTGCAGTGAAATGAATCTGCCCAAGGAATATTTTTTACCCTGAATAATAATAACTCCCCTAAGAATGGAACACTTTCCATTTGCAGAGCTTTATTATTGTTATTTGGGACTGATGGACTGTCAGTGGTTTCTGCCAGAAACAGAAATGCTAGTCGGGGCCTTCAGCAGGGTGGCACTGGGGGTTCACACTTCTACACTTTGTTTAGGCTCATGGGGATGACGGTTTCGCTGACTCTTGTTTTCGCAAGCCCTTCTGGAGATGTGGCGTGTAAGAAACTCTGGCAATCAAGAGAATGGAGTTCTGATAGATGTAGTGCATTGTCTAGCAAATTACATTAGCATATAAAACTTGGATTATTGATTCTTTCTTTACTTGTGATTTCTGGGCAAAAGTCCAGTTTATAGAAGGAAAGAGAATATATACACAACTTAGCTGAGAGTAGTTTATTTTATTTTTTCTTGATTTTAGAGACTGGTGCCATGGCCCAGAAAGGTAGTGTGATTTTGCATTGTGATGCTCTCTAACATCTGCATTAGGCTGTGCTCAAGCCTTCCGTGGTACCGTCCTTTCATTTCTGATCCAAACTGGACAGGAAGGAAAGGGCAGAGCACCATCTGCCAGGGGCAACAGAGTACCTACTACTTGTTTAAGCACTCGCTGGTGTCAGGTAGTCGATGGCACTGTACTGAAAGTATCTCCTTTGGTACATAATATCCTCATTTTGCAGATGAGGAAACTGAGGCTCAGTGAGGTTAAGTGACTTTTGTTCAAGGTCACCTAGAAGAAAGTGCAAGATTAGTAGCTATTAGCTTTGGAAAACAATTTGAAAACTCCTCAAAAGGTGAAACAGAGTTACAAGATGACCTAGCAATTCTACTCCCATATATATACCCAAGAGAAAAACATAGGTCCACACAAAGATTTGTACACAGATGTTCATAGCAGCATTATTTATTTTAAGACAAGGTCTCGCTCTGTTGCCCAGGCTGGAGTGCAGTGATGCAATCATAGCTCACTGTAGCCTCAAGCTCTTGGACTCACAGGATCCTGCCACCTCAGCCTTGTGAGTAGCTAGGACTACAGACATCTGCCACCATGCTCAGCTGATTTTTGTATTTTTTTGTGGAGATGGGGTGTTGCTATGTTGCCCAGGCTGGTCTCTAATTCTTGGCCTCATGTGATCCTCCTGCCTTGGCCTCCCAAGGCACTGGGATTGTAGGCATGCAGAATTATTAATAATAGCCAAAAAGGAGAAACAACTCAAATATTCATCAACTAATAAAAGGCCAAATAAAATAAGGCTATCCATACCATGGAATATTATTCAGCAATAACAAGAAATGAAGTATTGGCACATGCTAAGCTTGGATGAACTTTGAAACCATCATGCTAAGTAAAATAAGTCACTCACAAAGACCACTTACTGTATAGTTCCACTTATATGAAATGTTCAGAACACACAGAAAATAGAGTAGTGATTGCCAGGGGCGTGGATGGGAGGACAGCTTGGGGCAAATGGGGAGTAATGGCTATGTGGTTTCTTTTTTGGGTGATAATAAAATCTCCCACAATTGATTCCAAGTTTGGTTCTAAAGTGGTTTCTAAATACTAAATTGGTTCTAAAATTGATTGTACAGCTCTGAATATACTAAAAAACATTCATTGTACATTTGTAATGGGTGAATGCTATGGTATGTGAATTATATCTAAATAAAATTCTAAAAAAATTTCATGGCTGCTACCCACTGCTCTTATACAGGGAGGCAGTGGCCACTTAGACTGGGGAGTAATTTGGGATGCTCCTAACGTACCCACCTAGCAAACAGCGGCAGCAGCAGCATCTAACTTTTGTAAAGCATTTAGTAAATGCCCGGCACTGTGCCATGCACTTTACAGACATCATCTAATGTAATCATCATTGCTCTTACTCTTATTTTCTAGAAGAGTTTTAGATCTAGAAGAGGTTTAGAGCATTTAACAATTTTTTAAAGGTCACATAGCTAGTAGGTGTTAAGCTGTCTTCTACCGAATAAAAACCTTGGAAACAGATGTGTTTATTTGTCTAAGTCTCAGCATCATATAGTAGTGGCTAAGAGAATAGGATCTATGGCTAGATGGCCTAGCTTTGAATCAGGATTCTGCTTCATCAGCCTTGTGTAAATGTGAGCAAATTGCTCAAACTCTGTACTCCAGTTTTGTCATCTGTATAATGGGATAATAAAGGCATTAAACTCACAGAGTTGAGTGAAATTCAGAGATAACACGTGGAAAGCATCTAGAACAGTGCCTGGCATATACAGCAAGTGCTCAACAGCTGTGAGCTGTTATATACTGTCTCTGTTGGAGGATGGGAGTAGAGGAATGAATGAGTCACAGACTGTAATCAGCTGCAGTCAAGCAGGAAGACAGATGGAGACATCATTGAAATAGGGAGCCACGGGGAAGGCAGGCAGGAGGCAGAGTAGCACAGAGGCGGGGTGACTGATGATGAATTAGGGCCACTCCTGTGGTCCTAGATCTTTGGTCTTTCAGGCTCTGGTTTGCTGTGGCAGGATTTTCTTCCCTTTCCCTCAAGGGTTCAGGCGTACACAAGAATGATTAAATCTGGTTGTAGAGTTTCAGGATTGTGTTTTTCCTGACAGTTGGGTCAAAATTAAACACCTGAAAGGACAGAGCAGAGAGTAGAAAAAGTTTTTTATTTGGGCTTCTTGAATATTTAACGGTAGTTAAGTCCTGAGGCAAATATAATAGAAACTTGATCAGGAGATAAAAAGTCATGAAAGAAGACAGCATGAGGTGTGTTCCTACCCAGGATGGGTGCTTTCTCATAGTCTAATTACACTGAGCCTTAGGAATGTGTCGGAGATTAGCTACTGCTGCACATGAGCTGTAAGATTTATAAGTAAATGTATTTGGGTACGTGCATCATATATAAAAGTTGAGAGGAGATGGGAGCGGAGAGAGGGAAAAAAAGAGGGAGAGAGAGAGAGATTGAATTTGAAACAGAAAACCAGGTTTCCAAATCTGAAGGGGCAGAAGGGAGCACAAAACACGTGGAGGAACCGTTTGATGTACATGCTCGTGTCTTAGTTCCCAGCACAGTGTCTGGTCCGTAATAGGCATTCAGCAAGTAATTGCTCAATAGACAGTGTTTATTCCAGTTGGTACATTGAAGATAACCTCTAACGACTTTTAGATTCTGAACTTAGGTAACCCCTCTGAGAATTTATCAGATAAACAAGTAATAAGTGAGACCAACGTCGTAAGGTAAACTCGGAGCCGTCATCTATCCTTGTGGAGAATAACCCAGAGGACTTGGATTAGGACCTGATAGTCTACCTTGGCGGCACGTGAGAATCACCTGGGGAGCTTGTGAAACATGAGGCTGCCAGGCTGGACCTCACTCCAGAGCAATCGAATCAGAATCTTTGGGGTGGGGCCTGGGTGTTGGTAATTATCCTTTGAAACACTCCCCAGGTGATTCTAATGGAATCTAGGGGCGAGAATCACTGGGGTAAGGCATTTGTAGATGGGGAGATTGGTGGCATCTGCCAGAAGACTTGACGTGTACTTGGCCAGAGATAAACCACAGGTGTGGCCTGAATGTGGAAATGTGTCAGTCATCTTTTCAGATTTCCAAGGTCATGTGAGCTTGGACTGAAGATAGCCCAGCACAGGGCCAGCGATGGCAGCTGGAAGGGTGGCTGCCTGGGAAGGAGGTAAGCCTTAATAACCGAAATAGATGCTGCGCTTTCATCTACCTAATTGCTATGATTTTGAGGTTTCCCATAGCCTGAAACTAGGTACCCACAGGAGGGTGTGAGAGAAGGGGAGGGTACTGAGGGATCCTGGGGCCCCTAGGCCTTATCTCATGGAAGGTGCTGGGCTGGCAGGACTCAATTGCCTGCTGTAGAGTCCTCAGTGCTCTCCAGAGATCTGATCTGGCTCCCCACAGAGGCACTGACTGCACTGCACCCTGAGATCTCACTGCCAGTCTACAGAAGGACCATTAAGATAATCAAAGAGTCTCTGGGGAGTTTGTGGAGTGTGACTGTGACCACGGGAGCATATTTTATTTTGCCTTGAACCAAATTGCTGAGGAAGAATTCTCTTACATTTTCAACAGGAAGAGGGTATCAGTCAGCCAAATAGCTCTGAGCACACTTCTAGTTAGCTAACAGCATCCCAGAAAAATAGACCTGAAGTTTCTATAAGCAGCCTGTCTCCTTCGAGACCAAAGCTGTCTCTCAGTGAAGGATGTTGTTGGGCCCCATAGTAAATTTGGGGAGACCAGGGAAAATCCAGGCTCAGGAGAGGCAAATTTTCATTGTACTTGAATCAGGAGAATCTGATGATCAACATCAACCCTTCTTTAAAATGCATTTAAACCAACATTTAAACATGATTCCTGCCACCTGCCCCCTTTCTATAGAATTTTTTCCTTGACTCTCCCCCCACCCCCCACCCCCACTCTCTTTCCTTCCGACAACTCCATTTCAACCACATGCACCTGATAGAATCTCACACACAGGCACATTTATTATTGAGCAGCTTCTTTATCTTGGATAGTATGTCATGAGTAGTCAAGACTATAGCTCTTGAAGGTATTTTCATAGATTTAAGATGGAGAAACAGCATCCATATAGTTCCAGAGTCAGGGAAGCCTGATAGTCAGTGAAAAAACACAAGACGTTGGAGAGTGGAATTTTACTCACGGGAGCTGGCTTGGACTTTAGATATGAAACATTTGATTTATAGTTTCTATTTCTCTCTGATAGAAAACTCTGCTAACCCTTATTGGAAGGTCGAATGTGTTGGGTTCTTTAGCTAAGGTAGCTGTTAAAATTTATTTCACATTCAAGGAAAGGGGCTCTTGTTATTCACCATGTTCCCATTTTAATTATGATTTTACTGGCATCATTTTTAACAAGAATAACCTAAGGCCTGCAAGGAGTGATTTCCCCTAATCACTTCTTAAACCTTCCCTCCCCACCCCCAACTAACTGCTATAGCTACAGCTACACAGATGAAATGAAATGGAGACTTGAGCAATTACCTGGTGGATCTGAACAGTGTGGAGTCAGCAGTCAATTAGAATAGTTCAATTATGAAAATCCTTTTTTCTCCCTTCTTCTTTTCCTCTGTAGAATTATTACCTTAACTCTTCCTCATCCACCCACCCTGGGTTGAGGCCTCCTTTCTCATCCTTCTGCTTCTGTTGGCCCCAGACCCCTCTCTACTGGATGGCCCTGGCTCCTCTGCCAGCCTAGCCCTCATCTCCATTCCTTTTCAGGGAGAGGCCTCAGATTCCTCCTCTCCCTATTGGATGGGCTTAAGATGGGGAACCTTGTGTTATGCTGACCCCTGAACTCTCACATCATTTCCCAGGTGTCAGTCTACCTTCATAAAGCCTGTGCCTGAGGTCCTGAGCCACATCCCCTTGGCCTTCCATGTTGCTATTCTGAGATCCTCTTTGCACACCCCATTGGCTACCCAGATCCATTCACCTATGGGAACACTACTTATTCTTGCCATCTTCCCTCACCAGGGAGTGAGTCTGACCCTAGTCCAGTATGATGAGAGTGCCTGCCCGCAGACACAGAAGTCACAGATATGGGTGCCAGTAGGCCTTCTGAGTATGGCTGTACCTCCTGCCAAAGGGGATTCCAAGGACTTCCTCCTCACCATAGTGGCAAACACTTGTCTGGATGTTGATTATAGATAGACAGCCAGTCCCGTATTTGGATGATTTTCATTGTCAGCCAAAATCAAGGTATTCACAGGGTTACTTCCTTCTGAGGTCTGTGAGGAAGAATCTGTTTCAGACTGGAACACTACCTTTCACCATTTACAAAAATTCACTCAAGATAGATTAAAGATTTAAATGTAAGACCTCAAACTATAATAATCCTAGAAGAAAACCTAGGAAATACCATTCTGGACATTAGTCTTAGGAAAGAATTTATGACTAAGTCTTCAACAGTGATTGCAACAAAAACAATTGACAAACGCAGACTAGTTAAACTAAAAAACTGCATAGCAAAATAAATTATCAACAGAGTAAACAGACAACCTATAGAATGGGAGAAAATACTTGCAAACTATGCATCTGACAAAGGTCTTATATCCAGAATCTGTAAGGAACTTAATGCAACAAGCAAAAAACAACCCCATTAAAAAGTGGGCAAAAGACATGAACAGACACATCTCAAAAGAAGACATACAAGCGGCCAACAAACATAAAAAAATGCTCAGCATCACTAATCGTCAGGGAAATGCAAATCAAAACCACAATGAGATATAATCTCACACCAGTCAGATGGATAGTATTAAAAAGTAAAAACAAAACACAACACAACAAAACAAACAGGTGCTGACAAGGCTCTGGAGAAAAGGGAATGCTTATACACTGTTGATGGAAATATAAATTAGAGTTAACCACCATGGAAATCAGTTTGGAGATTACTCAAAGGACTTAAAATAGAACTACCATTCAATCCAGAAATCCCATTGCTGGGTATATAACCCAAAGAAAATAAATTGTTCTACCAAAAAGACACATGCACATATAATATAGAACATATGATGTACCTATGTTCTACCAAAAACAACATATGTTAATCACAGCACTATTCATAACAGCAAAGACATGGAATCAACCTAGGTGCCTATCAGTGGGGGATTGGATAAAGAAAATGTGGTACATATACCCCGCAGAATACTATGCAGCCATAAAAAAGTGAAATCCTGTTCTTTGTAGCAACATGGATGCAGCTGGAGACCATTATCCTAAGCAAATAAATGCAGGAACAGAAAACCAAGTACGGCATGTTCTCATTAATAAGTGGGAGCTAAACAATGGGTGCATATGGACATAAAGATGGCAACAGACACTGGGGACTACTAGAGGGAGGGAGGAGGGAGGAGCAGGACAAGGACAAGGGTTGAAAAACTGCCTATTGGGTATCCTCAGTGTTACACAGTATATGCATGTAACAAACCTGTACACGTACTCCCTGAATCTAAGAAGTTGAAATTATATATATAAAATGAAAGCATAGAATAAATTAATAATATAATCCACTGTATTAAAAAAAGAAAAAAATCTGTTTCAAGTTCCTCTCCTGAGCTTGTTGATGACCGTCTTCTCCCTGTGTCTCTTCACATCATCTGCCCTCTATGCATTTCTTTGTCTGTGTCCAAATTCCCACTTTTTTATAAGGACATCAATCATATCGAATTAGGAGCCCAGCCTACTTCTGACCTTAACTTAGTGAATTACATCTGTACTGATCCTATTTCCAAATAAGGCCACATTCTGAGGTACTGGGGGTTATATCATTTTTCAGGGACACACATTGTTCAACCCATAACAGTATGCATTATTTGATGGGGCAGTAATGATAGAGATGTATATGTACAGTGCAGACCTAGTAAAGGGAATAGACACTTTTTTTTCTTCAGGGCAGACACATCCTCAAGAAAGCTAATATGAAGCCATAACTATGTTTCAGGAACTATTCATGTTTATTGATCACTTATTATGTGCTAAACACCATTTAGTAATTTAATGTGTCAACACAAGCCTATGAAGAAGCTAAGCCACAGAGAGGTAAAGTAAACAGTCCCAATGTACATAGGAAGGGGCAGAGGGGCAGATCAGGTGTATTTTGTAGGAACCGAATTACTTACACTGTCTTCCCCTACCTCCCTGAAACACCAGGCTCTCCCCATTGAGGATCTGTCCATAGGTTAAGAACGTGGCACTGACAGGGACCAGCTTACATGGATGATTAGACATGAAAGCGGTCTGAGTTAGGCAAAGCAGAAGCCTCATTGTGCTAAACTTCCTAATCCCCATGGTCAGAACCTCTGTCCCCAGGCACCCTTAAAATAGGCACTTCCCACTCTATTTCAGGTGCTGTTTGTTGCCTTCTTGGTATATTTCAAATGCAGTTATCATATTCATTTGCTTACCACTAGAGTGTAAGCCCCATGAAGGCAGGGACCTATGTTGTCTTTTTTAGTGCTGCATTGCCAGTGCCTAGCAATGGCCCAGAGAGGTATTCAAGAAAGACTTCTGGTAAATGGATTGTGCTATATATAAAGCAGATTTCTCTGGGGTCTTCTCAGAAATTAGATTTCATTTAAAAAAATAAGCCCTAGGTGAAAAATGCTCTAGGAACTTGTACATTAAATAACTGAGTAAAAATGAGGCACTTAAAGCATCACAGCTGGTCTCTAGCACAGGTATGGAGGCCACTGAAGACGTGGCTCTCTGTACCAAAGTCAGATACTGAATTCATTGATAATTATCCTAAGTGGAGCAAATAACCCTCATACATCTCTTGCAGCATAGCTATAGGTTT
Organism: Chlorocebus sabaeus; assembly: GCF_047675955.1. Lineage (NCBI taxonomy): Eukaryota > Metazoa > Chordata > Mammalia > Primates > Cercopithecidae > Chlorocebus > Chlorocebus sabaeus. The sequence continues at coordinate 51,904,391 of NC_132928.1, forward strand.
TGTTTTCACTTAAAGTTTTGACTTTCCACCCAGGGAGCCATCATCTTTTTTTTTTTTTTTTGTAACACTGGCCTGCTCACATTGCTTTGTGGAAACAGGCCACGTGTTCAAGGCGAACTTGACTGTACAGAGCTCACAGTGGGGTGGGTACTTCACGGACACTCTCTGAACTGCTAAGGTGGTAGAGCAAAGCAGGTTGGGAGTTGGAAGGCCTGTGTGCTCGCCCTGGCCCACAGGCAGCTCATAATTTATGTTGAGATTGGGTATCCCATTTGTAAGAAGGAGTAAATGATTTCTGCCCTGTTTGCCTCACCTACTGTTACAGGGTTCAATTAAGTTAATGCACAGAGAAGTGCTTCGGACCCAGAATTTACACATGTAAAGAGTAATTACCCTGGAGCAACATGGCAGGAACAGGAATGCTGGCATCTGATAGACCTGAGCTTAAATTCCAATTCTACTTGCCTTGCTGTGACTTTAGTTATCTATAAATCTCTTTGATTTTTTTGTCATTTGTTTTATCATATGTAAAATGGGGAGAATAATACCAGCCTGGCATGATTATGAGAGTCAAAGGGAATAACATTTGGAAAGTTCTTGGCACATAGTAGGTGCAGTGGTAACTTTTTTGCCGCTAATTTTAGTTGTCACTTAATCAGAGAGTGCCATCGTATTAGTTTTCTGTTATTGCCATAAACTATCACACACTTAGCCACTTAAAACAATACAAATTTATCATCATGTATTTATAGGTCAGAAGTCCAGTGGGCTTGGCTGGTTTCTCTGGCCAGGTCTTGCAAAGTTGAAATCAAGGTGTTGGCAGGCCCAGGGGATTATCTACTTTCAGACTTATTCAAGGCATTGGTAGAGTTGAGTTCCATGTGATTGTAGAATTGAGGTCTACTAGCTGGTGGCTGGTGATTGTTTTCTGTTTATAGAGACCACCCACACTGCTTGGCTTGTGGTCTCTTCACCCTTCTTCAAAGCCAGCAATGGTGGGTCTTGTCCTTCTCATTCTTGGAATGTCTCCTTTGTTTCCCTCATCTGCTACAGCTGATTCTTCTGTCTCCTCTACCCCTTTAAGGGCCCCATGATTACGTTGTGTTTATGTGGATAATCCAGGGCTCTATTTTAAGTTTTCTAACCTGAATTTCATCTGCAAAGCCACGTAACCATATCGTGCCAAGGTAACACCTTCACAAGTTCCAGGGGATAAGAATGTGAACATCTTTGGCTGGGGGTGGGGTGGAGTGGGATGATTTTTTCTACCACAACCATATGTTGATAACTGATGTTCTCATATTATTAACAATGTCTCTTCAACAAGATCTAAAGTTCCAAGTACTTAGCTCAATGCCTGGCATAGAGTAAGTGCTTGATCAATATTAGTTTCTATTTTTGTTGTTGGTAAGCAGATGACAATAAGTATCTTGGTTTTTTCACAGGTTCTAGCAAATTCACCTGGCTAAGGGATGCCTCTTCCTTTACTACTCACTGTCAGTTCTCTCCAGAAAGTCTTTCTGACCCCAGCCCTTGCCCACCAGGCTGGATTCAGTGCCAGTCCTCTGTGTTGCAGCATCATAGAACTTTCCTTGTTTAGCTGTCCATTTCCCTATCACTCTTCCACCAGATTGCGCTTTTTGAGTACAGAAACTGACATTTCTGTATCATTTAGTAGAGTGTCTGGTACATAGTACATGCTCAAGAAATGCTTATTGAATAAATTAATGATGGGAAAATTTATTATACTTGAAATTTTTGATCAAATAATTACTGGTTGGAATGTATCCCTTAAACAACACAAATATTGAGATATTCAGTGAGAGGAAAATCTACGCATATCAGTACTGCTATTCCTGAGAATTGTCTTTACACAGAAGGCTTCTTGAAAAATAAATAAACATTGCATTTGTGAATTGTCCAGGCCTGGATCTTGAGGAAGGCACTTCTTAAACAGCTGCAACTCCCGGTAAGTATTGTACTTGGAATTCACTGAATGATTTTGACACTTTTTTTCTCTGAATGCATTAGGGAACAAACAAAGAGAGTATTGAAGTAAAGCCACATCATCTTGGCTTACTTCTCATTTGCTTCCTTACTGGAGCTTATTATATCTAACAGCAAAACTGAACCCTAGTGTTATTTCTCTTGCAAATTCACAAGGAGCTCTTCCTTCTGGTTTTTTCCCCTCACACGTTGAATGCTCATTTTCTGTCCATTTTGTGAAGTGTCTTAACAATACTGCAAGTCGTTAGTGACAAATAATAATCAAAGAAGAGCAATTTTCATAGGTTCATTCATATTGCCATGTGTGTTTTCCGTATTTCAGAAGTTTCTCAATTTTGGTTTGTCAGCCTGCCCATGTGATTCCAGATCAGCCAAGGAGGCCAGGCTCCTCTTGCTTGGGCCAGGATCCCTTAACAGTTGCTTTGAGCTTGGCTGGTCTTTTTGCAATAATTGCTCCCACTCAGGGACTTTGATCTTTTGATATTTATTTTTAGATTCAATATAGTCACCATTATTTTAAAGGAACAGTTTTATTATCTGAAACAAACAACCACAAATGAAAAATTGGAGCCAAATCACAGGCCTCAGGACCCAGATGAGGAATAAAGAAAAATTGTTTATAGTCATAAATGCTTTCTTTGCAGTTTTCCTTCTGTCTGTTGGGCTGGGGCACATTTTCTACTATCACAGAATGGTGATTAGACATCAGATTATATCTTGATATTATAATGGTACTGCCCTCTATTGGAAATCTGGGAATCCTAATTTCCTTTGGATTCAGTGCTCCATTTTGAAATCATAGTCCAGCTCAGGTAGCAGGCTGACACATAACATTGAAGGGTTGCAGTGAAGTCATTTCTTAATGGTTCCTCTGGTTGAACATTCTTGCACAATTATTTAAAACTCAGCAAACATTCGTTGAACACCTATGATGTGCCAGACATTGTGCAAGGAACTCGATAGATGCAGAGATGTCTAAAACAAGGTTTGTGATTTCAAGAACCTTATGACCTAGTACAGGAGACAGACTTTTATACAAATAAATAGAAAAGAATCTGACTTCATGGAGTTCTGCAATTCCAAGGAATTTTAAGTGCTATGTGGGCAGATGCATGGCCAAGGAGAATTAGGACTTTACTACTGGACCAGTCATTAGCTCAGTGCCTGGCATATGGTAGACACTGCGTACGTGGGGTATGCATGATTTGGAAAAGGTGATATAAGTAGAATGGAGGGGTCCGGAAGGGTTGTACAGAAAGGGATGCAGCTGGAGCCTCATTGACATCTTCCTCTCCTGCTCATCCTCTGAGCAATCCTAGAACCACGGTGGGTGACTTTACTTGCAGCACAGTAGGAGAGCAGAGTGATCAGGAGTGATACACTGACAGAGCATCCAGCAAGGCCTCTTTCATTAATAAACACTTAATAAACACAACAGACGGATGTGCCATACATAGAAGTACTATTTGAGCCTGAATATGCCTATAGGGTGGCCCAACTCCCATGGACAGTGGGTGCTAAAGAGCCATTTATACAAGTAATGCCACTCTCTCGCCTGGCCTAGAGTTCTTGCTCCATTGTAACCTCTCTTGAGGAATTCACTCCTCCACTGAGTCTCTGAACAAAGAAAAGCTTTATCTATCATTGAGCAAGGTCTAGAGCAGGGTTTATGGGCCTTCCTTGACCTGGGCCCTGACTACTATCTCTGTCTCCTCTCCCAGAACTCTCCCACCTTCCTCCAACTGATCCAAGCTGTTATTAGTTTCTTCTCACACTTCCATGCCTTTGCACTGCCTTTCCCTCTAATTGGAATGGTCTAGTTTTTAATCTAAAGTTTCTACTTATTCTTTAAGATTTAGCTCAGAGGCCACTTTTTTTTGGAAAGCATTTATTTGCTTTTTTAGACTATAAAAACATCTTCTGAATCTCCATAACACTATATCATGTCTGTCCTACTGCTTACTGCAATTCTCCAACTATTTGGTTATATGTCTGTTTCCATAGAGGTCAAATACTGTGTCCTATTAGTCATTTTAGCCCCAGGGGATTAGCGTATTATCTGGAACATAGCTAATATTTAGTGAATACTTTTCTCATAAACAAAGTGGATTTGGTGAAAAACTCTACGTTAAGAAAGGTCTAGTGAAATATTTTTCATCTTTTATTTGTAAGTATCTATAAGGTAAGATAGGCCCATTGTCCACAATCTGCATTAATAGATCTCAATAACTGTCAAAGGAAGAATGCTTCCCAGAGACCAGGAGAGAGAAAAGGCCAAGTGGGCAAAGTCACGGCCCTCTTTAACAGACAGGGAGGACAGAAAGGGTGGGAACACTTGTTCAGAACTGTTCCTGTGAAATGTCCCACAAAAAGGAATCTGTGCTAGAATTATTTTGGGAAATGCGATTTACTCTTTTCTATTCATTCATTATTTACTCATCCTATTATTTAACAAGTATATTTTAAATGTCTACTATTTGCCATACATTGTTCTCAACACTGAAAGATGGCAGTGAACAGCATAGGTCATTGTTCCTGCCCTCCTGGAGCTTACATTCTAGTGTGAGACACAGGCCATAAACAAAGTAAGAACTTGAACTGGGCAGTGTTTTACAGAGGGGCATTAAGTGCCATGGAGGAAAGAAATCAGAAAGTTTTTATTGGAAGTGCTGGGGAGTGGAGTATGGGAATTTTGAATAAGAGGTCAAGGAAGTTCTCACCAAAAGGTTGCATTTGAGTAAAGACCTGAAAGAAGAGAAGGAGTGAGGTGGGTGGATCTCTGACTAAAGAGAAATCAGGAAAGAAGGAGCTGTGAATGTTCCATGTTTAGAGGAACAGCACGAGGCCCAGTGTATTTTCAGCCCAGGAAGGGAGGGAGGTGAAGATGGGAGACGTAGGTGGAGAAGTCATAGAAGAGCAATCATTTGGGGTTGTAGGTATGAACCCTGGATTTCATCTGAGTAAAAAGGGGGAAGCCATTGCAGGGTTTTGAAGAGAGGGGTGATATTGCCTGTTGTGGTAGGTGTTTCTCCTAATGCTATCCCTCCCCTAGTCTCCCACCCCCCAACAGGCCCCCTGGTGTATGATGTTCCCCTCCCTGTGTCCATGTGTTCTCATTGTTCAACTCCCACTTATGAGTGAGAACATGCGATTTTTGGTTTTCTGTTCACAGATGGATTTTAAGAGAAGTAACAGGATTTACATATTTTGGTGGCAATATGGAAAGTGGTTTGGAGAGGGGAGTCCGATGGAATAAGACAAGAGAATAGCTGATTGCAATAGCCTTAGTGACAGATGATGAAGCCCTGAACACAGCGACTAGAAATGGAGGGAAGAATCAGATTAAATGGGTATTTAGGAAGTTTAGAATCAATAAGATTTGATGACCAATTAGATATAGTGGATGATGAAAAATATTCAGTGATAATCCTGAGAGTTCTGTCTTGGGTCAGATTGTCTATAATTACCTGTATCCCTTAGAGAGATCTATCAGTGCAAGCTACAAAGCAACATTCCATGTAATTAGCTTTTATTTTTAACACTGTTCAAGATATATTTTAACGGAGAAAAGTGAATTGATTTAATGCCCAATGTTGCCTTCTATTTTTGTCATTCATAAAGCCATATTAGTTTATTAATACAAAAATACTTTAAAATGGTATTTACTTGAGTAAGCACGATGAATTGTTTGAATGTGCAGAGGATTACGATGTTATTTTTTAAACACTAATAGTCATATTTTGGGATTGGTGTATTCTAATCTTTTATATACAGAGTCCAGAATTAAAAAGAAAACAGATTATACTGACTAGAAAAGTGTTCCTAGCAGGTGGTTTGAGGACCTTGTATAGATTGGGCCTTGTTCTCCAACACTGGGAAAAGGTAGGAGAAATTTCCAATATTGCTTATCTGGATTTTTGTATGTTTAGAATGGGACTAAGAAATGCTGGAATTTCTCTGAATAGTCCCAGGACTCTGAAAAGTAAGTATATTTCTTTAATGTGGCTGTGGTATGTGCACACCCTTTTGCCTTTTAAAGTAGCCTCTTGCCGGCATTAATGGCATCTCCTGAATATCTTGGGTTTGAAACTGTGAATTGAGAAGCAGAATCAAATTGTTTAGGGTCATATGAATGTCACATCTTTACTACTAACAAAGCACAGAGGAAAGACCTTCAGTTTGACATTTAGATAATCAATGCTTTTTTGGTAGTAACATTGGTTCTATTCACAAGTTTTTTCTTGTTTTCTTTCCTCTAGGCACATTGTAGGGTTGAACTTCCCTGTTTGCATTACATAAGATGGGTCATCTGACTGGCTGTGGCCAGTGAAATGTAGATGAAAATAGCCTGTATCACCTCTGGACGAGTCATTAGGAGCCAGTGTATGATTTGCTACATTTCCTTCTGTCTGCCATGGTGATTGGTGATGGAGGCTCTATTAGTTTTTGTTCCTAAGTAAAGTGATGTAGGGATGAGTTCCTAGCTGACTTCCAATATGAGTGAGAAATAAACCTTTATTGTTTTAAGCCTCCAAGCTTCGAAGTTTGTTATACAGCCCACCATGACAAATATACTATTAGTCCTTTATTTACATGCTTTAAAATATGGCTTGCATTTTCTGATTACCATATGTTCATTGTGGAGAATTTCAAAAAATATTTAAAAAATCCCTTGAAATCACTTATATAGATATAGTCTCTGTTAATATTTTGATGTATTGTTTCCCTCTCTCAATTTAAAAAATTGAGATCCTAATATATATACACAATATTGATTTCTTCACTTCATATGTACTCTTAAAATACATGAATTTGCTGCATATTATTAATTGATGAGGATGTGTTATAATCTATTTTTATATTTATATGTTTTATATTTATACTATTTAATTTATGAGTCATATTTTATTTTTGTACTTCTTCTTGTTGTAAATAATATCCCAATGAAACCTTTGCACCTAAGTCTTTGCTGAAATTGCTATTGCTGTCCTTGGGGTAGATCCCTAGAAGGGGAACGACTAGGTCAAGGAGTATGCATACTTTTAAGATTTTTGCTACCTATTGCCAGGAGAAAGGTTGTCCCAATTAACATGTTGGCTGTGTGACATGGGCCATCTCACCATTCTGTGAGGTATTAGAATTCCTTTTAATCTTTGTTAATTTGATAGGTGAAAATGCTATCTTGTTGTTTTATATTTGCATTTCTTTGATTACAAGTGTTGTTGAACATTTATTTCATATGTTTATGAGTCATTTGCACTTTTTTCTTGTGGGAATTATCTAAATGGATTCTCACACCCCCCAAACACCAAGCTAATAAACGGAAAGCCACACAGGAAGCCGGCCGTACTGTTGCCACGGAGCCTCTGCACGAGCTTTGGAAGTGTGAGCATTGAACAGGTTCCTCTAACTCCCTCTCTTCTGCATTGTTTTGATTCTTTTCTCTCCAGCTGTATCCCTCCACAGCCCATGTCTCCCTCAAGCCTTGGACTCCCTCCAAGCATTTTATTGCACTGGACTGTAGTTGTGGCTCAACCTAGAATTTAGAGAGAAAAGGACAAATGTGATCGAAGTCAGTTTGGAGTGAACAGCATTGTTGTGGAAAAATCCATTAAGTGTCTCCCTTATGAAGCCCCTCCCTACCAACCGATGGGTCCCTGTGACAAAGAGGCGGTGGGCATATCCCCTGCTTGAGGTCAGGATTGGGAGCACAGCCTGCTCCTCTGGCTTTAGGCCTGACTCTATGGTCCCTGGTGATGAAGCTTCAATTACTCTTCCCGGAAGCGTTCTTATTTATTTCATAGACCTTGCATTACCCCTGACTGTCTGTTTGGTGCTTTTAAGAGAGAAGAAAGAATCTAAATTTCCCCAAAGTAAGTGTTACTTTTTAACTAGTGTGAGATAAAAGACAGATTGAAATGGAGCCAGAGGGACCTGCCCTTCACCCTCCATCTTCCTCGGAGTTGGAAGCTCACATTGGTGTGTCAGGCAGCAGCTGGCAGGCTCTTTTATCATCATTAATTGTCCGCTGAGTTGTCACAAGGAGAGACTAGAATTCAGGTTTAATTACATCTGTATCATCTCTGATAAAGTTCAGGGGATTCTGGTGGTGCGAAGCAGGAGTGGGCCAGTGATGTGCCAGGGATACTCTGTGAAGTGGAAGCTATGTGTATCCTTGAGGGGAAAAGGTGAATTAACCGAATTCCAAGGGAAGTAAGCCTTATCCAGGCTGGGCAACTCTCATGAGATATGGTGATGGGGAAGGGAGGCTGCTCCAGGCATTAGAGCTGCTTAAGGATAAATTAGTTTAAATGAGGCAGGTGTCATGACTCTTCACAGCAAACAAGTCAAGATTTGTTCCAGAAAGCTTGCTTGTTTTTATGGACAACAATCTACTACCAGACTGGGAGCAAAGAAATACATTTGGTCTTAGATAAAATAATGGCACTCCCCCCGCCCCCATCTCCTTTATGAGATGGATCTTTTTGAATGGTTTCTGATTTAGTTCTGGAAATACTGGAGCAGAGTGAGGCTTCAGTGACAAGCTGGCTTTGACTAAAATCGAGAACTAAGTACAGCTTCATGGAAACGGCAGGTGGCAGGTGGCCTGGGAGCTAGGTGCATCAGCAGATCATTTTTTCATGAAAATAAGTCAGTGAGTGCTAAGAGTCTTCGCCACACTTACGACAATGACCCTTCTGCCAAACTTAGCCACACAAGGTCTCATTCTGATCCTTTATCAATTCTTGGGGACCACCCCATCTGCTCTGATCCTTTCGTTATTGACCAACACCTGGACTTTGCACTTCAGAATAAAGCTTTGGCCGCATGGTCGGTTCTTGTCATCAGGGAATGGATCTTGTTCTGACCACCAGACTTTAAAACTCTCGCTTCCTGAGAGAAAATCTGAAGCCATTTCATGAGCTATCTCTTGTGTAATTAAGTGTTTTCAAAGAATCGGCTTTCTGCTTTTCAGAAGAGCATGTCTTCTATGCTCCTCCTATATCTCAGGAAGAGCTATTTATTTTAATCCGTGGGCCCTCTTTCAGCATTAAAAAATACAAATAAAAAAAAAAAACAAGATCAGGTGAATGGAATCTAAAAAATCTAAAAAATAGTAAGTATGTGTGTATGTGTCTCTGTGTGTTGTATGCACAATAAAAGGGTTTTGCATACACTCTAATTTTCCAGTAAGAGAAAAATTCTTCCCAGTCTAAAGGTCAGAATCTTTAGTTTTGAGCCTCTCATTCAATCTACAAAACTAATTTTTGCTTTGATTTTTTATCACCAGAAGCACAACTCACAGGGGTAAGTTTGGAAAAACAAGCAAATCAAATTCAGAGCTCTCAGAATTTAAAAGCTAGGTTGACTCAGAATAGATACATAACAATATTAAAACAGAATGCAAGAAGATTGGTATACCAAAACTTACCTGTGATCATAAATTTCCTGAAGCCAGCAGTTCTATATCTATTTTATTTTATTAATTAATTAATTTTTTTGAGATGGAGTTTCATTCTTGTTGTCAAGGTTGGAGTGCAATGGCGTGATCTCTGCTCATTGCAACCTCTGCCTCCTGGGTTTAAGTGATTCTCCTGCCTCAGCCTCCTGAGTAGCTGGGATTACAGGTGCCTGCCACCATGCCAGGCTAATTTTTGTATTTTTAGTAGGGACAGGGTTTCACCATGTTGGCAGGCTGGTCTCGGACTCCTGACCTCAGGTGATCTGCCCGCCTCGACCTCCCAAAGTGCTGGGATTACAGGCATGAGCCACCGTACCTGGCCTCAAAGGTTCTATATCTATACTTCCATCCAGCAATATTAGGCACAGGGTAGATGCTCAGTAAATAGGTACTTAATGTGGAAAATATTTATGGATTGTGTTAAACAGCTTTCATAGTTACCATATGCTCTGGTGGGCTAGTCATGTTAACTAAAATGTGACTAGAGGTAGAAAGAGGTGCTCTGTGCCAAAATATTGAGCTCATGCCAGTTTATGGGCCTATCAGAGCTGCCCCTGTGAACAACTGAGGCCCTTGCCCCAGGCCCAGGGCTGGTCCTCCATGCTGCAGACACTGGCAGCTGGTTGTAACTCAAGCAGGAGGATCAAGAAGAAGGATGTCTATCCATATATAACCATGGAGTGGAGTCAGATAATAGCTGTATTTTGTCTCCAACTACCTTTCTATCTCTGTGGAACTAATTTTTCCTCTTTCCCCAAATGAAACACAGACATGCCCTATGACTTTTCTGTCCATGCCAGAGGAGCACACACATCAGTCACTTCAAGCCACATAGAATAGTCTCCCATCACGTGAAGTCACACAACACAGTTTTAGCATGGTAATTAGTACGTCTGGTCCCATGTTATAGTTGAAACTCTAGAGTAATAAATTCTTTCTTTCTCCTGGTTCAGGCTTATTCCAGGTGGGAGGCCACAGTCCAGAAAAGAGAGTGCAGTCAGCCTCTCCTCTCTCCTCACCCAGCACTTCTAACCCTACTTCCACATCCCACCAATGCCATGCTCCACAGTCCACTGACTTCCACATCCCACTAACTCTGGGGTTCTAACTGGTTAACTGGTTAGCTCAGGGTGGTCTCAGTTGCTTTTGCCTGGGTCTAGTTATTAATAGTTCCCCTTTGGGTGAGTGTTCTCCTTAAAGTCAACTGATTGTAAGTGTTAATCACACGAACAAAATGCATTCACAGTAACATCTAGTGTTGGACACACAGCTGGGCACCAGAACCTGGCCAAGTTGACACATGAAAAGAACCATCACACCATTTCCCTTTCAGAAGACTTTCTGTATGTAAATTATGTGCCACCCTAGTTAGTTCTGACCCCTCCCAAGTGGGTGCAGGGAGGGAGAGAAGATGAGAAGAGCAGGAAATGTCTCCCTTAAAGGATACCTCAAGATACACAGAATTGACACTCTTGGGACTTGGCAGATGCTTAAACCTGACTCTTGCTCTGAAGGGCGTTTTTGGGGGATTCTCTGGAGATTTTACACCTTCTTCTCCGACACAGGTGATCTTTGTTTTTGGCTCTCGACAGTGCAAAAACATCATTATTCTTGTAGCCCAGAGACTCGCCCTCAGTGTCATGAATTCTCTTTCACTCTGCCATCAAACTGGCCAGTAAGCCCATGTCTTGCTGATATGGTTTGGCTCTGTGTCCCCACCCAAATCTCACCTTGAATTGTAATAATCCCCACACGTCAAGGGTGGGGCCAGATGGAGATAATTGAATCATGGGGGCAGTTTCCCACCTACTGTTCTCATGGTAGTGAATAAGTCTCATGAGAGCTGATGGTTTTATGAAGGGGAGTTCCCTGCCTCAGCTGCCTTGCCTGCTGCCATGTAAGATGTGCCTTTGCTTCTCCTTTGCCTTATGCCATGATTATGAGACCTCCCCAGCCATGCTGAACTGTGAGTCCATTAAATGTCTTTCCATTATAAATTACCCAGTCTTGGTTATGTCTTTGTTAGCAGCATGGGAACAGACTAATACACTTGCCTTTCAGATTTTGCAGGCAGGAGTCAGGTGTGTGCACAAGAACCACACATTAGGCCTTAGGCTCTCTGAGGAGTTCTTTTGACATCTTTTCCTTTAGAAGTGAGGTAAGGGCAGAACCCCACTTTTAGACATGACTTGGTGGGAGGAAGCTCAGAATATAAACTCTCACCACAGGCCCTTTCCATAATCAAACAATCTCTACCACCCACCCCACCCCACCCCACTGCCACCCAAAACGAGAACAACAAAAAACCCAACTAAAAATCTCTTAGTTATCTCTTAATCTCTAAACCTTATATCCTGGACATGAGAGAGAGGATTAAGAATTGAACCTCCTTTGAAATTGTGCCACCATGGCCAAATGATATCTATGCTTCATGACTTTAGCCTAAAGTCCATTTTAACATTTTGTACACACACACACACACACACACACACACACACCACAGATAAACATAAGAGTTTGCATTTATCTATAAATCTCATCAGTCCCTGGAACTCCCAATAACAAGGAGAAAGTAAGTTGGGGGATTGTACCTCACATTTCCTTCTGTATCTTCTTTTTCTCTTAATTCTCTTCTGGATATTCATTGTGACCTCATCTTACCAGCAGGGGTGTGTGTGTGCGTGTGTGCATGTGCTCAGAGGTGGTGTGGAGAGGGGGCAGAGTATGATTCTCCCGGAGGGTGGTTTAGTCTGAGCCCTAACAGTCCTCTGGGTTCAGTGCTGGGTCTCACATCTGATGGGTCTCACATCCGATGGGCTGTCTGGATGCTTTTTAAGTGGAGCAGTAGGAAGGATGAATGCTACTACTGGCATCACTGTTTGCTACAACAGCATTTAAAAGAAGGCCTGAGTCAATTAGGACATCAAATAATCCTATTGCTTTTATAATACCTAAATATTGGATATTTAAAAGGTAAACAGGCTTGAAATTTGAAATGGAAAGAAAATGTCCCTTTAAGTCGTTAAGGAGCGTTAGGAGCCATAAGCCTCTGAAAAAAAGTTAAAAGTTCGAAGAATTCATAAGTCAGAGAACTTGGGTTACATTTATAAATATGTAGAGCTTACAGTAATAAAATCAGAGCAAACTCAGAGGTCCACTTAGGAAGGTGACCAGAGAATAAGTCAAGTAACTGCACTCATAGCCAATTTGGAATTCTGTCTCTAGGAAAATGGTTACTATAAGATATTCACAGATAAGTCAGAGAAGGAAAGAAGTCACAAAAGAGACGTGAGGTGGTTAAGAAAGCAGATTTTAGAATGACAGTGAAGAAGTGAATTCTGGCTAAATAATTTGTGACCTGGGTGGCCTTAGGATGCATGTAGAGGATTTTTGACCTCAATTTTCTCACCTGTAAATTGGTACCTATCTCACAAGGTGGTCATGAGAATGCTAGCAGTGTTTTTGGTACGTAGTAAGTGCTCAATAAATATTAGCTATTACTAAATCTTGATTTTTCCCCTAGAAACACCATGTATCTCATACAAAGATGAACCTTTCAAATAAAGAGAGGTTGTAAGACAAAACACTGAATTCAAGTGATTACCAGTAAGAAAGTAGTTTAGATTTTATACTGATATTAATTTGATTACATAATCACAAAGATAAATAGTTGACTCTGTTTTAGTTATAAAAGAGAAAAAGTGCACCAAAAAAGTGTTTAATTTGACAATTATTTTGCTGTGGTTTGTGTGAGTGTGTGTGTGTTTAGTCTACTTCCAGACGAAAGAAAAACAATTCCATAAAGGTTATTTCACTATCTGATCATGTTCTTTCATATTGGTTTATAGGTACACCTATTATAGACTCACTCTTTAGTTATGGAGATGTGATCCTTGTTATTTAGAACAGACCACATGCAGGAACCAATAAACCCTAAGGGCCATTGGATTCTATTAACAGAGATTTACTTCTCACCCATGCCACAGCCTTCTGGAGAGCAGGCAGTTCCTCTGAAGGGCTCTCCTCCAGTGTTGATATGGAGACCTAGACCCATTTTATACTGTGGCTCTCCTGTTTCCTAGAGCCTCTTTGGTGTTCTTCCCTGAATCTTTAGCTTTCTCCAGCTGATGAGTAAAGGTATAGATTGTGTGGGATATTTTATATGCAGCTTGGAGGTGGCAGTCATCATTCCTTCCCATATTTCTTTGGCCAGAACCTGATCACATGGCCCTCAAAAAACTGCAAGGAAAGATAGGAAGTGTAGGTTTTTTGCCTCCCCAGTGTGGGAAAGAGAGGCTGGAGAGCATTTAATTAGTCTGCCACTTGACTGTTGTTGATGTTGAATTAAAGAAGAGTTTTTGTATTGAGTAAGGCTTTACAGAATGGTTGCAGCAGGGTATGTTGGCAGACCTTGGCTCTTAGATTAAGGCAAAAGCTTTAAACTTCAAAATGTGAATCTGTGCATTAATCTGCAAAGTAGGGAGAACCTATTCGAGTAGAACGGCACCTGATCTAGTGGGAAGGTAGAACACGTTTTTGTTTCCTTAGGTCAATCAAGATGCTGAGGAAATGGCAGTAATGTTATGCTTACTTGATATCCCCATAACATCAGGGCTCTTCCTGATACATCCCAGAGAATACTGAAGCCCCTTTCACTCGTTGTTCTAATTTAACTTGAGTTATCCTGATATAATTTCCCTTAACATGCTTCCATTTTCCCATCTAAGTCTGGAAAATCAAAATAGCCTTTGCCCTACCATGATGCATGGATTCAGACATTAGTTATTGAAGTTCTCTTATGACACTACAATAAGAATCATTTTGGCTATATTTACAGATAGTAAGATGGCTTTACAACAAGGTAGAAACTTTCAGCTCATGAAAACTTCATTCAATAAGAGCAATTTGTAGAAGCACAACACAACGTTCTCAAGTAAACGTTATCCTACATGCCTGCCAGCTCCTCGTTTGAGTAATCGGCCCCATGAGAGAATGGGCAAATATGGTAAACCGTGCATCAACTTTGAGAGGAAGAACTCAAGTCTGCCCTCACAGAGTTTTTGAATGCCAAATGGGCTGTGTGATGCATGGCTTGGTACTATTTTGGTCAAGGCTGGATTGTCTGTGACCCTTAACATCTCTGTTCCTTTGTCTCCCAATTTCCGGCATTGATAAGCTGGACCAGATGATCACTGTCATTCATTTCAGCTTTCAGAGTCTGTCCTTTGCTCTTTCTGCCACCCAGCACACTTAAGGAATGTCTCTGCCTATTTCTTCTTCTTCCCCACCCCCTTCTCTGCTGTGGGCCCAAGAAAAGGGAAAAGCAATTTAATTTTAATATGAACTGAAGTCAGACATAATTAGAAAGACAAATCTGCTGGAAAAAAAATCTGCATTCCAAAGCTAAATACTATAGTGTTGGCAGTCAGGTCGAGCACCAACCTAGCACATTAACTGTGCTCCATGAGGCTTTCACTGAAGGTAATACTATGTTTCAAGAGGGTATAATGCTACTCCTGGTATATCCAAATTCTTAAGAGTAACAAACTATGAAAAAACAGGATTTATTTGTATGTACGAGTTTTATAGATATCTTTTGATTTTGCAAGGTAGAGTATCAGACTGGGGCAATGTTATCAAAGGACCGCTTAGGATGTTGTTAAAAATACAGATTTCTGGGCCCCACTCAGAAATCAATCAATCTGACTATGATTGGTTAATTTCTATGGTCAATTTTCCAGGATAGAATTAAATACTCTGAATATTGGACCAACTACCCAGTTTGAGAGCTCACTAAAAGTGTGGCAACCATTAAAGAAGTTGGACAAATCACAGAATTTTCCCCACCTGTACAAGGAGACGATCAACCTTTACTCTGTTTGCCACACAGAACTGTTGCACAGGTTAAAAGTAAAGCATGTGCTCCAAAGCCCTTTGCCAGATGAAAATTCCTCTGCCAACATCAGCTTATGTCGTTATTGTCAGGGGCAACTAAAACATAGACTGACAACCATCTTCTGCTTTTACATCTTCTTGAAAATGTCTCAGGTCTCTTTCCTTTTGGGAGCTTAGGCATGGAGTATCAGAGTGTGATGTGTTTATTCTGCACCCCCTACTTTAATGGAGCTTATGTCAACTGCAGCAGCTCCAAAGTGCTTGTGGAGTTAACCATAGCAAGGTTTCCTTTGTGCACTTATAGATTTTAAAGGCGACAAGCCGAGTGTTCTCTTCTGTTCATCAGGGACACAAACAAAGCTATTAGCTCTAGGTCCAGGGAAAGGGAAAAAAAATCACTTTTCATATTGTGCAACCAACCCTAAATCAGGTCAATCTCTCCTTCATTGCTGGCTAATATCCAAGTCACAGTGAAAAGCTGATGTTTTTGTTTAGAATGGATTTTTGCAGTGTTTATAAACCAAGTCTCCTTGAAATTTTCATTAGGAGGATCACACAGTTCACCTCTTGTCCTGCCCTTTATCCTTTCTGCTGGAATAGTTGAGTGATTTTGAAAATTCTCACTAGTTTAATTGATTAGTAAGGAGAGTTATTTTTGAAAGTCACCTTCTGCAAAGCAGAACTGAGATTGACACCCAGTCAAGATTCTGTGACCTTGGTTTATGTAGCACAGAGAATGATGAGAATGTGATCTTCATTACAGCTTTGAATGTGTGAGGAAGGGGAGGGAAGGATCATTTATCAACTCAGGGCCAACACTTTACTAGGCACCAAAGGCCTGTTATGCCATCGAATCCTAATAATTTATAATCCTGTGACATGGGTATTATGATTACTATATTTATAGGCAAGGAAACTGAAGCTCAAGTGGTTACTTCATTAGTGGGTGGTGGAGCCAGGTTACTCCCAAATGTAACCACTTAAGACAATAACCATCTATTATTGCTCACAGTCTGCAGCCAGCATCAGTTGACTGGTTGGCTGGGATGTTCTGTTGATCTGGGTGAGGCTTGGCTAATTTTGGTTGGGCTTGCTCAGGCACTTGCAGCGCGTTGGCTGGTTGGCTGGTGTGTGTGTGTGTGTGTGTGTGTGTGTATGTGTGACTTTGTTAGGATGGCCTTACTCATGTGTTTGGCAGTTGGCTGACTGTTGGCTAGAGTGATGGGGCTATGAAAGATGGCCACTACAATATATATCTCTTTTTACAATATGACACTGATAGTTTCTTTGTCTCTGTGTTCCTCTCCTTTGAATTTGGGCAGAACTTTGTGACCGCCTTGACCAACAGAATGTGGTGGGTTTAATGGCAGGCCAACTTCCAGGCTTCTGCCTTGAGAAACTGGCAGTTTCCACTTCCTTCCTTGTGCAACGTTGCTCTTGGAACTCTCCTACAATGCTGTGTGGCAGTGGAGCAGCCACATGAAGAGGTCAGGTATGCATGTCTCACCACCAGTCCCTGCTGAGGTCCTGGTGGGCAGCAGCATCAACCACCAGACATGTAAGTGAATGAGTGAGTGAGTGAGCCTGCACATGACTCCAGCTCCAAGAGGCTGAATGACTCCCAGACACTGAGTCACCCCCAGCCTTTGAGGTTTCCCAGTGGATGCCACATGGAGCACAGGTGAGCTGTCCCTGCCAGACCCTGCCCAAAGTGCTGATTTGTAGGCTGAATAAATAATTGTTGTCTTAAGTTGCTGTGTTTGAGGTAGATGGTTATGCAACAATAGAGAACTGAAATAGAGGATAGTTTGTCCATGTGTCTCATATTATTCAGCCTGCTAGACCAGGTTTGTTTGCATGGTAGCTAGCAGGTTCTGAGTGGCACAGGGAGAGAGGGAGATGGGGAAAGAGGGAGGGAGGGAGAGAGAGAGAGAGAGAGAAAGAGAAAGTGAAAACACAAAAGGTCTCTTGAGGCCTAGGCTCAAAACTAGCACACTGTTACTTCTATTGCATTCTGTTGTGGAAAGCAAATAACATGAACAACCCAGATTCAAGAGGAGTGGAGTAGACTCTGCCTTTTGATGGGAGGAGTTGAAAGTCACATCAGAAAGTGCTCATATAAAGCCAGGAATGAAGCCTTGTGGTCATTTTTGCAACCTACTACATTATGCCACCTCCTAAGGCTTATGGATAATTCAGGTAAGAAAAGAGAAGTAACACTTTTAAAACCCAAAAAACCTTAATGATTGTGCTTCATTTAACAACGTATGGTCTAACTTCTGACAAGCTTGACCATGTATAGAATGCTAGTTGCGTGAAAAGGTTTTTGAATCCAAGCAAATAACTATCACGAAGCCCATGTACTTTACTCATAGCAGAGGCGTGCTCGCTCCCCACAGGCCTCAGTCAGGTGGTAAGGAATAGAGCTTGGAAGGACATGAGCAGTGTTGTTCTTCATGCTGCAGAACACGCAGGGCCCGTGTCAAAGCTTGACTCACATTAATTCATTAATTAACTTGAGAAATCTGTATTCAGTGTGCCTGGCAAGAGGTGAAAGTGATGATCTCAGGATGATTGTCAAAGCCCTTGCTGGGTCTAAGCTCAAGAACATCCACCTCTGAAGATGGGTTATGCTGGGTAGCAGAGGAAGCTAACTTCACTATGGGGCAAACAACAGATTTGGGTCAGCTTTGGAGTGAGTTTGGTGACCCCTGGCAGTAGCCTGACTTTTGGGAAAGCTGCTGTCAGTTACCAACTTGCTGGGCTGGGGAATGCAGGAGTGTCCACTGGGCTGGAGTGTATTGAGGACTAAACCTCACTGAATTTCTGCAGACAAACTCACCAGACCGACTGAGCCAGGTTCCCTTTAGTTCGGCATCACTCAAATCAACAAATTGTGATTGAGTAACTCCTAGGCTCCTGTCACTGTTGTGAGTGCTGGACACATGAAGCTAAAATAAAGGTAGGTCTTTCTTTAGAGGTATTACAGTCTTGAAATAAGTCAATAGATCAATTCTTGCCATTCAGTGGGCTAAATACTATAATCACGTGAAAGAAGGTGTGCTCAGGAAGCACTGAAGAGGGAAACTAAATGTAACCTTTGGGGTTGGGGAAATCTGGAAATCTTCAGGATGAGAAGGAATTACCTAGGAAAAGCTGGGAAAGGCATTACTTGAAGAGGGAACAGCATTTGCAAAGGCCTGGAAGTATTCGGACAGTTAGAGTAAAGGGCCAGACTGTGTGACAGAAAGGCAAGAAATGAGCTCACAGAGGAAGAAAGGGGCCGAGGGAAGTGGCTTAGAAATCAGCAGTATGGAGAATTAATTCAAGCGGGAAGATAGGCAGGGGGACTATAGGAGATGATTACAGTAATCAGGCCAGCAGTGATGAGGACCTCGACCTCAATAGTAGTCATAGGACTGGAAAGAGGATGTTTTAAGAATGTTCTGTCTACTGGACTTGAATGAACTGGGTGGAGCAGTGGGGGAGTCCAGGGTGACGCCAAGATTTTAAGCAGTGGGTGGCTGGTGGAGCCATTGTCTGATAGAAGGAACATAGGAGGATGAGCAGGTCGGGGTGGGGACAATGGTGAGTTTGGCTTAGGACATGCTACGTTGGAAGGATCCGTGAGACATCTAGCCTAACAGAATGTACCTTGAAGACTTTAAGAGTGTGTCCTGGTTGTTCCTGTTTCTATTTTCTCCCTCTTTGCCTGCTTCCATCCCTGCCTCCCCTGTCTCCCACAAAATCCAAACTAAAATAGTCAAAACCACATCTGCAACACTGTATGTCCATATGGAGCATTGACATGTTCCCACCATCTCCTAGGTCATGCTCTGTCCTCCCTTCAAAGATCTGCATTTGTCCAGTGTAGTACCTTACACACTCCATATAAACGTCATCAGACATTAGGGTGAGCCCTCTACAAGCTCACTGTAACTTACATCCTGGAGAGCAGAGACATGCATTGGTCTATGCCTATGTAAACTGCCCTGTATCTGTCCTCAAACCTAAAAGCTATTATATTGTTCTCCAGTTGCAATGAAGGAAAGTTACTTCCTATGGTTTTACAAAGTTTTACAATTTGCAAATTATAATTCTAATGCGAATCTCACATAGTCCTCTCAGGCCTGTGGGAAAGATATTATGGATTCCATTTTATTGATAAATAAATTAAGGCTTGGAAATTTGTGGCTTTGTGGTAGATCTGGAACGTGAAACCCAGATCTCCTTCTCTAAGTCCAATGTTCTCTCTGTTCCAGCACATTTTCCCTCCTTGGGCAAGAACAACCAAGGAATGGGTAAGCTCTACAGGGCCTGGGAATGAAATCCTCTAGGCCAGCCTGATCTTCTCTGGTTCAGGTGACATCAGCTCCCTTTCAGAAGTGAGCCTTCTCAATTTGCATCCTGGTTGTTTCACTGGTCAGAGGCTCCAAGTGGCTATTGCATTTGTCTGCTGTGCCTTTTATTGAGGTTTTCTGGTTAGGGTGAAATTGCTACTGTTCTTTCAAAAGCAATATTTTTTTTTGTATATATGCTAGCTTTATGTTTTTGTGCATAGGTATCTTTCCTTGTCACATCATATTTCTTTCCAGTTCAGTAACTAGTGAAACTCAAGTTGCACCACTGATCTGTAGGCTGAATTTCAGGCCTGAAACTCACAAAGTAGGTGTACACTTTGGCAGCCCTTCACTTACAGCCCAGGTCAACAGGGCCAGGGATCGGCAGAAGGAAGGACAGAATCACTTTCTCATTTACTTACTTGATGGGCCTTGGTAGGTCGACTACCTAGCAGGTAGTGGGCACTCATACCAACATCATTTTGGAGAGTGTATGTCTTAAAAGGATGTTATAAACATTTGCAGACAACCTCAATGTCCTCAACATCATGAGAATGGTATTACCCAATAACCAGTTTCTTATGGAAGCAAGATTATACTGTTTCCTCCCTTGGAGCTAATGAAAAAAATAATTATAAAGGATTTTAGTAAGTGTAAAATAAAGGATGCACAATATAAAAAAAGAAAAAAATATGTATTGGTAAGGAGTTTAGAAAAACGGTTCCTAAAAGGTATTCTTTGAATAATTGATGGGTCATATTAAAGTCATTTGAAAGATCTAGCATCAAGTTCTAGCATGACTGAATTGGCATATTCTCATGAGAATAAGTGGCATTCTTTCTATTAATTCTGGGGAGAGATCCTTTACTTTTTAGGAAATTGCAAGTGATAGACTTCCTGGGCGATGTTTCCCAGCCCAGTGGTTCAATGCCCTGTTCAATGCCCTGGATGTTGAGTACCAACAGACAGCTAGTGGCTACATATGAGGGGCAGGCTGCTGAGCCAGGAATCAGAGAATCAAGATCTCATCTCAGTCTTCCTTCAACTATGGGCTTGCTTTGTGATCTCATCAGTCCACTCTTCCAAGCAGAGATGTCATCAGGATACCTGAGAACAGCCTAGAGAAGGAAGGACGTGTGCCAGAGCTATGGCCTTGGCAACTGCTGTCCATGAAGAGCCCCAGGGATAGAGGCACCTAGAACAAGCCTGTTGCATTCCTGGCTACCTCTTCCTGAAGCCCTTTTGGGTTGATGTGGAGGTGGGAAGCGGCAGAACACGGGCCTGTGGTACCTCACAGCCCATAACCCTCAGGTGTCCCTGCTCTGGCCCTTTGAAATTACAAGCCATATACTTTCCAGGAGAGTGGTTGGTATTTCTACACTGCCTGCTACATTTTAGCTTGGTCTAAATCTGTTAGGAAAACTTCTGTTTGTTGGGAAGCAGTATGACTTTATGAAAAGCCCAAACTCTGGCAAAAGTCCCTAGATTCAGACCCCATTGCTGGCTGAATGACACTGAACAAGCCAGTTTTGCTTTCCAGATGTAGTTTCTACATCTATAAGTCAGGAGTTAAATGGTTATATATGTAAAATTCCTACCTTAATGTTTGACTGCAATCAGAACTCAAATGTAGTCATTATTATACTGATTGCCGTTGTCACCCAGGCAATGGGGTTGGACTAAGGTGAGATTGAGGCAAAACATCTGCTCGGCTACCCTCAGGTTCTATAATGGAACTTGCTGTCTGACTTTCCCTAATGCTCTCCCCTTGCCCACAGCCCCATCCCTACTGCGCACTCTCACTGGTGAACTCCACTTGACAGTTCCTTGAGGGTGCTGCCTTTTCTTGTCACCTTGATAAATACAGTCACCCGGCTCTCTGAATGCGATACAACATGCCTGGCTAGCCTGCCTGAGACACTCCCAAATGGAGATGTGGCTACTCATCACATCCATCTCCCTCCCCAGGCTCCATATAAAAGCAATAAAGAGAGTGGGATAGTTGGTGCCCAGACAAAAGCCTTTTTATTTTGCCAGGCTGCAAATGGTTTTAATAATGATAATGGTAGAAAACTTGGTGGTGAAAACCTATGAGAATATCTGCTATCTGTTTAGGTGCTCTCTCATATCATTTAATTAATCCTTATTGTATTACTTTCACCTCCAAGACCTTGCTTGTTCACAAAACCTTGACCAAACACAGGGACCTGATCATCCTGCCTTTCTTCATTCACCATGCATTCTGAAGGAGTCCCGAGGCCTGATGTTTCAGTCATTTATTCATTTGGAGCTAGCCAAGGAGCCACAAAAAACAGTCTCATTACCTAATAATCACAGCTAGTTACCTTTTTACATCAATCAACACCCCACAGCCTATTGGACTCTATGAGTATTCCATAAATAATAAAACGTATTATCTTATGAGGGAGCCCTCAAAAGCTTCCTAGTGATTCTCAGGCCCCTGAGTTTCTCTATGACCTTCAGCAGCATAGTCAGTCTTAGCAGCAGGGGCCTGCAGAGAGGGTCTCCTAAGAGAAAGAGGTTCCCTTGGGCAAAAATCTCAAAACATTCCTGGGCCTGGTCTTCCAGAGATTGGCCTCCTTCCTTAAAGCACAAGCAGGAAGAGAGCTTCTGACTCGGTTATACTCATGTAGTAATACTCATGAGAGTGGTTAAAAGACTAAGGTGTGTTTATGTGGGTGTGTGTTGGGGAAGGGGAATGGCGAATTGTGTTGCAGGTAAATGATCCATCATTCAAGTTTACCAGTCCCAAGCAAACCAGGGTGCTTGGTCACCTTAGCTTTAGAAGGGGCCTCACACTTACTCAGTTGTTCTGGGAAGCAACTCACTGTTGTGGTTAATAATTTAGGAGCTGCGGTCAGACTGCCTGGGTTCTCACATACTGTGAGACCCTGGGCATGATAGACCCTGTGCCTCAGTTTCCTTATCTGTCAGTGGGGATACTAATTGTATCTACTTCATAGGGTTGTTGTATGGATTAAATGACATGTCACAGTAAAGCCCCTGACATGTAGAAGGGTTTCAATAACTGGCAGCCATTGTAGGATTACCTGGGAGCACAGCCCACCTACATGGGCACTGCGTCTTGACTCTAGCCTGTTCAAGACAATCTAGTGTTGTCACTGCCTAATGGGTTCATTTCGCCTGCTGCCCAGATGTAGCCCACTTATCAAGACAGGGGAATCACAATAAAGAAAGGATTTCGTTTACATAGAGCTGGCTGAATGGAAGACTGGAGATTTATTATGACTCAAGTCAGTCTCCCTGAATCGAAGACTAGGGTTTTGCAAGGATAGTTTGGTGGGAAGGTAGCCAGGGAATGGGGAGTGCTGATTGGTTGGGTCAGAGATGAAATCCTAGGGAGTAGGAGCTGCCATCTTGTGTTGAGTTGGTTTCTGGGTGGAGGGCCACAGGACTGGTTGGTGAGTCTGGTTGGGGCCATCAGGTTGTCAGAAATGCAAAAGCCTGAAAAGACATCTCAAAAGACCAATCTTAGGGTCTACAATAGTGATGTTATCTGCAGGAGTAATTGAGGAAGTTGTAAATCTTGTGACCTCTGGAATGATGGCTGGTAATTATTTAACCACGCCTGCATCTCAGTAGATTCAGGCCCCTCTCATCCTCCTAACTTGGTGGACTTTCATTAGGTTTATAAGAACGGTTTAGTTTTTGGGAAGGGCTATTATCATTTAAACTATAAACTAAAATTCTCCCAAAGTTAGCTTGGTTCACCACCAGGAATGAGTGAAGACAACTAGCCTGTGAGGATAGAAGCACAAAGAAGTCAGCCGTGTCAGGTTTCTCTCACTGTCATGATTTTGAAAAGGTGGTTTTATTGTCAGTGTTTGGTTCACAGTGACATCTGCATGGCCATTTGCAGCTTCCTGAGGGGTGGTTGTTAACTGGTTGGAGGGCTTGTGTGAGACTGAGCACTATGGGAGTGGGGGTGGGCCAGGCTGGTCCAGGGTTAGCATCTTTCCCAGAGATGGAGTCTGTTCTGAGCACCAGCTGTGATAAACGTCATGGCCTGAGGAGTGGAGCCTGAGGTGTCAGCAGGCCTAGGACCCATGTCTCCATGAGTTCCCCTCCTTGAAGAAGGTGGGGTGGAGAGGAGAAGGCGGGAAGGGGGAGCATGAATATGGTGGCTCCAAAATGTTGGGGTCAGTCCCACAAAGGCACAGCAGGCCATTTTTGTTATCTGCTAGTCACACTGCTTATGCATTTTTATACACACAGGTGCACGCGTACACACACACATACACACACACACACACACACCCCACTTTCTGCTGTTTCCACCATCCTCCAGAAGGCAAGGTGCAGGGCCTGCTTTTCCCAATTGCCCGATTTCTCTTTTCCCATCTCCATTAGCTGGTACAAACTTCCTCCTCCAAATTTCTCCTACTGGCTATTTCTGTCCTGGTCCTGTTCCATGCCTGACTTTTCTTCCCTTTGCTTTGAGGAGTGGGGACCCTGCTTTGTAGGATAACAAATAGAATTGTCAAACCCATCAGTGCTACCGCCTGCAAAGATAAATGGGGCGACACGTGCAGCAACCTCTGTGGATCCTGGGGCCCCAGCAGGAACTGACATTGTGACAGATGGGGGGACAAGCGACGCTGACACAATCGGGTCACATGAATGTCGAGGGGGTGAGGCTGGTGGCTGCTCCCCTGTTGACTCCCCCTCCCTCTCCACCACGGACATACTGTGTTGCTGGGGATCATAAAGAGCTAGTAGGCAGGTTGCTGCTCCTCCCCAGGCCTTGTGAATCTTCTCTGTCAGTGGCACAGGGCAAAAAAGCAGGCTGTCTGCAGAGCATCCTACTATCTCAAGGATGACAGCTGAGTTACCTTGGAAAGAAAGCCTGTCCTAGGCAAACAACCAGGGCAAAGTTTGTCTTTAACCTTCAACCTCATCTTTCTCCAGGCTTGCCCTGCTGATTCACACTTTCTCATCAGTCCTGCCTAACACCCAGGGAGCTCACCTGATCTCTGGGCTTTCACCCAGAATCTCCTCCCAGGCCTTGATCAGCCTGTACAATGGCTGTATTTCTTTTTATATGAAAATGTGCCCCATGTCTCATTTCATCAAGAATTGGTAGGGTGTCTTACTGATGACTCCCCAACTTCCCTCCTTGAGGAGGAGTGCATACATCAGCATACTCCCTAGGAAGGACTGGACAGGGCATTCCGAAGCCCCTGAGGATGGCCCACAGTGTTAGAAACTCCACTCCAAAAAGATCCAAATGCTTGATAGTATTTAGAGGCATAAATTCTGGGTGGTAATTGCTCACTTGCAATTTCCTTTTTCATTCTACCTAAAATAAAATTTTCCTTGGAACAGTTATCCTTTGTTCTGAGTTGGGGGCTTCTCTGGGTTCCTGCCTTCAATAGCCACTGCAGATCCGCTGCCCTAGTAGTCAATTCGATTCATTAAACACACAGTGACAATTTATTTCCTATAATGCCATGTGTTGACTACTGTGAATTGAGGCAGGCAGAAGAGTGGCTTCAGAGATAAATAAGATGCCACCTGTTGCATCTGGGGACTAACAACTTAGTTGAGAAAAGAGACTTTAATACAAAGTCAGCCATGAAAAAGAGTTAAAGGGGCAGAGTAAGACCAGGAGGAGAAAGATCAGCCTTGACTTGAGAGGAACAAGTATTTCCTCGAGAAAGATCAGGACTTGAAGGATGAACAGTCTTTGGAGAGGTCGAAATGATGGGGAAAAGACTATGTAGACTAGGAAAGAGTATGAATTCTGACACATGGGAGATATAGATGGTACTACAGTCTGGACCTTGTCATATATAACTGGGGTACATGAGGAGTGTGTGTGAGTGTGTGTGTATGTGTGAGAGAGAGAGATGGAGGGAGAGAGAGAACATTTGGTTGGGAGAAAAGACTGGGCACAGACACAAGAGTTTAGATTTCATTCTGTATTCATCTATGAGTGAGGGGACAGAATGGTTCTTCCATTTCACCTTCCATTTCACCTCTTGTCACAGAATTCTCAATGGAATTGGATGCTGTCCTTGGTGTTGAGGAAGGAAATACATAATGAATCACACAGTTCTCTTTGATGCCTGAAAAAACTGGAGGTGGTGGGCCTTAGGGGAAGAAAGGGCAGTGGGGAGGAGCCAACCAATGCCTTTGAATAGAACGAATGCGCTATCTTAAATAGGGATAACATATAATACCTGGCCTAAAATGGGGATAATACTACTTTCCCCATAGGGCCGTTGTGAGGTTCATGAATGAAAATATATGTAAAGTGTTTACACGGGACATCTGAATACCTGCTGGCTATTATGACTGTGCTCCTAACTCCTAATCCACTTTCCCAGGCAAGCACTCTCAGACAGTGTTATGGGCAGCTGTGTGAAAGGAACATGTGGTCTGTTTATAGGAATGATGCTGCTGAGGGATGCTCAAAGTCTAGATGATGAGGAGACTTAACAAGATCAATACCACTTTTGGAAAAGATTATATGCTATAGTAGGCAGCAAATAGACCATTGAAACTGGATTTGAAAAGCATTTATGGAGTCATTAGAGATGGTTAAACATACCATTACAGAGAAAAATATGCAGTGGATTATATACATGCAGCCTACTAGGGTTGTTTTTCTTGGTGTTGCTCTCTCTCTTCCACCCTCTTTCCCCATCTTCAGGGTTAGGTAGGTAGGACTGATCAAATAACTCCTTTGAGAAAAGATGGAGAAGGCTCTACATGGTATTATGGCTGTGCAGATCTAGCCTATTTATAGTGGGTGAAATTTCAGGAGCTCAGTGGGAAGAGATGGATTCTCCCTGATTAATAAACCGATGGACTTTCCATGAATAGCTTAAACCTTTTGGTTAGCTTTTTAAGGTTACTAGCAAGCAATGTAGTGCATTGGAGCTGTAATTCTGTGATCTCTAGTGGCTTGAAATAATTAGATTATTTTTTGTAATGAATAAATGAGAAGTTAACTCACTGGCATGGATCAGTGTGGTAATATGATTTATTTCTTGTAAAGGTGAATGCTCTAGAGGCTAGACCCTACAAATAATTGTTTTGACTCCCTCCCCTTTCTCATTTACAGTATGTTTTGGGTCATCTTGTGAGAGAGGCTGCCCAGTGGGATGAGAAGAGAATATAGGCTTTAGGATCAGCCAAATCTTGATTCAATTTTTACTAGATGTGTGACTTTGGGCAAATCACTTAACATGCCAGATCCTGCTTCTACATTAGTAAACAGTGGTAATAATACTTACCTTCTATGAAAGGCATATCAATTCAATCAGTTACTGAAAAGAGAGGACCTAACACAGCTCCTAGCCCACATTGAAAACCCAAGTAAACATTAGATTCCCTTCTGTCTCCCTCCCCACTCTATTATTTTTAAATGATTAATGTTTAGAACAAGGATAAACAGCTAGAACATTCATTAATTATGGCTTTACTCATTTGTTCAGTTAGAAAGTACTTTATTTGTTAGGTTAGAAAGAATTAGTTAGGTTAAAAGGAAAGCCTTGACAAAGTACTTTAATGAAAATGCTTACTGAGCCTCCAGTTTTGGGTGGCATAAAAGGAACTCGAAACCTAAATATACTTGTAGCAATCTATATTAGCATTTTACGTTATGGCCACTAATGACTTAATTCAAGGAAAAACCTCTATTTTCAAACCAACCAATGATTACCTTAAAATATATACAGTTTAAACAGAATCTTGATTGGGGAATTGGCTTTCTATTCTCTTCTGTGATGATATTATGTACAGTGGACATTCTACAGCCCTTAGATAAAGTAGAGAAAAAAAATCAATAACCAAACAGCATTTGGAGATTGGAGGGCAAGTATATTCTGGTGAATTGACGATAGAAGCAGATCTTGCTTTTTGCAACTTTTCTTCATACTAGCAGACTAACCAGCCACAATGGGTTCAAATTAATTCAGCAGGGCGGAATGGGGATATGTGCTCTCGGTTCTTGCTAGAACATTATAGCATTGAAATTCTTGTTACAATTTGTTCCAAGCCTCAAATCTGTATATCACTTATCCACTGAATTGAACAAATTGAAAGTGATCACATTTAGGAGCTGTTGGCGGGAGGCTGGTTCTTCCTTCTCTTTAATAACATCTTGAGAGCTAACAGGGTTCTCTGATGTTCCTTGAATTCATCCTACCTCCCTCTGCACAAATGAATTCAGCTGGAGGTCAGGTTTATTGACGTTTAAATGAGTATATTTGGCTCATTCTAGCATCTATCTAAATGAACACTGATTTGGTGCATTGAAATTTAACGATTTATTCTGCATCCAGGTGAGAGAGGGGCATGTTACGGCATTCAGGCCGGGATGAAGACATATGGAACACATGTCTTCCAGTCAAAAATTGTGCAAATTAAATTAATTTCTGTGATATATCATGGAAAGTTATTTTGATGTTGGGATGGAGAGGCTTTAACAATGTGCTACTGAGGCTAGAAAAGTAAAATATTAGATAGAGAGGGGAAAATTTAGGAGGAATGTCCAGGTGAGACTAATAGCACTTGCCCTGTCAGTGTTTCCTACAATTTCATGGTCCTTCTTAGGGGACAAAAGACATAATCCATTTTGGCTTTGGTGACTGAACTTAGAAATTTGCAAGATAAAATCCTGGAATCTAAAGTTTACTCCTTGTAAATACCAGTAATCCGTCATGACAGAACTCCTTCCCTGATCCCATGTGCTGCCTACAAACATTCTTTTCACATCTTCACTTCCCAATCTCTCTTCAACCTATTCATATCAAGTCTTTGACCCTACCAACTGATTCAACTTGATTTTGCTAAGATTTCCAGTGATCTCCAAGTTACCAAATCCAATGGTTGATTCTCTTCTCTCATCTTGTTTGAACTCTCAATAGCTTGGGGGCAATGTTGATGATTTCCTTCTCTTTGAAACACTCTTTGTTCTTATCTTCCATAACAATATTTTTTCCTGGTTCTTTGACTTCATTGATCATACTGCCTGGTCTTGTTGGCTGATTCTTTCTTCTCCACCCAACCTCTAATTCATTAGAACTTGTTCTTAATTCTTCAATCTTTTTTCTCCAGATTCTCCTTCTAGCTGATCTACTCAAGTTCCATGTATTTAAATACAGCTTTTACATTGATGCCTCCAATATTTATATTTTCAATCTAGGCCTCTTCTCTGAGTTCTAGATTTATAAATCCAATTGTCTGCTTGTTATCACCAAGATAGCAAGAGTACCCAACATGGTACTTATTTCCCAACTCCTCTCCCAACCCCTCAACATCATATTCATTAACAGAGTCTATCCCTTCAAATTCTACAATAGACCTTGCTATGTCCATTGCTATCCTTAATCTTGGCTTATTTCATTTTCCACCTAGGATAGTACAACCACTTCTTAATTGATCTTTTTTTTTTCTTTTGGTCTTACTCTATGCTACAGTCTGTTGTACATACAGCAGCAAATGTCTTGCATCCAACCTTCCAAATTTTCAAATTGTCCCTAGAATAAACCCAAGCTCCTTGTCATGCTCACAAAGCTTTGCCTGCTGGGGCCCTTATTACCTTTCCAGCCATTTCTTACCACCCTTTCCTCCTCATTCACCATGCTTCAGTCATGCCAACCTTCTTTCAGCCCTTGGACATACCATACTTCCTTACATATCAAGGTTTTGCACACGCTGTCTTTTTTGCCTGGAATAGTAATTTTGTAATTACTGTTAACTTAATGGCACTTATTATGGGCCAGGTGAATTTCAAGTGCTTTCCCTGGATTAATAGATTAAATTTTCATATCACCCACCCAAGGTAGGAACTGTTATTCTTCCATGTAATAGATGAGGAAAATCACTCACAATGTACTCATCTGAATGCTCTTTCTCCCTTTCATGTGACAGCTCCCTCAGTTTTTAAGATCTTTGCTTAGACATCACTCTTCAAAGATGCTTTCCTAGATCCCCCATCTAAAGTGCCAATTTCACCCTCAGCTCCTTGTTTTGACTTTTATAGCATTAATAATAACTTGTATTTCTTTATTTACTTGTGTTTTTGCCTGTGAGGACTGGGATTAAGTCTCTCTCACTCAACTGCTGTATTTCCATGACTCAGAACAGCACCTGGCCTTAAATCTTTGTTGAATGAGTGAGTGAGTGATTACCTCCCGTGGAATTTAGTCAGTGACCTCGGGCGAGGGAAGGGAAGGGGTGGGAGGGTATCTTCTTGGAGACACTAAATAAATCATAGATGTGGTGCCCAGGTCCACATGATTTGTTCTATTCTATTCTATTCCTCCAGAAACAACAACAATAAAACAAAGTAAACACAAAGGAGTGGAAATGAGCTTAAGGAGAAGATTGATTACTCATAAAAATTTCTCTGATCATAGCCTATACCCTAAAGTAACAAATATCTATTGGGCACATACTCAGTGGGAGAAGTGGCATAGATGAAAGGGTGGAGGCAGGAATCAGGGTTTGATGTGACTATACCAGCCTGTCTGGGGTAGGGGATTTGGATGTGAGTGCAGCAAAAAATAGCTTCAAAAAACCAGATTAGAGCACTGATACAGTTTGACTCTGTGTCCTCACCCAAATCTCTTCTCGAATTGTAATCTCCACATGTTGAGGGAGGGACTTGGTGGGACTGGATCATGGGGTTGGTTTTCCTCATGCTGTTCTTGTGATAGTGAGGGAGTTCTCACAAGATCTGATGATTTTAAAAGTGGCAGTTTCCCCTGCACTCTCTCTCTCTCTTTCTCTTGCTGCCATGTAAGATGTGCCTTGCTTCCCCTTTGCCTTCTGCCATGATTGCAAGTTTCCTGAGGCCTAACCATGTGGAACTGTGAGTCAATTAAACTTCCTTTCTTTATAAATTACCTAGCCTCAGGTAGTATCTTTATAGCGGTGTGAGAACAGACTAACACAGGCCCTGAATGCCAACTTGGGAGTGTGGATGGGAATAATTGAAGGTGAAAAGCCACTAAAAATCTTTGCAAAAGTAATTTGGGGATTACCAAGAATCATAAAACCCTTAATATATTAGAGATATTAGATATATGGTCAAATGACCTTGCCGTTACACCCTCAGCTTGCGTTGAAGGAAGTTGTAAGAAACGTTTTTTTCTCTATGCCACTTACTGTGCCCTCTATGAAGACTCATAGTGTCCATGCTAGTAGAGTGATGTTAGATAAAGTTAGCACATAATTATCTTGTAGCTAATTGTGTTTCTGCCTATGTTAGAGCTAAAAGAGATCTGGACATCAAATTTGAATGATTTAAATAATTGTTCAGCTCTCTTCATCTTGCATTTCTCTCTATTGTCACTTCTTGGCTTCATATTACTATTAGGTGTTGATTTTTTTCTTTTTTTTAATGTTGTTATTTTTGTTTTTATTATTCTGTACTTTATGTATTTTTATAATCTCTCACAAATCCTTTTTGTTCCAAGGGGGTACCCTTTGATTAATGTATACACAAAAGAAAGGTTCCATAGGCTTAGAAATATCTTTGGGGTATATTATCCTTGTTTTCATTACTGCAGAGGCGACAGTGTTTATTTGACATGAAATTAGTATATGGATAATTGTACCTTTTTCTTTAAACCAATTTCCTTTATTCTTGTGAGTCATTTGGTCCTCAAGAGGACCATACTGTATTAATGCAGTGGGAAATACTGGTGTAGCAATGATTCTTCCTCAACTCTCACAAGACCTGAGGTAGAGTATTAAAAATTTCCGGAGAGTTGCTGTCCAACCTTAAAAAGTGGTTATAGATGGAGATTATGTCTCAATTTGACTCTTTACATGCTGAATGGGCAGCTGTTCAGATGTTTGACACACCTAGGTGTTAGCATTTTCCTTTCTCTTATAACTTTCCAATCTCCCTCTCCCACCCTTTTTTACTTTTCAAGAAAAGATAAAGTGGTTTTCACTCGTTCTCTAAGTGTGGGTCAGGGATCTTTGGGAGTCCTTAAGACCTCCCAGGGGTCCATGAGTCAAAACTATTTTCAAAATAACATTAAAATGGTATTTTTTTTTTTTCATTTCCATAGTCCCATGGTGACCAAGAGAAGTTCTCCAGAGGCTACCTCATCTATAATATCTCAAGAGACTAAATACAGAAGCAGATATTAAAAAAACTTTTTCCTAAAATTATTTGTATTTTGAAAAATATACTTAAAAAATCAAACTGTTAATGTGTAGTGGGTTTATTATAGTTATTTAAATGAATGAATACATAAATATTTTAAATATTTCTCATTTAAAATTTTGATTATGATAAATATTGTTAGTGTTAGCAGTTTTTATAAAAACAAAAAAGAAACTGTATTAAACAAAAGCCCTTTGGGGTCCTCAATAATTTCTTTAAGAATATAAAGAGGTACTGAAACCAAAGAGTTTGACAATCATTGCTTCAAAACTTCTAGCATATCAGTAGTAATATTTTATTAGTGAAGGGGAGAGTAATTGAAGAATTGAAGGAATAGAATCCAAAGATAGCAGTGGTGGAGGAAGGTAGAGTGGTGAGGGGCTCCCATTGGACGGAAGGCTCTTGGAGGGCAGAGACTGCGACCTGCCTGAACTATCTTTGTCTCTCCAGTGTCCAGCATTGTATCTAGCACACAGGAGCAGCTCGATCAAATTTGGGTGTTGAAGAAACTGATGAGTGAATGGTAAAATACAATTCACCAGAGTGAAATGTACATTTGATACAGTATACAAGGTCTAATTAGGGCTAGTCCTGCCATCAGCAATTTGGATGAATTTTTATTCATTCAATTTTCAATTCATTCATTTATTCAACAATTATTTATTGAGTGCATATTATGTGTCAGACTTGACTTTGTATAAGTCAAATTATGTCTGCAATTTTTTCATCTCTAAAAAGGAAGCTTGGACAAACTGTGAAACCCCTTCTAGCAATGTCTTCCTCAGGATAATAGAGAAACTCTTCTCTTTGTCTCTCTTGGATAAGCTAACACATGAAAGAAGATAATTCTCCTCAGGCAAAAATCACTATCCGCTTTAAGAGCAACTGCAGAAACTTAAGTGGCAGATGGTCTACTGCGTTGGTGTGTTTCACAGATAGAAATGGTCAAATTTGTGAATGAAAAAAATGTAAAGTATGAAGTCAACTCAATTTATTTTTCCTAGATTTATTTAGTATCAGGCTTCAACTGAATAATTTTAATTTAGGGAAGTTGGAAACCCTATCAGTTTCTCTCCCCCAACAGAAAGATGATGATCAAAGGTCTTTTGTGAGAAATCTGAGGGATTTTGTGCAGTGAATGCAAGCTTGGAAACTCATTGCATTGCTCTAAATAGGCCATGACTTTGGAAAAAATGAGTGCCCCTTGTCTTTTAGTCATTTGTCCACAACTTCTGTTCTGGTTGGCAAAGTCTTAAGCATTCAAACCCCCCATGCCTGTTTCTTGGGGCCTTGTGTAGATAGCTTCCCACACGTATTAATTTTCTGTGGGTGGGGGGGCAGAACAAGATGGCCAAATAGGAACAACTCCAGTCTCCAGCTCCCAGCGCGAGCGACACAGAAGAGGGGTGATTTCTGCATTTTCAACTGAGGTACTGGGTTCATCTCACTGGGGAGTGCCGGACAATCGGTGCTGGTCAGCTGCTGCAGCCCGACCAGTGAGAGCTGAAACAGGGTGAGGCATTGCCTCACCTGGGAAGCACAAGGGGGAAGGGAATCCCTTTTCCTAACCAGGGGAACTGAGACACACAACACCTGGAAAATCGGGTAACTCCCACCCCAATACTGCGCTTTACCAAGGGTCTTAGCAAACGGCACATCAGGAGATTATATCCCACACCTGGCCGGGAGGGTCCCACACCCACGGAGCCTCCCTCATTGCTAGCACAGCAGTCTGGGATCTAACGGCAAGGCAGCACTGAGGCTGGGGGAGGGGCGCCCGCCATTGCTGAGGCTTAAGTAGGTAAACAAAGCTGCTGGGAAGCTCGAACTGGGTGGAGCCCACAGCAGCTCAAGGAGGCCTGCCTGTCTCTGTAGACTCCACCTCTGGGGACAGGGCACAGCTAAACAAAAGAAAAAGCAGCAGAAACCTCTGCAGATGCAAATGACCCTGTCTGACAGCTTTGAAGAGAGCAGTGGATCTCCCAATATGGAGGTTGAGATCTGAGAATGTACAGACTGCCTGCTCAAGTGGGTCCCTGACCCCTGAGTAGCCTAACTGGGAGACATCCCCCACTAGGGGCAGACCAACACCCCACACCTCACACGGCGGGGTACACCCCTGAGACAAAGCTTCCAAAGCAAGAATCAGACAGGTACACTCGCTGTTCAGCAATATTCTATCTTCTGCAGCCTCTGCTGCTGATACCCAGGCAAACAGGGTCATGGAGTGGACCTCAGGCAATCTCCAACAGATCTACAGCTGAGGGTCCTGACTGTTAGAAGGAAAACTAACAAACAGGAAGGATACCCACACCAAAACACCATCAGTACGTCACCATCATCAAAGACCAAAGACAGATAAAACCACAAAGATGGGGAAAAAGCAGTGCAGAAAAGCTGGAAATTCAAAAAATAAGAGCACATCTCCCCCTCCAAAGAAACACAGCTCATCGCCAGCAACGGATCAAAGCTGGACAAAGAATGACTTTGATGAGTTGAGAGAAGAAGGCTTGAGTCCATCAAACTTCTCAGAGCTAAAGGAGGAATTACATACCCAGTGCAAAGAAACTAAAAATCTTGAAAAAAGAATGAAAGAATGTATAACTAGAATAATCAACGCAGAGAAGGCCATAAATGAACTGACAGAGATAAAAACCATGACACGAGAAATATGTGACAAATGCACAAGCTTCAGTAACCAACTCGATCAACTGGAAGAAAGAGTATCAGCGATTGAGGATCAAATGAATGAAATGAAGCGAGAAGAGAAGTCTAAAGAAAAAAGAGGAGAAAGAAATGAACAAAGTCTTCAAGAAGTATGGGATTATGTGAAAAGACTAAATCTACGTCTGACTGGGGTGCCTGAAAGTGAGGGAGAAAATGGAACCAAGTTGGAAAACACTCTGCAGGATGTCATCCAGAACTTCCCCAACCTAGTAAGGCAGGCCAACATTCAAATTCAGGAAATACAGAGAATGCCACAAAGATACTCCTCGAGAAGAGCAACTCCAAGACACATAATTGTCAGATTCACCAAAGTTGAAATGAAGGGAAAAATGTTAAGGGCAGCCAGAAAGAAAGATCGGGTTACTCATAAAGGGAAGCCCATCAGACTAACAGCAGATCTCTGGGCAGAAGCTCTACAAGCCAGAAGAGAGTGGGGGCCAATATTCAACATTCTTAAAGAAAAGAATTTTCAACCCAGAATTTCATATCCAGCCAAACCAAGTTTCATCAGTGAAGGAGAAATAAAATCCTTTACAGATAAGCAAATGCTTAGAGATTTTGTCACCACCAGGCCTGCCTTACAAGAGCTCCTGAAGGAAGCACTAAACATGGAAAGGAACAACCAGTACCAGCCATTGCAAAAACATGCCAAAATGTAAAGACCATTGAGGCTAGGAAGAAACTGCATCAACTAACGAGCAAAATAACCAGTTAATATCATAATGACAGGATCAAGTTCACACATAACAATATTAACCTTAAATATAAATGGACTAAATGGTCCAATTAAAAGACACAGACTGGCAAACTGGATAAAGAGTCAAGACCCATCAGTTTGCTGTATTCAGAAGACCCATCTCACATGCAGAGACACACATAGGCTCAAAATAAAGGGATGGAGGAAGATCTACCAAGCAAATGGAGAACAAAAAAAGCAGGGTTTGCAATCCTAGTCTCTGATAGAACAGACTTTAAATCATCACAGATCAAAAGAGACAAAGAAGGCCATTACATAATGGTAAAGGGATCAATTCAACAGGAAGAGCTAACTCTCCTAAATATACATGCACCCAATACAGTAGCACCCAGATTCATAAAGCAAGTCCTTAGAGACTTACAAAGAGACTTAGACTCCCATACAATAATAATGGGAGACTTCAACACCCCACTCTCAACATTAGACAGATCAATGAGACAGAAAGTTAACAATGATATCCAGGAATTGAACTCAACTCTGCACCAAGCAGACCTAATGGACATCTACAGAACTCTCCACCCCAAATCAACAGAATATACATTCTTCTCAGCACCACATCACACTTATTCCAAAATTGACCACATAATTGGAAGTAAAGCACTCCTCAGCAAATGTACAAGAACAGAAATTATAACAAACTGTCTCTCAAACCACAGTGCAATCAAACTAGAACTCAGGACTAAGAAACTCAATCAAAACCGCTCAACTACATGGATGCTGAACAACCTGCTCTTGAATGACTACTGGGTACATAACGAAATGAAGGCAGAAATAAAGATGTTCTCTGAAACCGATGAGAACAAAGATACAACATACCAGAATCTCTGGGACACATTTAAAGCAGTGTGTAGAGGGAAATTTATAGCACTAAATGCCCACAAGAGAAAGCAGGAAAGATCTAAAATTGACACTCTAACATTACAATTAAAAGAACCAAGGAAGCAAGAGCAAACACATTCAAAAGCTAGCAGAAGGCAAGAAATAACTAAGATCAGAGCAGAACTGAAGGAGAGAGAGACACAAAAAACCCTCCAAAAAATCAATGAATCCAGGAGTTGGTTTTTTGAAAAGATCAACAAAATTGATAGACCTCTAGCAAGACTAATAAAGAAGAAAAGAGAGAAGAATCAAATAGACACAATAAAAAATGATAAAGGGTTATCACCACCGACCCCACAGAAATACAAACTACCATCAGAGAATACTATAAGCACCTCTACGCAAATAAACTAGAAAATCTAGAAGAAATGGATAATTTCATGGACACTTACACTCTCCCAAGACTAAACCAGGAAGAAGTTGAACCCCTGAATAGACCCATAGCAGGCTTTGAAATTGAGGCAATAATTAATAGCCTACCAACCAAAAAAAGTCCAGGACCAGATTGATTCACAGCTGAATTCTACCAGAGGTACAAGGAGGAGCTGGTACCATTGCTTCTGAAACTATTCCAAACAATAGAAAAAGAGGGAATCCTCCCTAACTCATTTTATGAGGCCAACGTCATCCTGATACCAAAGGCTGGCAGAGACACAACAAAAAAAGAGAATTTTAGACCATTATCCCTGATGAACATCGATGCAAAAATCCTCAATAAAATACTGGCAAACCGAATCCAGCAGCACATCAAAAAGCTTATCCACCATGATCAAGTGGGCTTCATCCCTGGAATGCAAGGCTAGTTCAACATACACAAATCAATAAATGTAATCCAGCATATAAACAGAACCAAAGACAAAAACCACCTGATTATCTCAATAGATGCAGAAAAGGCCTTTGACAAAATTCAACAGCCCATCATGCTAAAAACTCTCAATAAATTCGGTATTGATGGAACGTATCTCAAAATAATAAGAGCTATTTATGACAAACCCACAACCAGTATAATACTGAATGGGAAAAAACTGGAAGCATTCCCTTTGAAAACTGGCACAAGACAGGGATGCCCTCTCTCACCACTCCTATTCAACATAGCATTGGAAGTTTTGGCCAGGGCAATCAGGCAAGAGGAAGAAATAAAGGGTATTCAGTTAGGAAAAGAAGAAGCCAAATTGTCCCTGTTTGCAGGTGACATGATTGTATATTTAGAAAACCCCATCATCTCAGCCCAAAATCTCCTTAAGCTGATAAGCAACTTCAGCAAAGTCTCAGAATACAAAATTAATGTGCAAAAATCACAAGCATTCTTATACACCAGTAACAGACAGAGAACCAAAAATCATGAATGAACTTCCATTCACAATTGCTTCAAAGAGAATAAAATACCTAGGAATCCAACTTACAAGGGATGTAAAGGACCTCTTCAAGGAGAACTACAAACCACTGCTCAGTGAAATAAAAGAGGACACAAACAAATGGAAGAACATACCATGCTCATGGATAGGAAGAATCAATATTGTGAAAATGGCCATACTGCCCAAGGTAATTTATAGATTCAATGCCATCCCCATCAAGCTACCAATGAGTTTCTTCACAGAATTGGAAAAAAATGCTTTAAAGTTCATTTGGAACCAAAAAAGAGCCCGCATTGCCAAGACAATCCTAAGTCAAAAGAGCAAAGCTGGAGACATCATGCTACCGGACTTCAAACTATACTACAAGGCTACAGTAACCAAAACAGCATGGTACTGGTACCAAAACAGAGATATAGACCAACGGAACAGAACAGAGCCCTCAGAAATAATACCACACATCTACAGCCATCTGATCTTTGACAAACCTGACAAAAACAAGAAATGGGGAAAAGATTCCCTATTTAATAAATGGTGCTGGGAAAATTGGCTAGCCATAAGTAGAAAGCTGAAACTGGATCCTTTCCTTACTCCTTGTATGAAAATTAATTCAAGATGGATTAGAGACTTAAATGTTAGACCTAAAACCATAAAAACCCTAGAAGAAAACCTAGGTAATACCATTCAGGACATAGGCATGGGCAAGGACTTCATGTCTAAAACACCAAAAGTAATGGCAACAAAAACCAAAATTGACAAATGGGATCTAATGAAACTAAAGAGCTTCTGCACAGCAAAAGAAACTACCATCAGAGTCAACAGACAACCTACAGAATGGGAGAAAATTTTTGCAAACTACTCATCTGACAAAGGGCTAATATCCAGAACCTACAAAGAATTAAAAAAAAAAAAACCCATCAAGAAGTGGGCAAGGGATATGAACAGACATTTCTCAAAAGAAGACATGCATACAGCCAACAGACACGTGAAAAAATGCTCGTCATCCCTGGTTATCAGAGAAATGCAAATCAAAACCACAATTAGTTACCATCTCACACCAGTTAGAATAGCAATCATTAAAAAGTCAGGAAACAACAGGTGTTGGAGAGGATGTGGAGAAATAGGAACACTTTTACACTGTTGGTGGGATTGTAAACTAGTTCAACCATTATGGAAAACAGTATGACGATTCCTCAAGGATCTAGAACTAGAAGTACCATATGACCCAGCCATCCCATTACTGGGTATATACCCAAAGGATTATAAATCATGTTGCTATAAAGACACATGCGCGTGTATGTTCATTGTGGCACTATTCACAATAGCAAAGACTTGGAATCAACCCAAATGTCCATCAGTGACAGACTGGATTAAGAAAATGTGGCACATATACACCATGGAATACTATGCAGCCATAAAAAAGGATGAGTTTGTATCCTTTATAGGTACATGGATATGCAGCTGGAAACCATCATTCTCAGCAAACTAGCACAAGAACAGAAAACCAAACATCGCATGTTCTCACTCACAGGTGGGAACTGAACAATGCGATCACTTGGACTCTGGAAGGGGAACATCACACACCGGGGCCTATTATGGGGAGCAGGGAGTGGGAAGGGATTGCATTGGGAGTTATACCTGATGTAAATGACGAATTGATGGGTGCTGACGAGTTGATGGGTGCAGCACACCAACATGGCACAAGTATACATATGCAGCAAACCTGCACGTTATGCACATGTACCCTAGAACTTAAAGTATAAAAAAAAAATTCTGCAGGTTATGTTGCAGTAACAAGCAACCCCCAAATCTTAGTGGCTTACAACAAAAGTTTATTTCATGGTCACATTTCAGATTGACTGTGGGTTGCAATGGCACTGCTACTGCTCCAACTATCTTCTTTCTTTAAGAAACAAGGTTGAAGGCTGTGCGTGATGGCTCACCCCTCTAATCCTAGCTCTTTGCAAGGCCAAGATGGGTGATCACCTGAGGTCAGGAGTTTGAGACCAGCCTGACCAACATGGAGAAACCCTGTCTCTACTAAAAATGCAGAATTAGCCAGGCGTAGTGGTGCCTGCCTGTAATCCCAGCTACTCAGGAGGCTGAGGCAGGAGAATTGCTTGAACCTGGGAGGTGGAGGTTGCAGTGAGTTGAGATCGTGCCATTGCACTCCAGCCTGGGGAATAAGAGTGAAACTTCATCTCGGGGAAAAAAAAAAAAAAAAAAAAAAAAATTGAAGAAGTAGTCACCACCTGGGATAACCTTTCTTATGGAAAATGAAACAGACACATGGTTGAATCATACAATGGCTCTTATGTAGAATGTGGCATATGTCACTTTGGTTCCCATTCAGCTGGCCAAAACGCGTCATATGCAGCTTAAGGTTGATGGGACAGGGAATAGCTCCTTCTCACAAGGAGTTTC
This sequence comes from Chlorocebus sabaeus, assembly GCF_047675955.1. Lineage (NCBI taxonomy): Eukaryota > Metazoa > Chordata > Mammalia > Primates > Cercopithecidae > Chlorocebus > Chlorocebus sabaeus. The sequence continues at coordinate 51,944,409 of NC_132928.1, forward strand.
TGTATAACGTTTGGCAATAGGCAGGTATGCATATTTCTCAGAAAGGAAGAATGAACAATTCAGAACAATAATACAGTCTAGCTCACTATTCTTTCTTTGCAGGATATTGTATACATGAATTGTTCTCTCTACCCAGTTTATTTTACTTTGTAACATCTAAAGTGAAAAGGGGATCACAAAATTAAAAGCTATGGTTACGGGCCTGCTAGAGCACAGTTCTACATCATTTTTCAGCATCAAAGATGGGTCTTGGTGTTTCTGCCATGGAATTAGGAAAACACAGGAAAATGAAAGAACACCACCTTTCACCGAACAGAAACAAAATAAATACACAGTCACTACTCACACTTCCTTGTTGTTCTTGGTGTCCCACAAAGGAAAGAAGCAGTGATTGAGAGGTCTGGCTGACATGCATTCTCCTTCACCTCTGGTGCCTGCACTGTGAAATCTCCACCTGTTGTGTCTCTGAGCTTAGATGCAAGCGTAGACAATGCCCTGCCACTGAACTGTAGAAATGGAGATTTAAGGCAATGGCCCAGAAATACAAAATGTACTCATTATCCCCTTTCCCCCAAAACTCCCCATTCCCTCTGCTTCTGCTTTAATTTAGGCCATTAACATTTTGCACCTGGACTATTACAACAGTCTTCTAATTGGTTTCCCTGCCTTCATATTTATACCCTGATAACCTATCTTTTCTCCACTCGAGTGACTTTTCTAAAGTATAAACTAAATCATGTTACCATTCTGTAAAAATTATTCCCCAGTTTCTACCTGTTTGAGCTACAATTCAGTTGCTGGAAAAATGGGATAATATCTGATTCGTAGGGATGGGTATGAGGATAAAAAGAACTATATGTAGAGCGCCTAACACAGTATCTCAAAAAATGGCAGCTAATGATTATTACCATGATAAAATTCAAAGTCCTTTATCAACACCTACTAGGCCCTCCAGGTCTGGTTGTCAACAAGCTCATCAGCTATAATTGGCTGCCCATCCCTACCCTACCATCTCTACTTGCACCCTATGCTATAGCTTTGCCAAACTACCCTCGATTCCCTGATCACACATCCTGTCCTTCAGTCCACAGCACTGCCTATGTGCTGATCTCTGGAATTTATTCCTCACTGAGTCCACCCGGGCTCCCCTCGTAGAATGAAGAGGTGTTTCAAAGTCTCCCACAGTCTGATGTTGCTCCTGACCCTTCTAGGAGAACTAACTGCTTCCTCCATTGAGCCCCCTCTGATGCTGGATTGCCTTCTTTTTTTTTGTGCTTGTCTTTCCTGCTACTATGAGCTGTATGAGGGCAAAGACTCCATCTTAATTATTTCTCCATATGGACCACAGTGCCTATTAGGTAGCAGGTGGTCAACAAATGCTTTTTAAATGAATGAATATGATAAATAGAAAAAAAGATAGACAGTAGGAAGAGGTTGAATAAAAGATAGGTTATAATCAAGCAAAGGCTACACTAAGATTTGAAGATTTGAGGCTTAGAGTGAGAAAACAGAGTAGAAAACAGAGTATAAAACGGAAGCACAAAAAGAGAAGGCCGTCCAGCATTAGAAGTGGCATGATTCAGGGGGCGTCAATGGAGGAAGAAGTTAGTTCTCCTAGAGAGGTCAGGCTTAGAGTGAGAAACCAGAGTAGGTCTCTATCTTGTATGGTAAGTGGGTCAACACAGCCTTGGGTAAAACTGGGTTTAGTACCTTAGTCCTTAGGAAGATAAATTCATCATGAAAACAAATCCTGAGTTAAAAGAACCTACAGATGGGCATTTTCTTAATATAATAAGTAGTTTTTTTTTTTTTTTTTTTTTTTTTAATAGATGTGCTCCTTAGTATCCTAAATTTTGACATGTCGTGCTGCTCCTGGGATTAACCAGCCATGTGAAGCTGAGTAGGAGTGCAAGAGTAAGATTAAACAAGTAATTCTATTTGTCTGCTGCACACGCCATTGTTTAGCTAGAAAAATTAAATTCCTATTTAAGCCTTTCAGCATGTTTAATAAATGTTTCAGTTGGAAAGAACTGTGTTTAAGGCAGGAAGGAGCAAGGGCATTCCCTGGGACTGACATCTTTATTAACCTCATGGAGTAATACAAGCCTTGCACCTGGGATGCCGGTGGAGAAATGGGAGCAGCAGCAAGAGAACCTGGCAGACAAGCACATGGAAGATGTCCACGCAGCGCCCCTCTTCTTTCTCTGTGATACAGTGCAGCTTGGAGGACAATGGTCTGGTTTCAGCATCAGGTAGATGTGTGTTCAAATGCTGGTTCTGTCACTTTGAAGCTGCTATCTTGGACGTGTTTCGTGTTGCTGAAGCTCTGCATTCTAGTTTTCTCAGCGGCTGCCATTTATGGAGAACTTTCTTTGCACTATATGATGTAGTTTATCTGCTTTTACCTTTGTTATTTTTTTATTGTGGTAAGTTATACACACCATAAAATTTACAATTTTAACCACTTCCAGTGGCATTAACTACAGTCACCATGTCTCTGCCTTATTCTTACATCAATCCTATGAGGAAGGTGTTATTATTATCTTTCTTTCACAGATAAGGAAGCTGAGGCTCTGAGAAGTTAAGTAATGATGACTCTTTTAAGATACTTGGCACATTTCAAGTGCTAAATATAAGAAAGCTATTCTTATTTTATTTTTAGGCCACAGGCCAGACATCTTATTTAGACTGTGAGGGAGGGAAAGAAGACAATGGAAGTTTTAGATTTCCAGATGCACTAGCAGAGATACCTGCATCAGCAGAGGCAGTGAAAACAGGCGGCACTGCACAGCTCTGCCTCCCAGTGACAGGCAGGTGGGCGTGAAGGTCCTGGCCTCAGCGTGGATCTCTCAGGCCTACCCCACTCCAACCAGAGCCCCAGGGGGAAGGAAATGAGTTAAGCCTGTCTTCAGACACGTTTGTATTGATTCTGTCAGTTTCTGGCTGCTTGCTGACAGGAGATAGATGACTCATAACGTAGATAGGCATAGCACATTACGTCCCCATCTTGGGGCTCCTAAATCATTTTGAAATTTTAAATTCCCTAATCAATATTTTATCCCCAGCACAAGACAGTGATCAGGACTTCTTCCTGCAGGGGCATGTGCTCACACACTGGGACCCAGTGGAAGTGAGTGGCCAGGGGGCCATCCAGATTCTGGGGAGGACTGCAGGCAGTGTTCTTCTTGAAGGCAGTCATTTATTGCTTGCCAGGACCAGAATGGTCCTCAGAGATCACATGGTTCAGTGCACTCCTTTAAAGGGGAAGAATCCTGAAGATGGAGAGATGATGTGGTTGGACTTTGGTTGCCTAGCTTGTAGCAAAACTGAGATCAGAATGTGGCCTTCTGATTCTAGTCCAAAGCCCTTTCCATGAAACCATACCCAGCAGGGTGCCTACTAGATGCTTAGCAGATATTTGTTTGGTGTTGAATGAATGCTGAAACTTGGGAAGAGCCAAAGTCTGGGCTCAGTAAGGCTTCATGCTTGTCAAGCACATACTAAGTGCCAGCCATTGTTCTAAGTTCGTTATGCGAAAAATATCAGTCTCCCATGAAAATCTCTCATGAAAAATATCAGCTCCCATGAAGCAGGAGCTACCGTTATTCTTATTTTATATATAGCAAAACTGAGGCGCCAAGGGCATAAGTGGCTTGGCCAAGTCCACATAGCTGGTAAGTGAGAAGCACCTGCATTGGAACACAGGCAATGAGGCCCCGGACCCGAGTTCATCGCTGCTGTGTGATGTTGCCTCCCACACAGATGGGCCTTCCTTTTCCCCAGTTGCCTTTGGACCTATATCCAATATGCCCATGTTTCATCACAAGGAAAGGACTGAGAAAAGAAAAAAGAGACCACTTCTGTGACCAGCCAGTAGATCTGAAGGAAAGCAATCTGCTCTCAAACCCAAGGTTTTCAATGGTGCTGGATGAAGAAAGATTCTGAAAGCACAGGGCAGACTTGAAGGTGTTCAGAGGACACAGCAGCTGGATGGGAGGACAGGGCTCTGGTTTCCGAGGCTTGCGCAGGAAGTAGGTGCCCCACAAGGAAACCTTGATGATACTGGCAATTGGCAGGCCTGCTGAAGTGCTGCAGTGGAAACTGTGAGAGAGATAAAAAGTCCTAGACCTTTCTGCTGGCTCGCAAAGGCTTCCCTATAGGACTTGCTCCCTCCCTGCATTTTTCTCCTTCCTCCCTTCCCTCTTGCCCCTCGTCTCCACTCACTGAGCTCCTGGGTTCCCACCTCAGTCACTACCTCATCACCGCTGTGCCCTTGGCCCAAAATGCTCATCTACATGTTGTCCCATGGCTGGCTCCTTCTTGTGATTCAGATCTTAGCTGTCAGCACACAGCCCTTCATCCTGAGCAGCCAGGACAGTGCCTCCACATGGCAAGTGATGAACAAACATTGCCTGAATTAAAGAAGGGAATTAAGAGGTATTTTGAAGAAGACCCCTCACATGCCAGGCAGAGCAGACTGCAACTAAGAAAGTTGGGTGAAAGGGAATGATAAAGTAGCCCTAAGGCAGGGCCAAGGCCTGTGAGCAACCATCCCCTGGGCCAGGGATCCTACTCCCTGCCTGCAAGGGAAGTTCATGCCGTATTTGGGCAGCTCTGACAGCTGCAGAGTGCTTTCTTTTTTGGGTATGAAACTCAGCTTCTTGCGGCTTCTACCCATTGGGCTTTATTCCAATCCTGGGCTGCCTGAAAGTGATGCTCCATCAGCAGAAAGCACCTGAGGCACAGGGAGCCCCGCCATTCCGGGCTGACTGTGCATAGTGGAGCGCAGACGGAGTAGCTATTGGGCCTGAGCTGGGGGGATCTTATGATACACTGTGTAGTGAATTCAGCTGTCAGAGTTAGCTTGCTTTTCCAAGGAAACATGCAGGGAATTCTGGGTCAATGTTCTTACAATCTTCCTAAAGTAGAAGGAGGTTTTGCCAAGCAGGGGAAGAAATGCCAAAGAGTCGCCTATTCTCCCTTTAAAGAACCCTGTTACAAATGCAGGGGTAATAATAATGCACTGTTACATGTCCACGTTGTTTATAAATTGTAAAGGCCTTTTAGGCATATTACTGGGTGCTCTTCTCAGTCTTATTAGGTACCTGAGACAGGTATCACTGCCTTCAGAGAATAAAGGGCTTGTCTAAGACTACTCTGCTAGTAAGAACTCAATACCTTGTCCCTTCTCAAATGCTTTACTCACACACTGTGGATGACTTCAAGCTTATCTGTGAATACAGAGAGCTGTGCTTCTCAAACTTGAGTGTGCATAAAAATCACCAGGAAGCTTGTTAAGCTTGTAAGACAGATTCTCAGAGAGTCTTATTCCACAGGTCTGGGGTGGGGCTGGAAACTTTGCAGTTCTAACAAGCTCCCAGGCGACACTGATGCTGTGTGGCACTGGCATGGACCACCGCAGCCCTGCCCGGGTGGCCGAGGCTGGCTGCCATATCACTGCCTCTTTGAAGTCTGGTAAGCAGCAGGTAAAGCGTGTTGTAAGCTGTTGCAGAGAGTGATTCGATTCATTTCATCCCACAACGACCCTTTGAGATAACTACATTTATTATTCCCATTTTAGGTTCGGAGAGGTTAACTAGCTTGCCCAAAGTTCATTTGGTAAGTGGCTAAGTCCAAGTTTAGCTGAAATTCAGAGCGATGAATTCGACCACAATGGTTACATCTCTCTCCTTCCTGACAGTGAGAGAGATTTCCGGCCGAGTCTTCTCTTCTCCCTGGAAGAAGGACCCGGCATTCCACTGGGCACTAGGATCAAAGCTGAGGTCCTCTGAGTTTAGGAAAGAGACTAAACTTCTTTCTAGTAGTCACAGGTATTCCGACAGCTGGGTGCCGTCTGTACCACCTAGTTCATAAGGTGTCAGGTCGTACCCACGGGGTGACAAACAGGCCACAGCAACCCTGGGCAAACTTGCACACAGTCAGGTTGGGGTGGGAGCTCCAGCCCCGAGCATTCCCTAGCTAATTCCTGCCCTGCCTTCCCCAGGGCCCTTTCAAAGCTTTCCTGCTTTTTGATGTTTAAACAGAACGAGAGTTATTAAACTCCAAAAATTGATATGTTAGCAACTTCAGGACCTCCTCCCACAGATCTCTGCATTTAAAAAAGGATTAAGAGAGAAGGCAATGACCGGCCGCCAGAATTCATCTGGAAACGCTGCAGTGCCGACACAATTGTCAGCAGGCAGGAGAGGTGGTTTGGGTCGGGGGTCTTCGCTTTCCTCCCGGTGCTTTCCCATCATAGCCCCGGCACAGGTGTGGTTCTGCAGTTATTTGTAGGATTGTCTGTTTAATGACTGGCTTCCCACGGGACTAGAAGCTCCGTGAGAAGTAGACTTCATCTGTTTTGCTCTTACTGTTGCCCACAACCAAAACATGTAGTGGAATTGAAGCTTAGTCACAACTCAGATGTGCAGAAATGTGACAGTGTTTATCTGTAACTGTCACTAGCCCCATTTTTGCTATTGTGGAAAGATTTAATCTTGACACTTAAAGATAGCTTAGTCAAATTCTGGCTGAATGTGTAGTCTCTTTTCACTAATTGCTCAAACAATTAAAACTCAGTCACTTTAAAATTCAAACTTCATAGCAGGAACATCTTCCCTTCTCAAGCATTCTTTTCTCTTCTGTCTGGGATGGCACCTGGTGTGCAGGTAGAAGCTTATGGAATCAAAGCAACAAAGGTGGGGAGAAGGTTTCTGTCTGGCTTGTGTGTTGGTTTTGGTCCTGGCTAAATAGTGGTATGCAGTGGTTGATCCCGTCTGGTCTGGGGGCATCATCCTCTGTTCTCACTGCAATGATTGTCTAAGTGGCTCTGGTTGGTGTAACACATGGTCTGTCTTGTTGGTTCAGTCCATGTGACCCTGCCCACTGCCCAACGAACTTGTGGCTTTATTCAGTTCCTGCTATCCACTGTGATCCTCTGACATTTCCAGGGTTACATGTATGTGTGTGCGTGTGTGTGCGTGTGTGTGTGTGTGTGTGCAGTGAAGAAAGCTGCACCCTCTCCGATAGACTGGAGGATCCTTTGATGAGAGAAGGGGCCTTTTCCCCCGACTTAGAATTCTGAAAGGCAACCACCTGGCAGATAGCCTGGAAGGGACAGGTGGGGTCCTTTCGGGGCATTCACCTACATGTAACTCTCTTCTGTGATTTTCTTTGAGCTTTTCCTCCTCCAGTAGAGGAAAATTGCTACCCCTCCGTATCTTTCATTCTGTCTCCTCTATGGAGTTCAGAAAGACCCATTTTCTGAAGAGCCTGGCTCTGACACTGGGAAACCAGGGCTTTCAAGATTATTGTGTTTTCTGTGGATTTAAAAAGTTGAACTTGAATATCAAACCCATTGTTTCTTGAAAACTGAATGCTTTGTTCTGTCTCCCACTCCACCCCACCCCACTTCCCAAGCCATGGATAACTTAGACTCTGAGGGAGGAGGGCCTGTGGGCCACACAGGCTACCAAATAACCAGGGATGAAAAATACATAGCATGATGCTTCAAAATACTGTCCTGCTGGACTGTGGAATGTATTTATGGAATGAACAGTGGTAGTGTGGAGTCAGAGTGAATTCTCAGCTAAAATCAGGGTTCATTTTGAGGTCCTCGGAGCCTCAGAATGTTGAATAAATGAAGACTGACTGGGGACTCCAAGACATCACACACAAGGGAGAGCCCCAAATAACATGATTATTATGATCATAATGCTTCATTTACAAGATTTTTTTTTCCTACAGACTACTTTATTTTATAATTTATTCTTCATTTTATTAAGCAATGACATTGTGTGGGGCATAGTGTCGGACATGTTCCTGTGTAAGGGGACAAAATGTATTGAATTGAGAGTGTTTATACATTTTCCTTTTTCTCCAGCCTATCAAAATCATCTTGCTATCTAGCCCCATTTTAGCTCCTTTTTTTTTTTCCAGAGAGAAAGGATTCTTGTTTGTTGAGAGAAAGCTTAAGTTAATCTATATCATAAAGTGCTGAGGGAGCGGGCAAGAGGATTTGGAAGAAAGTAAGTCTCCCTTGCCCACTCCCCTTGCCACCCTCCCTTTCCCCCTTTCTCTGCCTCTCCTTCTTCCTTCTTCCTCCAATTTCTCCTCTCTTTCTCTCCCTTTCCTTCCCTCCCCTTCCCAGGCATTCTCTTCAGAGCTTTGGGCTTCTTTCCCTCATGATCTAGCCAGAGGTGATAAGACACCCAAGGTCTGGATTCGGGGTCTGGAGAATCAAGAGCCTCCACTGAGACTCCAAGCCTGAGTTTCACATCCCACTTGGCTCCGCCTGCGCTCTGCTGTGGGGGAACTGGGCATGGGCCCAGCTAATAATAAAGTGGTTCCTCTGTTCCACTGGACCATGATTCTTCACATACACAGCTCCCTCAAGAATTCCCGAAGAAAGAGCAATTGTCAGGCTGGAATTTAGGTTACCCTGTGTCAAGCACTGGGGTCAGTGGTGATCAAGAGAATGGATCCACCCCTCCAGGAGGTCCCTGTCCAGAGGTGGAGAGGGACAGGTGCACAGGAAATCACAGCATTGTATGGTGCGTGCTGTGCCAGGGATATGTGCCAGGTGCTTTAGAGCACCTCGGGGACATCCAGCCCTTCTGACCTGGACGGCTGCTTGGAGAAGTGGGTCTGAGCTGGTAAGGCAGTGGCACTGACAGAGTCAGGGAAGTGAGGAGCTGTGTTGGTTGTGGAGTAATCTGATGAGGAGATTGTTTTTAGACAAGTTGAGTAGAGCTGACGGGGTTTTCAAATAGAAACAAAGAAATGAGTGTCTAGGATCAGGAAGGGGAATCAGGAGTAGGTAGAGATGTGGGCATCATCTCCTTGGAAGTGAGAGTTGGAGTTGTGAATGGGAGTGAGGCCAGGGAAGGGAGAGGGGAGAGGAGGGCAAAAGGCCCAAGAGCAAACCTGAGAATACCTGAGCTCGGGGGCAGAAAATGGCAGGGGGGCCAGAGAAGGAGATAGAGAACCAGTGGGCACATCCCTGCAACCTGCATCAAGGTACCAGCAGACCCTGGGGCCTCGTGGTGTCCAGCTAAAGAGTATGCAGCCCACCCTCGCTTTGTGTTGCTACTACTGCACATGGTATTCATCATAGCTGCCGCCTTTTAAGGAATTGCCAGATGGCAGACGCTAGGCTAAGCACTAGTGTACAAGATAATGTACACTACACAATGTACAAGATAATGTACACTATGCAATTTACAAGATAATGTACACTATCCAATGGACAAGATAATGTACACTAGTGCTTAGCCTAGCATCTGCCAATTTTTTTGTTTTTTTTGAGACAGGCTCTCAGTTTGTCACCCAGGCTGGAGTCCAGTGGCATGATCTCAGTTCACTGTAGGCTCAACCTCCCAGGCTCAAGTGATCCTCCTACCTCAGCCTCCCAAGTGGCTGGGACTATAGGTGTGTGTCATCATGCCCATGAATTTTTTGTATTTTTAGTGGACACGGGGTTTCACCATGTTGCCTAGGCTGGTCTCAGACTCTTGAGCATAAGTGATCTGTCTGCCTTGGCCTCCCTAAGTGCTGGAATTACAGGTGTGAGCCACCATGCCTGGCCTATCTCGTGAAATTCTTAAAAGAATTCCATAAGACAGGCATAGTGTTCCCATTTTACAGAGCAGTGAACAAGTTCAGAGAGGTTAAGTAGCTTTCTCAAGGCTCTTGTGTCATGTCTCACAAGCTGAGTCAAAATTCGGATTGGAATCCCGGCTTTTGAACCCCATGTTAAGCATTGCTATTCTTGTCCTAAAGGACTACTCGAAGTGCAACATCAGCCTCTCCTAGGAGCTTGTAGAAATGCAGTGTGTCAGGTTTCATCCAACATATACTGCATCAGTATCTGCATTTTAATGAGGGTGCCTTATGCACTCATTAAAGTTGAGATGCTCTGCTGTACATTATGTCTGCTCATCCCCTACCTTCTCACCATGTGTGAAGGGTCTGCTCTGCCCTTCATTCTTTGCTTCCTTTCCTGTCCTCTAGCCCTTCCCTATTGGACTTGGGCATTGTTGGGTTTACCTCATACAGACCTGCTCTGCTCTGTGCTGACCAGAGGCTTGCACTTCAACGTCTTGCTTAGTTTTGCGTCGCATGTCAGTGTAGCACTTGAAGTTTATCAAAGGAGTAGTTTGTCAGAAAATCACTGCTGTGAAGGAACCAAGCAGCTTTTCCTTGGTGACATTCTGTCCCTGAAGATCTGGCACTGGGCTCCATATCTGTTGCTCTCCAACTGTACTGATCAGATCCGGACTCTGATCCTGTTATTCTAACTGAACACACACAAAGCCCATAAAAGCCTGGCCCCTCTCCCTGCCCACCCAGGGAGGTTGCCACTGCCCTGGATGTTCCCTCATTGTCTGTCTGCAGAGAGAAAGGTACTCAATAGTTACTTGGTGTTATACCCAGTCAGTGATTGACATGAAGCATCGTTGTAACAGTTACTTTTCATCTAACACCTTCTGTATGCCAGGGACTATGCTAGGTTTTGTAATTCTCATTTTACAAATGATGATGAAACCGATTCTTAGAAATGTTAAGTGACTTTCTCAGGGCTACATGGTAAGTGATAAGCTGGGATACAATTCCATGTTTGTCTGACTCTAAAGGAGACACCTTTCCCATATCACCTCCTTTTTTAAAGGCTTAGCATTCCTAATTTCCCTTGGTTAAAGGGACAGAGTCACTCAACTTCGAATCCTCATGAATGTCAAGTGTAGTGGTTAATTTTAGCACACATCAGAATCAGCAAGAGGGCTTGGTAAAACACTGTTTCAGCAGTTCTGGGGTGGGGCTGGAGCATTTACCTTTCTAACAAGTTTTCAGGTGCCGCTCCTGGAACAGGCCACACTTTGAGAACCATTGCCCTGGTGAAGCAGGGAGGCAGGGAAGCCGAGAAGTGTGGGCAGCAAAGCCCCTGCTGTTCCCATCCCCTCTGCCCCATGGCTGTCACAGAGCAATGTTGTGGTAACAAGCTCATTTATTGCTTCCTGAACATTCTTTCTCAGTAGAGCAGAGCATTGGTTATTTGCATGTTTCAGCTCTGTATCTACCCTTATCTGGGAGGTGTTTAGGCTGGGCCATTGCCCTAAACTTATAAGGGTCACCTGGTAATGAGCTGAAGATTTGGAAAGCATTCGATCACATAAGTAAAGGCCTGGAAAGAGAAAGCATGTTTATTTATGGATATTTCCCAGGAACCAGTACTCCAGTTCAGAGAATTAAAAAAAAACAAAAAACAAAAAACAAAAAAACCCTCATTCACTCAACTAGATGGCTCATCTGAAACTGCTGAGATTTGCAAACAATGGGATTAATCATTTGCCTTTCCCTGGAGTTCTTCCTTTATTGTGTATAGCCCAGGTTCCAAAAGGGGTCACATTTGAATATCCATCATGGGGCGTACAGCATGTTTGGATGGACTACTAGGGGTCCTATCTGCATAGAAACCCACTAGGCATTGTGGTTGAGAGAAACTCGTGATATATGGAGCACTGGCATCAGGAGCACTGGGCTGTGGAGTTAAATGGAGCTGGTTATGAATCCTGGCTCTGCCATTTGACAGCTGAGGGTCTATGGGCATATTACTTAGCCTGTCTGAGTCTCATTTTCTCCAGAATCAGGGCTGATATAAAAAAATATTTAAGCAATAGAAATAGCAGAGGCACCCACTAGTCAGAATGGATAGAGGCCAGATCAGAAGCAAAATGCCAGCTGTAAACAAGCCAGAACCGAGATGGACTCCTGGCTTGCATTTCCAATTTCCAGAATGATGTGGGTCTCACACATGGTTTATCTCTATGCAAGGGAAACAGATTTTACTAAGTGAGGAGGAGGTTGGGTTGTGTATGTGTATGTGTGCATTCAGAGAACAGCAGGAAGATTTCCCAACAGTGAGGCCACACATACTCTCTGGCTGTCTCAGGACCAGGAGAGGTGCCTCTGTTGGAAGACCTCAGTCACGATCACTTTGGCCTGCCCCACCTCCTTCCTGCAGATAGCTGGTGGATGTGAAGCCAAGTCTAAGACAGTTTCACTGACTGGCATTTCTTACCGTGCTATCTGTGGGGAGGTATAAGGCCAGAAACAATTACTATCTGTGATATTGAAAAGTACGAAAGATTGGGTAAAGGTCTCTCAATGCAGACACAGTGGGGAGGAACTGAATACTTCCGGCATGGCTGTACAACCATTGGCCGCCCTGGGTAATGTTTTCTGGGAAATAGGAAATACTAGTACCTACCTCACTGGATTGAATCGAGACGGAAATGAGATAATGGTGTGAAACACCTGGCACACAGTAGGATCACAACAAAGGGAAGCTGTGTGTAGAACCATTACATAGGACCATTAATTTCCTAGGCCTATTTATTCCTAATAGGAAGGAGCTCTTTAAGGCTCAGGAGGGTTCAATCTACTGCCTGAGGGCCAGTGGAACAAGGGGGATTTTACCTGCAATGCTGCGGGGACCTAGCTCATTGACTCCTGAGTCAGTTCTTATGGGAAACTTGTATCAAATTCTTAGACAGATGAGGTAGTTATTAATCTGGAAGAGTAAGTAAATGAAAATGTTATGTTGGGTGAATTCTATCAAGCAGTATAGAGGAGGTCTTCCTGTCTAGGGTCTTGTCAGAGAGTTATAAGGTTGGTGGGAGGAGTATAACCTCAGTGCAAGCAGCGTGGGTGGCCATAGAGGCTAGGCCATGGCTGGCAACTGGGAGAGCAAGTGGGTCAGTACCTGTGAGGATGAGGGAGGCTGGCCACAGGGCAGATGGACACCCAATGTCATCCCAAGGTCAGATGTGACCTCTGACCACTCTTGCAGGGAAGTGTGGTACCCATGAAGGAACAGTTTGAAGGAGGAGGGTCTCAGTTCATTCAGGCTGCTATAACCAAATACCATAGACTGGGTGTCCTCTGAAGGACAGATATTTATTTCTCATAGTTCTGGAGACTGGGAAGCCCAAAATCAAGGTGCTGGCAGAACTGGTGTCTGATGAAGGCCTGTTGCCTGGTTTGTAGATGGTGCCGTCTCACTGCATCCCCACATGGTGGAAGCAGCAAAGCAGCTCTCTGGGGCCCCTTGCATAAGGGCACTAATCCCATTCACGAGGGCTCTGCCCCATGACCTAATCACCTCCCAAGCCCTACCTCCTAATATCACCGTGAGGGTGAGAATTTTAACACAGGAATGTTGGGGATATGTAAACTTTCAGACCATAGCAAGGAGCATCTTTACGGTAGCACTAGGAGAAGCTGTGATTCAGGCTACTGCTGCCCCCTGGAGCACCTAGGCTGGGGCTGGGGATCCTCCACCACGGCAGGTGGAGATGCAGAGCTGGAGCCCTCTATTTGCCTTGTGTTCTTTTGGACTGCCATTGCCTGGGAAACAATCACTCACTACATTTATATCTGTGGACATTATACCTGTCCTTACTTCCATTAGCTATGTCAGACACTATAGTCCTTATCTTGACTCTTGCATTATTTTACAAGTTGGCCATGCCCTCCTTCCTGATACTCTCTTGGTTCTTGAATAATGTGATGTTGCTATTTGTTGTCCTCTTCCCTCTAAAGCCCTTCCTTCAAAGTCTCTTTCCTCTGCCTGCATCTTTATTTTTGGTGCCTGTTCTCATTTTCACTCATCCACACTCCTCAAGGACCCCTCATGAGCCCTGAATCTCTCTTTCTTAACTATTTGGATGCCCTCTGGATATTTCCTCTTTGGTTCTTGTGAGGATTGTTCCACTGATCTCCTAACTCGGGTCCAGCTCCCAGCTCACTCTCCTCCAGTCCCCACTCCCTCCGCTGCCCAGGTTTCCTTTCTAAATTACCCATGAGATCATATCCCTGGGCAGCTTCAAGGACTTGCCATATCTGCATGATAACTGCTTAGTGTGGCTTGAAAGAACCTTGATACTGGGGCCTTCTTCCTTGCTAGCCTTATTTCTTGTTTCTCCTTCACCCATGTCTTGTACCCTGGCCTCACTGAACTTGTTTCCATTTCTCAAATATCCCGTGTCCTCCTCCATGCCTTCAGACATGTTGTTCTCTTTTTCTGGAATGCTCTTCCTTTTTGATCTGCTGGTGACTTCCTGCCTTTTTAGACTTGGCTATAGCAGCACCTTTTCTGTGAAATGGTATCTGACACCCAACACTGGCCTCATGGACATGTGACCTGTGCAGCTGCATAGAGTCCCACACTCAGAAGGATTCTGCATTTGGTTTAATGCTCTGCTGTCACCCTTTAAAAATTCTCAATCATTTTTGAACAAGGGACCCTGCATGTTTATTTTGCACTGGGGCCCATAAGTTATATATCTAGTCTGGCTGACACTTCTGACCCCCACGCAACATACACCCAGTACAGTGCTGGCATTTCTTAGGTTGGGCTGAAGTTGTTATTTGTCTCTCCGTGGACTCTTTGAGAGCAGACAGTGTCTCTTGTTCATTTCTATTCCACAACATCCAGGGAATGAATGACATAGTAGGAGCTCAATAAATGCTTGCTGAAAGAACAAATTTACATCAGTGTTCCTTTTTTCTTAGTCTGTGAGAGCTGCCTTTCCCCTTTAAGGAGACCATAGTGAAAAAAGCTTTGGTCTGGGCACCAGAAACTGAGACCTTTGGTTTGACTTTTTTTTTTTTTTTAACTTGGCTTTATGATCCACTTAACTCTGTTCACCTCTTGGGGCCTTAGTTCCCTTATCTGTAAAATGCAGGACATGACTGAAGAGTCCAACATATGATGAAAGGGCAGGCTGTATCCCCCACGCCCCTCACCACCACCTCCTTTTCTAAGTTCTGGGTCTCTCAGGACACCCTTAAGCATCCTCATCCTTTATCCTGTTCTTTTCTCACCTTCTCTCTCACTTTACCTCTTTTATTTTATTTTTTTCCACCAGGAAAGGCAAGGCCAGACTCTTCACTCAGCAAAAGCAGTGTTTGTTGACATTTGGGGGAAAAAAAATGAAGAGAAAAGTCAAAGATTCTTCAAAATCTTGGTATTTGAATATTTAAAGACCATGGATGCTGGAAACGTTGACAGGCCTGGTGTCAGCCTTCATTCTGATTTCTGGGCCCATTATTTGCTCTGTAGAAAAGAAAGTAGCTCACTTCAAGGGGTCTTACGCAGAACAAATTGGCTGCTCAACTTTTCTGCCTGCCCCTCCTCCCCTGGGCAGCCCTGTTGCACCACTGCAGCTGTTCTCTGACTGCTCTATGTCCAGGGTGGGTGGGGGGAGAATGAGTCGGGAAGAGGACCAGTGAGGAGGACCAGGGCAATGGAGGCTCTGGGACCCCTCTCCCACTTCCACTACTTTCATGGGATTTTCCATATTGGGATTCTGCCCAAGATCTTACTGGGAAGAAGTGTTATGATGCTAATAAATGCATAACAGCATTTGGAGGTAGAGCTTGGCCTGGGTGTGGGTCCCTGGCTAGTTGTACTGACTCTGGGGCCTGAATCTCATCAATAAAAAGGAACACAAATTATTAATGCTTCCTCCTCTTATTGAGGAGTAGGGTTCTGAGACTGACCTCTTCACCATTCCTCCCTGTCTACAGGCTGGGTTTTGGCCAGGGATCAAATGCCTTGGCAAAGGCAAGGACAGAGCTGTTGACAGCATTGCTACAGATGCTAAATGGCTGTGGAACCCACTTCCTTGTCCAAGGGCCTGGGCGCTTGCTATGTGGCACATACAGTAGGGTGGGAAAGGAATCTCTGCTGACTCTGAACACCTCCATGCTCCTCCCCCAGACCCAGTAGTATCTTAATTGTTTTCCCATAGGACCTTCTGATCTGCCCTTGGAAAGGTGACACCCCGCCCTGGGAGACTATCGAACAGGGGAAGGATGTAGCATGGAGCAGAGGTGGTGTGGAAGTCTGGAGTCCCTGCAGACCTGGGGTTGAGTTCCAGCTCCGTTGCTTGGCTAGCTCATAAGCAACTATGTGTGCTTGGTGCTATGTCAGACCTTGTCAGGGACAAAAAGGGATTTGGATTCCTGTTGGGGAGAAACAAGTCCTAAAATAAGCCAGAGAGAACCCCAGGAATTGGGAATGAAAACCTGGGCACAGTATCCTTCACTGTTCAGGAAGGTTGGGAGGGGACAAAGGCTTTTGGTAGAGTGATTAGTTCAAAATTGTATTAACAGGAGAAATAGTAGCCCTGGTGATGGGTTTTGGCAGGAAGAGAATCCTTGCAGTGTGAGATGTGTCTGATATGTTTAGATATTTGGGGAAAGAATGAACTGCAAACTGGAATAGTGGAACCCAAAGTCTTTTTGTTACTGGGGGGTCCTTGCTCCCAGAGCTCCCAAAATGGTGGGGGGCCGCTCCCAAGATGGTGGCAAGTCTCTTGTTCTCTGACCTGGGATTCTTGGCCTCACAGATTCCAAGGAATGGAATCTTGGGCCATGCAGTGAGTGTTACAGCTCTATTAGTAGCCGTGGGTCATGGAAGAGAACTGTGGAACCCAGCGTGGAACCCAGCGACTAGTGTTCAGCTCGATTAGGACGAACCCGGGCACTTAGCCGCACAGGATCGATGGCAAGCCTTTAGCCCGATCAGGAGCGGCAATGGGCTCCTCGCTGGATCAGGAGCACAGCAGACACCCTGCCAGATCCGGAGGGGTGGAAGTCAGCAGCAGGTCTGTGATGGCAGCAAACAGCAGTGGTGGACAGGGAATGAAAATTCAGCTCGAGCCTTAACAAATACGGACCAGAAGAGTGTGCAGTTGCAAGATTGAATAGAGTGAAAACAGAGCTCCCTTACAATGGGAGGGGACCCAAATAGGGTAGCTTGCTGGCTGGAATGCCTGGGTTTGTATCCTGATGGTTGTCCCTCCCCCATGCTCTCAGGCGATAGATGATTGGCTATTTCTTTACCTCCTGTTTTTGCCTAATTAGCATTTTAGTGAGCTCTCTTTACTACCTGATTGTTCTGGTGTGAGCTAAGTTACAAGCCCCCTGTTTAAAGGCTGATGCGGTCACCTTCCCAGCTAGGCTTAGGAATTCTTAGTCGGCCTAGGAAATCCCGCTAATCCTGTCTCTCACTTCCTTCCACACAGGGACCCTGAAAACCCAGACACATACCCAGCGGTGCAAACTGGGGGCAGAGTAGACCCATCTTTGACTCATCACAGGTAGCAAGCAGAGCTACATGATGCTTGGAGGAAGGGAGTGGGTTCTAAAGTGGGTAGGGGGAGAGTAAGAATGGAGGGGCAACTTCAGGAAGTGGTTAAAAGGGACTAAAAAAAAAGAAAAAGCACTTAGGGCAGGAAGGCTTGGTCTCACAGAAGATCCCTTTGGGTCTCAGGGAATGTCTGTGTTCACACTGAAAGCATTATGGAAGTTTAGCCTTGGGGAAGTGAGAGACTCTTGAGGTGAGCAGGAATGTCTCATGGAACAGGCAGGATTTGAGCCAAACCTTGAAGGACCAAGGTGGATGCAGCTGGTGAGGACATTTCCTGTGCAAGGCTAATGTGGTTCATATGGCCCTTTTTAGGTTCAAGCCTCTCCTGCATTTGTCTTTCCCCTGTCCTCTGCCCTTCCCCGAAACAGGGCTGCTGAGCCCACAGCTTTTCTAGGGACATGGCAGGGACCATGGACCCCTCTTCTTACCAACAAGAGTGGAGCATTCACTCAAGACTGGGACTGGTCCTTTCTGGGGTTTGGAGGAAACACAAGTTGGCCTTGCCCAGTCCTGGGAGTGGGAGCAGTGGAAGGCATATTTCACATTTATGTGAATTATAACACAATTATATCGGTGTGGAAGTGGGAGCCTGTTGACTTTAACAGCCCAGCTGTTCCTGTCTTCCGGACAGCAGTCAAAATATCTTCCGATCAGAGGCGAACAGTCTGAAGTTCTAATGAGAGTCCTCTGGGATGTCATAGAAGAGCAGTGTGTTATGGTAATGTGGCCCTGGGGTCCTCTGTGTTCCCTCCCCACACAATGCAGATGGGAACTACTAAGCTCAACTGTGCTGGGAGTGATGTCCTAAATGTCACTATCTTGTCCTAGGAGTAAGTCCCATATTTCTTAAGATTTAAGACCTGTATTACAGGAGTGTCATTTATTTGGGCCTCCCACTGCCTTACTTCCCTTACCCCTTATCTCCACCTTATTTATCCTCATTATGAGGAAGTAGAAGCAAAAAAAAAAAAAAAAAAAAAAAGCCTCATTTCTTTCTGATAATGGCAAACTTTACATATTTGTCCCCATCAAATCACACGTTGAAATTTGATGCTAATGTTAGAGGTGGGGCCTAATGGAAGGTATTTGGGTCGTGGGGGCAGAACCCCTCAAATAGACGAGTGCCCGCCCTCAGAGGTGAGTGAGTTCTCACTCTATTAATTGCCTCCAGGGCTGGTTGTTAAAAACAACCTGCCCCTCCACCCTCTATTTCCCTCCCACCATGTGATCACTGCACACACTGGGTGCCCTTCACCTTCTGCCAGGAGAGGAAGCAGCCTGAGGCCTTCACCAGATGCCTGATCTTCCAGCCAGCAGAATCGTGAACCAAATAAACCTCTTTTCTTTTTTCTTTTTTTTTTTTTTTTGAGACGGAGTCTCGCTCTGTAGCCCTGGCTGGAGTGCAGTGGTCGGATCTCAGCTCACTGCAAGCTCCGCCTCCTAGGATAAACCCCTTTTCTTTATAACTTTCCCAGTCTCAGGTATTCCTTTATAGTGACACAAGATGGACTAAGACACTTGCTCTTCCCAGTCCCTCAGTCCTTTCCCTCTCTTCCTCTTATTCTCTGTGCAAGGCTGTAATGGGGCAGAGAAATCCCCTCTAACTACCAGAGTTTTAAAGATGTGGCTCCTGAACCTGCTTTTGGCTCTTGGGTTTTTAAATTTTAATTACCTTTGAATGTCTCACCTTCTTTTCCTACCCACCTTTTGAATTCCATTACTTGTTTCCGGCATTGTAGAAGAGGTGTCTCACCAAATTAATTGCAAAGCAATGGAAAATATAAATGTAGTACGAAATATTATCAATCCCTCTTCTAAAACTAAAGTGCAGTAAAAAATGGGTTATTTATTTGAAGTTCAATTCTTTTCTAATTAACAGCTGAGCTGGTATATAGCTGCTTCGCTTCTGGTGACAGTCAATACGAGCAGCCAAACCTCTCACCAAAATTCATGTTTGAAGTTTTACCATAAAGCCGTCAGTATGATTTTTTTTTATAAGTGTACCAGAATTTTGTGAAATGAAAATAATCTTCTTCAAAGTTGTTGTCAACTTGTAAGTACTTTGCACATGCCAGCTGTGTGTTTAGAATTGATGATGCAAAGGTTCTCCATCAAAGTTTCATCTGGTTCCATTCATAAACAATTGAAATATGTCAGAAAGTCCACGATTTCAGCATCAAAATTGTATTTGCAAGATAGCTTCTTATCCTTGGAAGTGGCTTAAAAAGTCTTTGTCAGATCACATGTCCCAACTTTTAGCTTCAGAGAGCATCACCACAGTAACCAGAACTTCCTCCCTAGGATGCTGCCATTAGGTGAAAGCAGTGATCACCCTTCAGTATCAGTTTACACGTCACACAGGAAAAGCACATTCATCTTTCCACTGTCGCCCTCACATTGACCCAAAAGGTTTTTGTCTGCTCTACTCCAAAGACTCTTGACTGTTTCATGCTTGCAGATGAAACGTTGCTGTAACCAAAGGGTATTCAAAGAGTGAGCTATAGACTCTGAATAGGATTTTCAGAGAGGAGCTCAAAAGCATTCTGAACAACGGCAGCTTCACAAAAAGAGACCATGTCCCACGGGTTCCACTTGAAGGAGATGGCTGTTGGGTTGGGGGCTAAGGAGCCATCTTTCCCTGGCTTTGTGTACCTGTGTGAAGAGCTGTCCCCTAGGATAACATTAATGGCCATTCTTTATCCTCCCAGTCCTCCCAGGAGGCAAGAGTAACTGAATCTGATGGTGAGTAAGGGAGAAGGACTGGGTTATATTTTCAAATTTGCCAACCTGAAGATCTCTTGTTCTGTTCATTGGGGAAGTCTACATAGGTGGCTCCTATATATTTGGAGATAAAGTATTAGCAAACCCTCTTGGCCACAGATTTAAAACCTCATGGTCAAAGATATTGGCAATATTTTGAATTCTATCTATGTGACTCCTGTCTATTTCTCTCATTTGGTTTTAATCTCCAGGTGAAGAAGAAAGAGGTATTATTTATTAGCCCTCTAAAACTCCATCAACTATGTTCATTTGGATGTATAAATTTCTGTTGCCTTTATTATGAGACCACATTCCTTGCTTTATAGTTATGCCCGGCATAGTAAAAAGTAAGGAGCCACAAGAGAGGAAGTCTTCCTTGGCCCTATCCCTTTACTTAATTAGCTTTAAAAATTCTTCCAGAAGATATGGAGAAAAAGGAAAATGCCTATTCCCTGCTTGTGGAATGGGGTTGTGAGTAACTCTACCTGTCCCTTGCAGGAGGGTGATTTTCACATAATGGATTATTTTTAGAATTGATGGAAACAAAGAGCTTTTTGCTGCAATTCTTATTTTCCCCTATATCATAAGCTCCTAAAAGGTAGGACCACATTGTTCAATGTGATTGTACCTTTTTCACTGTGGGATGTGTTGCTATTTCTCTTTGTCCTCTCACTGGGACACAGGTTTAGCTGTTGGAGAACCTTAAGTGAGGTATTCTGGAAAGAGGCCAAAGGATCTCTACCCCTGAGGGCCAGTGTCACAGCTGAACTCTGGGAAGAATCCCTGTCTTACTGTCTTCCAACCCTAGGAGGAGGGAGGACTCAGCCCACCTGCCCTTGGTGGCTGAGGAGAACAGGATACTCACCCTGGACAGATAAAGACTTCCTTCTGGTGGGATGCACGTGTTTGTGTGGAAGGAGGGTGTCCTAAGCACATGGAACTCTACCAGGATCTACAGGTTCTAATCAGGTCGTTCTGTAGCTGGGTCTCCAGGCTCTCAGCAGGCACACAGTGGAGAGAGTCCCACCAGTGTCTCCCACTGAGTCTGTAAGATTTCTGTCTATTCATCCTGGTGCCTACCAGCACCAATAGCTACTTAGTTGAGAAAATAGGGATAAATTGAAGATCAAAGTACAGGGATAGCATCATGTGGTAAAGCCACCATCTTTCCAGAATTCTCTTGACTCCAACCTATCCAGACCAGATATCAGGCCCTTGCCTGCTTCCAGGAAGCAAATAACATCATAGTTTATAGAAATTCCTTTGGAAACCCCAGGGCACTTGAGAGTATGTTCAGTCTCAGTAAGGGATGGAGGGAATTCAAGACCTCCAGCAAGGGCTGATTTGAATTACTATGCAACATAATCTGATCCTTTTTTTTCTTAACCTGGTAAATTGTTCAGGTTTCCCCTTGTATTGGTAGCCTGAGGAATCTCTTCTTATCTAATTCACTTTAATTTCTCTTTGGGTGTTCTCTACCCACCTCTTCATGTCTGGTTTCCTTGCCTCTGGTCCTTTTGGCTTCCGGACTTGGGTTTGAATCTATTCTTTCCTGGGCTCTGTGTTTATTGTCCCTCTAGATCTTGTCTTGTAATTGCCTGATGGGTTCTTGCTGCCCACTGCACAGACAAAACCAACTCGCTGAGATCATGGTGTTGCAGTAGAGAAGAAGTTCAATTAATGCTGAGCTAGCCAAACAGAAGGACTGGAGTTATTACTCAAATTAGTCTCCCTGAGAACTCAGAGGCTCGGGTTTTTATGAAAAATTTGGCAGTCAGGAGGCTAGGGAATGGGTGCTACTGATTGGTTGAGGATGCAATCATAGGGGTGTGGAAAATGGTCCTCATGTGCTGAGTCTACCTTTGTGTGGGGCCACAGGACCAGTTGAGTCATAAGTCATAGGTCTGGGTGGGGTTTGTCAGTTGACAGAATGTAAAAGTCTGAAAAACATCTCAAAAGGTCAATCTCAGGTTCTACAATAGTAATGTTATCTACAGGAACAATTGGGGAAGTCACAAATCTTGTGACCTCTGGCCACAAGACCCCTGAGCAGTAAGGGGTTATAGAAACCACACCTATATTTGAGTAGAATTCAAATGCAATTTTCCTCCCATAATCTTAATCTTGTGGCCTTTCATTAGTTTTATATATAGGTTTTGGTCCCTGAACAGGGTTGGGGGATAGTTTTAAGGAGGGATTGCTTTCATTCTTGCTTCAAAGTTAAACTGTAAACTAATTTTCTGCCATGGTTAGCTTGGCCTATGGCCAGGAATGAATGACAGCCAGCTTGTGAGGTCAGAAGCAAGATGGAGCCAGCCATGCTAGACTTCTCTCACTGTTATAATTTTTGAATAGGGATTTCAGTCTCAAGTAGGGAGTGCCCTCTATAGAACCCAATCCCAGTCCTGGACCCTTGGATGGTGGATCTCTGGAGATGGTGGAGTTCAAACAGGGGCTCTGATACCAGATGTGACAGAACCTGGAAACTGACTGGAACAGGGAGGTTGCCTGAATACTAAGTACTCCTTTCTTATTGATAGGCCTGGACTTGAGTGGCCACATCCATCCAGAGTGGGTTTGGTGATGATGGTTTTTGAACACCCCAGATGGCTCCAGTATTTTTGCAGAATTCACAAAGTTACACATACTTCTTAAAGCAAAGTTAATTTTCCTTTTGAGAACAGAACAATAGGCTGTAAAACAAGATGAGCAAGAAAAGAAATGAGCTTGTCAAACAAATTGGAGACAACTTCTGTAAGATTTCTTTCTGTCCTGCTGTCCTTGTGTATATGTGGAAATTAGGCCAAAAGAGGCTTAAACAGGGAAAAGGATTTTAATAGTGGAGAAGCCTTGCCTCTTGATCTTTTATTTTCTCCCTCCTCAAACACCAAAACCAGACCCATTGGTCTGGTTGTTTAATTCCTGTTTCTAGGACACAGAAGGGAATCCAGAGTTTTATAACTGTAAGAAAATTAGGAGGGATTTGATTCAAAACCCTCATTTTATACATGAGGTAACTAAGGATCAATTGTTGAGGTGACCAGGCAAGGCTGCACAGTCAGTTGGTGGCAGATGTGGAACTTGATACCAATTACTTGACTACCCAACTAGCTCCCTGTCCACTTAGCCCTCACTGCCAAGGGAGGGAAAGGAGGCCAGGGAATTTGGAGAGATGAGGTCCCAGTGTTCCTCCTCTCAGCTTGACACTGAGGAGGGTGCTGGCTGGAGGCTGGAAGACAGGAGCATGCTGGGAATGTGTTAAAGTATGGCATGATGCTTTTAAATGTCAAGCCTAGGCCAGCTTGTTGAGAAAGACGCAGAATCCATATCTAGATGTTCACCAAATTCCTCTAAATTATGCAATATAAGGTGTGTAAGTCATGTATTTAAAACAGTATCCAAAACTTCACAGAAGCAGTTATGAAATATTTTGTTTTACTGGCAATGGGACAAAAAATAATTGGGCATTAAATCAAAGAAATGGGGAAAAGGGAGCTGCAAATCAAGGGAAATGGTGGAAAATTAGGTCTTAGTGGAGAGAAATGTGTACATATGAACTGCCTGATGTTTCTGGAAAAGAAATATGGTCCTGTAAATCTTCCCTTTAACCCTTTAAACTCGAGGGCTATGCTCTGCTTGTCTGACTGCCAGTGTCTGGGGTGATGGCCACACATCAGGGGGAGAACTGGCATCTCGCTGTTTCATATTGTCAGAAATGTGGTGTGATGATTTAGACCCAGTTCCTATATTAAACAGTAGTTTGAAAGCCATGCTGTGACCATATTCCTAGGACTAGCATAATGTCCTCATTTCTCTTGCCTCTGACTGGGCAAAGGGTGACTTCAGTCTGATGGTAGCTGAGTCCAAGGAAGAAGAGGACATGAAGCCCTTCACTGGAGGGCACTAGGGCCCTGCTGACATGCCACCTGGCTTCATTAAATCACACTGAAAGCATGCCTTATTATCTGTCTGCTATGTACATAATTCCTATAAATTATAAATTAAAAAATAAATAATAAACACCTTTTTAATTGCATATTCTCTTTTTCTCTTGTCAATTAAAGTGAACTTGCAAAGCTGCTTAACACAAAAAACTACACAGACATCAACTCTTGTTAGATGTGGTACAAGCCGTTATACTGATTTTCCCATAGCTGCAAGGATTAATCACAGATAATCATCACAAAAGGATCATACCCATATAAATAATATAAAAATAGCAAAATGCCCAAAGTGGAACTACTGAGAATGAAGAAAGTCATTTAAAAATGGTTAGCTCTGAGTTACCACTCAGGGAGCAAAGGAGAGGAAAGGAAGAGGAATCAACTCTGGCTTTTGCAAGAGCCCAGATCCTCTCTGATTAGAATTTGAGACCAGAGAAGTGGGCCAGTGACTGGCCCTGGACATAGACGGCCTTTTAATACCTGGTCCTCTGTGTTTTTGTCAGAGAGTGGCCTTTAATTCATATTGACTAAATGTGAATTAGGTCATTAAATCTTAATAAAGATGAGGAATGTGCACAGCTTCTAAGAATAATGCTGGGAGAAATGATGTGAAGCTTCAGCTAAGAGTTCAGGTTAGACACAAAGAAGAACTTTTTTTTTTTTTCTTTTAGCAAAAGCCAGACTTGATGACTAAAGAAAGCAAGAATCTATTTGCCTAGAAATTAAAAAAAATGAAAATCAGTTTTCTCAAATGACTTAGGCTTAGGCTGGGTCTGGGGTGGTGGTAGGGAAAAGCCAGCATTTCTGATTTCCCCTTGTCTTGGGTTATGCTATATCTTCTGTCATTCTGGGGCATGTGGTGGCACTTAGATCAAGACCACAGACAAGGTCATCAAAGAAACAGCTGTGAAATACGGCCTGTGAGTGGCATTCTGTAGGCAGGATATGGCAAGTAAAACCATGTGGTCATCTGTAATGTGATAGTTGCAATGAGAGGAGAGTTAATAGGATGAGGCTGTAGCAAGGGAGAGCAAGCAGGGCAGGTCAGGGCCCTGCTCATTGCTCACCAGTGGGGATCTGACACATGTGAGCAAGGAGTGGATGATCCTCAATGCTGGGAAGCAGCGTGAGACCTGACAGGTAGGGGCTATATCCCAACCTGCCAGGAATTCCCATGAAATGCCAGGGGAGGGCTTCATTCACCCATCTTCTGGCTGAGATTCTCTCTTGCTGCACCTGCCTGAAACCTTGGACAGGGGGCATATTACAGACTACAGCTTTAATGTTACTGGATTTGGTCAGAGGGAGACTCTCGATTTGTACCACATCCTGGATTATTCTTCTGGTTTCTCTTTGAGTAGCACACACAAGGAGCAAGGGTGTGTGGCCCAGGCTGAGGCAAGAAGAGGCATGAAGAGACCTCAAAACGCTCATGGAAAAGTGGAATTAAAAGATAAAAAATATAAACAGTTTCTTAACATAAGCTCCATCAGTTCATGACACGTTTTAAAGCAATAATAATATCAGCCATTTAGTCCACCCCTAAGGAACTAAGGGTACTGGGAATTTAACTATGTCAATGCAGTCTTTTTTACATTACCAATGGAAGAAAAATGGGTGCCCTTCAAAGAGGTTTTTTAAGAATAGGAAACAAAAAGAAGCCAGCATAAGCCAAATCAGGACGGAAGGTGGACGCCTAGTGATTTCCCATAGAAACTCTCACAAAATTGCCCTTGTTTGATGAAAGAAATGAGCAGGTGCATTGTTGTAGTAGAGAAGGACTTGCTGGTGAAGCTTTCCCGGGTGTTTTTCTGCTAAATCTTTGGCTAACTTTCTCAAAACACTCTCATAATAAGCAGATGTTATCATTCTTTGGCCCTCGTGTCCCAAAAAAGTGTTGCCTTTAACCTTTGCTCTTGACGGGTTCACTTTTGCTTTGACTGGACCTCCACCTGTTGGCAGCCATTGCTTTGATTACGCTTTGTCTTCAGGATTGTACTGGAAAAGCCACAGTTTGTCTCCTGTTACATTGCTTTGAATAACAGCTTCAGAATCCTGATCCCACTTGCCTAAACTTTCCATTGAAAGCTTTGCTCATGTCTGCAGCTGATCTGAGCATAATTGTTTTGGCACTCATCGAGTGGAAAGTTCGCTCACATTCAATTTTTCAGTTAGAATTGTGTAAGTTGAACTGAGATGGTTATAGTATTGGCTGCTGTTAATTGTTGGTCCTCTTCAATTAGGACACAAACAAGATTTTTTTTTTTTTCTCACAAATTGATGTGAATGCTCTGCCATTGTGAGCTTCATCTTCAACATTTTCTTGTCCCTTCTTAAAATGCATTATCTATTTGTAAACTGCTGATTTCTTTGGGGCATTGTCCCCATAAGCTTCACAAAGCATCAGTGATTTCACCATTCCTTCACCCATGCCTCACCATCAATTTGATGTTTGTTCTTGCTTCAATTTTTGCAGAATGTACGTTGCTCTGATAGGGGCTGTTTTCAAACTGATGTCTTCTTCTTAATGCCTCAAACTAGATTCTGTTCAGACATGTTATAACAAGTTAGTATGAGTTTATTTTGGTCCAATTTTTAAAAAATCCATGCATAGTTTTTTCATAATGCACATTTTTCATGATTTTTTAAAAGAATCCTTGTATTTGTCTTTCCATCATGACTTCAAGGATTCACGAAAGGGTGCAAGTTTGAAGTCATTTTTGAAACAAGAAAGACATTTGCTGTGGGCAAAGGTCCTGGACCAAAGGTGCACCCTACGTAGAGAATGATTGTCTTGACATAATTGTGCTTAGAACTAGGTACTTGGTGCCAGGATGGGCAGGCTAAAGCTCACAGGGATCCATTTGAATATTGCTCTATCCGTATTTCAGGCTATCATCTGTATTTCCCCTGTGGGGAGTAAAATAAAATGGAGTTCAGGTGAGATCTCAGCAGGCTAACTGTATTGAGGTCTGAAATGCTTCTTTTTAGATCATTGATGAGAATTGTGTTTCTACTCAGCCTGAATTGACTCAGCATTTAAGTTTATAGGGCTGTTGAATCAGCATCTTTCCCCGACACTTGAAAGTGAAAATTTACAAAGGAGAAGGCTTTGCCCCTGCATCCTCATCCCATACACTTGGAAGTTTGTTTCTCAGTTGCAGTCTATGTTGGGGGTTCCCCACTATGCTGACTGGGACTGAGCCTCAGGGCAGCTCAGAGTGCCCTGTGATCACCTGTGCACCAGAAAGCCGAGCTAGGGCAGCTCCAGCTGTTCTGCATGTTGCTTTTCATTGTAACCTTCAGGTAGTTCTTCTTTTCCTCCTTCAAATCTCCTGGTTTGCTTTGCTTTGGAATTGTGTGACTGTCAGTCCTGAAAATGGCAAGACAAGGCGTCTGTAGGCTAATGAACAGCTGCAGGAAGATAATTAATGCTCTCCCACCTTCCTTGCAGCCTTTACCACCTCACCATGACACAGCCTGTAACATCTGTGCTTCCCAGAAGCTGAGCTGTAAAACACTCTTCCCTGCTCTTCACAAAACAACTGTCAGATGGGCTGGCACCCACGTTAAGGGCAAAACTTACAAAACACTACAAAAGATGAGCTATGTTATTCCCAAGTCACAGATGTTGAGTCTTTCCATGGAAGAGGACCATAGAGCACTTGGCTTGGATGTGCCTAGCACCAGTACATTGTGGATGGGTAGGTAAGGGGAGGGTGGAGATAAGCAATGCAATGAGGGAACTGCCTTGAGTCTTTTCTTTCAGGGCAGGTAGCTGAGCCTGTAGACTTTGGAACAGCCCAGAATTGCTTTGACAATTACCAGAGGGGAGCTCAGAGTCATCTCAGATTTCTTATTGTCTCACACAGGGGCAATATTCAAGAGAATAAACTCAACAACATGAACATCATTCAGAAGGGACATTGGTTGTAGGCACTTGTACAGGTATTTCAGTTCATGTACTGACTGCATATCAGACCTGTTCTCATGCTTCCTCATGATCCCTCTTCAATTGCAAACTTAATAATATTGATCTAGTACCTGCTTTATGCCAGAAATGGTTCTAGGTGCTTTACATAATTTTGCACATGAAAGGTATGACTAGAATTCTTTTGATAGTAATGTTAACTTTTTTCTGGGTTATGAATGCTAATTTGTATGTGCTAGACATTAGCCCTATCTGCATCTGCAGCATCTCAGCCTCTTTTAGGTCTTGCCCACCCCACCCAACTACCTGGGTATTTCTGAGCATTCCTAGAGGGTGTCTCCTCGATGATCAAGAATGGTTCTCTCATACGTATTTTCCTGATCCAGCCTCCTGATGGTGCCTTTTACCCACAGGCACTGGAGACAGGTACCCTGCTGCTGCTTTCCTGACTAGAGGGTACTATCTCCTGATGCTCCCACCTGCAAACTCTCCTGACATTACTGTGCTAATAAAGTGCATCAGGGTTGTACTTTGTCCTCTGCACTCTGGTGCAGCATTGCTGTGCCTTGAGTATCAGAAATATCCCTGGGAAGACAGCTCCTTCACTTCTACTTTGGATCCTGCCTATATTAGGCAGGGTCCAACTGGAAATCTTGCACATAGGATCCTCTCTATTTCTTTACTTCCCTTATTTCTCCACTACCAGAGCCCCGACCCTCTCTCATTGTAGGGCAGTTTCCCCTCATGCAAATCATTTCCTAATGATCGTATCTGGCAAATGTGGTGGGAGTGTCACTGGCCTCACACAGGCCCTTTTTGGCCTTAGCCAAGATCACCCGGTATCAAGTAATTAAACAAATGTCAAGACTCAAATTGCCTTGCCCAGGGGATGTGTACTGGTGTTAAGGGAGAAATAATGTGTCATTATGCAAATGTGGTCCAAATAAGTTTGAATCTGAGCAGAAAAAGACTCTTTTACCAAATAGGCTCTAAAACCACCCTTGCCCGGAATACTGAGCCTTCCCAGAGAATCTGCTATTCAGAGAAACCACAGAAATTGAGGATGGGGGTTTAGTACTATAGGGTTATAGAGGCACAGTCAGCATTTTGCAGAGCTGAGAAGAACAGCACCTTCCTAGAAACTGAGTTAGTTTTAACACTCAACTGCATTCCAGCCCCGACCAAGCCATAGAGCCACAACCATGTGGGACCTGCTGAAGAAGGTGTAGTCAGGCCCAGGGTTAATCACCGATTCTTCGGAGAGGGATAGGAGAGGGACATCGGAATTCACTGCCTCTCCAGAGTGTTTCAGTGTTCACTAAATCAATTTTTTTTTTTTTGAGACAGAGTTTCACTCTTGTTGCCCAGGCTGGACTGCGATGGAACCACCTTGGCTCACTGCAGTCTCCACCTTCCGGGTTCAAGTGATTCTCCTGCCTCAGCCTCGTGAGTACCTGGGCTTATAGACACATGCCATCATGCCTGGCTAATGTTTTGTATTTTTAGTTGAGACAGGATTTCACCATGTTGGCCAGATTGGTCTCGAACTCCTGACCTCAGTTGATCCACTCGCCTCGGCTTCCCAAAGTGCTGGGATTACGGGGGTGAGCCACCGTGCCCGGCCTTAAATCCTTCTTTTTAACCTTCATAAATTCCTAAATTAAAAAACTCTTTAAATATTGTAAAAGTATAGATATCTGACCAGAGAGGATGTTTTCTGACTCAGGATTTAGCCTCCGATGCCTAGAGTTGGCAAAGTCATTACCTATTAAAATATTTAATTACTTCTGAATGTACCAAGTGTTCCCCTTCATTATCTAATTTAACTTTCTTCCTTCATCTATGGATTCCATTCAACTTGAGCTTGGCATATGAGCTCTTTATGATAACTGGTCCAGGGTAAAATAGAATAAAAGGCAAGCCTTGGCCCTCACACTGCTCACAGTCTAGTGGGGGAAACAGACAAGTAAGTGGCATAGGGTGGGATAGCTGTAACACAGGAGCGTGCTAGATGCAAAGTGAGCCCATGGAAGAGATCCTGAAGCCAGACTTGGCAGCAGTGGGTGAGGGGTGGGAATAAGGAAGGCTTCAGAGTGGACGTGACTCCAGACCTGAGTCTGGAATACTCCTAAGCATTAATTAAGTGAAAGGGATTCTCAGAGTAAACAACTCATATGTAAGTATGGAGGCTGGGAGAGCATGGCACATCTGAAGATCTGTGATTAACTGACTAGAGTTTAAAAACATGATGTGAGCATATCAGGGCTGTTATGAGACTTCTATGAAGAGAAGCCAGATCATGGAGGGCCTTGTACCTTAAGGAAATCATACTAAGGGGACGACAGCTTGTCCAAGAAGCAATGGGAAATCACTGGCAGATTTTAAGCCTGGGATTGACTTGATCAGAATTGCTTTTTAGAATGCTCATTCAAGCTGAGTTGCTTTTTAGAATGCTCATTAATAGTAGTTGTTTCATCACTCAGTGTTAGAGCTGAGGTAGAACTCTATTTCTAAGGCAATATTGGAGACTCTGAGTACATGTCTGCATTTCCTGGTTCCCTCATGGTTTGCTGAAGCGCACAGAAGAGAAACACTGTCCCATTCATTGGAGTCCATGAGTAGGCTCCCACATATCTTATGGGATTAGCATCTGAGAGACTTTAGTTGACCAATTCTCAGTTCACATGTTCGAGCCAGCTCCAGCATGGAGACCTTTGGATGTACCTAGTTTTGACAAAGTGAGTGATTGAAGAATAAAGTTGAAGAGCCTCAACCGTTCTTAGAGGGCGATTTTAGTCTTGTCAGAAGACAATATGTTGACACAGATTGAAGTCACCACTATGAGTGAGAGGATAAGGTGGCTGCTAGTTGGCTTAAGGCAACTTCCCTGGCTGGTCAAGTGTTATTATTCTCAGCCTTATGGAATTCAACAGTTTTTATTATCCAGCACACCATTATTTGGACAGAAATAATACTTTTTCCACACTGTATTATTTCTGGAAATTTGATGTATTCCTCCACTGCTCTACCTGCCTGGAAGATGTTTTTCTAAAGTCAGGCGGAAGAAAACCTACATTGGCTGCTGAAAAGTGGATGCCTGCTATTCACAATGCAATTACCATGACAAGTATTTCTAATTGCCACTTCCTTTCCTGCAAGCTCTCCTTTTCTTCAGACATTGCGAATTTCTGGTAATCTTGGGTTATTATCACACTGAGCTGCTAACCTGAGTCTTGACACTCCTCCTGGAGACCCATGTCAGAAATAATTACAGCTCAAGTGAGGTGATTCTTTCTTCGTTATTAGCAGTTGCTGGTGTTGGTATCGAGCATTGATTAGCAATTTGGAACAACGCATTCCTTGAGCTTTGAAACACGTTTTGTTTCTTCTGTGCCTTGGAGAACAGCACACATTGCTCTTTGTTCTCACCTCCCTTTGCCCTTGTGTCTGTCTGTATATTTTGAGAAGTTCCTTTCATGCTCCAGTGATTTATTTACTTCTAATGTTATTTTCTTGGGTCTCTTGTTTTTCAAACCATTTGCTGGTCCTGTGGATGAAGTAGAATTCACCTCTTGGAATTAATGCAGTATGTTGGTGTGGGAGTTCTGAGAACTGAGAAAGGACCGTTTAGCACCGTGTAACCCAGGTGTTGGCCAATAGAAGTAGAGAAGACAGGGAGGGATGAAGCTGGTTTAAAAAGGAAGAAGGGAGAGTTAGGGGCTGCTGCTTGCACAGATGCCTATTTCCAAGAAGCCCACTTCTTTTCTTTTAGACAATCCCCTTCCCTTCTCGTTACCACAAGGTCTGGGATTACTATGGGGTGGGAGTAGGGAGTGAAGTTTATATTGATAGCTCTGGAAGGGGCTTGCTCAGCTGTTTCTGTCTGCTCTTAATGGTGAGTGTGCAAGCACATATGCTGCTCAATAGCTCATCCTTAAATATCACCCCTGTTCTGAAGAGGCCGTCTTCCATGTGGCTGTGTAAAGTTAAAGGCTATATAAACATAGGACAACTCCTTATCAGAATTCCAAGTCTTATTTATTTATTGAATTTGTTGAGCAAGGAAAGGCCAGTAAATAAGATACTTTGTTTTCCTGCTCTGGTTTTTTCTTCCTTAGATTCAGTTAAAGCCAGAATCTAGTCCCCAAGTATACTGTAGGCATTTCTGTGCTGTAATGTGGTTGCTGTGCCTGATTGAGACTATTCCATACTTTCATCTTTGGATAGATACAGATACTCTGACTCCCAAGTCTTTGAGAAGCCAGCTGCCCTTGAATCCCCTCAGTAGTTGGACTTACTATGTCATGGAAGTCTAGGATCTCAGTGTTAAAGCTTTATGTTACATAGAATTTATTTGCTTATTTATTTATCTACTCAATAAACATATATTAAATTACTTCATCATATTGGGTGAAAGTCTAGGGTTTCTAATATTTATTGACAATTTGTTGTGATCCAGGAACCTGCACACACATTATTGGAGTGGTTGTGTTGTATAAAGGATTTTAAAATGGGCTTTGAGCGCAAACAGATCTTTCTGGAGTCCCAATTCCAACAGTTAGTCTATGTGTGACTTAGACATGTCCACCAACTTCTCCAAGCCTCAACACACTTATTGATAGTGGCAGGAGGTAGCCAGGGGCAGGTCCCTAATGAAACTCGACCTTCAAACCAAAGACAGTTGAAAGCCTGAAAGCCAAGCTACAAGTCAAATCCATGGACCAGATTGAGAACCTCTCTTCCTGTTTGGCATGCTTTCCTCTGAT
Organism: Chlorocebus sabaeus; assembly: GCF_047675955.1. Taxonomy (NCBI): domain Eukaryota; kingdom Metazoa; phylum Chordata; class Mammalia; order Primates; family Cercopithecidae; genus Chlorocebus; species Chlorocebus sabaeus. The sequence continues at coordinate 51,977,028 of NC_132928.1, forward strand.
TGATACCCACCCTTCACCTATTTTACATATACCTACCATTCTCTAAATGTTTTATTACACTGACGTGCCCACTTTTGATCGGTATCTTTGTTTTAGCCTTTTTCGCCTATTCACAAACCAATCAGCATGCACTCCCCACTCTGAGCCCATAAAATCCCCAGACCCAGCCACTCTGAGAGACCACCCGACTTCAGGTGGGGGACCACCCGCATGTCCCCTCTCCACTGAAAACTGTTTTGTTACTTGATACAACTCTTCTCTGCCCTCCTCACCCTTCGTTTGTCAGCATAACCTCATTCTTCTTGGATGCAGGACAAGAACTCAGGACCCACCAAATGTGGGTACAAAGAAGGCTGTAACACTGTGGCCCTCCACCAGTGGAGGGCAGCCACCCCACATCATGGGAGGCAGCAGCAGGGCTGAGCCAGCCTCAGAGCCATGGCTAGAGTAGGGTGATGGGGCTGACAGAGCTGTTAACACACTTTTGCCCACTGGGTTGCAGATGGCAGGACTAAAAGAGCTATCAGTACACTGTAACACTCCTCTGAGGCTTCAAGGTTGCAGGCTTCCCTGTTTGTGTGCCCCTGTATTCCCCTCGTCTGGATGCCGGAGTCCACCTTGGGAGTCACTTGCGACATGCCTGGTCCAGCTTCAAGCTTCACACAGAGCCTGCTCCTGTGCTGGCCCTCGGGGCAGTTGGCTGGATCCTGCACTTACTTGCCCACACACCCCATCCACCCAGGGGCTGAGTGCTCAGTGGCAGTGGCCACAGGATCCATGCCAGAGCATAGGAAAGGCATGGCCCAATGGGCCAAGTAGTTGGGGTATCTCCTGCAGTGAATCTGGGGCTGAGGGAGGCCTGGGCAGCGGCATCACCAGCCAGAGGTCTCCAGTTGGCAAAGTGGCCGAGAAAAATCCTGCATCACTATCTGTGAAATGAGGATCATATTAGTTTCTATCTGGCAGGGTTGTTGATAGAAATAAATGACTTAATGCACATTAAGTGTTTGCATTGCCACATCATAAATTTACCTTTTCCATTTTCATTTTTTAATTTAATCTTCACAATGACCCTGAAAAATAGGTATGATTGTATCACCATTCGGTGTAGAGAATCCAATGTTACAAACTTTGGAGACTTTATATCCTAGAATTTGGTACTTTAAGTAGCCACATCCACCTTACTGTTTTATAGGTGAAGTCACTGGGGTGCAGAGAGGATGTGGAATTAGGCCCACAACCCGGGTCCCCTGATTTCCAGGCCAGGCTTCCTTTGTTACTCAGCATTTCCCCTCACTTGCAATGCAATCCGTGGTTATGCAGAAAGAAGCTCTTTAAAGCTGTCTGTAGATGCCTGTCACCTACTGATGATAGAATCATCCCTCCCTTATTTGAAGGTTGACTACACAGTTCATATTATCCAGACAATTTTTGTCTCCTTTCTCTCTGTGCACTTGGGGCCTTTCCATCCTCATTAACACCTCTACCAGAAAGGAAATGTAAAGGGAAAGAAAATGTAAGCCACTCAGCTCTGTTCCTTATTAGCAGCTCTTTTTAAAAGATTTGGGGGCTGGGCATGGTGGCTTATGCCTATAATCCCAGCACTTTGGGAGGCCGAGGTGGGTGGATCACCTGAGGACAGGAGTTTGAGACCAACCTGGCCAACTTGGTGAAACCCTGTCTCTTCTAAAAATACAAAATTAGCTGGGTGTGGTGGCAGGCACCCGTAATCCCAGCTACTTGGGAAGCTGGGGCAGGAGAATCGCTTGAACCTAGGAGCAGAGGTTGCAGTGAGCCGAGATTGTGCCATTGTACTCCAGCCTGGCTGACAAGACCAAAACTCCCCCCCTCCACCCCCTCCCCCCCCAGAAAAATTTGGCGAATGGGAAGGCTGGCTTTCAGCTACAGTGGGGTTTTGACTATAGCCATGGATTTAAATTAACTGGGCTACCTTTCTTGCTGTTAGCATGGATAAATGAGTCAATCATCTGAGTTCCTGGAGACCCCCTGTCCATCCAGCCAGTCGCTCTATCCCCTCTGGCTCTCCCTTCTCCCTGTTTGTGCCCCTACTACTGACCCTCCACTGGGAGTTCCTCATTCAACTGGAAGTAGAGAGAATCCTCTCCAAGGTCACTCGGCCCTTGGCCATGTTTGTTGGGGCTACCATGCTGCATATGTGAGAGCAGTCATCGATGTGTGCAAGATGATGGCCCTGGGTTGATGTGATTTGGAAAAATACAAATCTGGGAATAAAAACAGCTCATACATTTTCTTTCATTCTTGTTTCATTTTAAAACCTTGCTCTTTTTCTGGCTACACTACATTTTCCTTAGAGAGGGCAAGCTTTCCTCTGCCTGCAGTCCTCAAGGTTTCCTGGCTGCTTGTTATTTTGACTGCATTCAGCCTTGGCCTAGGCCACTGTTGTCAGAGGTGGCTTTGCAGCCGAGCCCATGTTAACCCTGTCAAGTGGACCTCCTCCTGTTGATTTTTGATTGTGAAGGTGTCAGCAGAATGCAGTCCCCAAATCATTGTTCTCTTTCAGCTGATTTCATTTCCTAAGTCCTCTTCCCAGTTTGTCATAGATCTTGGACATTTACTTTAGTTTTTTATTACTTAAAGTCCTTTTCCTGTGGCCTGTCTTCCAGCAACCAAGTATGGGCTGAATTTTGATGGTGGATGTGATATTGGGCAGCCACTTGGGAACGGGGAATGGCAACTCCACTGAATAGCCTCAGTTTTCTCATCTGTAAAATTATGGGACTGCTCTAAATGACATCTTTTGTCCTTTTTGGCCCTAACTTTCTATGATTCTCTAAACGCTTGTTTTACTCTTCCTATCTAAGCAACCATGGACAGGCAGGAAATCAGGCAACCGGCATGTAGTCTAATGTCTTCATTAATCATTGTTTCAAATCTTATATCCCATTTTTCCTCATAGAGCCTTCCATTAAAAGTCTTGTGAGAAGAAAAATATTGTGAGAAGAAATGAGATACCATCAGTAGAAGCTCTTTAAGCATTTCAGAAGAAAGCTGTTATTCTAAACCCAAGGCATTATTACTATTAGGTTGGTGCAAAAGTTTTTGCCATTTTGCCGTTACTTTCAATGGCAAAAACCACAATAACTTTTGCACCAACCTAACAGTATTTTAAGATTCCTCCTAGTTAATAAAAAGTAGTTTGTTTACTTTTAGAAGCTCAAGGTAATGCTCTCCCAGAATTTAGGGGAGCTCTTTTCATGCTGTATGCTTGGAGTTACAAATAATTGTTTTTGTAAATAAAAATTTTAAATAAAATGTTTGGAAAACTTTAGAAAATTAGTTTTGTTTTCATAAAGTAAGAAGATGAGACTGAGAAATGGAATGTGCTGGAGGAGAAAGTGTTCTAGACCAGCATTGGGGTCCTAGATTCAAGTCACAGCTCTGTCATAACTGGACAATAGGCCCTGGAGGGTAGGGCTCTGACGCCAACACACAGAATAGCACCTGGATGGATTCCCTGGGACCCGAGGGACTTCATAAATATCACAAATATCTAGTAATAAATAAAAAAACAAATAAATAACTGGGTGACCTGGGGCACCTTGTTTAACTTCTTTATGTCTTATTTTATTAACTCAGAAAATTCAGAGAGCTCTCTGTTTTTGAGGACTGGGCAGTGTGAAAATAGATAACATCCTCCATTTAACTTACCTGTGAGGCTGAGTGACAAAGGGAACTGGACCTAATTGTTACTATTTGTCATTTATAAGGATGTATAAAAGCTCCAGGCATCCCCACTCCTGTTGTCCAGAAACTGCTGGGAAAATCCATCACAGACTAGGGGAACTTCCTACAGGGATTTCCCCTTTTCATCTGTTTATTTCTACATCATTATCCTCAACCCCCAACAGGTAGAATTTATTCTGCTGAGAAGACCTGAACCTTCGTTTCTTTGGAAATCCTCTGCAAGCAACTACTTGAGACTGGGGTCCAAAGCTCTGCAGTGATGAGGAATATTTAAGAAGCTTTGTGAATACAGGTGCCTTAGTGGGGATACCGAAACCTGGCGGGTTCTGATTGGCATCTTCATTCTCTCTCACCCAACTCCCTTCCCCTTAAAAAATAGAGTTCTTTTATTTTATTCAGCACCATCACCTGTTCCCATCAGGAATTTGAAACTAAATGGCATTTTTAATAATTTGAGGAAGAGAGAATTTGGGAGCAGGAAGATGAGAGAAGTGGGTTGATTGCCAGCAGTGGAACTTTTGCAGTTAAGGCTTGGGCAGGGGTGGGGGGTGGGGCAGAAAAAGAAGAGAAGCAGTGCTGCCTTTTGCAGGCTTTCCACATCTCTTTTTCCTCCTACCAAAAGGCTCAGAGCCTGCTATGTCTTGCTGTACTTGGCATGTTTCCTTGTGACATGAGACCTGAAGTCAATACCCTCTGTATTGGGGAACAGGGATAAAGACCCTCTGGTGAGCAGTGAGGGTCCTCCTGGGTATGCTATAAATGCACCTCCAGCTTTTCCCATTAGAAACATTTGAGTTACTCTGCATCCCGAGAACCATAAATGTACTGGAAAAAAGAAGTTAACAAACAGGTCCCTCACTTCAATTCTGGGAGACAGCCATGCTATATAAGCTTAACAAATATATTTTAAACTCTGCTGGGTTTCTGATTACAAAAGTCATGCTTGTCCATTGTAGAAAATATCAGAAAGCATCTAGAAGAAAATAAAAATCACCCAGAGCTCTCCTTCTCAGAGATGGCCACTGTTAACATCCTGGTGTAGGTTGTCTGTCCACACACACATGTTTCTAACAAACAGGATTCTAATAACTATATCATTTTTGTAACTTGCTTTTTAAAAACAACTTAATACATTCTGAACATTTTTTTGGTATGTATTTAAATATTTGCTTTCCATATAATGCTTGGTGGATGCCACTTGTCCTTAACTGGTTCTTTATGGCTGCTGATGCCACTGAGAAGCTTGGGGCAGATATTTGCTCTTCTTCACCTGGAAGTTGTTTACGGTCTCTGGCTCCCTCTGTTTTGCTCCGTTTCTGAGAATGAAGGGCTCTTCCTCCATGCCAAAGCTAGGGCTTCAACCCTTGCTCTCGATCTCATTCCCTTCAAGAACCTTGCTTGCCATTCCCTCCCACGAAAGGTCCTGGCTTTTGTGTGCATGTTCACGTCTTCAGTTCAGGCCCTTGTTCTTCACACTTGGTAAAGCTTCATAAGAGCATCCTTCCTTGTCCTCTCCCCACCTGTGTCTCTCCTCCAACCAGGGTTTTACACATCAATGGCATATTAATCTTATTAATGATCACATTCTTTCCTCATTCAAAAACATTGAGTGTCTCCCCATGTCTACCATGTCAAGGCCCCCACCCTAGGCTCGCACACTGGGCTTTTTGCAATATGGCCTCATTTCCCATACATGGGAGGAAAATTTAACGCTCTTTTTCTCCTGTCTTCCCACCAAATCCAATGGATCAAAATCTCCTATAGACTCTGCTCTGCTGTTACCTTGCTGGTTCCTCCTCCTTTCCCCCAACCTCTTTGCTCCTGCCTTGGCTGCCACCCTCTTTATTTCTTATCTGAATTCCTACAAGAATCTTGTCCCTGGCTTTCCCACTTCCAGTTCTTCGCTCTCTGTTCTGCTTTTCATGCTGCATAAAGCAGGATTTTCTAAAAGAAAATATGACTATTGTATACTTCCTTAAGATATTTAATGGCTCTCTAGAGAATTTGGAAAAAGTCCTGATTTCCTAGCATAACCTAAAGGCTCTTCCTGATGTGAGTTCACACCAGCCTTGGCTTCCCTTGGCTTCCCTTCTTACCTCCTTGATGTTGAGCTTGAGCCACACTAAGTGCCTCCAGCCCCTTGAATGCCTTGGAAGTGCTCTCCAATCTTGTACATGCTGCTCTACTTCCTTTATGTATCCCCCTCCTTCTCTCCCTGAGATTCTGCTCCTGACTCTGGGTTAAATGTCTGTTTTAAGGGCATCCACAGCTTCTGGTACTTCTCTTTTCCTGGCTGCAATCATATTGCATTATAATTGCCCTTTTACTTATCTGTTAGGTAAGAAGCCTTGAGATGCTTGAGGGAAGAGTTGGTATTTTATTTGTCTTAATATATCCCCAACATCCAGTACAGGGGGTACAGCAGGTTAACTCAATCACTTTTGGTGTGTAACAAATGAGTAAGTATCTCAGTATCACATAAGAGTGTATCAAGGATTCAGATATGGAGAGAAGGGGGCAGTGGATACTTACTGTCCCTGGTTGGCAATCAGGCAGAAGTTTAATAAATAGTCAGTTGTAGCTAACATGCAATTCCTGTGACTACTCTGAGTCTTCATCCTTCCATAAGTGCATGGGGCTATTTGTACACTCTTTTTCTGGGCTGTTTATATCAGTTTCTTTAGATGTCTGCGAATGCATTGTGGTTGAGGCATTGGGCTGTTGCTCTGATGGTAGATTCCAGAGAGGAGGTCCCATGCCTGGGACCCTCAATGGAGTCATGACTAGCCCAGGACCACTTTGACCTTGACTCATGATTTGATAGTGATGGCAATGGCAGTGTCCATGATGGTGGTGACGGAAAAACACAAAAAAAGTTGATTTGTGTCTGTGTCAAGCCTGGGCTGGGGATGTGAGTGCTGGTTGCATTATTCTACAAGTGTCCCAAGGCACATTCCTTGTCCATGAGGAGCTTGACACGTCTCTGATCCGAGTCACTAAATACTATCGAAGCTGCCTTCTAAGGGTCCCCCTGCTTTCATTCTAGGTTTACTCCATGAAAACATTCAGATCATGTGACTCCCTTACTTTTTAACCCCTCTAGCAGCTTCCTTTGCATTTAGATTTGAGGTCTTTATAATGGCCTGTGAGGTCTTGCCATGATCAGGCTTCTGCCTTCCAATCCAGACTCCAGTCACCCTTTTCTCCTTCATTCGCTGCATTCCAGACACTTTAGTCTTCTTTCAGTTTCTCGAATGCTCAGGTCTCTTTCTCACTTCTGCGTCTCCTCTTGTGGTGCTCTTCCCTCTGCCTGGAATGCCTTCCCCTTCGCATGACTGATTACTTTTCTTGCTTCAGGTCTTAGCTTGGGCTGCCCTCCACAGCACTCTGTCACTGCATATTTTTCACTTTCTTCAGAGCATTTCTCACCAGCTGTAATTATGAATTCATCTTTTGGTTTACTTGATTGCTACTCTTCAATCCTTACTAGTTGAATAATTTTGGGCAAATTACATAACCAACTTTCACCCCAATGTCTTCATCAAAAAAAGGAGATATTGAGAGGCTTAAATGACAACAATACATGTCAGTGCTATAACAATGCATAATGTTTAGTAAATGTTTAGTAAATGCATAATGTTTAGTAAATGTTTAGTAAATGCGTAATGTTTAGTAAGGGCAAGGGGAAGGCATTTAGTGATTATTTTTGTTATTCAAGTTCTTTGAGAGCATGGCTGATATGTGTTGTGTTTACCTGTGCCGACCACAACTGGTACATATTAACCAAACAGCTGATTTTTCTCAAGAGCTATCACTGTGTCCCAGGTACTGCGCTAATCACTTAACTTGTGTTAATGTATTTAGGCTTCCTAGCAGAGAGGCACAGAGAGAGTACCCAAATTGCCCAAGTCTGCATAGTGTAGATAGAATTCGAACCCATTCAGTCTGGCTTCACAGTGGATGCTCTTTGTCAAGCTAAGTGCAAATGTTCATTGAATTCATAAACGAGACGATTCCTCCTGAGCCCTCCTGATTTTTCTCTTTGAAAGCATTCTCTTGCAGGATAACAGGAGCATTGCCAGTTCTCTAGATCCATCTAGAATGCCTGGGTGCCCCCCATCTTGCCACACTTAGCCACCTTGAAAGGAAATGAAGCTTCCCTGACCCCCTGAAGACTGATAACCAAGCCCCAGCCCCCAGGGTGACCTTGATGCAATGGAGGCAATGACCTCCTGCCTTTGTGCAGCAGGAGAGGTTTCAGCAAATATGCTGTGTGTGCTTCTAGCTGCATCTGCTGCCTGCAAACATCCCACTACAAGGAATTCACTCCAGGCTGATTCTTCTTTTATTTTCCTTGACAGAAGGCAAGAACTGTGCAGGGAGGAAACCCTTTACTCTAAAAGGAATTGTTAAGTGTGGAGCCGGTCTTACCATTCCACTGATCAATTCAAGGGGCCCAGAAGGCTGACAGTGGGGTAAGGGGTTCTCCCTAAAAGCACCCAGGCTCTGAAGCCCCAATTTCCCTAGTAGTCCTGCTGTGAGCCCCTGACCTGAGATATGAGAGATGCTGGGAGAGATGGACTTTGCCTTCTGGCTGCCAGTGAAAGATGTCATCACACATAGGTCTATATTTTCATTTCCAGAGCCTGCTTCTCCTTTTTTACAAAGTATATTGAGGGCCTGTAGGGATTCCTTTGAACCTTTGAGCATCCCTCCTTGTAATGAGCCCCACCTTTGAGGACTTGCCTGCAGTAGCTGCCTTCCTCCTCTATCCTGTATCATTTTACCAGATATATCTGTGTGTATTAGGCATGCAATAAGAGTCTTCTAAATGAATGTATAACCCTCAGTGCCTCTCAAATGACCCTGAGCAAGTCTCCCCTGCAGGGAAGGGCATTCTAAAGAGAGAAGGTGGTGTGAACCAAAGCACAATATCAGGAAATTGTGTATGTAATTAGGAAATAGTGAGCTCATGCTTTTGATAGAAGATAGGGTACAAGCAATGAAATGTGCATTTATTCTCCTGATGCTCACTATGTCTACAGTTTATTCTTTGCTTTTCTTATCCTTGCTCTGTGTCCCAGGAGACTGACTTCTTTGACTGGATCACATGGGCCCCCTTGTCCTGAGGTTTCCTATTGGAATTGACCAATAGGAGGGATGGCAAGCCATCAGAGGATGGGAATAAAGGGATGGGTTCTTTATTCCCTTTCTTCTCATGGGCCTCCTTCCTACCCCCAGCTGGCTGAGGTTCCATTGGAGGCTCCAGTTCTCTAGCAACAGTTCAGTCTAGGCTCATGTTCCTGTAGCTGCAGATGTCATGGGGGTAATCTAGTCACATGGTTCCTACCTTTTGCTCCTTCAGACCTAGGGACAGTTAGGGCTTCTCTTTGGTTGCTGGTTCCTCCAGGTTTCACCTTCCCTCGATGGTTCCTTTAAATAGTCCCAATGAGTGAGTTCTTTGTAATTGAATCCTTTAATGTGTGTGCCATCTGGTTCCTGGTAAAAATCTGACCAATACATAGAGTCCTGGAAGACTTTGCTAGAAAGACTGGATACAGCTAGGTTTTGGAGAAAATTGAAGACTATGGGCAAAATTTTGTATTTTTTTTTAATTAGGCAACTTGAAAATCATTGTATGTTTCTGAACATGAGAAGGACTTGGGCAGAGATAGATGGTGGCAGTCAAAATAAAGAACAGTGGATGCAGGAGATAAGGCAATGGTAGAGGATGGACGGGAGTGGTAACTTACCAAGTATGTGAGGATGGAGAAGGAGCCTTTGAAGCCGGGTCCACGTCTCCAGGGTGGGGCTCACTGAGAGAATAACGGTGCCTCAAGCAGAACTGGGAACGGGAGGGGAGGCACTGTTACATTTGGTTTGAGATGAGTTGAAAATGCCTGAAACCTTCCTCTATAAATTGTGGTCATGGCTGTCTGCCTCAGAGGGGCCATGGTAATATGAAATAGTTCATCAATCAGCCCCAAGCCTGTGATAACTCAGAAAATATCACACATGCAGTCCTTCTGCAGAGCAGGGCTACTTAGTAATCATCCAGTACAGTCCTGGTCCTTCAGAGAGTTAATCCACAGTGGCCATCTGGGTTACACATAACAATGAAATCTCAAGTCTTTTTTGTAGATGTAGTTTTTATTTAGATATGAATTGAGGCAGCAAAATATATCATAAGAGGACATCTTGGGGGTTAGTTTGGAGAAAAGGAAGCTGAGAGGAAAAACAAGGTTCATTCTGTGCAAGGCCAGGGGGCAGCTCTGAGAGAAGGGTGGGGTTAGTGGTTGGGGGTGGGCAGTGGGTGTGGGGTGGAGGTCGCCAGGAAGGTAAAATAAAGAAGAGCCTTCCAAGGATTAATTCACTCTGATCATTGGTGGGATGAGCCCTTCACAGAATGGTGGGTACCTGCTCCTAAAGGGGATTAAACTGAGGCTAAATGCTTGTTGGTTACCAACTCTGCAAAAAGACTTTCTGCATTGTGTTGTCAATTGGGCTGAGGAAAATCACATCAAATTCCATTTCCATGTGTTCTAGCCCAATGATTCTATGATGCTCTCACCCTGTAAATACAGATGCAGAGGTGGACTGATGGCCACAAAGCTAAAACCAGCAGCTGTCCAGGTTCTTGGCCTTTCATTACAGGTATGTTCTAGAGAGAATTAACAGGGCAAAGAACAAAAAAAAAAAAAAAAAAAAAAAAAACCTCTTTTGGGTCAGAAGTTGAATAACAGTATTTGTCCCTATTCTGCCACAATGGTTAACTTTGTCTTCTTTAAATAATATCCTATTTCCTTTGAATTCAGATTAACAGTATGAACTTGATTGGCCAGCCATGTAGGGAATATGTAGAAGAGAGAACAAATATGCCTTGATTCCCTAGTGGTTCTACCAGCTGCGGAGTTTCAAAGATTTCTTTTTAAATCTCAATTGAAGATGGAATAAAGGAAAGGTGCTATGATGAAAGCATGTCTGGAATGGGGAAAGGTGGCAAGTGAGGAATTTCTTGCTAAATGGGGCCAGAGAAGTTTCTCTTTCTTTGGAGTAAATGGGTGTTAAAAAATACATGCTTATTTAGAACCATATACCTTGAAGGAGTTCAGAGATTTTTTTCCACTACAATCTTCCATTTCACAAATCATACATAATATGTATAAATTGACTTTAAGTTTACAGACCAATTTATATGCACTATCTCATTTTATCTTGTGAGGCAGGTAATACTCTTCCCAGTTACCAGAAGAGCAAACTAAGACTAAGAGAGGTCAGTCTTCCTCTTCAAGGTCATGTAGATGATAAGCGGATGATATGGTTTGGCTGTGTCCCCACCCAAATCTCATCTTGTAGTTCCCATAATCCCCGTGTGTGGTGGGAGGGACCTGGTGGGAGGTAATTGAACCATGGGGGTGGTTTCTACCATGCTATTCTCGTGATAGTGAGAGTAAGTTCTTATGAGATCTGATGGTTTTATAGGGGGCCTCCTCCTTCACTCAGCTCTCATTCTTCTCCTTCCTGCCACCTGGTGAAGAAAGACGTATTTGTTTCCCCTTCCGCTATGATTGGAAGCTTCCTGAGGACTCCCCAGCCATGCTGAACTGTGAGTCAATTAAACCTTTTTCCTTCATGAATTACCAGTCTCAGGTGTGTCTTTATTAGCAGCGTGAGAACAGACTAATATGATGGATGACCAAGTTTTGAACTTTAATCTCACGGTCTTCCAAGACATCATGAGAAATTAGATTATAAACTAACACTTATTGCATACTTATCTTGTGCCAGACACTGGGCTAAGCACTTTTCATGGGTTAGATTATTCAATCTTTACAGCAATTCCTATTTTCCAGATATGGAAACTGAGGATGCTCCTCTAGCCTTCTGGCTCTTCCAAAATAAACACTGCTTTTTAGTTTCAAGGCCACAAGACTAAATCTAGCAGCTGCCCAGGTTCTCAAGGTCAGTGTAGGCTCCTTCTCACTAACAGCAGCTTGAAAACAAAATGTCAGTAGTATTTAGATCAGGTGAGTACGTTAACGTCTGTGTGTGTAGAGAGTATGTGTGTGCCCAGAGCTCCACACTCTATCTTTAACTGCATGCTGGGCATCTATACTTGGTTCTACTCCCAGAAACTGGAATGCTCCATTTCTCAAACTAAACTCATTATCTTCTTCCCCAAACAGCTCTTCATTTCCTATCTTGGTCAGTGCCATCATTCTGGGTTAGTCCACACACCTGGTGTTTGTATTGAAGACCTCTAGATTCTACTTTGTCAAAATTGTGCATAGCGATTCAGCCTTCTCCATTTTCTCCACTGTGCCTTGGGTCAGACCCATACCTCTTGGACTTTGGAAGCAGATATCTAATGGAGTCTCTATCCTTCCATTCCTACAGATTGTCTCAAGTTATGTTTTTTTAGAAACATAAATCTTATCCAATTATTCTCTTTCCAAAACTTTCATGGACTTCCTGTTATAGTCATTCATTCCACAGATGTTAATCGTGCAACCACTGAGTGCCAAACCCTATTCTAGGTGCCGAGCACACTGGAGTGAATAACGCAGTTACAAAGCCCCATCCTTGTGCAATTTAAAATGTACACGTTTTTCAGCCTAGCATTCAAAGCCCTCTACAAATCGGTTCAACTCATCCTCTTGGCTTTTGTCCTCTCTTCACTCCACCTGTGGGTAAGAGTCACATTTCCTGTAATCCAGTCGTACTGAGCATTCTGGGTGTCCTTTCTAGACTTGTGCCTCATTTGATGGTTACCTCAAGCTGGAATTCTCTCCCGAGTCTCTAGATTTCCTGTGACCCAGCTTAGTTTCATCTTTTCAGTAAATTCTTTCTAGATCAAGCTCCTCCCCTAGTTCCCCTTGTCAGAATTAATCTCCCATTCACCTATACTGTGTGGACAATGTTTTTGTACATTTATGGTAACTCTCATGGTCCGCATTACTTATATATGTGTCTGTCTCCTCTGTAGACTGAGATCCTTGAGGAGAGAAACTATGACTCTTCTGTACTCTTAGCACTTTGCTCAGTCCCTGGCACATAGTAGGTGACTAATATTAGCCACTGTGAAATGGCTAGATGCTGACTTTCTGGATAGTACCCTCCCCAACCCCCCACTCCCACCATCATGTGTCTCTATCTTTTCAAAGCTCTTTAATGAGTTTACTTACACAAATAAATAAATCTTGCATGAGAGTGTCCAAGTTCAGGAGCGTTCTTTCAAGCCTCTAGGTGGCAATGTTACTGTGCTCAAAGGAAGGCAGTTGTGAGCCAAGTTGGGAAATTGTATCAACCCCTTAGGGCACCTGCCTTCCTGTCTCTTCTTCCTCCCTCCCACCCTTCTACCCTCCCTTTCTCTTTTTTTTTCTCTCCTTCCCTCTCTTCTACTCTCCCTCTCCTCCCATCTCCATTTCTGTTCATCCATTAAACATCTTCCCCGATTTTTTTAAAATCCCAAGGTGTAACTGTAGGACTGAGGAAAAGGGACAAGGCCTCCTGGAGAGCCTGCCTCCTCCCTCACACACTTTGTGTAGAGTTTTAAATTTTAATATTTCTATTAAATTCCATTTACATTTCGGAGGTCTGGGTGGATTATGATATACAGAGATGGGGAGATAAGAAGCAGCTGTTTTTAGAAGCAGCCAAGGAAATAATCCAAAATAGCCTTACAACATGTCTGGCGTGTCCACATTCACCACACACCACTCCCGGACCTGTCATGGGTGTCTGGGGGTGAGAGGGACACTGGGCTTTGCCAGGCAGATGTGGACAGGACTAGTTGACCAGGTTTAGAGAGGGCCCAAGGCTGGATCCACAGACGCTGTTTCAATTTAAATCAGGGCAGAGGTGGACTGGCAGAATTTCCTGGGAGTCCGAATCAGAGGAGTTGGGCAGCAGGAGGGAGCCAGGGTGGGGGTTTAGGGGGTTGGTGGGGAAGCCGCAGCAGAGCTCTGGGAAGGCAGGGGAATGCAGATGGGCCGCTCCTAGCTGCCCAACCGAAATCTCCACCTGCCTGTTTTTCTATAATGCCCACTGCTCTAACAATTCAGCATTTCAAAGAGGGGATGGTGGAGGAGGGAAGTGGTGATTTAAGCATGAAAAATGTCATTTTGCCTCAGAGCAAACTGCCTTTCTATGGCCTGGCTCCTTTTGTGAGGTTTGGATTTAGGCATATCTGGAAGATCATTTGCCCAATACTAATAGAAAGGCTCACTCTGCTCGTTTGTTATGAGATGTAATGGGACTTGCTCTCACTGTGAGGACAGCAGCCACCTAGTGCCACTGATTTCCATTTTTCTGTCACCATGAAAAACTCTCTTTCACGTGTATGTGTGCGCGCACACACACACATGCACACACGCACACATGCACACACACATGCACGCACACACACGCACACATGCACACACACGCACACACATGCACACATGCACACATGTGCACACACTCATACATACACACACACGCACATATACATACACACACCTTGCACCCACACATACACATTAAAGAACCCTTGGATTTCCACTTATACATTTCTCTTTGAAGGAATGGGATTCCTCCAAATCCCATTCTTTATTCTTTTCCTGCCTTAGGTTTAAGGTCATTTGGTTTGGAAGAGAGGCCCTTTCTCTTGCATACAGTTAATTAATCCTCCTCTTTCTTCTTGCCAAACTCCTCAAGATACTTTACTTTCTAAACATGGGCTGTATTTTTCTCCCCTTTCTCTTACAAGTAGCATGTGTTTGTTATTTATAACTTTTGAGGGCCATGCACTTATTTTTCAGTATTTGAGTTCACTGTTGTTATTTGTAATTTTGAAAAAAATCCAGATACATCCATAACGGAGGTTTAGTTTTACTTGATTTTTGTGTCTCCTTATTAAACTATGTCTGTTTGTTTTAAAAAAAATCTTTAAAATTCTGTCCTAAATTCTTTGATTAGTGCCATTGATCCCTGTCACCTTTTGGGTATTTGGGGCCCATGTATGAGGTACCATGTTTCCCCTAAACTGTAGCACTGTTATCTCTTGGAGAGTGAGCCTCTTCTTTGTCCATACACTAAATACGGGGGAGAATGGACAGAAGCACCTGTCAGATTGGTCTGGAATATGGTCAAAGTCTTTACAATTCCCCAAAGCTCTTTGGATAAAATGACGTTTTTCGTTTCTTTTTCTTGCCTTCTCAGATGGTTTCTCAAATGTGGTTCAAACTACATGTTCCTGGGACGTGGCTGGCACCCTCTGTAACTTCCTGCTGGGTTTCTCATCCTTTCGTAGGATTTCTTGCAATTTGGCCAGTGCTCTAGTGCCTCAGGCCCACTCTGGAACCGTGAGAAAACTCACAGCTGCCCAGTGTGAGGCACGCATGCAAGGCCTGTGTGCTGTGCCTCCGTCTGCCAAAGGCATTTTTAGTAATTTCCTAAAAATGTGGCTACAATGGAAAATGAAGCTGTTCAGGAGGAGAAGTGATGGCCCCGAAATGCACCCAACAGCCTGAGGTGTGGCTGTGGAAGAGGAATGTGTATGTCTTAGCAACTGAGAGTGTGGGTTTCCAAGTTGGCCTATTAGGTTCTCATACCCAGTCCACCACCGTGTGACATTGGGAAGTCATTTCACCTCTCTCGGCCTGCTTTCTTTATAGAAAATAGGGATAGCCACAGTACTTGCAAGGATTATGCTGAGGATCGAATGAGATATTGCACATAATGTTGTTAACACAGTGCCTGAATCATGCTGAGTACCCAGTGAGTGTTACCTATGACCAAGATGATGATTCTGAAGGATGGAAGGTACCTTAGAGATCATTGATCCATTCCTTTATCTTACAGCTGAGCACAGGCCACTCAGCCAGTTGATGACAGCAGCTTCTGTTAGAAGGCAGACCTCTTTTTTTTTTTTTTTTGAGACGGAGGCTCACTCTGTCACCCAGGCTGGAGTGCAGTGGCACAATCTCGGCTCACTGCAACCTCCGCCTCCTGGGTTCAAGTGATTCTCCTGCCTCAGCCTCCTGAGTAACTGGGATTACAGGCATGTGCCACCACACCCGGCTAATTTTTTACTTTTAGTAGAGACGGGGTTTCACCATGTTGGTCAGGCTGGTCTCGAACTCCCACCTCAGTCTCCCAAAGTGCTGGGATTAGAGGCATGAGCCACTGCACCCAGGCAGAATGCAGGCCTGCTAACCCTTAACCCAGCATGCTTTCTCCTACGGTTGCAAGCCCTAGGCCTTCCGTCCTACTCTAATGGTGGTAGTGGGTGGTGATGCAGTACTTATGATTACATAGCCAATCATTCATAAACTGTTTATTGAGAAGATTCAATGGCAAGCAATACACAGATCCTATATTCAGTGATTTTATTGTGCTATAGTGGGAATAAAATGTGCACTGGTAACTAAAAGTCAGAGTATTGAAAGCAGTCATTAAGGATTTGTAAAAAGTGCCATGGAGGGCGAGAAAAGAGGCTGCAAATAGCTGAATACTAAGATAACACTCAGCAAACATTTGTGTGCTAAGCACAATGGGGCATAGAAACTTTTGTTGTTGTTGTTTTTGAGGTGGAGTCTTGCTCTGTTGCCCAGGCTGTAGTGCATTGGCATGATCGCAGCTCACTGCAACCTCAGCCTCCTGGGTTCAAGTGATTCTCCTGCCTCAGCCTCCCAAGTAGCTGGGACTACAGGCACACACTACCACGCTCAGCTAATTTGTGTATTTTTAGTAGAGATGAGGTTTCACCATGTTGGACAGGCTGGTCTCGAACTCCTGACTTTGTGATCCGCCTGCCTCGGCCTCCCAAAGTGGTGGGATTACAGGTGTGAGTCACCGCACCCAGCTGGGGCGTAGAAACTTTAAGAGTAGGAACTATGTTTTACTTATCTTTGAATACCTAGCATGGTGCTTGGCAAGCGGTGAGTGGACAACCAATGTTTGCAGAGTGAATGAATAATGCAAGGTCTCTATTTTCTATCATTACTCTAGAGGTCACCATGAGGACTAGCTGGCAGTGGCACCATCTCTGCATCTTTTTTCTGCTGCTTGTTGCTTTCCCAAGTTTTGTGCCTGTAGGTGCCCATAATGAATGGCGGCCCTCAGAAGTTAACCCTGTGGTGGTCACCATGATTGTTCCGCCTTAGGGAGGACTCTGCTCCGAGATGTCTGACATCTCCCAGGGGCCATTGTCTCCTTTCCAACCAAGCATGCCTGTCCTGCCTCCCCCGTCCACAGCACACAACATTCTGTGCTATGCTAACCTGATCAACATTTCTATCATGTGGTGTTACTGCCCAGCTTGGCTGTTCTGTTATAAAGCAAGTTGAGAGGTGTGATCTGATTTCTGGTGGGTTCTGCTGTTTTTGCTGGAGGATGGAGAGGAACTGTGTGGGTAGATTTATTTCTCAAATAATCCTCTGCAGAAACTTGTGTTGGCTGTCTTGGTGGAACAAATGGATATCGTCAGTGTTATTGATCTGACCTTTTGCCCCTCTCCTGGTGGACAGTGTCTGTACCCTCATTGTTCTCACTCTTGGGAGCACTGAGACAATTTAGAGCCATTTCTAAGAAACCCCTGCTCTTTGGCATTTTGGAGAAAGAAAAACATTTTTGACATGAACACAAAATAATCAGGTTGTAACACCCTTGACTCTGGTTGTGTGACACACTGGAGTCCATGGAAAGCAATTTGGTGGACATAGTTCTAAATAAACATTTCTGCTGAAGTTTCCTTCTTTGCTGGAAATCTAGTTGACTGGTTGGGTTTTCAAGGATTTTTGGTGGTATAGAAAGAGAAACATTCTGATTTTTCCCTTTTTCTTCAGTGAGGGAAAAATGTGGGCTCAGAGAACTTCTTAGTCTAGTACACGGGCTGCTGCAGTCAGTGGTGCTGTATGCTCCTCTTTAGGAGTGTGAGGGTGCAGGAAGAGGAAGGTGCTCAGAAGGGGCAGGCCCAGCTAGCATAGGCAGTTTCCAAAAGACAATTTTTGTATTGTTTGCTTTTTATTATAAATTACATGTGTTCATTAGGGAAAAATCAGGAAATCAGATAAACAAAATTAAGAAATAATTATTAAAACATCAGACCTAGCATGGCCATCTTTCGGTATCAGATAGAAATGGCATTACTCTCTCTCTACAATTAATTAAAAATAAAATAAGTCTACTGTATGTTAACTGAAGTATAATCATGAAAATATCTTATATTTGTACACTTTATTTTATTTATAAGATGCATTTAAATATATTATTTTATTTAGTCTTACAATGAACATCTGAATTATGTTGTTACTATCCTCATTTTTTAATTAAAAAAACCTCTTAGACTCAGAAAGGTATAGTGAAGGTATAGTGACTTCTAGCAATTAAATAGCAGGTAAGTGGCAGATCTGGGACTTGAATTAAAGTCTTTAGAATGAAAATGCAATCTACTGAATTCCAGCCACCTCATCATTTTATGGGAACTGTGTGTATCAATTGACTATTGTTACAATAATGCTGTGTAACAAACCACCTCAAAATTCAGTGGCTCACAACAAGTAACTATGCTATCACGTAGGGGTCTGCAGATTTGCTCTAGTTAACTGATCAATCTGAGCCCACCTGGGAGGCTCTACTTCAGGCTTCAGATCTAATGGACGTGGCTTAAGGCTGCATTTTTGGTTCAGGTCTGTTCCATGTGTGTTTGTTCTGAGGACCAGATAGAAGGCATGACCTTTCTATGACAGATTCAAGATAAACCATCAAAACACATTTAAAGCCCCTGATCCTGCCATGCCTGGTGACATTCCATTGACCAAAGCAAGTCACCTGACCAAGCCCATGGCATTAGGAAGGATATACTGCCCACAGCAGGAAGAAGGGTTTATACAGTAATGCAAATTATCACAATCTGGCCTCTTATTCACTGTTCTTCTGCATGCAAAATATACTTATCTTTATTCTAATACCCTTAAATGTCTCATCCAATCCATTGTGCTTGAAGTCTAGGATCTTGAAATTACCCCAAATCCTGATATAGAGACACCTAGGAACTAAAGAGACAAGTTATTTGCTTTTCAATGACCCAACATACAATGTTGAACAGGCATAGGCAGAATACCCCCATTTGAAAAATGTGAATGGTAGACCCATTGCAGTCACTGGTCTACAGCAATTCTGAAATCCTGCTGTGCAAGTGTAGCTACGTTTCTGTGGGTATAGAATATTCTTTCACTAGATTACGGGTTCTCGACTGTAAAGAACCAGTTAGTAAATATTTTGAGCGTTGCCAGCCTAGTTCCTATTGCAACATTTCAACAAAAGCAGTGTAGACAATTTGTAAATGCATGGATGTGGTTGTGTTCCACCATAACTTTATTTACCAAATCAGGTGGCAAGCAGGGTTTGGCCTATGGGCCATAGTTTGCTGAGCTCTGGATTAGTCCCTAGTTCTGCTCCCTAGGAGTGACTTAATAGTTCGTTGTTCTCCATATCTTCTGGCTCCAACCTCCAGGAGATTCTTCCGTTTCCATAATCCATCATGCCTGGCCACCACTGAATAGAAGTTTACAGGATAGCCTTTCTTTCTGGCCATGCAACTTCTCAGTCTGTTTTCTGCTTATAAAAATTTGGGAGCCAGAGATCTTTTTACATCTCAAACAGTTACAGTCTCAGGTTGATGGCATTTTACCAATATAGGTGCTTTAAAAGTTTTGTGAGTTTCTTGTGTATATGATTTCAGTCAACTCCATGTAGCAAAAGTTACACCTATGATACATTTTGAGATACTTCTCTCTCTTAAGACTTAGTTTTGTCTATTTTGGGTATACCAAGCCTCTGTAGGAGCATGCCTTTTAGCTTTCTAGGAGCACTTTATTCAGCTGAAAAGAACAGCAAGGCACCAGTTCAGTTATTTTTAGAAGCTGTAAGAAAGGATGTGACAGCCACCCCTTAATTTAGTCTTTGTCCTGAGACTGATAAAATAAGGTGAGAAAGTTTGACTTTTCAAACCCACAAGTTCTGGAATTTTTGGGCTTTCTATAATCTCTCTCAATTCTGCTGGCAAGCTGGTTAGTTCTTTTTAAAACTCGACTTTGTCTTACAATATCTTATCCTGCTACTAACAGCTAGATTACACTATCAATATTCTGGCTTGACAGTTTCTTGCCCAATGCTTCAAGTTCATTAGGTACATTTTCTGTCTTCCAAATGATCACAGATGAGTTTTTCCAAGCCCTCATCCAAGGGCTTGGATGGCATCTTTCTGGCCTTCCACTACAGTTCCCTCACCATCTGCTGCCTGGTCCCCAAACCACAGTTACATATTTTAGGTTTTTATTACAGCAGTACCCCACTTCTGATACCAATTTCTGTGGTAGCCAGCTATTGCTACAGTAATGCTGCATAATAAACTACCCCAAAACTCAGTGACTTCCAACAACATGCACTTATGCTCACATTCACAGGTCTGTTGGTGAATTGTTGTTCAACTGATCTGGGATGGGTTCAGCAAATGGCCCTGACTTAGATTGCACAAAGTCTAGGATTGGCTGTAGGCCATGGTTTGGCCTAAGGTCTGCCCCATATGTGTTTTCTTTCAGTCCAGGCTGAAGAGGGGCAGCAGCTCTTCTTATAATGTATTGCTGGAGCACTAGACCAGCTGAACCACACAACACATTTAAAGCTTCTGCTTGCATCAAGTTCTAACATTCCACTGGACAAAGCAAGTTACATGGCCAAGCCCAGTATCAGTGGAACAGGGAAGTATACTGAGTCAACAATGGTCAGCAGGGAAAGGAATGAATTTTTTTGCCAAATAAGAATGCAAATGATTACACTATGATTCATTTTTGAGATATTAATGTCAAAAAGAGAAGGAAAATAAATGAATGTTTATCACATACCTTTCTCAATGGTTTTTCAATGTATTTTTTATAACAACTCTATGACCAAGTTCTGGCTAATGGGATGCAGGTGCTGTGTGCTACTCTGAACTGGAACCTTAAAGAAAATTGGCATGTTCTCCCATTGTCTCTTTCCACTTCCTGCTGGCTGCGGCATGACTATAGTAGGAGTTAAGGAGTCACTTGGAAGTGAGAAGTTTCAAATGGAAGCTGCATGTTGGTAATGGCCGGCTGCCTTCACAGATCTGCACTATTATGTGGGAGAAAAACGTTTGTCACCTTTCTTGTCTATCTTTGTTACAGCAGCTTAGCTTGTACATAATACTGCTTCTAGGTGTTACACAATAGATGAAAATCCTTCTTGTTTAAACCACTGCATTTTGGGCAGGGAGGGGAGGTCTTTGCTAAAGGCATTTAGTTTGTTCCTTAACAAATAGAGATTGTAATACTACTGTTTTGATGGTTGTAGGGATTAAATGAGATAATGTAAGAAAAAATCAGAACCTAGTAGACTTTCTTAATGAATAACAGTTATAACAAAAATGATACACTAAGTTATTAACATAATTGATATATAAAATGCATTTAGATTTTTATATTTAAATATGTTTAATATATTTAATATAATATATAAAATACAATTAGTATAGTATAAAAATAATATTAATTATTGTGCATCAAATGCCAGCCATATTCATTGCAGAATTGCTAGTTCTACTGAACTGTCAACCCTAGTCCCCTGAAGAGCTCCTCTTTCTTCTGTCTCCATCTCCCTCAATGTAGTAGTTGCCTCTGCCATTTTCTTCTTCAGTTGTGGCCCAATTCAACTTCAACTAGCTCACGCATAAATAGTTCTGAGAATAGTGATGACTTAGAGGTGTCTGAGTGGGAGAACACCAGCCTTGAGTGAGATTTGTTGAGTGTGGTTGAGGTGTTTTGTTGTTTTCCCAAATAAAAGAGTAGGAGTGTTGTGTATTTTATAACCTTAGAACCACATATTCTGGACTTTTAAAATATAGTTCAATCCCTGTCAGACCCCTCTTAAATGCATGCCATTTGGGTTAAAGAAAACAGGGTAGAATGTAGGTGGTTCAAGGAAAATTCATCACCATTTCTGGAAAAACAGCCTTATGTTTAATAACCTATGGGCAGACGATCAATAATATTTTCTATGCATAGGAAGAACAGTATATTTTCATTACATATTCAGAGTTTATAGAGAAGTGTCACGAGAATAGTATATTTTCACCACATATTCAGTGTTTATAAAAAGGTGGCTGTAGTGCCTCAAAGAAAATATGCCCTTCATTCCTGCAATAAGCATTTGTTGAGCAGCCTCACAAGCTAGGTACTTTGTTGTAGATGCAAAAATGAATGAGTTGTATTTTCTACTTGTAAGGAGCTCACTATCTGATAGTTGCAAGAAGGCAATATATGTACTGCTTAAGAGAGTGGTCTCTGGAGTCAAGAGTCTAATTGGGTTCAAACCCTGGCTTTAGCAACCTTATGACCTTGGGCAATTTACTTAACTGCTTTGTGCCTCAGTTGCTTCTTCTGTCATATGGAGATAATAATAGTAATGCATCTTATAGGGTTGTTGTAAGTATTAAATAAGTTAATACAAGTAAAGCACTTAGAACACTGTCGGGCACAGGTAAGTACCCATTATATCATTATATATTGCCCATGATTAGCTATTAGACTGTAAGTTTCTGAGGGCAGGGCATCTTGTCTGCTTCATTCACTGCTGTATCTTTAGCAGCTAGATTAGGGCCTGGAACCAGTAAGCAAATATTTGTTGAATGAATGGATGATGAATACAATGACATTCAAGCTTTTAAGCTTTTTGTTCCTTCCTGACCCTCTACCCCCCAAAACGAAGGGTGATATTTATTGAGCGCCTACAATTCTCCAGACTCAGTGCTAAGTTATTTTATGTATTCCTTCATTTGTTCCTGTACAAACTTTATGAGTTGGGTGTAATCATCACATTTTACAGATGTGGAAACTGAGGATCAGAGAGGTAAAGCAACTGGACTGAGGTTGCACAGATGCTTATTGGCAGATTTAGGATTTGAACACAGGACTTTCTTGCTCAGATGCTTGTGCTTTTGAACTACTGCCCTCTCCTGCCTCCTGAAGGCCTTGTAGCTGGCACCATCGGGCACTCACATACACCAACCTGTGTTCCCTTGTACAGGTGCCATTTGTAGTGTGCAATGAGAGCTGGGCCTTATGGAAAAGAATACATACTGAAACTTGCATTTAGTGTTTTGACTGCTGTGCTTCACATGGCTGAGAAGTGGAGAGCAGGCTCTGACTGAGTGGTGAACGGCTCATTGCCTTGGCTGCTCCTGTCTTCCTTCACGTTCAGGAAACAGAAGATGCAGTCAAACTTTGAGTTAATGGGACTGTTATATTCATTATTTACCCAGGGTAGTACTTTATCACAGGAGCTCCTAAGTGTTTGACAAAGAAAAAGGCACCTCATTAGTGCCTGGGAGGTTATGGACTGGGCAGATGGTTTCTGTTTTCTTCTTTTCCTGGACAGAAACACAAATGTCTCAGACAGTGTGGCAGAAGCTTAAATTCTGAGACTCCAGCAAACAAGTTGGGTATCTCTTTCCCTGTTCCCTCCCTTACTCTTTGTTAAATGTAAAATGAAACCCTTTCTAGCTTTCTAACAGCTTTCCTGCTGTTATGCAGGTGTTGTTGAGTTGGTATTTACATGCAGCACAGTCCTAAAGGGACAAGAGGGAGCAATAGTTTCTAGATGTATGCTGATATACATGCTTGACCTAGCAGCTGCCCCCACCCGTGGGTGTGTTGGCCAAGTAGGTGGGGTGGGGGTGCGGTCTACAGGTGACCTGGTACCTTTGGTCCTTGGCTAGTGGTGTCCATAGATAACAAGATGTCATATATAGTGTCAGAAGATTCTAGTTAATGTAGGTCTTCCATGTCTAGGAACCAGTGGGCGGAAGAACCATGACCTCACTAGTTAATAATATCCCTCATGTTGGATGGAAAATATAATAGCCACCATGAAAACAATAGATAACATTTACTGAATGCTTCTGTATTCCTGTGTTAAGCTAAGTGCTTAATGTGCATTATTTAATTTAAGCATCTGAACAATCTTATGAGGTTTTTGTGGAATAAAAATTAAACATTGCCATGTGCTTCTCATTGTTTTAGGCACTTGGGATAGATTAGTGAACCAAACAATGGAGATAATAAATAGTAGACATAATAAGTGCATTATATGGAATGCTAGAACGTGATAAACACTATGGAAAAAGAAAAAGCAGAGTGGGGAAAGAGATGTTTGGAGTAAGCACAGGGTAAGTAGAGTGGTCATGAAGAAGGTGATGTTGGATCAAAGACCTGACACAGGTGAAGAGGTGAGCCATGCAGAGAGGTGGAGGTAAGGGCACAGCCAGTGCATGGGAGCATGCTGAGTGCTTTGAGGAGACGCAGGGGTAGGGGAAGACTGTGGAGTGAATGGGGGAGTGGAGTAGGAGATGAGGTCAGAGAGGTCATGTGGGGGTGGATTGAGTGGGAATGCAATGGAGCCATTGGAGGGTTTTGAGGAAAAGAATGAGAAGATCTGATTAATTCTGGCTATGGCAGAATAGTAGTTTATTTTTCCTACTTTAAAGCCAAGGAAATTGGATTTAGATGGGTTAGATAACCTGCCCAAGGTGACAGAACTAGTAAGTGGCAGAGAAGGACATTCTTTTAGGTCTAGCTAATGTCAAATCCCATGCCCTTAAACACTACACTGGATAACTATATTATTTATACGCCAAGGCATTCTTTCCTGCAAAAAGATACTTTTCACTGATTCCTCATAAATCTTCCCTCCGCTATACCTGCCTCTCTTTTCCCTGTCCAACCATGCTGGGAGATGGTAATTTTTGTTCAATCTTGTAAAAAGCTTTAATCTCTTACTATCAGGGTATCCTCTCACCTGGTGGTTTATTTGCAGATTCATCTCATAGTAAGAGAGAATTCCTTGAGATTCTATCTGTCTTTTGTTACGCCACTAAGGGAATGGTGAGTGTGTGGAGATACTGCTTCATGTCTGTGCCCACTGGAAGAATGATTCCAGGTATTGGACACCCTGATACCCTCTTCAGTGGCCTGGAGAGTTGATGGCCAAGGGATCATAGCCACTCAGTGGGAAATCGGCTGTATTTCATTCCTTTTCCCGAACTAGCACTTCTGTCTCAGTAGGGGCCCTGTTAATGAATCAATTAAGGAGCATATTATTATTGGAAGCTGTTTTCAGACCAATTAAGACCTTTCGATATGTCAGTTGTGATAATAAAAGTGAGTTAAGTCTCAATTTTTCTTTATTAGGGTGTTTATTAGAAGATTGAAATGTTCATTAGGTGGAGTAAAGTGATACATTCATCTTCTGCTCATCAGAAGCATAGTGGAACCTCTATTGTACTCGAGACTAATGTGGTGGCTTTTTTTCATACAGAGAGCTGAGTTCTAACTTTGCTGTGGCTGCAGGTAAAAATAAATTTGTGAGAGTCGCAGTTCTGGCTAGGGAATTTTCTTTGCCTGATGTGTGCCTGGAAATGTCTGCTTGCTTAGGAGTAAGATAGTGGATCAATGATCGGAATATTGATGAGCCATGCATGAAGACTGGGGAGTGTTGGAAGCTTGTGCCAGACCCTGTGATGAGCCCAGGGACTAAAATTATAGGTTTTGAAACTTTATAACTTTTGGCCATAAACATTTTCAAATACATACACAAATATAAGGAGTAAATTATCAACATCCGTATAGCTTTCTCCCAGCCTTATCAAATCTTAACATTTCCCTCAAATTTACTTCCATTTTTTTGGTTGCTAAAACACTGTAGATTTAGTTGAAGCTGCTTATGTAGCCCTCCCTGACCTCATACACACTCCCCACCCTGCATTCCCAAGAGTTAGTGATCCTCCTGAATTTTATATTTATCATCCCCTACAGGTTTTTATGCCATTATTCTACATACACTGTGTGTGTATTGGTAAGAATGTAAAGTAGTCTTTTGCTTGCTTCCAAATTTTGTATAACTTTTTATCATATGGTATATCTCTTTTTGCATCTTGCTTTTATTCCTGCAATATTTTGTTTTGGAGATTTATCCATGTTGACACATGAAGGTTTATTTACTTTCCTTGTTGTATAGTATTTCATTGTCTTCATATTTACCTCAGGCAATTTGTCCATTCTCCTGTTGGTGAACATGTTTACAATTTTTTTCTGTTTACAAATAATAACTGCAGTGGATATTCCTGTACATATTTCCTTACGTACACTTGCAAAAGAGCACCCTATACTAGGGTTTCTCACACTAAAAAACATAGAAATGCATTTTGCACTGCCACTTTTGCATGTGCACACACACACATATCCCACAAATGAAAGTTTATTGAAACAATACTTCTATATCCATGAAGAACTCTGATATCTATTACATTCTGTCTATTCTGACCTATCCCATTCTATTTATTTCTTTTTAATATTGTATTTCTTTTAAATTAAAAAATGCTGGTTGTGACTCACTAAATCGATTCACTATTCTATGGGTCACTGCATGCAGTTTTAAAAGCACTATTCTGTGGTATATTACCAAAAAGCGAGAATTTTGGTCGTCTTGGTTTCACTATTCATAAATTGTTTTCCTAAGTGGCATGCTCTTTATTTTTAATTTTGGGGTGTTTTGCTTTAGGTATAAAGCTTTAGGTGTCTGCTTTAAGTGATAATAATAATATTTTAAACAAATTTCAATCTGATATTCTCTGATGTTTTATTGAAATTTTAATCTGTATACACACAGTGAGATATTTGGACTTATTTTGATATCTTTGTTTTGTGTTTCTATCATCCTTTTCCCTTGCTTCTTTTATCTTTTTTCCTTCTTGCCTTCTGTCGATTGATAAATTTTCTATATTCCTACCATCAACTTCTTAGATTTTCCCTGCTGGTTTGGAAGATAAAGATTGTGGTACTATTCTTTTATTGATAGCTTCCCCTACCCTTTAAAAAATTCATACTTCATTATAAATATTTATAAGTTCAAGTTGTTAAGTAGTTTTATCCTTCTCCTGACTGTGGACCTAGCACCTTTATCCATTGAGCATAACTCTTGCACAGCATCTTGTCATTGTCTAGAGTTTAGCTTTATTCGTTCTTTAAACATATAAAAAGTTGTCAACTTTTATGTCAATAGTTAATTAAATTTATTGATTTCAATAATTTTCTATTCTCAAATCTTGTTTCTTACATTCCATGTTTACCCTCTGAATTCACTTTTCTTCTTGTTGAAGTACATCCTTTTGCATATCTTTTAGTGAGGATATATAGGAAACATACTTTGTCTTTTTGCAATGGAAAGTTACCTTTATTTTGTCAGTATTGAACAGTATTTTAACAGGATCTATAATTCTAGGTTGACATTTATTTTTCCTTAGCATTTAAAAGACATAACTCCATTGTTGTCTGTCTTCTATGTTGGTAGTGGGAAGTCTACAGTCATTTGAAATGTCAGTTTTTAATTTTTAAGGCAATCTGACTTTTCTTTCTGGAAGTTCTTAAGCCTTTTCCTCCCTTTTCTCTCCCTTTTCTTCTTGCTGGTTTGCAGGTTAACCAGGAGTGTCAGAGGTGGATTTGTATTTCTTTTTCCTGCTTAGTAGTCAGAGAATAGTCTTGATTTGATGACTCTTGCATTATTAAATTTTGGAAAATTCTTAGTTTTCTATTCTCTTCTGGAACATCTCATTTTATTAGAAATCTTTCATTCTATTCTTTGTTTCTTAACTGCCTTTTAATGTATATTTTCTCTATGATATATTCTGAGTGAATTTCTTAATATAAGTTTTCATATATGAATCATCCTTTTGAATGTCCATGCTAGTGTTTATACCATTACTTGAAATTTGAATTTTAATGATATCTCTCATTTATAAGGTTTTAAATTGGGACCTCTTGATTTCCACTCAGTTTCTGTAGTTTCATAATTTCTTGCCCTTTTAAAATAGAAACTGTGACTTTAGTCTCTCTGAGTTTTCTAAACATAATTCTTTCAAAGCCTTTGTCAGACTGTTTTATAAAATTAATTTAATCTGGGATGGATTTATGTTCTAATGGGTGATTCTGTTAACTGTTTTTCTTAATATTAGATTTCTTCCTGTGTTTTGAAATTTTAGTGTACTGGCTAAATATTGGGGATTTCATTTCTCTCTCTCTCTGTCTCCCTTTTCCCTTTATACATCTTCCATAGCCAATGGTTTTGTCATTTGTCCCACATTGTCCATGGCACCCTTGGTTGAAACCATTTATGACTCTTGTTCTGAAGGAACATTAGTGATAGCACAGATCCAGTCACCAAGCCATGAACCACTGAGTTCATTTTTTGATGGAGAGAATGTGCCTGGGTCTTCTAGCTATCCTAGGCCTACAGTTTGTTAAAAGCTGGGCCCTGTGAAACTAGGGCACAGAGAAATCGCCCTGCCAAGCTCCTGGTCTAAAGCAATAAACATTCGTTTATTACTTTGTCTACGTGGCCAACTTCCTGGTTACAATTATTTGTATCTAGATTCAGAATCCAGTAGGCTGTGGCTTTAGTCCCACTCATTATTTTCTATTTCTATTATATTTCTGGTCTATAGAGCCCTTTATCTTATTGAGCCAACTTCTGTCTTTTCTTTTTTACTTTCCGTTTTTTATATTTTATCTCTCATTGCTAAATGCTTGGAGCAGAGAGTGCTACAAAGTGGACATTCCCTGTACATGCTTAATGGTCTCTGTTCCCCCTTCTTCAAGGTCAGTTTTACAGAAGAGCTTCTAATATCCTTTCCTTTTTCTCTGATCACATTTAAGAACCAGACCTATTTTCAAATTAGTTCCTTATACTTTAATCTCATGCTCATTTCTTTATGCAGATATCCGGTGTGGGCTATATGCCACTTCTGGATGGTTTGGCCTGAGACTTTTAGGGTTCTGTTGACTCATGTAGGTTGGTTTAGACATGTGAGCTCTGGAGTTCAACCTCCATCTGAATCCCCAGAATAACTGTTACCCGATATAAGATCTTGGGTAAGTTACATGAATACCATGATTTAGTTTCCTCATATGTAAAATAGAGATACTAATTGAACTGATCTCAAGAGTTTATTAAAAGGATTAAATGAGATAATGCCTATAAAGTGTTTAGTTGTTTCTTGACCTGATAAGCATTCAATAAATGTTGAAAGTAATAATTATTCTTACATTTACAGATAAATCTGGACATAGTTATCAGGATGGGAAGGCTGCTGGAGAATTATTCTGTATAAAAGACAGGTAGGACAATAATGGGCCACTGTGAGGGCACCAATAGAGCGAGAAAAATTCAGGAAAGAGACCAGAAAGTAAAAAAGGGTGTCCTTTGATGCATTTGTATCTGAAATCTGTATGGCTGTTAATAACTCTCCTAAAGTGAATGGCTCTTTCATATCCCAAATATAACAGCTGATAGGAAGAAGATGAGTTTCTAATTTTGTTGAACCAAAATCGGAAGCTTAAATCCTGTGGCAGTGAGGGTACACTAAAAAGAGCCCTGTTCTTAGTAAAGGCAGATCTGGGTTTGGTCTTGGCTCTGCCTCCCTGGATTAGTTATGCCATTTCTTTAAGCTGTGGTTTCCTCATCTGTAATATGCAAATGGTAATTCTACTTCTTAGGGTTGTACTGGGGATGAAGTGAGATAATGTAAATACATGATGCATCACAGGTACTCAGTGATTTTTTTTTAAAAGAGACAGGCAAAGGGATTTTATGACAAATGCTAAAATACTATCTCTGGATCTCAACCTCAGTCCACATTTGTGTAATTCTTTCTGGCAGGCTGGCTCCCCTCCAATCTTCCCTACCTTCATGGTTTCTGCAGGCAGGAAGCAGCAAAGGAACAGATTTTGTGAATTAGTAAAGATGTCCTGCGGCAAAGGTGGTGAAGCTTCATCGCACACCTGTGTGGTAGATACTGCTCTGAGGAGCAATGGCTTTTTGAAGTGCATAAGGTTTTTGATTTTAGAGATGGAATGATCTTAAGTCTTAAGATAAGGATCCATTCTTAAGACTTAAGAGTTTGAGTGCTAGAGGTTGGGGCATGCGGCTAATCCTACTTTCTCCCTCTTTGGTTATTTTTCTCTCCACCAATATCAAACTCTCTTTGGGGCTTTTCAATACTATTCCTTTTGGAATTATTTCTCACTCCTTCCATAGACTCTGCTCAGTTTTCTCTTTCAAGGCTCCTCTTTCATTTACTTTGCATTAAGGAGTTAACACAGAGGGGTAGGGAAAAGGGATAGACAGGATTGTTTCTCAGAAGCAGCCGGAAAGGGGACTCTTTTAAGACCATTGAGTAGGGAGACTGCTAAGTTTTTACGTTTTTTTCCCCTTTCCACTTCACTCCTAATTCAAGTGTGTACTCACTGCAGTATAGCAGGCTGGCATCTTTAAATCAGTTATTTCCAGAGGGGGTTTTGTGATTCTAATTCAACTCTAATCCTAGCTCTAAATTTCTCAGAATTTTCAACATAAATTCTTGCTAACTGTGAAAAGAATATGCTATGTAGCATTTTTAGGGTGAATGCTAGGGAAAGTGCATCATAGAGAATCAACACTTTTCAGACTTTGGGCACCATTTAAAAAATGGTGATTGAAGAACACTGTTGTAGAAACCAAGACATTCACACCTATTCATTCAAGAGAGAAACTGTCAAAGTAAGTGTTTCCCAAACTGGCTGCACATCAGAATATTTTGGGAAGTTGTTTTAGCTTCAGATTCCTGGTCCCCACTCCAGATTTACTGTAGCAGAATTTCTGGGGATGGGACCTGATACTTTGGATTTCTAACGTGAGGCATTGAGCAGGGAACAGGTGATTCTCATTCAGTCTGCAGTTGGGAAATACTAGACTAAATGACTAAACGACCCTCATGTCTGCCATAAAGTTACATTAAGTTGAGAATTTCACAGAATCTTAAATTTCTATTAACATTTTGAAACCTGGTAGTCTTTTCCCTCTTTCGTTTTTCCCAAGGGAAGACTGAATTGGCTCATGTAATAGCTTGACATCTCTCTGAAAGACAAAGATCTTAATTAAACACCACATTTAAGCCAAAAACCAAAAAAACTAAAACCAGTGCATCCAAAGTTAGGCAAATCATGAGTAGGACTGGACTCTCACCCCAGTAAAGTGGCGGAGAAGATGATTGTTTGTTGAGGGCAGAGAAATGTATGATGTATTTATTTCACATATTAGAACAGTTGTTGTTAACCTGGCAGAATGTTAGAGCCGCTCTCCAGAGCGACTAAGTCAGCATCTCTGGGGCAGGGCCCAGGTGTTGGTACTTTTTTTTAAAGAGCATCCCCCTGCGACTCTAATATGTAACTGGGTTGAGAACCACCACCGCATTAGCGGCAAAGACGTGCTCCCAGGGGGAAAGATAGGCAGGCAGGTTGTTAAAGCAACACAAGTGAATCTCCCTGGCTGAGAATAGCAGCTCCTTTCTCATTTAAACAATCAAGCTTGGTGGCTTATTCTCTGGAATCTCTGAGGAGGCTGAGCAGGGATGGAGAGGAAGATGGAATGAGACAACAGGATTTGCACTTTCATGCCGGGTGGGCTCCTTCTAAGGTCCTAAAATGTGTCGCTGTCCTCATTCCCATGCTCACCCTCCAAACTGCTAGAGTTAATGACTCTTCAGTTTAACCTCAAAGAATCCAAAATAGGACAACAATATTTATCATGACAATACTCTGGAGCTTTTACAATGAGGCTGACCTGTGGAGCAGGGGGACTGCAGAGAATCTTATCTTTACCTTTCAAGAAAGAAATAGGGAAGTTAAACAAAGTGTAGGAGAAGAGGTGAAGAGTGGGGCTGGGCTTCCTCTATCTTCCCCTGATCCTCAAACTCCCAAAGCATTTCTGGATTACAACAGTGAATCCAACTCTTTAGAGCATGAAGACCTCAATTTAATGTCACAACTTTTGTGACTCTCACATTGTAGTCATCTTATAATGACAAAATCTGTAAACACACCAAGGTGTTATGTGCATTTAAAATATGCTATATGCTTGTGCAGAACACATTTTTTTTGATTATTCAGAGACCTCTTAGAATAATCCCAGGTGTTTTTGGCCCTCTTTCTGTTCCTTCTTCCCTCCCTCTGCCTATCCCTCCCTTGCTCCTCTCCTTCCCTCTCAGATGCCGCCTCCTCCTCCTCCTCCTCCTCCTCCTCCTCCTCCTCCCCCTTCTTCCTCCTCCTCTTCTTCTTCTTCTTCTTCTTCTTCTTCTTCTTCTTCTTCTTCTTCTTCTTCTTCTTCTTCTTCTTCTTCTTCTTCTTCTTCTTCTTCTTCTTCTATTTTCTAACTTAAAAAGAAATCTTCCTAGTCAGGAGTTGTGCTGAGGTAAGGAATGCTCTCAAGCTTGATGAGTCTCAGATCCAGAAGATGCCACATTATCCATATTGAGGAAAACCTGTGTTCTAATCTTACCTTGGTGTCAAACGATCTCTCAGCTTTTGACTAGGAATTTAGCTTTGGGAACCGTAATTTGTGTTGTGTCCTCTTCCATAGGAACTGAAGTCAGGAATCACACCACAAATCTTTAGCAAGAATATATGTGCTGAGTTTTCTGCCCTTGCTTCTATACAGTTCTCCACTAATGACAGGCCTACTCACCCATTTTAGCTGCTAACCCAATTTCTTCAGGAGGAAGCAGAAAGGACTTTCTACTTCCACCTCCCTTTCTTGGCTCAGCGCAAGTGTCAGCTTATAGGATGAATAACTTTCAATGAGAGCAGCAGCACTGAGGAGAAGATCCTTGGGAGGAGTCCGTAGCACCCTCATTTCCATTAACTCCATCTAAACTGCAGTAAAGCAAAGCAGTGTGCTTGTTCTGACAATGCAACTTCAGCCTTGTTGTCTAAGTTGAAACAAGTTATTCAGCCTCCATGCCCCTACCATATGGACATTCTGGAGTTTCTCTTTCCCTTCTCCCTCCACCGTCTCTCTCATGAACTCCACCATACAAAGTCTGTGGCATACAGTTTTGTTCTTATTAAATGCTGCCTGCTGTTATATTATGTCTTCTGCATATTAAGGGCAGAGGGCACATCCTCACCACTTTTTTATGTGGCCCAGTGCCCAGTGAGCAGTGCATGCTTACTGATGGAATGGGCTCTCCACCACTGCTCTGCCTTCTTCAGTTCTCCTTTCCACCGTTTGTTTCTGGTTTACAACAGCAGTCTGCTGGGAAAATGCTCATTTCTAGCAATGCTATTTCAACCCAAGTCAGAGAGGAGTGCTTTGACTTGGACATAAAGACCTAGCTGAGGGGAAAACTTGACCAAGAAAACATGAACAAGCAGCTGACTCACTGCCCCACAACACGGTTTTGGGATCACAGGAGAGCTCCTGTGGGGGGCCCTGGATCTGCAGAAATTATGTGTTCCTTTTTGAAGGCACTGTGGGAAGCGGGGTGAGTTGAGGAAGTACTATGGGTTTGGGGAAGGCTGGCTCTTTAAAGACCATGAAAGGCCTATCAGAAATGCCCGGAAGACTGAAGGCTGAACCAAAGCATCCCCTCCAAACTGGAGTTCCCTGAATATGTCTCAGAAAGAAAGGCTGTGCTAGCAGGATTGGAGAGGGAGCAAAGATGCTAATGAAGCGTGAACTGGCTGCTTTCAGCAGAGCCTTCCGGGCACCATGCCACCATCTCGCTTTCTTTCCTACCCATTTATTTATTTATATTCCTAATTAATGGAAATTTCAACTCCCATTAGATCAGAAGCAGTCAGTAATAAACAGCTAGAGCATTAGACAGGCAGGGCCACTAGGGAAGGGCTCAGGCTCCTCATTCTACTACTGGATTCCAGTCACATGGCTCGGGCATAGGGAGAGAAAATCCAAATGTCAGTTCTGTGTAAGAGAGCTGGGACACTTCAACAGTGGACCACCAACCTCTATGGTATCTATGAGTTTCCTTTTCTTTAGGTAATATCGAGAGATTCCTTATGCTGGCATTAGGCAGCCCAGATTTTAATCCTATCTGGCTGTGCAACCCTGGGCAAGTTGACCTACTTTTCTGTGTCTTATTCTCCCCTAATAAAGAAGGTAAAGTACCTATCTCAGGGGTGGTTTTGGGTCTTAAAAGAGATAATGTTTGTTAAGCACTTGGCACAGCACCTGGTCCACAGTGTGTGCTCACTGGATGTTAGCTACTCTTACCATCTGCAGAAACGCACGTGCACATATCAACACTGCTCCTTCCTCAGGTGTCTCAAGCAGCCCAGAGAAAGCTTCTAGGGAGCAGGGCTGGTGAGCATCCTCCTTCAGGAATATCTCGGGCACCTGATTTGTGATTTGTTTTGGGGGTCATGTGGGGTTTTTAAATCCATAGTCTTGAATCACCAAGCCTATTGGAATCACTTATGAAACCTGAAAACCTCTGCTTGGTCATAATCCAGGACTTGGACGTTAACATAGAATTTAGGCACAGCCAAAAAGTCATTGATGAGCCAAGACATGGTAGAGTGATAAGAGCTGTAAGAAGCAAGCAATATCACATAGCTAGAGAAAAGCTCCTCAGCTCAGATCTAAAGGAAGGCTTTAGGGGGCTCCTAGACTATGAGGCCAAGCCCCGTGGAGGTGGGGCCAAGCGAGTGTGATTGGAACTTCATGCTGAGGTTGCAACTTCTGGGTTTGATTCCAGACTCCACAACTTACTATAGGATCTAGGAACAAAGCTCATCACCTTTCTAAACCTAAGTTTCCTGACATGAAAAATCAGAATGGTAATAACAGTGTTCTCCCCATAGAGTTGAGAGGATGACATGAGAAAACTTATGAAGTGATTAATAGAATGTCTGCAAGTTCTCAGGAACTGTTAGCTGTTATGATTAGATCTGCTTTATTCATTCTTGTATATTGAATGCCTGCCACAGTGCCTGCTTATAATAAGGGCTCAAGAAATTTTTGTTAAAGGATGAAATGGACAATGTGAGACATGTGACAAGTCACTAACATTTTGGGGCTTGGTATCCCTGATGGAGTGGGATTCTACTGGTTGGCCTTGCATGCCACTTCCAGATCAAAATACTGGGATTCTGTGCCAGGTTCACTCATGCCTTCTGGGTCTGTCCCCCTGGGCCTGAGGGTGGTATGCTGTTTCACCTGAAGGAAGAAATTTCCCTCCCTCTTTCTGGAGAACATGACACCACGTATTGACAAAGAACTAAGGTCTTGGGTAGTATTCAAGAGAAAAATTTAAAAAGCTGTGTTTGAATCTTTTTGGGTAAGAAGGATCCACTGGTTATCTTGGATATGCTATTAAACTTCATTTCTAAAGATAAGGGGTATCTTGAAAGGTGAGCAAGGCAGTAGTTTGCATTAGGAAATATTAACTGGAGCACAATTGGGAGAGTATTGTTATCCCACCTGGTGAATCCTTGCTTGCCCTCACCTTGAGTACCTCATTCACATTGAGGCTCACGGGATTCAAATGCCAGCTAACCTCGGGTAGGACACAGTAGAAATAGGAAAGGTCCTTGGAAGGGCAAAGCAGATGAATATGGAGGAAGGGGTGACTTCTGCATCAAGAAAGATGAAGTATTTCATTCTGAAAAAAAGCAGAGGAGAGGGGTGAGCACTCTCCGAGGTGCTGAGTGTAATGAATGGGGAGCAGCAAGCCAATTGCAGGCTCCCACTCGCCCTTGCCCCTAATGGAGAGAGAGGAGAGAGAGGCAGCACTTGATAAAATTAAAAGGGAACAAATATAGAACTGATGAAAGAAAATGCTTTCCACACAATGTATAATTAACCTATGAAGGAACCTAACCTGCTTGCTATTAACTGAGGCAAGTGGTTAGCTGGGCTTTCAGACGGTTGCAAGAAAAACAGCCGCTATGGTTGTTACCCTGGTTAAGGCTGCAGTTCCTGGGGTAATCCATCCTCTGCTGTAAGACACAGAATGATGGCAAAATTGAGAAAAGGCACATCTCCTGGGATATATAAAAAAAAAAAAAAAGAGGGGGGAGATGAGATTGGGCATTTAGACAGAGAGGATATCAGCACTGCAAAAAGCCCATAGAAATGACCCAGGGAAGCTCTGAGATTTGTCTGAGGTCACACAGCCACTTGGTGAATGAGCCCAGAATCTTAGATTCCTGACTCTTCAGCCATTTCTATTTCCATTACATGTGGCCCCCAAGAAGGTTTTGAAGGGTTGCAGTTAGTGCCAACTCTTGCTTCTCCCTTGCTTTTCATTCTCTTCTGTGCTTGCTGCAGAGTTAGTGGGCAGTTGCCTCCTATTAAAGGGTATGGTTGGCCTCTGGTCCCAGGAAAACATCAGGACAGGTTGGTCTGGGGAGCTGTCAAGTGTGTTTGTTCTGGGAAGAAATTCTATCCCATTCTACATCCCTGTGATCTCAAGTCTACCACAAAGAGCACATCAACAGTACATAATAGAATAGAATAAGAGAAACTTGTGGGGTGAAGTTAGGATTACTGGATTCAAATGTCATCTTACCACTTCCTAGGTGTATTACCTTGGGTACCTTGATCTCTCTGAATCTCTGTCTCATTATCTTACTACTACCTTCTTCATAGATATGTGAGGGCTAAATGAGAATATGGAAAAGAATTTAGAATGCAGTGGTACACAGCAAACGTTCAAAAAACTGGCAGCTAAAATTATTATTAGGACTGGAATTAGCATGAAATGGACCTATTGGGAGAAACTCTTGTTTTAATATTTTAGATCTATCTATCTATCTATCTATCTATCTATCTATCTATCTATCATCTATCTATCTATCTTCCTATTATCTACCAATCCATCTATCTATCATCTTATTCTTTTATCCTCTCATTCACTCAACAAATACTTGTTGAACACCTTGTATGCACTATGTTAGGTCCAGGACATATAATGATGAATAAAATATTTTCCTGCCCTCCTAGAGTTAACAATTAAGTGAAGACGATCATGCAAAAAGAAAAAAAATTCCCTGCAATGCAATGTGACACACAGACTGCATTAGAGGTAGGCATCTAAAAGGTATTGGGGACTCATAGAAAAAGCTCTGGTTCATCAAACAAATATTTATTAAGTACTAGCTATGGGCAAAGCACTGTGATAGGCATTTGTCAAGTTACTCGTCAAGTAAATCCAACCCTTAGGAACAGCGAGATCTTGGAAAGACATTTTATACTTATTGGGAATCCCAGAAAACATTCCAAGAATCTGAGCTTGCACTGACAATGTAATCAAATATAGCTCCAAGTGAGCACTATTTATTACCAGAGAACATTTTGAATCACTCAAAAGTGGTTCAGAATCACTCAAAAGTGGTTCAGAATGGCTTTTGTTGTCTTGGTGAAAGATGATGGTCAAGAAGCTTCAGAAAATAATCAAGAAAGACCCTGGAAGACATCCAGCACTCTTCTAAGAATTCTGTAGGCTCTGGGCTCTAGATTCTCTTACTTTGGGGCCTTATCCTAGATCGTTGCAAACATACCAAGCATATGGTGTGATATAAATGCTTCTACTTTCCCCAGTAAATTTATCTCTTTTTGTTGCTGTAAAATTTGAAATTACTTTCTAATTTTGATGTTAAAATTATTTATAATGGGTGATTTTTGACAAGGACATTTAAACTTAGGAATTCTCATGGGATCACAAAATCTTAAAATTTTTTTAGAGGGGTGAATACTAAATTGAACAATTAATGAAGTTGACATAATGTTACATTTGTAGATGTTCAATTAAACACCTAATTTTAATTTTACACTTTCATTTCATCTTTGGAGCCAATTTATTTTGTTTTGCTTTGTTTTTCAGGCCCAAGACATTTCCATGGGCCTTTGGAAAGCTTTCAAACTGGAGGTCTCCTGCCTCTCGATGGAGGAGCCCTGGTGGCAGCAAGCCTTTTCAGCCAGGCCAACACCCATCCCTTGCTTCAACCAGAGGACCACTGAGGCTGACCTGGTGAGGTGGACCCTTTGAGAAGACTGCTGTTGGTGAGGTCCACATTAGGGTAGATTTAGGGGCATGCTCCTTCTACTTTTTTCTTTCTGTCTTTTACCTTCTCTCCTGCCTATGACTTTGTCCATCAATGGCAGTCAAGAGAAGCCAGCGGCTCCCTTAGACCCAGTCCACTCAGCTGGTGCCACTGAAGACGTTTCTGATCTCAGCGAAAACATCATGGAAGGAGGGCTGACCACAAAGCAATACTTGTGGAAATAAAGCTGATTATGTAGACACTTTGATTAAAACTGGGAATACAAAATGCTTGCCATGTATTCTTTACAAAACCAGCATCCTAATGTCTTTTCAGAGGAGCCAATGTGGAATGAGCTGCTGAACTTTTGTCATTGGTAAAGCTGTAGTGAGTG
Source organism: Chlorocebus sabaeus (assembly GCF_047675955.1). Lineage (NCBI taxonomy): Eukaryota > Metazoa > Chordata > Mammalia > Primates > Cercopithecidae > Chlorocebus > Chlorocebus sabaeus. The sequence continues at coordinate 52,015,083 of NC_132928.1, forward strand.
GGTAGACCGCTGGAATTTTCATGTTAGATGGCATCAGAGGTGTGTTCTGCTCCACTGCTGTTGCCTCTCCGCAGAATGCCTTTCTGCTGTCTGCGTGGTGGTTGCATCCCTCCCATCTCAGCTGCAAATCACCTCCTGTGATTCCTTGACCTCTCTGAGACTGAATGCTCTTTCTTTTGTGCTCCCAGTGACTTTAATAGTGTTCACATATCCATTAAAGCATTGTCCACCTCCTGTTGTAGTTGTTTATTTTACTGGCACATTTGATACCTACTGTGAGCTCTTTGTGGGCAAAGACCTTCCTTGCCCTCATCTCTATGTCTTCAGCTCTGAACACGGCACTTGGCACATAGTAGGGCCTAAAGCAATGAGGTAACTGGTTGTAAACCAAGGACCTTTCTTTAAGTACTGATTTTGGGTCCTTTTCAACATTGTCTAGCCAAGCCAGGAAAGACTGCATGCCCAGTTAATGTTCAAGAAGTCATGATGAACATTCACCCACCCTACAGCATCCATCTTCCTTCAAATGTCCCCAAATCATGAGTCATCAGCTTCAAGTTCTACCACTGTCATAGATATTTTAAAAAACAAGATAAAGAAGCAAGAGTGCAAGTAGGAATAAATACCTCCAGTAGTAAAAGTGAAACAAATCAATATCACTTCTCAGTGTCCAGGGATGCTTAATAGGCAAAGATCACTGCTAGATTATAAAAAATGTGTTTAGCAAGCAGGGAGGGCAAATTTAAGTTTTAGTAGTGAATATCTCAACTGCTCTTTTCATCTCAGAATGATGTAAATTTTCCTAGCATTAGATGATGAATATAAGTCTGTATCCACAGGATCTGATTCTGAAAGTGGTAGTTTTGCTTCTTGGGACAAGGTGGTGTGAGCTGCTCAGGGTGACTGGGGACTTTCAGCTGTGGATGGAGATGCCTGTTCAGGCACTTTCATTGGATTCCCTCGGCTCCTATGAGGCATCATCTCATGTACCATCGCCTGATTAGATTAGGATACAGCTCCTGCTGACAGCCTTGCCTACCTCTCAACTCTCCTTTTCAAACTCCTTTCCAGGCATTTCCCTCTCAGATCTTCTGGTCAGGACTTCCTAGGCTACTTGGGCCTTCCCTGGATGTGCCGTGTGTGTTCCTGCTCACATCTTTCTGCACATGTCTCTCTACCCGCCTAGTATGTTCCACTCCTCAGCTTTCTACACAAGATTTGTTCTTTGGGACCAAGCTCAAAGGTCCCTTGAACCCTCAGCTTCCTGGAGAAACTAATTTATTCTTAATCTTTGATCCTACATGGCCTTATGTGTCCCTTAATTATGGCACTTACCACTTTCTGTCATAGTTTCTACAATGATAATAATTAATCCATCAGTGAAGCTCATCAGCACTATCCTCAAAACATATCCCAAATCAACCACTTCCCACCACGTCTGCCTTGACCACTCCAGTGCAAACCGCTGTCCTTTCTCATCATGATTACTGAGATCACCTCTGAACCAGTCTCCTTGCCTCCATGCTTGCCTTCCACAGAGGGGCTAGCGTGGCCCTTATAAAGCATGCATTAAATTGAGTCACTTCTCTGCTCAGAACCTTTAGTGCTTCCCATGTGTATTAGCCCAGGCTCTCCAGAGAAACAGAAACAGAACAGTACACACACACATACCTCTCTATATCTCTATCTATATCATCTATATCTATATCTGTCTATAGGTATATAAAATAAGACATTGTCTTATACAATTATGGGGCCTGGTGAGTCCAAAATCCTCAGCATGAGCCGGCAGCCTGAAGACCCAGGGGAGCTGATGGTGCAGGGGAAGTCTGAAAGCAGTCTGCGGAACCATTTCCTCTTGATCCATGAGGCTGGTCCTTTTGTTCTATTCAGGCCTTCAATTGATTGGATGAGGCCCACCCACAATAAGGAGGGCAATCTGCTTACCCAAAGTTCTCTGATTTAAATGTTAATCTCATCGCAAACACCTTCCACATTGACATATAAAATTAACCATTCCATCCCTGTCAGCTTGGAACCCATACACATCTCCTTAAGTCATGATTAATCTCCAAATAAAGACAATAATGAAGTCATATTTCTACCGAACATTAAATAGCTATCCTGCCTACAATAAAAACAAAACAAAACATACTAACCCTTTTCTCAGAAGAATATAAGTCCTTGGATGCATCCGTAGGGCATCTCCTATACTGAAGTATGAAATGGTGAGGCAACTTGCCCAAGTCACCCTGTAAGAGTCAAGACTATCTGGTCTCACAGCCCACTCGTTAGTGGTGTCTGTTCCCTGACCCAGTTGTGATCTCTGTAAGGATGGCAACTGTGACTTGTCTATCTTTGTTTCCCCAGTTCCTTGCACAAGGTTGGCATTAACTAAATGTTTAAGAATAGAATGCATTCCAGCTTGTTCATCTTCCAGGTGCTACTGTGGTGACTTCCTGAGGCTCAGAGGTCAGAACTCCTAGTGGGTGACATTGTACTTAGCCTCTCAGTGCAGACCATGCAGGAAAGAATTCAGACTTTGCCATGAAACAAACTCAGGCTCTTTATTTACTGCATGCTGTGTGATCTTGGGCCTCAATTTTTCCATCTGCAAAATGAAGATACGAGTAATATCTGCTTCGAAGTATTATCTTTAAGGTTAACTAAAATAATGTATGTAAATCATTTAGTTCTGAGATTTGAACACACTAATTGCTCAAAAAATGCTAGCTGTTATTATTTGCTGACCTTGTTCTGAACTTCTGCAACACATCACTTGTTATTTGCACTTGGTCTATCACTTCTCAAATTCACACTGTGTCATTTACCTCAAGATGAGCCTCTGGAACATGGGGGTGGGGAGAGACTATGCCTTGCACTTCCGTGTTGCTATGCAGGGCTGAGGCCAAAGCTTTGTGCATCATGGTTGTTCAGTACTTAAATGAATCAATTTATTCCTGCAGCTCCCACAAGGGAAGTTTATGTCACCAGATCTCCATGATGATTCCATGAAAGTCTGAGGTAGGTTTCAGATGATGGATATGGGAATTTCTGTCTACACCAACATTCAGGGAATCTTGGATTGTAGGTCAGTGGTTTGGGTGGACCAAAATCAGAATAAAAATGTATACTTTAGCACGTGAACCTATGATCATGTTTCTTCAAGCTCCTGTTCCTCTTTTCTTTTTTCCCATAAGTATCATAGTAGTGCAGATGTCAAACAAAAATGCTGAAAAATTCTAATTTGACCTGGATTCCCAAACACTTGAAGTATAAGTCAAAGCACCCAGAATTCCAAAGGCATTAGACCATTATGCAAGTGGAGAGATCTGGTAAGGGCATAGGGAGCAATAGTAGAGACATATTAGAGAAGATAGGGAAGAAGGCGCTTGAGCAGAGATCTGAATGACATGAGAAACCAAGCTGCGCAAGTCTAGGGGGAGAAGGAGCAACTCAGGCAGAAGGAAGAACAGATGCAAAGGCCCTGAGGCACTGAATATTAAGTGTGTAAGAGGAACAGCAAAGAGGCCAGGGTGATAGGAGTCTAGTGAGGAAAGGGAGGGTGGCTGGAGATGAGGGAGGTGAGGAATTAGAAAACTAGATCATCTAGAGCTTCACAGGCTAGGGGAAGGGCATGGATTGTACTGTGAGTGATTTGGGAAGCTTCTGGAGAGTTCTGAGCAGAGAAAAAACATGGTATGATTTATATGGTTTACTTTTCTAACATTTCTTGGGCTTCTTTGTGGAATGTAGCTTGTAGGGGGAGAACAGTGAAAGTAGGAAGTCCAGTTAGGAAGCTACTACATAATTTGGGTGAGTGACTGTAGTGGTTGGTGGAGGTGGAGGTGATGAGGAAGTGGTTTATTTTGAAATATATTTGAAGGTAGATGTCACAGGATTTTTGGATGAATTTGAAATGTTTGAAGTAGTATAAAGATACAGGATAAATAGAGAAGGCTTTTCTTTTATCTGGAGCAACAAATTGAATGATTCAACTCAATGAAATGAGGGGGACTTGGAGAGGAAAAAGCTTTGGGCAGCTGTGGAAATCATTCAATGTTGGATGTGTTAAATTTAGACATCCTAGTGGAGATATTGAATAGGAAGTTGGATAGAGAAGCCTGAAGAACGAGGGGGAGGGCAGAGCTAATGATACACATATTTTGGAATAATCAGCAAACAGAGGTATTTAAAGCCATAGAAGTGGATGGGGTTATCTAGGGAGTGGGAGAGAGAGAAGAAAAGAGAGACTTTTCAGATCCTCTATCCTGGGGCACACCAACGTTTAGAGATTTGGAAGAGGAGGAGCTGTCACAGGAGACTGAGACATGGCAGTGATGTTGGAAGAAAATAAGAATGTCGTGTTTCTGAAGTCAAGTTAAAACTCCATTTTAAAGATGGAGTGATCACCTGTATCAGATGTCCCCAGGAGGCCAAGGAAGGTGAGCACTAAGAATTTGCTATTGAGATAAATGCAAGAGTCCTCAAAGAACCACTGTTTATTTTTAGAAAAATACTGGAAGCATCCCAAAATGTCTATCAACAAGAGAATGGGTAAATTATACTGTGTTTGTACAATGGAATTCTATTCAGCTGAGAAAATGAATGAGCTAGAGTAACATGGATGTATCCCATAGACATTATAGTAAGTGAAAAGTTGAAGAATATATGCAGTTGAATACCATTTATAAAGCCTTAAAGCATGCAAAACAAATCTATCTTGTTTAGAGGAAGCTACATAGTAAAAATATAAAGGAATACATGGGAATGAAACGTGTGAAATTCAGGATTCTAGTTACTTCAAGAATGGGGGAAGGGGAGGCAATCTGAGAACAATACACAGAAACATTCAATTGTATTGGTAATATTTTTGCTTTTTAAGCTTGGTGGTAGGTGCAAAGATAATATTGAATCATTTATACTTTTTAATACTCTAAATACTGCCTGAGAAATTCTAAGTATAAAAGAAAGACAATAATTTAATCACTGAATTTGTTGATGTGAAAGTCATCTGTGACTTAGACAAAAGAAATTTCAGTGAAATATTTACTGGGCACACAGATTGATTGGCATGGGTTCAAGAAAGAAAGGTATGGAGAAAGTGAAAATGACAAAGAAAATTCTTTAGAGAAGTTCTGGTATAAGGGGGGAGGAAAATGGACTGATAGCTGGAGAGGTACATGAGGTAAGGGGAGGTTTTATTGAGAATGACTCCAAATGTAAAGTTTGCCAAGGCCAAGTAACATATGAAATTAAAATATAGTTTTTGTTTAATTATTTATCATTAGCAGATAATCTAAATACCCTTGTTTCCCTTTGGTGTTTTGACATTTGGCTTTTGCTAGTATTCATTAGCATCTTACCCAGTGGGGGGAAGAACTCAAATCAGTCTCTTTGGATATTGGCAAAAATAATTTAGTAAAGGCTTCACTTGGGAAAAAGTTGGAAACCACTTATTTAAATGACACTTGAGACTATTTGTGGATTAATAATAATGGAACATTGAACAAAAACGTTACACAAAATGTGTAAATTATTTCAGATGCTTTAGAGTACATGGTTTCTGGAACTAGGGAGATTGTTCAAAATGATATGTAAAAGTCATTGATATCCATAACTTTCAAGAAAACTTCTCGAAGAAGGTAGATTTGAAGAGGCTTTTCATGTGATTGTTATTTTGCATATAAGATCTATTACCATTAAGGAATGGGTGTTGGGTTTTCGTTTTCATTTTTTCCTAGTAACTGTTGCAGATTTATAAAGATCTTTTCACCTTTTCTCCTGGAACCCATTTAGACCAAGGATATACCTCCCCATCAGCGTGTTAAGAGTTACAACAAAATACATACGTATTCTAAATACAACTTATAATCTATTGTGTGCCATGCACTGTTCTAGACATTAGGGAAGATTTTATTCAACTCTTACAACCTCCATGCAAAGTAGGTTTTATTATCCCAACTTTATAGATGAGGAAACTGAAGCAGAAAGGAGTTCCACAGGTGGTAAGTTCTAGAACTGGGACTGGAATGCAGGATGTATAATTCTAAAGCCAGGGCTTTCTCTACTTTTCTGTGCAACCTCTAAGAATGGCTGTAAGTAGGTCCTCGACACAGAGTCACCTTAAACCCCATCCATGGGGTGGCCGTTTCTGACAAAAAGGCCAGTCTTCTCCTTGGTTCGTGATGTTTTGTGTTGCCACTGCGCAGGGGACAACGTGGATAGGAGTGACCATCATGAGAAATACAGTAGTACACCAGTTAGAAATTTTGAAGTCTGCAATTAATTGGGAATAAAACTGTGACTGCACGTTTTGAGGCCTTTTACTTTGAAGAACAGCCTGTGTTTTTAAAACATCCACAGTGACTGTTGTTGTTCTATATTATTTAAATGAGTAAGTGTCCTAGTTTCAGGAGAAAGGAATTATTTTTTTCATCAAATTTACTGCACATCTGTTTAAAGAATGTGGCAACAGTGTGCATAAATCTCCAATCAAAATATTACAGAACAAGTCAATTTTATGATATTAAAAATGTATGGCCAGACACAATGTGCTGAAAATATAAAATTACCCCATGGTGATTTTTTTGCTCTTCTTATATTGGACTGTTCGGTCCCAAATTAAGTCTTGGGCAAAAATATACCAGACAAAAAAGGAGTTAAACTTGGCTCTGAACAATTAAACTGGTGTTATAAAAGTATGTCTATATAATATGCCAACATTGCAAATATATTTTTATAGCAATATAATTTTTGTAGTATCTTAAATAGATTTTGAAACATTCAAATTATATATGCCATTACAAATAATGATATTTTATAGTTATTGGATAACATCCTAATATAGAAAAATTTAAAAACTCCTTTAGTAGAAAATCTTCAGATGTTTTATGAGCAACTAGGAAACTATTTGGAGAATTTCTAGTGTAATTGGTACTTTGTGTTTTGGGGTAAGATCAGCACATCAGTGAAAGTCCAGTTGGACTTTTATATAAGCAGGATGATACCTTCAGTTTTCAGAACAGAGACATCATCATTATCTTCTTTCATGGAATATCACCACCACCATCACCACTGTGGTGACACTGGAATGTATGACTACCTTCCAGTAACATGTAACTATTAGGCATTGTCCATACATCATTTACTTTTCTATGTAAGCCCTATGAGATGATCCATATCAGCCCCATCTTATAGGTTGAGAACCTGAGGTTTGGAAGGTTAATTAATTTTCTCTAGGTGACACAGCCAAGATCTCTGCCCTTGAGGAGCCTACACGTATGTAATGCTTGGCAATTCACAGCCCTATCCCAGCTGTTTCGTCTTGGACAGCTCTCACAACAGCTCTGGTATGGAGGAGCCCTAGGAAGTATGCCACTCAGAAGAACAGTGGCTTCTCAAGGTCATCAGTGTTGGGACCAGGCTTTGAATTACTGACTTGTGTTCACTACCAAACTGCACAGAAAGCTTCACTGTGAAACAAAAGCCCTTTATTCATTGGGCCTGCAATGGAACTCCAGGGGGGAATGTGGATGACAGAGATAAGAAGAGGGGAAGTGGAAAGGAATTCAGGGAAAAACACTTCATTTTTCTCGGAGATTTTCTCTGCCAGTCAGTCTCCATGGCTTTACCTCTGATTCTTAGGAAGAGAGGCTTCAGGCAGAAATTCAAAATGTGGATTTCACACAAACCCTCTGTGAGATTTTGGGAATACCCAGAAGCTCTCTTTCAGGAATGTAAATTTGGATCATGGTCCCAGAGGGTGTGTGGGTGAAGGGAAATCTTCCCTCTAGAGTAGTGTGGCTTCAGCTGAGTGGTACTGGCAGAGGGAGAGGCAGGGTGGGGCTGTGCACAGGAACTGGTTCTATCATTGCCAGGAAAGGCAAGCACATGGTGGTGCACTGTGGGCGGGATTGGAGCAGCCAAGGAGACAGAGCACTGGATGCAACATGGGTGTGGAAGGTTCTGAGTTTTCCCAGAAGTCACTGAAAAGACCTTGGGGAGGCATGGTACTAAACTAGAGAAATGAATATTACAACTGTAATCAAGGCCGAATCTCTGATGCATTTCACAAGACAGGCACAAATTTACTTTTGGAGGGTAGAGATTGGGATAGGTGTGGGATGTAGAGGAAATCAAGGAAGAGAAATATGTGGGTTATTGGAACTTGGCTGGGAAGTGAGGTCAGGGTGATTAGGGGATACTAAACATGGGCAGGAGGAGAGTGAGGTAAGAACAGAGAGGTTAGTTGTAGGTTGTTCTGGAATAAAGTAATATAAATTTGCATCATGATTCTAGAGGGTATGCGGGTGAAGGGGAGTCTTCCCTTTTGAGTGGCGTGTCTTCAGCTCAGAGTGTCATGGGTAGAGGGAGACATGGGATCTGGCTAGGCATAGGAAATGGCTCTATCATCAGAAGGAGATATAAGCACATGATCTCAGATAGACGCAGTTGTTTTGATAAGCAGTGGGTATCATTTGAAGATTTGAGATCAGGTTAGTAGGGTGATCATAGCTCAGCTTTAAAAGATGAATTGGGAAGTGATATACTAGAATTTGTAGAGTGGGAAGAGTCTTGGAATATGAAGAAACTGGTCAGGAGTTGTTTTTGACAATACGTGGGTACCTTATTTAGCCCAGGACAGAGATTTCTGAGACTGGAAGTGCTAAGTAAATTGGTTCCATAAAGACTCAATATAGCATATCAGCAAAAACATGACTCAATAATGCATTACGGTGCATAAGAAAACATGACTCAATAATGCATTATGGTGCATAAGATGCCTATGGGCTTAGGGGATGGAGGGAGGAGAGGTTAAAGAGGACAATGGACTATAAATCCCAGTGAGCAGGGAGAACTGGTCTTATAGGTATGATTGAGTGAGGATACTAGAGTGGTGGAATTTTTTGTGATTAGATAGTTCACTCTTTGGGGGTGAAACAATTTCTGGTGAACACAAGGTCTCTGGGTGGAGAAGTTCTTTGCAGTTGAGAAAGTCAGAGTGTTTGGAACCCTCAGGATAGTGGCAGAACTTGGTGAGCATCCCAAAGATACCAGCAAATGAGAAACGATGTCCATGAGGGCAGTAGGTGACAAAGCTGATGAGGACTGAGCATGCTGCAGGGAAAGGGACTTGGGGTTGTTTTTTAAGAGGGTGAAATAATGGTCTGGGAACTGGAGGTAAGAGGATTTGGGGCCTGACTTTCAATTCTGCATGCCTTCCAGTTTCGAATGATGTGAGTAACAGGACCACCCACTTGAAATGGTTGCAAGAGAATTAGGTTTTGGGGACAACCACATTAAGATCAGGCAGTAGGAAGACCCTCAGTGAAAACATTAAGAGTGTAAGGTAATTTGTTAATCAAGGAATCGAGACTCTAGAGAGCATAGGGCAAGGGCTTTGGAGAAATGTGATGCTAGCACTTGGATCAGGGAGGAAGAAACACCAAACTATTTAGGAATCAGGAAAAAGAAAAGGACGATCATTAGTAGGACCTCAGTTGGAGAAGAGAGTCATGTGGCTGTTTGCCAATGTAAGAGGTCCCAGCAGTTTTCTAGTTTGAGTGGTGAGGTGCTGCCTGGCCCCACAGGATGAAAGTGAGGCCGGGTCTCTGGGTGGTGATAGCACGAAGGAGCTCTTCTATGTGTAGGTGTGATCTGTGTGCAGAGACAAGGCTGGGTGGGTGTCACATGCTCTGAGCTTTTGAGGCTACACACCAGAGATGTAGGGCTGGGTTCTGACAGGAAAGTTTTGCTAAAAAAAAACTTGTGTCACCTCTATGCATAAAACCCTTCACACGGCACCACATCCTCTTCATCCTACAGTGAAATTGCTTCAACACAGTTTACAGGACCCTCAAACATCTGGCTCCAGCCTCCCTCTCCAGACTTCTGCCCGTTCCTTAACATATCATGTTCCAATCATCCAGAGATGCTTATAATTTCCTGAACATTCTTTGCAGCTCCTGACTAGAATTCTTTGTTTCCTACACACCTTTCCCTCTCCTCTACACAGCAATGGTCCTACAGCCTTCACTTTGAAGATTTAGCTTAAAGAATCTCCTTCACCAGGAGGCTTCTCTTGACCACCTTATGTTGGACTACATGCCTCATCTCTCATAGAACCTCCATCCTTATCAACACCCTCTTCTATCAATACCCTCTTATTATCTTTGTCAGACTTAACTCTCTGTATTAAATGTGCCACATAATGTGATCTCCTTTACGCAGAAAATCTCCACCAACAGCACTTGAGTCTGAGAAACTTTTGAGCAAGACTCGTGTCTTATTCACCATCATGTTCTCAGTATCTTGCATGATACCCAGCACATAGAAAGCTCTCAGTAAGTATTCAGAGAATGATGGACATAACAGAAACTGAATTAGGTCAGTGTTGTGGGGGAATGAAATGAAGAATGGATTCTAGGGACATTTGGTAGAGAACTGATAAGAGTTAACAAATTTATTAATGTGTAAGTATGCACGTTTGTGAGTTTAGTGGAGAGAAGAAGGACTCAAAGTCAGCGACCTGTTACTCATGAGTAATATTTACTTATCTTTACTCAATAGCCCCAGAAAACCTGAGTGTTATCCTCAGGATAGGAAGCAGCTGGCGAGGTTGTAATGGAAGAACCATCACTGGAGATTTATCCTCTTTCTTGTAGGCATTTAGTAGAAGAGAATTACTGTTATTATTATTGGCATTATTCTCCTTAATACATGAATGCCTTAATTTTAGGCTTAATTTCTTTAACATAAAGTGGAAGAATCTCTATTACCTCCTCTCAATCTCCCAACACTTTTCTGAAGTGAGTAAGTACACATTATTCCCATTTTGCAGATGAGAATTAGGGTGTGGTGCTTACAATCTCAATAGGGGTGAAATAAGCATCAGAGTGCTTCTTCTAGCTTCCATCTGCAGCTGTTTGCACAGAACTGCTCTGCTACCTCTGAGGGTGAGGAACACACACTAAACAAGAGATTGTAGTTGGTTTCCAACTTCATTGTAGTTTTTAACAACATACGGGGGTTGGAAGTTAGACCTATTTTCTGTGGTTCTCAGGTCTCTGCAGCCCTTTTCATAGAAAGAAGTTGCTCTGGCAATCAGCTACTATGGTGGCATGTGGCTATTTGTAACTTCAAGGTTACAGTTTGGCCAACCGCTTCACCATTTCATCCTCGAGTTCTTTCAAACCCTTGGCTGGGTGCCATGTATTCCTGGTGATTTATTTATTTCTAAATTTGCCAATTTGGTCTAAAGCATCTGTTTTTTACTGAATTTTTATTTCACCCTAATTTCTATGTTCCAAATGACAATTGGGAGCTAAGAAATTCTTCAGAGTATTTCAGATTACATACTTTCTAAGTAAGGTTGGGGTTTATGTAGACCAAGTCTGAATTAACATTGACCAAAGATGCAAAATATTCATCTGTTGTGGTTTATATCCAGATGGGAAGTGGGCTGAAATATTCCTCTCCTGTATTAAGGGTTGTGATTAGGGTTGAGGGTTGATTAGAAATAACAGCAATCTTTTAGTCATGAGTGATACTTACTCCTCTTTATTCATCAGCCTTGGAAAATCTATTATCCTCATCTTTCTACTGAAACTATTATGAAAAAGTCAACAAAGAATTTCCTGAATATCAAACCCAAATGGTTGGCATCTCTTTTGTTCTTCTGGAATTTTCTGTGACACCTGTCACATTTTCAGGCCATAATCCTAGGATTATTTATCTTTGATTTTTCTTTCTCTTTTATTTCCCTAATGATGATGATCACGTGGTTGTCCTTTTGTTAACTTTTCAATGGTGAGTTGCAGTGATTGATTTTTTTAATGTTAAATCAATGTCACATTCCAAGGATAAATTCTACTAGGTCATGATATATTATCCTTTCTATAGTTTCTTGATTTCTTAAGATATTGTTTAGGAATGTAGCATCTATGTAAACGAGGGATATTGGTTAGGAGTTTTGTTTTCTGACAATGTCTTTGTTTTGGTATAAGGAAAATATTGGTCTTATAGGCTGACTTGAGAAGTATTTTCTCCTCTGTAATTTTTTGGAGGAATTTGTATAGAATAGGTATTATTTCCTCTAAAGTTTGTTAGAATTTACCAGTGGAACTATCTGGACCTGGAGTTTACTTTGTGGGAACGTTTTCAAGTATAAGCTTAATTTCTTTAATAGAAATAAATCTATTCAGGTTACATACTCTTGAGTGAGAATTATAGTTTGTGTCTTTCAAGAGATTTGTTCACTTTAAGTTTTCTAATTTATAAGCACAAAGTTGTTCATAATATTCCCTTATTATACTTTTAATATCTGTACAGTCTGTAATGATGTCAACTCTTACACCCACTACTAATAATTAGTGTTTTCTTGCTGTTGTGTTTCCTGATCAGTGTTGCTAGAGGTTTATCAATTTTATTGATCTTTTCAAAGAAGCAGCTTTTGGTTTCATTGCTTTTACCTATTGTTTTCTTGTTTTCTATTTCATTAATTTCCATTTTGATCTCCATTATTTCCTTTCTTCTGCTTACTTTGGGCTTAATTTGCAGCATCCCACACATTCAATATATGTATTTTCATTTTCATTCAGTTCAAAATAGTGTTCTAATTTTCCTTTTGATCTCTCATTTGACCACGAGATATTTAGAACTGTGTTATTTAGTATCTGAATGTTTGGGGATATTTTCCATATATCTTTCTGTTATTGATTAATAATTTAATTCCATTATGGTCAGAGAATATATTTTGTATAACTTGAATGTTTTAAAATTTAATAAGACTTTGGTTTATAGCCCCCAATGCTTTCGTAAATTCAATGGGATTCACCTTTGGGGGATCACATTTGCGATGGTCAATCAGCAATACCCTTGATAGCAATTTACAGCTTTTCAGTGGGCAACACCCAAATGGGCTGCTCCTCATAAAACTCCCTTGCTTCCTCTTTTTGTCTTCCCAACCCCTTATGTCCCTTGATGCACACAGCAAGCATGAAGTTCACTTGCCTTATTTGATAGAATGAGAGGGAGGAGTGCGGAATTAGGCTAAATAAAGCCAGGAGAGAGGGAAGGAGGGCAAATTAAGCAGTAATCCAAGGAAGGCTGAGCCGGGACTATAACGAGATATTTTATTTTTTGGCTCATACACTGACTCTAAAGGCAATTCCAAAAATGTTTTGAGCAATGAAAGCATTACTGTATGAAAAGTGTAGCCTTGGAGATTTCTTTGAATGACAACACTCATTTGGATGTATGAGTTCCTGAGTGCTTTAGAAAAAATTAATCATTATTTTTAGTTAGATATGTAACTATTTTTGTGAACATTTCCAACTCAGTGCAGTGCGAGCATAAAACAATTTTTCTTTCTCTGATCACTGCCTTCAACCATATTTTGTCAGACCTGGCTTTACTGTCTTCTAATAGTATCATAAACATTTTATCAGAGCTTTCTGGTCACCTGCAGTTATTAAGTCCAGTAACAACCTTATCTAATGTTTTAGCCCACTTCTGGGATTGACTGTGGCTACTGATCTGCAGTGAAGAAAAAGCAGTGTTTCTCCCCTTTCCTCTTCTCTTCTGTATTCTTTTTATCCTTCAGCATGTTGGGAAGAGGATCAGAGATTAACAAAGGGACAAATATCTCAAATTCAGCTGTTGCCAAGTAAGGTGCTGTGTGTGTATGGAAGACAAGGTCCCAGAAAATCTTTTACAGGAATTGGATACAGGGCCTGTATAAAGGGCAGACTGGCCTCCCAGGTGAACATTTGTTTATGCAGTGGTCTTGATGAACTGCACTTGGTGTAGAATTAGCCTGGATGATTCACAGGGTTTTCCTTTTGTCTGCCAGAATCACTCACATTTTTGATATGAAAAATAGTGAATGTTTGGTCAACTGATCTACTACCCCTCTCTCTGCCTTTCTGTCTTCCTTCCATTCATTTCTCATTGACTCAAATAGGCATCACATCCATTACCCAAGCAAATACTCAATAGGGGAAGAGAGGCCATTGTCCATTTTTGCTGCCCTTACATTTATCTTCGAGGATGACAAGGACCTAAGTTGGTGGGAAGGATAAAAAATCATTGTACTCCCTCTAATTCCTGTTGTGGTAACAACACCTCCTAAATCTCAGGAGTTTAAAAAAACAAAGAAAAAATTCTTGTTTAAGTTACTTCTCTATCACTAGTTGGTAGGGAGGCTGTATTCATTATTGCTTACATAGGAGCCACCATTTGAATGGTGACAGACGGCACTGGCCTAGAAGTGACACATGGCCTACCACTAGTCACATGGTCCTGATGTAACAGAAGGGTTGAGATATCCTACCAACCCTACTATGTGCCCAAAAAAGAAAAAAAAAGTACTTTATTGATAGCACTAATGATTACCATGTGTAGTCTCCATTCCATGCCTCCAGTGCAGTGGTTCTCTCTCTCTCTCTCTCTCTCTCTCTCTCTCTCTCTCTCTGTCTGTCTCTTTTCTCCTCTCCTTCTCTCACACTTCCTCAGTCTTCTGCTTATATAGACAGTTGAGAGGTGGGGGTAGCAGGAAAGCAGCTGAGACGATGGTTGAGAGGCAGAATCTTATTTCACATATTGTTACACATGCATTCATGCCACACACATTCATATGCCTATGAATCACACCTCAGCAAGGCAAAGTTCAAGACTAGTGCAGGTATGGAAAACCTTGGGTTTGTAGATTCATAATCCAACTCAACACCAATGATTACATCAAGTAAGTTCATTAAAGAACTATTTGTTATGCAGACTGTGTTTATAGATCCAAAAATATAGTCATATGGCCTGAAAAATTCAAATGTACTTCTGTGAGCAGTGGAATGAAATAAAGAACCCAAACTGTTTCACACAATCCTTGGGTTTACAGTGTCTCAGACTCCAGCCAATAAGAGGAGATACAGTTGAAAAGATCGCTAGGTAGGGTCATTCTCATTTAGACTCTGTTGATATTTTAAATTGCTACTTCCATGGGAGATACCAAATCCATAAGAGAGACACAAGCTGGTCAGGGCTCTGGGTTCTATTGATAGAATTTTTACATAAGCAAAAAATGACAGATACCAGGATTCCATACTACAGTTCTACAATCCTATAAATATCTCCTTCTTCTTCTGGAAAGTGTGTCTGACCAACACATATGAAGCAATGTGACAGGCTAGTAAAAGAGAATAGAGGTTTAAATGTCAGCTAAAACAATGTTCATTTCCTTAAAAAAATCATTTGCACAGCTCTTCAAGCCGCCAAATGGAACCTCTTGCGGTTTGAAGTTCATCCAGAAAACCCTTTTGCAAAATATTTGCTGAAACACTGTAATGTAGGAATAGTAAGGGATTAAGGCTTGTTTGCTTTCTCCTCCCCCACACCTATCTTCCCTAAGCTGACTTCGGCAGCCCAGAATCTTAAATCCGTGTGTCTGAGACCCAGATTCCAAAATCAGCATATTGCTTTCCACCACCACTAAAAACTAAAATATTACTGAAATGTCTCACTTCTAACTAAAATCTGCCTAACTGAGCAGACCAATGGTCTTTCATACAATTCTACCAGCCTCCAAACACCTCCAGTAGATCCCCTTTTAAAAAAATTGTAAATTGATAATTTACATTTGCATGAATTTATGGGGTACAAAGTGATGTTATGATTTATGAATACAACGTGGAATAATTAAATCAAACTAGTTGACTTACCCATCACCTCAGATACTTAACATTTTATGTGGTGTGAACATTTGAAATTAACTCTCCTAGAAATTTTGAAATGTTTAATACTCTATTATTAACTGTATTCACTGTGCTGTGCAATAGAACTAAACAAAAAAATTCCTTCTGAGATTTTGTATCCTTTGACCACCATCTCCTTATGCTCCCACCCTCCAGCCTGTGTAACTGCCATTCTACTTTCTCATTGTATGAGCTCAGTTGTTTTAGAGTCACATAAGTACATGCAGTATTCATCTTTCTGTGCCTGGCTTATTTTAGCATAATGTTCTCCAACTCCACCCATGTTGTGGCAAATAAAAGAATTTCCTTTTTTAAGGCTAAGTAGTATTCCATGGTGTATGTATATACTACCACATTTTCTTTATGCATTCATCTGTTGATGGACACTTAGGCTCATTCCATAACTTGGCTATTGTAAACAGTGCTGCAATGAATGTGGAAACGCAGACATTTCTTTGACAAACTGATTTCAACTCTTTTGGGTAAATACCCGGAAGTGAGATAGCTAGATTATATGGTAATTCTGTTTTTAGATTTTTGAGAATGTTCCATACGTTTTTTCATAATGGCTCTACTAATTTACATTTCCACCAGGTGTATAAGTGTTCCCTTTTCTCCACATCCTTGCTAACACTTATTAACTCCACCTGGTTGTGGTAGGGACCAGGTGGAGCTAATTGAATCACGGGGGCAGTTTCTCCCATCCTGTTCTCCAGATAGTGAGTTAGTTTTCACAGATCTGATGGTTCTATAAGGGGCTTCCCCCTTCGCTGGGCACTCGTTCTTTCGCTTCCTGCCACCATGAGAAGAAGGACGTGTTTGCTTCTCCTTCCACCATAATTTGAAGTTTCCTGAGGCCTCCCCAGCCCTGCAGAACTGTAAGCCAATTAAATCTCTTCTCTTTATAAATTACCCAGTCTCAGTTATTTCTTCATAGCAGTGTCAGAATGGACTAATACAAGGTCCTTGCCCATTTTTAAGTTGAGTTTTAAAAATTCTTTGTTTTTGCTATTGAATTATTTGAGTTCTTTTTATTATTTTGGATATTAGCTCTTTTCCAGTTGTGTGACTTGCAAATATTTTCTCCCAATCTGTAGGTGTCCTTTGCACCCTGTTATTTCCTTTGCTGTACAGAGGCTTTTTCATTTGATGTAATCCCATTCGTCAATTTGTGCTTTTGAATACGTCTCCTTTTGAACCTGTATGAAATTTTTTTTAGATATGTAATCTAGGAACAGATTTGCTAGGTTGCAAAATGTGTGCATTTAGTATGTATAAGTAGTGGAAGGCTGTTTCCCCTGATAATGGCATTAGCCTGTATTACGATCAGCAATGCATGGGAATTCCAATATAACTAATTCCTTCCCCCAACAATTGGCATTATCCAGTTTTCTAATTCTTGCCAGTCTAATTGGTGTAGAGTGAAATCTTAA
Source organism: Chlorocebus sabaeus (assembly GCF_047675955.1). Classification (NCBI taxonomy): domain Eukaryota; kingdom Metazoa; phylum Chordata; class Mammalia; order Primates; family Cercopithecidae; genus Chlorocebus; species Chlorocebus sabaeus. The sequence continues at coordinate 52,032,265 of NC_132928.1, forward strand.
TGTTGCTTTCATTTGCATTTTTTTCTGACTATTTATGAGTTTGAGTGTCTCTTGATATGCTTCTCAGGTTTTGGATTTCCTCTTCTAGGAATTGTCTGTTTATATTAGTTGCCCATTTTTCTAATAGAGATGCTCTCCTCTTGATGTTAATTTGCAGTTCTTCCATATTCTAGATATTAATTCCTTGTAGTTTTAAACATTGAAAATATCTGTCTTCTAACTGACTTCTTGGTGTTTAATGCACAGAAATATTACATTTTGCTGCCATAAACTTCATTGAGTTATTGTTTTAGGATTAACACTTAAAATTTTTAGGAAGTTCTACATTCCTACATTATAAAGATATTCTATATTTCTTCTATGTGGTGTTAATTAGGGATTCAGTTGTTTTTCTCTACTGAATCAGTTTCTGCCAAAATGGTGAAATCTTTCCTCATTGATTTACAGTACTACTTTCTTGTACATTCTCCTATAATGTCATAGATCTCTGACAGTTTCTTTGGTCTATATACCTGTTTTTATATTAATACCACAGAGAATTTTAAAAATATATTTTCTAACAATATTTTGCAGAGGAAGTCTGTTCCATTTAGTCTTTTGTTTTAATCATGACTTTATTGGTACTTTTTTTTCATATACATGTTAGAGTATGCATATCATGTTTCACAGAAATTTGACTTAAGATTTTAATTCAGTTGCCTTAATTTACATATTAATTTATAGATAATCAACACCTTTAGACTATTCCTCTATCCAAAGGCATGAATCTTCTTAATTTATGACATCTGTATTATTCTCCTCTCTGTTCTTTATTAGAGTTTTACATTTTCTTTACAGAGGTCGTGTGTACTTTTGGTGAGGTTAACTTCTAGATACTTTGTAGTATCGAGTTTGTTGATACTGTGATTGGTGTTTTCCTTTTTTCAAAATAACATTTTCTTGTTGAGTTTTGATAGCACAGAGAAATTATTTTTATTTTTAAGGTCAATCTTGTATCTGGCAATTGTGTTGGTTCTTCTAGACGGATGATCATATCTACCTAGAAGACAATTTAATCACTGGCTTTCCAATCCTTATCTTTCTTTTCTTTTACTTTGCTTATAACATTGATCTCCTGTACTAAGTTAAAAATAGTAGTGAAGATGGAATGCATCGTCCTTCATAGGTGTGAAACCTTATCAGCTGTTCCTTCTGTACCAATTGTTATTATTATATATGATGTAATTTATTTATATGCATTTTAACAAATTATATGCAATTACTACATAATTTTTCTTTATACTGAATGTAGTAAATTATGTCATTAGATTTTTGATACATTTCTTGATAACACCCTTTGAGCTTGTTACACAAACTCCCCCACACATCACTGTCAATTCTATTTTCTACCATTTTGTTTAGTATATTTTCATCTAAATTAATAACTGAAATGGCTCTAAAATTTTCCCCTCTTACATTGTGTTTATCTGGTTTTAGAATCAAGATTATATTTTTCTCATAAAATAATCTTAGCAGCTTTCACCTCTTTTTCTATTTTTAGAAACAATGTTTAAAATTGGAATTCATCATTCCTTGAAAATTTTATAGAACTCTCCCATAAACTATCTGGCTAGTTTTGGGGCAGGAAAGTCATTGCATTTCCTTTCTAGCTCTTCTAAATATTTGTTGTTTTATTTGAAGTTCCAAAATCTCTTTTTTTGGTCTTTAAAAATTGTTTTAGGCTTTTATTTGTTTTATCAACGTGTTCAAATATATTAACAGCTATTTCCTTTCCTTCCCTCCCTCCCTCCCTCCCTCCCTTCCTTCCTTCCTTCCTTCCTTCCTTCCTTCCTTCCTTCCTTCCTTCCCTCCTTCCTTCCTTCCTTCCTTTATTGGGAGGGCATGTAATTTTTCTCTTGTATGAAAATCAGTCTCGTCAGATGGCTTTTATATTTTATTTTTTGTAGGAAGCAAACAAAACCTCTTGAGTTGTTAACCTTCTGTTACTGTTATGTTCTCTGTTTCATTGATTTCTGCTCTTACTGTTAATATTTCCCTACTTTCTATTTCTTTGTGCTTGCTTTAAGACTCTTTCCCCCCAATTTTTTAGTTGCATGCTTAGATAATTTATTTCTAACTTTTCTATTTCCTGATAATTTATTTAAAACTCTAACTTTTTCCTCTAGGTGTGGTTTTACTAATCTCCCATAGATTTTGTGGTATTTTAATTATCATTCAGTCCTGAATATTTCTAAATTTCCTCTATTATTTCCTGTTTAACCCAAGAACTGTCTAATAAAATGTGGTTTCATTTCCAAATATGCTATTTAAATTATCTTTTTGTAGATAATTTCTAATTCTGTTTGATAATTGTTGAAGAACACAGTCTGTTTGATATTGTTCTTTAGTAATTTACTGAGATTACTTTAATGATCTAATATGTGGTCTAGTTTTGTTAATGAGGGTGAGCTAAAAGTTACATTCTCTGTTCATTGGGATGTACTTACTATGTGTACTCTTTATATACTTGCTAGAGTTTGATAATTGTTATTTAGGATTTTGATATCTCTGCTATTTTCTTATGCTTGAAATATTCATTTCTAATAAATCTACCAAAACCAAACATTTTTATTAATATATTTCTTCCTGCAATTTAGATAACTATTGCTTTGTACACTTGAAGCTGTATTAGATGCATGTATGTTGGCTCTACCATCTATTTTTTTCTTTCCCCTTTTATGAATAGGTGATGTTCTTATTTGTTCCTTTTCAATTTTTTTAGCTTTAAAACCAATCTTAGATATTAAGATCACTATCAAGCTTTCATTTGGTTCATGTTTCACTAGTTTATCTTTTCCATCCTATTTCTAAACTTTCTGTGTGTTTTTAAGTGTGCATCTTGTAATCAATATATTGTTGGATTAAAACAGTTAGAAAGTTTCTATCTTCTAATTAGTTTATTTTATATTCAAATGACTATTACATTAGAACTTAGTTCTATTATTATCTTTTTTACTTTTTCCATTTAGTATATTTTTCTTTTTAAATTTTTTATTCCTGCTTTTCCTTGGATATATTAATATTCTTCTAATTCTAATATTAATTTTGTAGTGGCTGCTCTTAAGAGTCATATTTGTATTCTTTATGATTTTCAAAGTCAGCCTTTCTTCTTCCTTCTCTCTCGCCTGTCCTTCCTTCCTTCTCTCTTCTTCTAACTCTCTTTGTTCTCACAAAACAAATATACTGGCAAACTCTTCTCTCTCTTAGTATCTTCACTTCTCTACCTCTTATCATGTTGATTTTTCCTAGAATTTTAGTTTTTGATTATTATGGATGTTTTTCCCTTTCTCTTGTCTTAGCTTTCTCTTTTCTTTCTTTCTTTCTTTTTTTTTTAATTATAGTTTAAGTTCTGGGATATATGTGCAGAACGTGAAGGTTTGTTACATAGGTATACATGTGCCATGGTGGTTTGCCAAACCCATCAACCCATCATCTAGGTTTTAAGCCCTGCATGCATTAGGTATTTGTCCTAATGCTATCCCTCCCCTTGCCCCCGACCCCCACAACAGGCTCTGGTGTGTGATGTTCCCTCCCTGTGTCCACGGGTTCTCATTGTTCAACTGCCACTTATGAGTGAGAACATGCAGTGTTTGGTTTTCTGTTCCTGTGTTAGTTTGCAGAGAATGATGGTTTCCAGCTTCATCCATATCCCTGCAAAGGACATGAACTCATTCTGTTTTTGTGGTTGCATAGTTTTCCATGGTATAGATGTGCCACATTTTCTTTATCCAGTCTATCACTGATGGGCATTTGGGTTGGTTCCATGTCTTTGCTATTGTAAATAGTGCTGCAATAAACATACATGTGCACATGTCTTTATAGTAGAATGGTTTATAATCCTTTGGGTGTGTATATATATACCCAGTAATGGGATTACTGAGTCAAATGGTATTTCTGGTTCTAGATTCTTGAGGAATTTCCACATTGTCTTCCACAATGGTTGAATTAATTGACACGTCTCAAAAGCTTTCTCTTTTCATTAAAAAATCATACTAGAATATTTTATCAACTTTGATTTTTCCATATCACTTGCAGTATCTCCTAGATTTATTTCTCTTATTATTTGAGCACTTCTTCCAAATGTATCTTTGCTGTGGGTCTTTTTTATTTTTTATTTTGGCAAGCCTCTAGGGCATTATATATGTTAGAATATTTTATTATGTCCTCACATTTAAATGACAATTTAATATACTTAATTCTAAGTTCAAAGTTCTTTTCCTTCAATGCTTTAAAAATATTTCCTCATTGTCTTCTTTCGTCTAATGTTGCCATTGAAAAGTCTAATGTCAATCTGATTCTTGTTCTTACTAAATGATTTCTTCATTCTAGAAGCTTTAACATTTATTTTTTTCTCTGTTATGCCTACAGTTCTATATGTGGCATCAAGGGGTGTGTGTGTGTGTGTGTGTGTGTGTGTGTGTGTGTGTTTTATGCTTATCTCTTCTGTTTAATACTGTGTGGAGGTTCTTTTGATCTTAGGTTAATTAATAATTCTGAGAACTTTCTGCCCATATTTTTTCACATCTTTCTCTTACTTTTTCTATCACATTTGAGGATTCCTGTTATCTGATGGTGACACTTTTTTTTAATCCTCCTTATTCTCAGTTCTTAATTTTATATTTTCTAGCTTTTTTCTTTTCTGTGGTTTTTTCTTTTTTTTTTCTTAAGACAGGGTCTCACTCTGTCACCCAGACTGAAGTGCAGAGTACAGTGATCATAGCTCACTATAGTCGTGAACTCCTGGGCTCAAGCAATCCTCCCACCACAGCCTCCTGAGTGCTGGGACTACAGATGTGCACCAACACACTCAGCTAATTTTTAATTTTTTTTAGTAGTGTCAGGGGTGTCTCACTGTTGCCCTGCCTAGTCTCAAATGCCTGGCCTCAAGTGATCCTGCTACCTCAGCCTTCCACAATACTGGGAATTTTAAGTTCAGGTGTACAAGTGCACATTTGTTATACAGGTAAACTTGTGTCATGGAAGTTTGTTGTACAGATTATCTGATCATGCAGGCATTTAGCCTAGTATCCATTAGTTATTTTTCCTGATCCTCTCCTTCCTTCCACTCTCCACCTTCTGAAAGACCCCAGTGTGTGTTTTCCTGTATGTCCATGTGTTCTCATAATTTAGGTCTCACTTATAAGTGAGAATATGTGGTATTTGGTTTTCTGTTCCTGTGTTAGTTTGCTAAGGATAGTGGCCTCCAGCTCCATCTGTGTCCCTGTAAAGGACATGAGTCCATCCTTTTTAATGGCTGCATAGTATTCCATGGTGTATACAAACCACATTTCCTTTATACAGTCTATCATTGATTTCTTTATACAGTCTGTCATTTAGGTTGATTGCATGTCTTTGCTATTGTGAATAGTGCTGCAATGAACACATGCATGCATGTGTCTTTGTAATAGAATGGTTCATATTCCTTCGGGTATATACCCATTAATGGGATTGCTGAGTTAAATGGTATTTCTGTCTTTAGGTCTTTGAGGAATCTCCACACTGTCTCCTACAATGGCTGAACTAATTTACAATCCCACTAACAATGAATAAGCATTACTTTTGCTCCACAATTTCACTAGCATCTATAGTTTCTTGACTTTTTAATAATAGCCATCTGACTGGTGTTAGATGGTATTTCATTGTGGTTTTGATTTACATTTCTCTAATGAACAGTGATGTTGAGCTTTTTTTCATATGCTTGTTGGCCCCAAGTAAGTCTTCTTTTGAAAAGCATCTCTTCATGTCCTTTGCCCACTTTTTGATTTTTTTTTTTTTTTCTTGTAAATTTGTTTAAATTCTTTGTAAATTCTGGATATTAGACCTTTGTCAGACGGGTAGATTGCAAAAATTTTCTCCCATTCTTTAGGTTGCCTGTTTGCTCTGATAATTTCTTTTGCTGTGCAGAAACTATTTAGTTTAATTAGATTCCATTTGTCAATTTTAGCTTTTGTTGCAATTGCTTTTGGTGTCTTCGTCATGAAATCTTTGCCCACACCTATGAATGGTGTTCCCTAGGTTGTATTCCAGGGTTTTTACAGTTTTGAGTTTTACATTTAGTTCTTCATCCATCTGGAGTTAATTTTTGTATATGGTGTAAAGAAGGGGTCCAGTTTCAATCTTCTGCATATAGCTAGCCAGTTATCCTTGCACCATTATTGAACAGGGAATACTTTCCCCATTGCCTGTTTTTGTCAGACTTGTTGAAGATCAGATAGTTGTAGGTGTGTGGTCTTACTTCTGGGTCCTCTATTCTGTTCCATTAGTCTGCGTGTCTGTTTCTGTACCAGTATCATGCTGTTTTGTTTACTGTAGCCCTGTAGTATAGTTTGAAGTTGAGTAGTGTAATGTCTCCAGTTTTGTGCTTTTTGCTTAAGATTGCTTTGGCTATTTGGGCTCCTTTATAGTTCTATGTGAACTATAAAATAGTTTTCTCTAGTTCTATGAAGAATGTCAATGGTAGTTAAATAGGAATAGCATTGAATCTGTAATTTGCTTTGGGCAGTATGGCCATTTTCACAATATTGATTCTTCTTATCTATGAGCATGGAATTTTTTTGTGTGTGTCATGTGTGATTATTTTTTGCATGATATTTTGTAGTTCTCCTTAAAGACCCCTTTCACCTCCTTTGTTAGTTTTATTCCTAGGTATTTTATTCTTTTGGTGGCAATTGTTTATGGGAGTTCATTCCTAGTTTGGCTCTTGGCTTGACTGTTGTTGGTATATAGGAATGCTAGTGATTTTTGCACATTGATTTTGTATCCTGAGATTTTGCTGAAGTTATTTATTAGCTTAAGAAGGTTTTGAGCTGAGACTATGAAGTTTTCTAGATATGTGATCATGTCATCTGCAAACAGTGATAGTTTGGCTTCCTCTCTTTCTATTTGAATGCCCTTTATTACTTTCTCTTGCCTGATTTCCCTGGCCAGAACTTCCAATACTATGTTGAATAGGAGTGTTGACAGAGGGCATCCTTGTATTATGCCAGTTTTCAAGGGGGAATGCTTCCAGCATTTGCCCATTCAGTATGATATTGGCTGTGGGTTTGTCATATGTGGCTCTTATCACTTTGAGGTATGTTTCTCAATACCCAGTTTAATGAGAGTGTTTAACATGAAGGAGTGTTGAATTTTATAAAAAGCTTTTTTTTTTTTTTGCTTCGATTTAGATAATCATGTGGTTTTTGTTTTTAGTTCTGTTTATGTGATTAAACACATTTATTGATTTGTTGAACACACTTGCATCCTGGAGATGAAGCCTACTTGATCGTGATGAATTAGCTTTTTGATGTGCTGCTGGATTCAGTTTTCAAGTAGGACTTTTTGAGAGAATTTCTTAGTCTTTATTTCTAATTTGATTGTTTTGTGGTCCAAGAGACTGTTTGTTATGATTTCAGTTTTCTTATATTTGCTGTGGAGTGTTTTACTTCTGATTATGTGATTGATTTTAGAGTGCCATGTGTCAATGAGAATAATGTATATTCTATATACAATTGTTTTTGAGTAGACAGTTCTGTAGATATCTATGAGGTCCATTTGATCAGGTCATGAATATCTTTGTTAATTTTCTGTCTCAAAGATCTGTCTAATATTGTCAGTGGGGTGTTAAAGTCTCTCACTGTTATTGTGTGGGAGTCTGTATCTTTGAATGTCTTGGAAAACTTGCTTTATGAATTTGGGTACATATATATTTAGGATAGTTAGATATTCTTGTTGAATTGAACCCTTTACCTTTATGTAATGCCCTTCTTTGTCTCTTATGATCTTGTTGGTTTAAAGTCTATTTTGTCAGAAACTAGGATTGCAACCCCTGCTTTTTTCTGTTCCCCATTTGCTTGGTAGATTTTCTTCCATCTCTTTATTTTGAGCTTATGTGTGTCACTGCATGTGAGATGGGTCTCTTGAAGACAGCATATCAATGAGTCTTGGTTCTTTATCAAGCTTGCAACTCTGTGTATTTTATTGGGGCATTTAGCCCACTTACATTTAAGGTTAGTATTAATATGTGTGATTTTGATCCTGTCTTCATGATGTTAGCTGGTTATTTTGAAGACTTTTTATGCAGTTGCTTTATAGTGTCACTGGTCTGTGTGCTTTAGTGTGTTTTTGTCGTGGTTGGTAACAATTTTCCCTTTCCATATTTAGTTCTTCCTTCAGGAGCTCTTGGAAAGCACATGTTGTGGTAACAAATGCACTCAGTATTTGCTTGTCAAAAAATGATCTTATTTCTCCTTCACTTATGATGCTTAGTTTGGCCAGATATGAAATTCTGAGTTGGAATTTCCTTTAAGAATGTTCAGGGGGCGGAGCAAGATGGCTGAATAGAAACAGCTCCAGTCTCCAACTCCCAGCGCGAGCGACACAGAAGACCGGTGATTTCTGCATTTTCAACTGAGGTACTGGGTTCATCTCACTGGGGAGTGCCAGATGATTGGTGCTGGTCAGCTGCTGCAGCCCGACCAGCGAGAGCTGAAGCAGGGCGAGGCATTGCCTCACCTGGGAAGCGCAAGGGGGAAGGGAATCCCTTTTCCTAGCCAGGGGAACTGAGACACACAACACCTGGAAAATCGGGTAACTCCCACCCCAATACTGCGCTTTAAGCAAACAGGCACACCAGGAGATCATATCCCACACCTGGCCGGGAGGGTCCCACACCCACGGAGCCTCCCTCATTGCTAGCACAGCAGTCTGTGATCTACCAGCAAGGCAGCAGCGAGGCTGGGGGAGGGGCGCCCGCCATTGCTGAGGATTAAGTAGGTAAACAAAGCTGCTGGGAAGCTCGAACTGGGTGGAGCTCACAGCAGCTCAAGGAAACCTGCCTGTCTCTGTAGACTCCACCTCTGGGGACAGGGCACAGTAAACAATAACAAACGCAGCAGAAAGCTCTGTAGACGCAAACGACTCTGTCTGACAGCTTTGAAGAGAGCAGTGGATCTCCCAACACGGAGGTTGAGATCTGAGAAGGGACAGACTCCCTGCTCAAGTGGGTCCCTGACCCCTGAGTAGCCTAACTGGGAGACATCCCCCACTAGGGGCAGTCTGACACCCCACACCTCACAGGGTGGAGTACACCCCTGAGAGGAAGCTTCCAAAGCAAGAATCAGACAGGTACACTCGCTGTTCAGAAATATTCTATCTTCTGCAGCCTCTGCTGCTGATACCCAGGCAAACAGGGTCTGGAGTGGACCTCAAGCAATCTCCAACAGACCTACAGCTGAGGGTCCTGACTGTTAGAAGGAAAACTATCAAACAGGAAGGACACCTACACCAAAACCCCATCAGTACATCACCATCATCAAAGACCAAAGGCAGATAAAACCACAAAGATGGGGAAAAAGCAGGGCAGAAAAGCTGGAAATTCAAAAAATAAGAGCGCATCTCCCCCGGCAAAGGAGCGCAGCTCATCGCCAGCAACGGATCAAAGCTGGACGGAGAATGACTTCGACGAGATGAGAGAAGAAGGCTTCAGTCCATCAAATTTCTCAGAGCTAAAGGAGGAATTATGTACCCAGCGCAAAGAAACTAAAAATCTTGAAAAAAAAGTGGAAGAATTGATGGCTAGAGTAATTAATGCAGAGAAGGTCATAAACGAAATGAAAGAGATGAAAACCATGACACGAGAAATACGTGACAAATGCACAAGCTTCAGTAACCGACTCGATCAACTGGAAGAAAGAATGTCAGCGATTGAGGATCAAATGAATGAAATGAAGCGAGAAGAGAAACCAAAAGAAAAAAGAAGAAAAAGAAATGAACAAAGCCTGCAAGAAGTATGGGATTATGTAAAAAGACCAAATCTATGTCTGATTGGGGTGCCTGAAAGTGAGGGGGAAAATGGAACCAAGTTGGAAAACACTCTGCAGGATATCATCCAGGAGAACTTCCCCAACCTAGTAGGGCAGGCCAACATTCAAATCCAGGAAATACAGAGAACGCCACAAAGATACTCCTCGAGAAGAGCGACTCCAAGACACATAATTGCCAGATTCACCAAAGTTGAAATGAAGGAAAAAATCTTAAGGGCAGCCAGAGAGAAAGGTCGGGTTACCCACAAAGGGAAGCCCATCAGACTAACAGCAGATCTCTCGGCAGAAACTCTTCAAGCCAGAAGAGAGTGGGGGCCAATATTCAACATTCTTAAAGAAAAGAATTTTCAACCCAGAATTTTATATCCAGCCAAACTAAGTTTCATAAGTGAAGGAGAAATAAAATCCTTTACAGATAAGCAAATGCTTAGAGATTTTGTCACCACTAGGCCTGCCTTACAAGAGACCCTGAAGGAAGCACTAAACATGGAAAGGAACAACCAGTACCAGCCATTGCAAAAACATGCCAAAATGTAAAGACCATCAAGGCTTGGAAGAAACTGCATCAACTAACGAGCAAAATAACCAATTAATATCATAATGGCAGGATCAAGTTCACACATAACAATCTTAACCTTAAATGTAAATGGACTAAATGCTCTAATTAAAAGACACAGACTGGCAAACTGGATAAAGAGTCAAGACCCATCAGACTGCTGTATTCAGGAGACCCATCTCACACGCAGAGACATACATAGGCTCAAAATAAAGGGATGGAGGAAGATTTACCAAGCAAATGGAGAACACAAAAAAGTGGGGGTTGCAATACTAGTCTCTGATAAAACAGACTTTAAACCATCAAAGATCAAAAGAGACAAAGAAGGCCATTACATAATGGTAAAGGGATCAATTCAACAGGAAGAGCTAACTATCCTAAATATATATGCACCCAATACAGGAGCACCCAGATTCATAAAGCAAGTCCTTAGAGACTTACAAAGAGACTTGGACTCCCATACAATAATAATGGGAGACTTCAACACTCCACTGTCAACATTAGACAGATCAACGAGACAGAAAGTTAACAAGGATATCCAGGAATTGAACTCATCTCTGCAGCAAGCAGACCTAATAGACATCTATAGAACTCTCCACCCCAAATCAACAGAATATACATTCTTCTCAGCACCACATCGTACTTACTCCAAAATTGACCACGTAATTGGAAGTAAAGCACTCCTCAGCAAATGTACAAGAACAGAAATTATAACAAACTGTCTCTCAGACCACAGTGCAATCAAACTAGAACTCAGGACTAAGAAACTCAATCAAAACTGCTCAACTACATGGAAACTGAACAACCTGCTCCTGAATGAATACTGGGTACATAACGAAATGAAGGCAGAAATAAAGATGTTCTTTGAAACCAATGAGAACAAAGATACAACATACCAGAATCTCTGGGACACATTTAAAGCAGTGTGTAGAGGGAAATTTATAGCACTAAATGCCCACAAGAGAAAGCAGGAAAGATCTAAAATTGACACTCTAACATCGCAATTAAAAGAACTAGAGAAGCAAGAGCAAACACATTCGAAAGCTAGCAGAAGGCAAGAAATAACTAAGATCAGAGCAGAACTGAAGGAGATAGAGACACAAAAAACCCTCCAAAAAATCAATGAATCCAGGAGTTGGTTTTTTGAAAAGATCAACAAAATTGATAGACCACTAGCAAGACTAATAAAGAAGAAAAGAGAGAAGAATCAAATCGACGCAATTAAAAATGATAAAGGGGATATCACCACCGACCCCACAGAAATACAAAGTACCATCAGAGAATACTATAAACACCTCTACGCAAATAAACTGGAAAATCTAGAAGAAATGGATAATTTCCTGGACACTTACACTCTTCCAAGACTAAACCAGGAAGAAGTTGAATCCCTGAATAGACCAATAGCAGGCTCTGAAATTGAGGCAATAATTAATAGCCTACCAACCAAAAAAAGTCCAGGACCAGATGGATTCACATCTGAATTCTACCCGAGGTACAAGGAGGAGTTGGTACCATTCCTTCTGAAACTATTCCAATCAATAGAAAAAGAGGGAATCCTTCCTAACTCATTTTATGAGGCCAACATCATCCTGATACCAAAGCCTGGCAGAGACACAACAAAAAAAGAGAATTTTAGACCAATATCCCTGATGAACATCGATGCAAAAATCCTCAATAAAATACTGGCAAACCGGATTCAGCAACACATCAAAAAGCTTATCCACCATGATCAAGTGGGCTTCATCCCTGGGATGCAAGGCTGGTTCAACATTCGCAAATCAATAAACATAATCCAGCATATAAACAGAACCAAAGACAAGAACCACATCATTATCTCAATAGATGCAGAAAAGGCTTTTGACAAAATTCAACAGCCCTTCATGCTAAAAACGCTCAATAAATTCGGTATTGATGGAACGTACCTCAAAATAGTAAGAGCTATTTATGACAAACCCACAGCCAATATCATACTGAATGGGCAAAAACTGGAAAAATTCCCTTTGAAAACTGGCACAAGACAGGGATGCCCTCTCTCACCACTCCTATTCAACACAGTGTTGGAAGTTCTGGCTAGGGCAATCAGGCAAGAGAAAGAAATCAAGGGGATTCAGTTAGGAAAAGAAGAAGTCAAATTGTCCCTGTTTGCAGATGACATGATTGTATATTTAGAAAACCCCATTGTCTCAGCCCAAAATCTCCTTAAGCTGATAAGCAACTTCAGCAAAGTCTCAGGATAAAAAATTAATGTGCAAAAATCACAAGCATTCTTATACACCAGTAACAGACAAACAGAGAGCCAAATCAGGAATGAACTTCCATTCACAATTGCTTCAAAGAGAATAAAATACCTAGGAATCCAACTTACAAGGGATGCAAAGGACCTCTTCAAGGAGAACTACAAACCACTGCTCAGTGAAATAAAAGAGGACACAAACAAATGGAAGAACATACCATGCTCATGGATAGGAAGAATCAATATCGTGAAAATGGCCATACTGCCCAAGGTAATTTATAGATTCAATGCCATCCCCATCAAGCTACCAATGAGCTTCTTCACAGAATTGGAAAAAACTGCTTTAAAGTTCATATGGAACCAAAAAAGAGCCCGCATCTCCAAGACAATCCTAAGCCAAAAGAACAAAGCCTGAGGCATCACGCTACCTGACTTCAAACTATACTACAAGGCTACAGTAACCAAAACAGCATGGTACTGGTACCAAAACAGAGATATAGACCAATGGAACAGAACAGAGTCCTCAGAAATAATACCACACATCTACAGCCATCTGATCTTTGACAAACCTGAGAGAAACAAGAAATGGGGAAAGGATTCCCTATTTAATAAATGGTGCTGGGAAAATTGGCTAGCCATAAGTAGAAAGCTGAAACTGGATCCTTTCCTTACTCCTTATACGAAAATTAATTCAAGATGGATTAGAGACTTAAATGTTAGACCTAATACCATAAAAATCCTAGAGGAAAACCTAGGTAGTACCATTCAGGACATAGGCCTGGGCAAAGACTTCATGTCTAAAACACCAAAAGCAACAGCAGCAAAAGCCAAAATTGACCAATGGGATCTCATCAAACTAAAGAACTTCTGCACAGCAAAAGAAACTACCATCAGAGTGAGCAGGCAACCTACAGAATGGGAGAAAATTTTTGCAATCTACTCATCTGACAAAGGGCTAATATCCAGAACCTACAAAGAACTCAAACAAATTTACAAGAAAAAAACAAACAACCCCATCAAAAAGTGGGCAAAGGATATGAACAGACACTTCTCAAAAGAAGACATTCATACAGCCAACAGACACATGAAAAAATGCTCATCATCACTGGCCATCAGAGAAATGCAAATCAAAACCACAATGAGATACCATCTCACACCAGTTAGAATGGCGATCATTCAAAAGTCAGGAAACAACAGGTGCTGGAGAGGATGTGGAGAAATAGGAACACTTTTACACTGTTGGTGGGATTGTAAACTAGTTCAACCATTATGGAAAACAGTATGGCGATTCCTCAAGGATCTAGAACTAGATGTACCATATGACCCAGCCATCCCATTACTAGGTATATACCCAAAGGATTATAAATTATGCTGCTATAAAGACACATGCACACGTGTGTTTATTGCAGCACTATTCACAATAGCAAAGACTTGGAATCAACCCAAATGTCCATCAGTGACAGATTGGATTAAGAGAATGTGGCACATATACACCATGGAATACTATGCAGCCATAAAAAAGGATGAGTTTGTGTCCTTTGTAGGGACATGGATGCAGCTGGAAACCATCATTCTTAGCAAACTATCACAAGAACAGAAAACCAAACACCGCATATTCTCACTCGTAGGTGGGAACTGAACAATGAGATCACTTGGACTCGGGAAGGGGAACATCACACACCGGGGCCTATCATGGGGAGGGGGGAGGGGGGAGGGATTGCATTGGGAGTTATACCTGATGTAAATGACGAGTTGATGGGTGCAGCACACCAACATGGCACAACTATACATATGTAACAAACCTGCACGTTATGCACATGTACCCTACAACTTAAAGTATAATAATAAATAAATTAAAAAAAAAAAAAAAAAAAAAAAAAGAATGTTGAATGTTGGCCCCCTATGTCTTCTGGCTTGTAATATTTCAGCTGAGAGGTCCTGTTAGTCTAATGGGCTTCCCTTTATAGATGACCTGGTCTTTCTCTGTAGCTGCCTTTAAAAATTTTTTTCTTTCATTTCCACCTCTGAGAATCTGATGATTATGTGTCTTGGTGATGATCTTCTCATGGAGTATCTTACTGCGGTTCTCTCTCTGCATTTTCTGAATTTGAATGTTAGACTCTCCATCTAGGCTGGGGAAGTTCTCGTGGATGATATCCTGAAATATTTTTTCCAAATTGGTTTTATTCTCCCCATCTCTTTCAGGTATACCAGTCACAGATTCAGTTTCTTTATATAATCCCATATTTCTTGGAGGTTTTGTTCATTCTGTTTTATTCTTTTTTTCTCTACTCTTGTCTGTTTGTCTTATTTCAGAAAGGCAGTCTTCAGCTCTGAATTCTTTCCTCTCTTGATCTATTCTGTTGTTAATACTTGTGATTGCATTATAAAATTCTTGTTGTCTGTTTTCCAGCTTTATTGGGTCAGTTACATTCTCTAGACTGGCCATTTTGCCTATCAGCTCTTGCAATGTTTTATCATAATTTTTAGCTTCCTTGCACTGGGTTACAACATACTCCTTTAGCTCAGTGAACTTCATTCCTATTCATATTCTGAATTCTATTTCTGTCGTTTCAGCCATCTCAGCCTCAGCCCAGTTCTGAACCCTTGCTGGAGAGGTGATGTGGTCATTTGGAGGAAAGAGGGCACTCTGGCTTTTTGAGTTTTCAGTGTTCTTGTGCTGATTCTTTCTCATCTTTGTAGGCTTATCTGTCTTCAATCTTTGAGGTTGCTAACCTTTGGATTTTTTTTTTTTTTTTTTTTTTTTTTTTTTTTTTTTTTTAACAGTCTGGCCATTTTTCTGTCAGACTGCTGTGGTATGCTAGAGGTCTGCTCCAATCTCTAGTTGCCTCAGATTTTTTAGTACCTGGAGGAATCACCAATGAAGTCTGCAAAACAGTAAAGATGGCAGCCTGCCTCTTCCTCTGGGAGCTCCATCCCAAGGAGGTGTAGACTTGTTGCTGGCCTGAAAACACCTGTAGGTGGTAGTTGATGACCCCAGGAGGTCCCACCCAATCAGGAGGAATGAGATTGGGGACTCACTTATAAAAGTAGTCTGGCTAAGTTTTTGTATAGCAGCTTTGCTGTGTTCAGGGTCCACTTCAGCCCCTGGTCACTTTGGATGCCCTGAAACCCAAAGGTTGGAACAGCTAAGTCACCCAAACAGCAAAGATGGTGGCCTGCCCCTCCTTCTGGGAGCTCTGTCCCAGAGAGGCCTGAAATCTCTGTCAGCTGGAAGACACTGATGGGGGTAGCCAGAGACCCTGGTTGGGAGGCTCCACGTGGTGATGCGGAATGGGCTCAGGGACCCACTTAAAAAAGTAATCTGGCAATGCTTTGTGGGACTTCTCTGCTGTCTGGGGTACCACTTCTACCCCTGGTTGGCTTGGATTCTCGAAAGCCTAAAGGCTAGAACTGCTAAGTTGCCCAAACAGCAAAGATGGTGGCCCACCACTCACTCTCAGAGTTCAATGCCAGGGAGTTTTCAAATTTTTGGAGGCCAGAGAATACCGAAGGGTGTGGCAGGAGGCCCCAGTTAGGAGGTTCTGCCCAGTGAGGAGAAACAGGATCGGAGACCTGTTAAAGAGGCAGTATGGACACACTTTCATGGAGTAGCTGTGCTGTGCTGGGGTATGAAATAAAATGTGAAGACAAGATTAGAGAAAAAAGAAAAAAAAGGAATGAACAAAGCCTCCAAGAAATATGGGGCTATGTGAAAAGACCAAACCTACATTTTATTGGTGTACCTGAAAGTGATGGGGAGAATGGAGGAACCAAGTTGTAAAACACACTTCAGGATATTATCCAGGAGAACTTCCCCAGCCTAGCAAGACAGTTCAACATCCAAATTCAGGACATATAGAGAACACCATAAAGATACTCCTTGAGAAGAGCAACCCAAAGACACATAATCCGTCAGATTCACCAAGGTTGAAATGAAGGAAAAAATGTTAAGTGCAGCCAGAAAGAAAGGTCGGGTTACCCACAAAGGGAAGCCCATCAGACTAACAGTGGATCTCTCTGCAGAAAGCCTACAAGCCAGAAGAGAGTAGGGGCCAATATTTAACATTCTTAAAGAAAAGAATTTTCAATCCAGAATTTCATATCCAGCCAAACTAAGTTTCATAAGTGAAGGAGAAATAAAATTCTTTACAGACAAGCAAATGCTGAGGGATTTTGTCACCACCAGGCCTGCCTTACAAGAGCTTCTGAAGGAAGCACTAAATATGGAAAGGAAAAACCAATACCAGTCACTGCAAAAACAAACCAAAATGTAAAGACCATTGACACTATGAAGAAACAGCATCAACTAATGGGCAAAATAACCAGCTAGCATCATAATGACAGGATCAAATTCACATATAACAATATTAAACTTAAATGTAAACAGGCTAAATGCCCCAATTAAAAGACACAGACTGGCAAATTGGATGAAGAGTCAAGACCCATCAGTGTGCTGTATTTAGGAGACCCATCTCATGTGCAAAGACACACATAGGCTCAAAATAAAGGGATGCAGGAAGATCTACCAAGCAAATGGAAAGCCAAAAAAAAAAAAAAAAAAAAAGAAAGACAGGCAGGAGTTGCAATCCTAGTCTCTGATAAAACAGACTTTAAACCAACAAAGATCAAAAAAGACAAGGCCATTACATAATGGTAAAGGGATCAATGCAACAAGAAGAGATATCCTAAATATATATGAATCTAATACAGGAGCACCCAGATTCATAAAGCAAGTTCTTAGAGACGTACAAAGACACTTAGACTACCATACAATAATAGTGGGACACTTTAACACCACACTGTCAATATTAGATCAATGAGACAGAAAATTAACAAGGATATTCAGAACTTGAACTCAGCTCTGGACCAAGCTGACCTAATAGACATCTACAGAGTTCTCCACCCCAAATCAATAGAAGATACATTTTTCTCAGCACTACATAGCACTTATTCTAAAATTGACCACGTAATTGGAGGTCAAACTCCTCAGCAAATGCAAAAGAATGGAAATCATAACAGTCTCTCCGACCACAGTGCAATCAAATTAGAACTCAGGATTAAGAAACTCACTCAAAACTGCACAACTACATGGAAACTGAACTACCTGCTCCTGGATGACTACTGGGTAAATTACAAAATTAGGGCAGAAATAAGTTACTTGAAACCAATGAGACACAACGTACCAGAATCTCTGGGACACAGCTAAAGAAGTGTTTAGAGGGAAATTTATAGCACTAAATGCCCATATCAGAAAGCAGGAAAGATCTAAAACAGACACCCTAAAATCACAATTAAAAGAACTAGAGAAGTAACAGCAAACACACTTAAAAGCTAGCAGAAGACAAGAAATAACTAAGATCAGAGCAGAACTGAAGGGGATAGAGACACTGAAAACCCTTCAAAAAATCAATGAATCCAGGAGCTGGTTTTTTGAAAAGATTAACAAAATAGACCACTAGTCAGCCATACTAATAAAGAAGAAAAGTGAGAAGAGTAAAATAGACACCATAAAAAATGATAAAGGGGAGATCACCACTGATCCCACAGAAATACAAAATAACATCAGAGAATACTATTAACACCTCTACACAAATAAACTAGAAAATCTAGAAGAAATGGACAAATTCCTGGACACATATATCTTCCTGAGACTAAAGCAGGAAGAAGTCGAATCCCTGAATAGACCAATAACAAGTTCTGAAATTGAGGCAGTAATTAATAGCCTACAAACCAAAAAAACCCAGGACCAGACGGAATCACAGCTGAATTCTACCAGAGGTACGAGGAGGAGCTGCTACCATTCCTTCTGAAACTATTCCAAACAATAGAAAAAGAGGGACTCCTCCCTAGTGCATTTTATGAGGCCAGCATCATCCTGATAGCAAGACCTGGCAGAGACACAACAATAACAACAACAAAATTTCAGGCCATAATCCCTGATGAACATCAGTGCAAAAGTCCTCAATAAAATACTGGCAAGCTGGCCAGGCATGGTGGCTCAAGCCTGTAATCCCAGCAATTTGGGAGGCCAAGGTGGGTGGATTATCTGAGGTCAGGAGTTTGAGACCAGCCTGGCTAATACAGTGAAACCCCGTCTCTACTAAAAATACAAAAATTAGCTAGGCATGGTGGTGGGTGCCTGTAGTCCCAGCTACTCACTTAGGAGGCCGAGGTAGGATAATTGCTTGAACTCAGGAGGCGGAGGTTGCAGCGAACCGAGATCTGCACCATTGCACTACAGCCTGGGCAAGAAAGCGAGACTTCATCTCAAAAACGAAAACAAAAACAAACAAAAAACTGGCAACTGAATCTACCAGCACATTAAAAAGCTTATCCACCACCACAGTCAAGTCAGCTTCATCCCTGGGATGTAAGGCTGGTTCAACATATGCAAATCAATAAATGTAATCCATCGCATAAACAGAACCAATGACAAAAACCACATGATTATCTCAATAGATCCTGTGGTATTTTTAATCTGATCTTTCAACTCATCAACTTGCCATTCAGTTGGATCCATCCTATTATTTACCCTATTTTAAAAAATTTCCATTATTAAATTTTTATTTCTAATCCTTTATCATGTTTCTCTTTCATTTTTCTTTTTTTATATTGATAGTATATTTATCCTCAAAAGTATGTTTGTTACACTTATTCTAAATTCTTGGTCTTTCTGTTTCAATAATCATGCTTTATGTATTTAAAGTTTGTTATTTTTCTTTGGAGGTAGTTTTAGTCTTCAGGTACTTAAGTATTTGCCTGTGAGCGTCGATTTTCTTAAGGATATCAGCTCCTCTGTTTGGTAATGAGGAGACAAAGGTAAACACTAGTCTGTTGGTCCTGGCAAGTTGAAGGAGACCGAAGAGGGTATCTCTGAGGATGGAAAGCCCCGGTGCCACAAAGTCACAGTCAATTCTGTTTGCTATCATCCCTTCCCTTCCCCCACTGTCAATAGGAGTTTTAGGGGAGAGTTTCTTTTTAAGTTGTTATTTCATATTTCATGAGTTTCATGTCTTCCTCTGTCATTTTCTCCAAGTTCAGTTTGGGGAACCAGCAGTCTGTGTTAGTTCACCATTCTGTCCAAAACTGAAAACTCTTTGGTTTTGATCATCACCTCCTAATATTTTATGAGCAGGGTAGAGACTCAAATATCATCTCCTTAAAGTCCTGATGAATGGCAACATAAGTAATGATCCTTTCAAACATAAAAGTCACAAGAGTTGATTTTTTTAAGAATTGTATTTGAAACATGAAACAGCTATCTCCAAGAAAAGAGAGCAAACTTTGTTTTTTTCCTTTTTGGACTCTGAGACAGCAGTGTGGTCTGCTTTGGAGCTTAGGATCAGTCACAAGAAAACGAAAAACAACAAAGTCAGAGAAATACCACATTAGTGTTTTGTATATTAAGAACTATGCATTCATTTTTACTTAATTTAACAAAAATGCTTAGAGCAGTGAAATAAAAATCAAAAATATAGGAAAAGGTACACAAAACCTAATTTCAAAACATAAAATAAGGTTGGCAGATAAAATATAGTATGCCCAGTTAAATTTGCATTTCAGATAAGCAACAAGTAATTGTTTAGTATAATTATGTCCCAAGTAATATTTTTACTTTCCTTCCAGGGCACATATGCCCCCATGTAGGTTTTCCCTGGAGTAAGGCAATTTGATCTTTAGATAAATCTGGCTTCAAAGCCCACCTCCATCTCTAGTTTCTTTATTTTTTTATCTTGTGATTTCTTCTTCTTCTTTTTTTTTAAATTATACTCTAAGTTCTGGGATACATGTGCAGAGCATGTAGATTTGTTACACAGGTATACATGTGCCATGGTGGTTTGCTGCACCCATCAACCCATCATCTAGGTTTTAAGCCCCCCATACATTAGGTATTTGTCCTAATGCTATCCCTCCCATTGCCCTCTGCCTCCCAACAGGCCCTGTGTATGATGTTCCCCTCCCTGTGTCCATGTGTTCCCATTGTTCAACTCCCGCTTATGAGTGAGAAAATGCGTTGTTTGGTTTTCTGTTCCTGTGTTAGTTTTCTGAGAATGATGGTTTCTTGCTTCATCCATGTCCCTGCAAAGGACATGAACTCATTCTTTTTTTATGGCTGCATAGTATTCCACGGTCTATATGTGCCACATTTTCTTTATCCAGTCTATCATTTATAGGCATTTGGGTTGGTTCCAAGTCTTCGCTATTGTAAATAGTGCTACCATAAACATATGTGTGCATGTGTCTTTATAGTAGAATGATTTAAAATCCTTTGGGTATATACCCAGTAATGGGATTGCTGGGTCAAATGGTATTTCTGGTTCTAGATCCTTGAGGAATTGCCACACTGTCTTCCACAGTGGTTGAATTAATTTACATTCCCATCAACAGTGTAAAAGCATTCATATTTCTCTGCATCCTTTCTTGTATCTGTTGTTGCCTGACTTTGTAATGATTGTCATTCTAACTGGCATGAGATGGTATCTCATTATGGTTTTGATTTGCATTTCTCTAATGTCCAGTGATGTTGAACTTTTTTTCATATGTTTGTTGGCCGCATAAATGTCTTCTCTGGAGACTTGTCTGTTTATATGCTTTGTCCACTTTTTGATGGTTTTTTTTTTTTTTTTTCTTGTAAGTATGTTTAAGTTCCTTGTAGATTCTGGATATTAGACCTTTATCAGATGGATAGATTGCAAACATTTTCTCCCATTCTATAGGTTGCCTGTTCACTCTGATGATAGTTTTTTTTTTGTTTTGTTTTGTTTTTTGCTGTGCAGAAGCTCTTTAGTTTAATTAGATCCCATTTGTCAATTTTGGCTTTTGCTTTAATTGCTTTTGGTGTTTTAGTCATGAAGTCTTTGCCCATGCCTATGTCCTGAATGGTATTGTCTAGATTTTCTTCTAGGGCTTTTATGGTTTTAGGTTTAACATTTAAGTTTTTAATCCATCTTGAGTTAATTTTTGTATAAGGTGTAAGGAAGGAGTCCAGTTTCAATTTTCTGCATATGGCTAGCCAGTTTTCCCAGCACCATTTATTAAATAGGGACCCTTTCCCCATTGCTTGTTTTTGTCAGATTTGTCTAAGATTAGATGGTTGTAGATGTGTCATATTATTTCTGAGTATTCTGTTCCATTGGTCTATATACCTGTTTTGGTACCAGTACCATGCTATTTTGGTTACTGTAACCTTGTATTATAGTTTGAAGTCAGGTAGCATGATGTCTCCAGCTTTGTTCTTTTTGTTAGGATTGTCTTGGCTATACAGGCTCTTTTTTGGTTCTATATGAAATTTAAAGTAGTTCTTTCTAGTTCTGTGAAGAAAGTCAGTGGTAGCTTGATTCCTGTCTATGAGCATGGATTGTTTTTCCATTTGTTTTGTGTCCTCTCTTATTTCCTTGAGCAGTGATTTGCAGTTCTCCTTGAAGAGGTCCTTCACCTCCCTTGTAAGTCATATTCCTAGGTATTTTATTTTCTTTGTAGCAATTGTGAATGGGAGTTAACTCATGATTTGTGTCTCAGTCTGTTATTGATGTATAGGAATGCTTGTGATTTCTGCATATTGAGTTTGTATCCTGAGACATTGCTGAAGTTGCTTATCAGCATAAGGAGTTTTTGGGCTGAGATGATGGAGTTTTCTAAATATACAATCATGTCATCTGCAAACAGAGACAATTTGACTTTCTTCATATTTGAATACCCTTTCTTTCTTTCTCTTGCCTGATTGCCCTGGTTGGAACTTCCAATACTGTGCTGAATAGGAGAGGTGAGAGAGGGCATCCTTCTCTTGCTCGTTTTCAAAGGGAGTGCTTCCAGCTTTTGCCCATTCAGTATGATATTGGCTGTGGGTTTGTCATAAATAGCTCTTACTATTTTGAGATGCGTTCCATCAATACCTAGTTTATTGAGAGTTTTTAGCATGAAGGGGTGTTGAATTTTATCGAAGGCCTTTTCTGTATCTATTGAGATAATCATGCGGTTTTTGTCATTGGTTCTGTTTATGCGATGGATTACATTTATTGATTTGTGTATGTGGAACCAGCCTTGCATCCTAGGGATGAAGCCAACTTGATCATGGTGGGTAAGCTTTCTGATGTGCTGCTGGATTCAGTTTGCCAGTATTTTATTGAGGATTTTTGCATTGATGTTCATTAGGGATATTGGCCTGAAATTTTCTTTTTCTGTTGTGTTTCTGCTAGGTTTTGGTATCAGGATGATGCTGGCCTCATAAAATGCATTAGGGAGGAGCCCCTCTTTTTCTATTGTTTGGAATAGTTTCAGAAGGAATGGTACCAACTCCTCTTTCTACCTCTGGTAGAATTTGGCTGTGAATCCATCTGGTCCTGGATATTTTTTGGTTGGTAGGCTATTACTGCCTCAATTTCAGAACTTGTTATTGGTCTATTCAGGGATTTGATTTCTTCCTGGTTTAGTCTTGGGAAAGTGTATGTGTCCAGAAATTTATCCATTTCTTCTAGATTTTCTAGTTTATTTATGTAGAGGTGTTTATAGTATTCTCTGATGTTATTTTGTATTTCTGTGGGATCAGTGGTGATCTCTCCTTTATCATTTTTTATTGTGTCTATTTTATTCTTCTCCCTTTTCTTCTTTATTAGTATGGCTAGTGGTCTATCTATTTTGTTAATCTTTTCAAAAAACCAGCTCCTGAACTCATTGCTTTTTTTTTTTTTTTTTTTGAAGGGTTTTCAGTGTCTCTATCCCCTTCAGTTCTGCTCTGATCTTAGTTATTTCTTGTCTTCTGCTAGCTTTTAAGTGTGTTTGCTGTTACTTCTCTAGTTCTTTTAATTGTGATTTTAGGGTGTCTGTTTTAGATCTTTCCTGCTTTCTGATATGGGCATTTAGTGCTATAAATTTCCCTCTGAACACTTCTTTAGCTGTGTCCCAGAGATTCTGGTATGTTGTGTCTCATTGGTTTCAAGTAACTTATTTCTGCCCTAATTTTGTAATTTACCCAGTAGTCATTCAGGAGCAGGTGCCCACCTCCATCTCTAGCTGGGTGACCTAAGCAATAAATCTGTGAAATGGGAATAAATCTTCCTTCCTTATTTGTGAAATGGGAATAAATCTACACACCTTGTAGGTTTTTGCTAGAACCAATTGTGATAAGGTGTGTAAATGCCTAGAACAGTGCAGGACACCTAAGAGGTGCTGGTAACATTATTTATCTTTCCTATTTCAAAGAAAAAATTACTATCATCCAAAACTAATACCAATAACAAAGTTTTTTTCTGTTAAA
Source organism: Chlorocebus sabaeus (assembly GCF_047675955.1). Taxonomy (NCBI): domain Eukaryota; kingdom Metazoa; phylum Chordata; class Mammalia; order Primates; family Cercopithecidae; genus Chlorocebus; species Chlorocebus sabaeus. The sequence continues at coordinate 52,056,153 of NC_132928.1, forward strand.
AATTAGTATTAGCCTATGTATTTACTGATCTCCTATAAAATGTTACATCACATAGAAAACAGAAACTGGCACATATGTATGATAGCTGAAGAATAATTAGTCTATGCTATTATTTAAGTATTATGAATAAACATTTTTGGGGAGTACAGATGTTTTGATGTATTTAAAGCACAAGTGTCTTCAGACATGGAGCTTAAATTAGTCTTTCTCTTGGCCTTGAATCTTCCTTTAACCACTCAACAATGGTAAGGTAAGATATACATTTAAAATCCCTCCTAATGACATCTAATGATAGTTGAGATGTAAAATTGAGTGATTAAGCTACATGTTATTCATTTTAACAATCATTTTCCATGGAAGTTGTCTAGAATAAGTGTATTCTACTTGTTGCCAAAGGATTCTAACTGATATAGGCGTTCTGGCACTGTGTATTGGGTTTTGTAGCACACAGTGTTTTGGGGTTTTATCACACAGGTTAGAATCCTCATTCTCATTACAAGAGCTCCTTGGAGGTTTTCCAGTAACAAGGTGCTAATCTAGTAATAACCAAAACCATTTGTTGACTATATTACCCTGTTACAGATGTTTTATAAACATTAATTATTTTATCTTTTACAACAACCGTGAAAGGTAGATGCATAATCTCAATAATTCAGATGGGGAAACTGAGGATCGGGGGGTTAAGGCACTCACCCAAAGTCAAGGAACTCACACATGACAGAGCTGGGATTCAAACCTGTCTATGCTGACTCTGGTACTTTTCTGCTTTCCACTGCTCCAACATGGCTTCAGAAATTTTAAATGAGGGGAAAACCCCATATACCCTTAAATCTCCCCTCATTTTATTTCATCCCATTGTAAGGCGCTTGCTTATACAACTTATCAAGAACACATACATCGCTAAAATGTCAGCATCCATCTAACTTATTTCACTTGTGATCCAAAATGATATTGAAACTCTGTTCTCCTGAGAGATGAAAAGTTGGTGGGTTATTGCATTTCTTGGTTTCTTGCTTAAAAATAATTAATTTTGTTCAGAGCTCCTCAGCTATTTCTCTTGCCCTAGTACTGAGGTAGTGAACTGGGTTGGGGGCTGGGGGAAGAAACCAGGCAAGGGAGGCGGGTCAGTTTTGCTTTTATTGACAGTGAAAGCATTTAATATTTTATGGAGAGCAGGCTCCCTTGCTAAACTTTGCTGCCAGTACTGCCGCTGTGGTGAGATGATGTCTGGGGCCATACGTTTGTTGGAGGAGGGAGGATGATGGGGCAAACAATGACAAGGGGGCTCCTTCTTTCTGTTTATTACCAACAGTTTCAAAAAAGTGAATGCAAGAGAAAGAGACTATAATGGGGAAAATTAGACATCACAGCCTGGTGATCCCAGTGAGGCTGGTGCCTTCTGTCCCCGCCTGTTGCTTCTGGAGCAAATTAGGCTTATATGAAGCTCAGAATCTCCCAAGAACTGAGAAGGGCAGTACATATTCCTGAAAGTCACAGTGACAGGTGGGAATGTAACCAAACACCCCACACCATTCGTTCATCATCTCTTGTAACTGGCTGCTGCTGTGCAAGGTTCTCAGGGGTCAACTCGTGCTAACCAGCTCCCCAGCCTCTCTGACTTCCTTCAAGAGGCTGGCTGTTTTGCCTTGCCTGAAATTGGGGTGGGGTGGAGGAGAGAATTTCAAAGAAGTGAATCAACTTTATCAGAAGGCCTGCTTAGTGTTTTATTTGGTGCTACCTGTGCATAGTAAGCTCATTTCATTTCCACAGCAATTCTTTATTTAAAGGTAGGTATAATTTTCTCTGTTTTACAGGATATATAACTGAGGTCCAGGAAATTAAATAAATTCCCTAAGACCCACCACTAGGAAGTGGTAAAAGTAGGATTCCAACTCATATTTGACTCCTTGTGGTCCTTCTGGTGACACTGATTCCTTTCAGCTGGGATGGTCTTCCAAGTTGAGAGGACAACCCCCGCTACCCCCTAGAAACGTGAACGATAATGATCATGGTGAACAAGGATGGTGATCATCTCAGAAAGAATAAATGCTCCTTCACTGGAAGCTCTTGGATTTTGTTTGAATTTCATCTTGTCTGATTTACAGAAATTAATGAGCTACTATATCTAGACCTGGTGTGTCTTGATAAAAGGACTTATTTTTAGTGCTTTAGCATTTAAAAGGATCTGTTATAATTTCATGCTTAAATAACACCAGATAAGGGCCTGTGTTTGTCTAGTGTAATTGGAAGAAGCAATGGAAAAGGAAGCAGTTGCTTCTAAACAAATGGCATGAATGCATCCCGGGAGAAATTTGAAGGTAGAGAAACCTCCCAATAAAACAAACACCAGGGTTTTAATGATTCTCCTTGGAGAGCATTTCCCATAGACCAGAGATGGCCTTTGACACAGAGACCTACACAAGGAGGCTGGAGATGTGTGTGGGGTGGCAGTGGGCGTTGGAAGCCAGGGGCAGGGTTGCCTCAGTGAAGAAGTGCAGCTATCCATCAACAAGCCTAGTTAGATTGCTTGAAGACAGTGGGGAAAACACAGGAGTGAACCTCCCTCCCTTCTTGGACTCTGGCAGGGCTGATTTGTGGACTTGTCCCTGTGCCTTTAACATCACCATCCTCAGGGCTTCTGAGACCACCTAAGTCACAGTACCCAAGGCAGTGGGAAAAAGCTGGCTGAAATAACTAAAGCTGGGAGAGGTTAGAGACTATGATATACTAAAACGACTGCTCTCCCAGACGTCTGGACCTTTGAATCATGCACAGGCCACTGAGTCTCTTTCCTTCCCGCTCTCTCTAAAGGTTTTTCCTGCGTGGGAGCCTCTTCCTTCCGCATCCTCTACCCCGCAGTACTTATTGGCACCGCCCCTCCCGTGGCCACGCCCCCTCCACACTCAGCCAGCACCCAGTCCCGTTCCTTCTAGCCCCTTTCTCCCATAGTAAAATTTTGCTCTCTTTGTACATTTACATTTCTGCTGACTGCAAGGATCAGTTTAATTTCATGGGTGTCATTTCCTTCAAGAAATCTCTGTCTGAGCAGCGGCCCATCGAATCCCCGGTAAAACATATTTTCCTACGGTAATGATTTTATGGGCCCATAAGTCATGAATTTATTATGATCTCAGCCCTTGCTGCTGATTGCTGTAAAATGCAAAGTAATTAACAGCGAGCGGTAGCAGTTATTCCCACCTGGTAACGTGTTCCTTCGTTCGCTGATGGGTTTGATTAAAGTAATGACTAAAGAGTGAAGCCCGGCTGTAAAATATTAGCATGATTAATGCTGTATCCTAAATAAGAAACAAAACTAACGGGCATGGTCTGAAAAATTAAAAAAATACACACACAATCCTTCCTCTCCCCCTACTCCCATCTCCCTTAGGCAATTGTTATGGCTCATTTAAGGTATGTCTTCCTTCCCATTAAATAATGTATGGATTCCAAGGCCAGAGGCTGGCTAGCAGAGCATATCACACAGTTCCCATAATGTTTAAAGTGCTGGTGTTAAGTTTTCTCCTTTTCTCTTCGATGTGCAGAATGGAGCTTGGATGGGGGTGTTCTTTGAGCTAAAGCCTACAGAGCTGCTAATGGGCTTTCTCCCACTCTACATGAGGCAGGGGCCTTTGGTTAGGGCTACCCCCAACCATAGAGATATGCTTGAAATTGATGAGTCTCTATCACCTTTCCCAACCTTAGGGATAATTTATCTCTATTGTCACATTGGTCTGAGGATACACAACAACTCACACAATGCCTGTGCCTATTTTGATGCCCAAACACTTAACTGCCCTTTACCCTGGTGCTATGAAGAGGTCAAGCTTCTTGAACCTCCACCTTCTCTGGAAGACCAGGTAGGAATCTCAGCTGTGAGTTGGCTCCAAGGCAGTCCTGCTCATGGCATGCCAGTGGCTTCCCCTCTCAACTCTGAGAGCACTCCACATTCCAGACAGCCAAGAAACCACAAACAGGCACTGTTCTCCTGGAGTATGCATGGGCAGGTAGAGGCAGGCAGTGGGGCGGTGAGTGGGCTGGAGGACATGGCCTGCTTGCTGAGGAGGTCATGGAGAGATAGGAGGGATCTGTTTCTGCCCTTCTCCAGTGGTCCTGAATTAAATTCACCTTACATCTTTGTAGGTTGGAAGAGAACAGCCAGAAGAAAGTGAGGATATGCAGGAAGCTATGTGCCAAGGGAGTTCCCTGAAGTATTTGGCTCTGGAAAGATTGTTTTGCCAAGGGTGAGATGACTGAGGCTGCAGGAAGACAGAAGCCCATTTGGTTAACTAAATATTGCATACCTAGTATATGCCAGTCACAGGAATACACTCTCTACCATTAAGAAACTTCTAATCTAGAAACATAATGCAAGAGGAAGATGATCAAAAAACCTCATTTGCAAGGGACAGGAATAAAGAGAAGTGGGACCTTGGAAAGGGACTTGTGGCCATGATATCCTTGGGGAGAGGTATGGACAAGTGGCTGAAGGAGAATGCCACATTGCCACTGCGAGAGGTTGAAGTGGCTCTTCTGCACACCTTGTGAATTTGGAAGGGAAAAGACCATTTCTTATGGGGACAAATGGGCATCATTTTTCTGATTCATAACCATGGAGACCAGGAAAAACAGCACTATAAATGTGCACCTCTCTCTGCTTCAGAAGAGCTCAAGGCATTTCAAATAATACAAGGTCCTTATGAAGGAAGAGGTAAAGGACAGGCATGCACGGCCCCATTTTAAAGATTCAGGTACCTAATTATGGAGAAAGAAATGATTGGTCCAAAGCTGCTCTCAGTAAGGGGCAGATGCAAGGTCAGACCCTGTATCTTTCCTGTTAACCAACTGGTAGCTGTTTGTTCAACGGATTGTGCTTCACATGCCAAAGTTCTGGAGGCTACACTTCCAAACCAATGGACCACTTGGCTGTGTTGGTTCATCCTCCAGCAGTGGCTATTATCAAGGCTCTGCTATCAATCCCAGGAATATCCCATGTGCCATGCTGGGACAGTACCAGGCAGAAAGGCACCAGGTTTCTCCTTATAGTAGAAAGACAGCTGTTTCCCAAATGGAAGGTACTCCTGCATTTTCCTAATCATGGATGAAGCAGAGACAAAGTGAGGTTGTGTTTGAGGTTGTGTTTCAGGTGAGAGGAAGTAGATCTATAAAAATACTTTTTATTCTTCTCTTCCCCTTCCTTCTCAATCACTTAAAACATAACCCTTGTTGCGTCATGTCTCAGAAAAAATATAATGAACATGCACCCTTTTGCCTTTACTTCTCTGGCTCTTGCTCCTTATAAGGGGCAGATGAAGGAAAAGTTATTGGGATCGCAGTGCTGGCACCAGGAAGATAAATGTGAAGCCCTCCCTCTCTCCACCACTGAACAGGTCAAAAAATGATTGCATTGGGCGTGAAGGATTTATGTCTGCCGTGAGTCAGTCAGAGTGTTGGGGTAAATCAAGGCTGACATTTTTAGCATCTGGGAAAAAAAAGCAATTGCATTTTATGTCTACATTTTGCTCGGCTAATCAAGGTGCGGAAGAGGCAGTCTGCCTGGGGAAACTTTCCCACTTTTTATTGTTTAGGTAGAGTTTGGTTTTTCCCATAGAAACATGAAGCAAGGCTTCGGGTTAAAGAAAGGAAAAGGCCCTCCCTGTCAGTTCTGACTTGGAGAGATTTTAATTTGGTGGAAGGGGATCTGGGCAGGAACTGGACATGTGAGCTACCTGAACAGTCTTAGGAATAGCTCTGTAGCAAGGGGGTGGATGACCACCTTTGCAATGAATTTCGTCTCTCCATAGGCTTCTAGCAGGACCTAGGACATAACAGAAACATTAGGGGCGGGGGAGAACTGGTTTGATGCTTTTGACTAAATTGACCAGCTACTACTAATTGATTACTAATCAGTCCTTTAACTGAAGCAACCAGTGAAATAACTATGCAGATTAGTTAAAACTGTTGACCCCGTTGATGCATATTGACATAGTTCAAGATCAAGCCATAGTCAATGTGTGCAAGGGAAAAAGACAGATGAACAAATTATCTAGCAATATTTTTTTTTAGCTTTCCATTTCCAAAGTCGGTTTATCTAAGTGCTTTGCCTTAGTAAATGAAAACGTATTTGGATTTCAAAATGTTATATTTTGCACTAGGGACAAGATTCAGCAACTATTACTTTCATGTGTTAACAGATAATAATGATAGTAATGTTTTGGAGGGAGGGGATTTACTATATAAAGTGCTTAATAACTTTATATATATGATCTCATTAAACCTCCATTGCTCCAGGAGCTAGTTATGATTCCCATTTATCAATGGGGAAACTAATGGTTAAAGGACTTGACTAATAAACCCGAGGTTATATCCAGCTCTTCTTAGCTGGTAAAAGCTAGAGAAGTTTCTTGAACCGAGGGAATTCTGCCTTCCTAGCCTTCATCCCTAACTTCTATGCATGCTACTTCAGATTTGATCAAAGCAGCTATGCACATTCTAACAATTTTGGGAATAAGAGATTCAACAAAAACAGATTTCATGGATGTGTAGATTTTCTTTTTATGGGCTTGAAAAAGGTTAGGAACCAGCCACAGGTCCTGCAATTAGGTACTTATGATGCTAAAATGTATTGCTCACTTGTCATATGCCAGGCACTGTGCTAAGCTCTTTATGTATATCTACTCATAGAAATCCTACATAGCTCTAAACAAGTCAACCTATTATGATCCTATAATCCAGATGATAAAAATTGAGGCACCAAGAAGTTTAGATTCTTTTCCATGCATTTAGCTAACAAGTGACAGCCAGGATGGGACACCAGGCACATTGACATCAGAGCCATCACACACACTCTTCTGGATACCCCTCGCGGTGGCTTTGCCATGCTCACAGAATGTGTTTCTGGTGAGGCAATGGTGTTGGCAGTTGTTAGTTGTTTGCCTGCCTTCTTGTGTGTGTGTGCCCTCAAATAATTACTTTGTGATGGCTGACTAAAGAGACTTCCAAATTCTCTTTAAAAATTTTAAATACTCTTCCTTTATTAGCACATACTGAATTTAAAAATAATGGAAAAGAAAAAAACATTATTTGACTGGGAGGCCGAGGCAGGCCAGGTACTTGAAGGTCAGAGTTTGAGACCAGCCTGGGCAACATGGTGAAACCCCATCTCTACTAAAAATACAAAAATCAGCTGGACATGGTGGTGCGCACCTGTAATCCCAGCTACTTGGGAGGCTGAGGCAGGAGAATCTCTTGAACCCAGGAAGCAGAGGTTGCAGTGAGCCAAGGTGGCACCACTGCTCTCCAGCCTGGGCAACAGAGTGAGACTCCATCTCAAAAACAAAAACAAACAAACGAACAAAATGTTATTTGAGATTTCAATTAGTGCTTTCTTGCCCAGGGCCCTAGGACTCCTAGAAGTCCTTTAAGGAGGTAGAGGAGACCTTAAAGAAACGTTCTGTATATCTAAAAACTGAACTGAAATGGATTTACTGATAATAAGGCTTCAGAGGGTAACTCAAACACCAAGTTCGTGGAATTATATTAGCTCAGTGAGGTAATGCGGATTATTGCGTACTGATTATTCTTTGATGAATAAAGATAGGGAAATGGAAAATTCTTTAATAAAGGTTGTCAATGAGATAAAAACATTAAAACCAGGAAACCTTAGAGGAAAAAGAATAAAGGAGGTCCTTGGTGACAGAAATCCTGGGAGCCCCTGATATAAAGGCTTGTTCTTTTTGTTCCCTGTCCCTTGGTTATTTGTTCAAAATGTTATCAAAATCCTTTTCAAAGCCCAGTGATGTAATTTATGTAAAGTGTTATGCAAATGCTACTTTTATTATTAATATTAACAGTAATAGTTATGGTAATGATCTTGCTGTGGCACATGTGATTTCATTAACAATTATATCAAGAAACTAAATTTTAAATGTTTCATTTCCTCGGGTTAGATTTAACTTCTTCCCCAAACCCGGCATTAGCACAGTTGTGCCCTGACATGCTGTGTGCTCTGTGTGTACATGCTTGTTCAACGCATCACACATGTGTGTGCATATGTGCAGTGCACACACACAGCCCATGGTTTTGTGAGTTTTGTATTGCTCTCACCCCCTCTGCCTTGTACAGCTGCACATTATAAGATTCTTTGTTCAGAAAACTTGTTTGAAAGGGCGATGAAGCATTTGGATCGAGGTGTGGGTTTTTACTCCCACATTTTTTGCCAATAATTAGACAAACCTTACCACCAAATATTCTTTTGCCTCTGTGGAAGATGAAGGGTCTGGGAGAAACCGAATTTGAAAATCTGAGCTGGCTGTCACATTGTTTGGGGACTGTGCCGACATACACAATTTGGTTTGAATGTCACAAAGAGGTTATGAACTTGTGTTTCCAGGTATCTCCCTATCATACACACCTGATGCCAAAATGGATTTGACTTCATTCTTCCTTTTTAACTCGTTGTTTTGATGCACTTTGGAGACAGTCTGAATAATGCTATTAATTGGACAGAGATTAGCACATAATCAAATTACATCTGCTTAAAAATGTCAGAGCCCTCTTTATTAAAATAGCATAAAGTGTAAATTGATTCATAGCAACCTAGCTCTGTATGCCTGACTAAAAAAAAAAGTTATCAGTAGAATAAGATTGGTACCTGCTCTAATATTTGTTATCACCCCTTCTTAGTCTGCTTCTGTATATTTCCTTTCTCTTATTTCCTTTATCTTGTATCTGGCTGCTGCTTCATCCTGGCTCACACCGCCAGCAAGCTGGGCGCCCTCGTGGACACCCCTGTTCACTCTCAGGATCCCTGTCTTACTCCAGAGCTCTCTTCTGCTTCTCTCCTTTGTGTAAAGCTGTCTTCCTTCTCTTGGTGCCTTGGGTCCTGCTGGTCTTTTTTTTTTTTTTAGCATCTAGAGCAGCAGGACGTCCCTGTCTACCACCTGCATGTATACTTGAGCAGGGTGTGTTCTAACCCACAGCAGCTCCCTGTCCTATCATGGTTGTGTTATATCTTCCTTGCTCTGAAGCTCATAATTACTCATTTTCACTTAGACTGGGCCTCTTCTATAACATCAGTTTTCACCACCAGCCAAAGAATTTGCCGGAGACTTAAAAAAAAGTTCTACCTTCCTCTTATTTCTATTACTCAGATTGAACAGGAGGCTAAAGTAGCAGTGTGCCATGGTTTCTCACATAGCAGAAGTACAACCAGGGCCTCCAGTGGGGTCACAGGCAGTCATTTACTGGGTCAGGCATTGAACTAGGTGGGACATGAGTTGATCTGAATTGGTATTTTTCTCCAAGGCAGTCTCTGTAGATTTGGGGACCTGGAACATATGTGGAATTAAGTGGCAGCTGAAAGGATGTGACAAGTGAACTCTGCTGCCACTTTGCAGCCTGGCAAAAAGGGAAAGGTTTTAGGTTTTGGAGTTTTACATGAGTCCAAATCTGGGCCTCCTGGCTTATTAGCTATGTGACTCCTGAGTCTCACTTTCCTAATCCATAAAATGAGAATGATACCTGCTTCACAGGGTGTTATGAAGAATAAATGAGACAGTGTGTTTAAAATGGCTAGCAGAGCACACAGCAGGTCTATGGTTGTCATGTGCTGTGGTAGATCAAGAGAGGATATCCTTGGGCTATGGAAACCTAAAAATGTTAGCACAGTCATGCCACAAAAAAATTCTGAACATCAACGAAAATTGATGAGCATAAAAGTGCCAGAAACAGTTTCTAATGAAACTGTAGCCCTTGCTATGCTGAGCCTTGCACTTCCTGGGGGTCATGGCTGCCCAGGGGACTTTGCCCGTTAGGGGCAGTGAGGCAGGAGGGCTGGAGCTATCCCAGATCAGTTTTCTAGCCTCAGGCAGCACCTCTGGTGGGAAAAAGACATGACTCACATCTTTAGAAGCTGGGAGAAGGAAACAGAAGATAAGTCTCTAGAAAGAGTTGAGAGTCAGAAAGAGACTTAGAAGAACCCCAGAAGGGCAGCTACATGCAAAATCAAGGGCAAAAGTCTGAAGATTGAAACATGAGAAAAAAAATGCAACTGTAGGAGGATGAGAAACAAGTTTCAAAAATATGTGTACCTGTTGGAACTTTGGTTAAAATCAAGAAGGCAATAGGAATACGTGGAGAGTCTTACACTTAGCTTATGTTATCAGTTGCAGAGATACTGTGTGTGTGTGTGTGTGTGTGTGTGTGTGTGTGTGTGTGTCTACATGAGCACACATGAATTCACCTGTGGTTGTCTCTCCTCTTAACAAAGACGAGTTCCTTCAAGCATGTCCAGGATCCCATTCTTACTACTGTAAAGTCTCCAATGTTCTCCGCTCTTCATCATTAATCTCCCCCTTTCTTACTGCATTATTCCTCACAGTTTGAACGCATGTGGTAGTATTTTCCAAGTTAAAATCAAAAAGCAAAACCTTCTCATGACTCCTTATCTCTCTCCAGCCAGTGCCTCAATTCTCTGCTACCCTTCAACATAAAACTTCTAGAAGTTGTCAAATTGTGCTGCTTTTATTTTCTCATCTTCTCATTCATTACTTAGTCCACTCTTTTGCCCTAAAAGTAGTAGCCCAAGGTCACTGACAATTTCATTGCACCATCCAAGAGCAACTTTCAGCCTTATCTTCCATAGCCTCTCAGCCACATTCTCTAAGGCTGATGGCTATTATTCTCAGCATAGGCCTCCCTTGGCTTCTGTGACTCCACACATTTCCTGGCTGTCCTCTTCTCACCTGCAGTCTCTTTGCTGGGTCCTCTGTGCAGGATCTCTGAGTGCGGGTGTGCACCAGGGCTTAGTTCTGGGTCCTCTTCTCATCTCTCCCTACACGTATTTCCTAGGTGACCTCCTCTATCCCCTGTGGCTTTGGGCACCATCTGTATGCTGATGACTTACCAATTTATGTCTCCAGTCCAGAAATCTCCTTTGATATTCAGACTTATATATATCTAACTGGCTACTTGACATCTCTACTTGAAAATCTCATAGGCATCTCTAAAGAAACATGTAAAAATAACATTTTCTCTTTTCCTCTCAAACCTGTTTCTTTCCCAGAATATCCTGTCTCCATAGATGACGGCACCATCAATGCAGTTGCTCAAGTCTAAAACCCTCAGTTCATTGACAAAATCTGCCACATCTATCACTTTAATTCGTTCATTTGTTCAATTAGCAGTTAGAGTTGATGCTCATTGTGTGTGGCAATTATGTTCTATAAAGTCACTGTGTACACTGATTTAGCAAATACTGAACCATTGCTCTTAGAGAAAACACAGGGTTAGGTGCCTTCGAACCTCTGGTTACAATGTTTTCATCAACTGACCAATATATTTTAGGTGCGTTTCTGTTTAAAGACACCTTGAATATATATGTGTATATACAGTTGATTCGTTAATGTTGAATTCACAGCCGACAACACTGGCTCATACTGAAATGAGGCTCACCTAACATACAAATTTTCTCTGCAAGTCACACCACAGCTTTCTTGCACTTAGGAACACTACATAGCACTTCAGTACTAGGCCTGGGGGGCATTTTGTACAGCAAAAGCATCAACACAAAGCACAAAAATATGACCAAACATGGCACTAACGAGGCAGCAAAAAGGACACTTGTTGACACTATAAAACTAGAAACAAGAAGGCAGAATGTGCTCTTGTTTGATCTCAGCTAGGAACGTCCATGACTCAAACTCTTCACCTGTTTTTGCAAGTGCATTTCTGCAATCAATGGCAAAAGTGCCATAGGCATTGATTTTGGGGTTACAAATAAATTTTAGAGAAAAAGCAAATTCATAAACATGGAATCTGTAAATAATGAGGAGCAACTACAGTGCTATTTACACACCAAACACTGTACTAGGAACTGAAGATAAGTTTGCTAAGCAAAACACACATTGTTCCTTCCCTCACAGAATATACTAAGTCAAACTCTTGTGTAGACTGTATTTTGAATCAATCTGCTTTTTTCAAATTCTCCCCCAAGTACCCTAATTCTTATGACCTATATTTGCCATTTGGGCAATTATGTATTAAATGATTTACTTCTATTCTTGCCCCTTTCTATTCATTCTCTAACTATGGATAGACCAATTCCCTTAAAAGTGAACTGAATTGTGCCGTGGTCTGCTTTTTGTCCTTTAATGATTTGCTCCTCAAGTATTTACTGTGACGGCAGAGTCCTGTTGATCTCTGCAGCCTCATCTTGAACTACAGCCTCCTTTCACTCATGCTCCCACTACATGGGCATCCTTTCAGGTTCTCGTGTATGCAAAGGACTTTCCTGCCTCTCAGCCTTTGCACATGCTATTCCATAGGGCTGTGCCTAGAGTACTCTGTAAATTTCTGTTCATCTTCAGATCTAATATAAGCTCTGTCCCCCTAGAAAAACCTCCCCCAGCCACCTTATACAAACATTTGTTTCTTTTATTACACACTTAATATTTTATAACATACTTACATTTAATATTTTCTTTACAGTTTACTTCATCCCTCACTAGACTTTTAATTCCAGGAGAGTAGAGACCATGTTAATTGTGTTTACCACTCATTTCTCAGTATCCAGTACAGTGCCTGGTACACAATAAGCATGTAATTAATATTTAGTAAATGAATGAGTTCATAAATTATTAAATAAGATCCTTAGAGTATCAAAGTGTCCCTGTCTACCAGCTTGTCAGCTAAGGTAGAAAAGCTCCAATATTGTCTTCACCCCAATTTCTTTTGCTGTTTCTAGTAATTCTAGATAACTTTATTCCAGTTCTTATTCTGGATTTATAATTTAGCATTTTCATTAGGTCTAGGAGTCCACTCTACTAAGCAGAACCATAGCAACCTATTTTCTTGTCAGGTTCCCAGATTCACTGCCCCACCATGGGCTTTATAAGGTATTCTTGAGGCTCTCCTAGTCAGTCAGTGCCATTGAAGGCTATTTCCAGACAACCCCACATCCTTGCACAGTCAGCAATATAGCTGGTTTACATTAAGCCCTTTTACGGGTAAGTGAGCAGTCATGTGGACCAAATCTTTTGGGGAATCACTTGAACCTAAGTTGCCCTTTCAATCATTTGTAGCTCAGGTCATTGGCTCTGAAATACTCTGAGCTGCACAGAAGAGAACTGGTAACAATAGCCAGAAAGTTCAGAAAGTCCTATTTGGACCCAGTATATGAAATAACTTTTTAATAGTCATCTGATTGAAGACAAAATGGAGTACATGAGTAAGTAGTGAACCCCAGTCCGTAGAGGGGTTGGAAAGCCATTGTCTGGAATGCTGGAGAGAGTATTATTGTAGATGATGAGCTGATGGTCTCAGAGTTTTTCAGACTGTGACCTGTGGACCAACTGCATCAAAATCATCTAGAGATGCTTGCAGGGCAGTGGGATTAGTTGTGGTGGCCCTAGCATGCTTGTTGAAAACCATTTCTTAGTTTACACCCCAGCCTTAGATATAGATGGTATGGGGAATGCAGCATGGAGAATCTCTGAAGCTTTAGAATTCTGACCTAGATAGTCTCTAAGGTGATTTTATGCCCTCAGATTTTGATCTTGTGATCTCATAATTATCTATTTATTATTCCACAAATGTTTTTGAAAACTGTCAGTCAATGTTTTTGTCTCTGGAGATTCTGATGAACTAATTTCATGTGTCAATTGGCTAGGCTATGGTACCCAACCACTTATTGAAATACTAATCTGAGTATTCTCGTGAAAGTATTTTGTAGACGTAGTTAATATCTATGATCAGTTTACTTTAAGTAAAGGAGATTATACTTGATAATTTCATTTATCAGTTGACAATCTTATGAGCAAAAACAGGTTTCCCAGAGAAGAAAATTCTGCTTCAAAACTACAGCTTGGAGCTTCTACTTGAGTTTTCATTCTGTTTATTTGTCCCACAGATTTCCAATTTGCCAATCTTCACCATTGCATGAGCTAATTCCTTAAAATAAAACTCATATATATATAATATGTATATTTTACATACGTATATGATATATATGATAGTATATGATAGATATTATGTATATGTATATGTGTATGCACACACACATACACACACATTCACATATTTCTCTGGAGAACCCTGACTAATCAAGAGATATAGCAGAGAACAAAACTAAGTCACCTGATCTCATTTAAGGTTCCACAGAGTGGTTAGTATTCTTTTCAGTCTTTTCACATTTATTAAAACTGTTGAACTCCAGCATATGGTCTCTCTTGGTGAAAATACCATGTATACTTGAAAAATGTATATTCTACGGTTGTAGGTTAAGGTGGTTGAAAGTATGGTTTGGATCACCTGTGTTTTCACTGATTTTTATCTAAGTGTTCTATAAATTTTTGGAAGATGGATGCTAAAATCTCCTACTGATTGCAGAATTTTCTGTTCCTCTTTTAATTCTGTAAATGTTTGCTTTATTAGGTTGTAGCTTATTATTAGGCACATGCCACATTGATTGTTAAGTCTTCTTGATAAGTTGATCCATTTATCATTTTGAAATATCCTTCTTTAATGTTACTTTCTATCTTGAAAGCTTATTTTATCTGATATGAAAATATCCACTCTGGTCACCTTATTTTTTAGTATGTCTAGTGTATGTATTTCCATTAATTTACTTTTAACTTATCTGTTAATTTATTTTTAAAGTGCATCTCTTGTAGGCAGCATGTAGTTGAGTCTTGCTTTTAAATTTATTCTTACAATCTGGCTTTTTTTGGAGTGTCTAGTTCATTAATAGTTAATGTAATTATTGATATTTTTGAATTTTCATCTGCCATTTTATTTGATTTTTTTGCACACTTTGTTTATTGTTCCTTTATTTCTCCTTTCCTGTCTCCTTTAGACTAAAACATTTTTACAATTCTACTTTATTAAATTACATTTTTTTGCATTTTTAGTGGTTATTCTAAGGACCGCAATATATATCCTTCACTTTTCATTGTTAACAAGGAGCTAATATACCAGTTCATGTAAAATATAGAAACTTTGTAAGTTTATAGGCCCATTTACCTCCCTCAACCTCAACCAGGTCTTTTATGCTATAGTTGTCATTAAATTCACATAGACCCTATAAGATAATGTTACAAGTTTCCTTTAAAGTCATATGTATTTTATAAAAAATTAGAGAAAATTAGTATTTTATATATATTCAGATATATGCCATTTCCAAGGTTCTGCAATCCTTCCTAAGAATCTGAGATCTTGTATTATTTTCTTTCAGCATGAGGAGCTTTTATTATTTGTAGTGTGAATCTGCTGGTGATGACTGCTCATTTTTAGAAAATCTGAAAATTCCTTAATTTTGCCTCATTCTTAAAGGATAATTTTACTGGATATAGAATTCTGGGCTACCAGTTTTACCTCTAGCACAAAGATGTTATTCCATTAAATTTTGGCTTGCAAATTTTCCAACAGGAAGTCTATAGTAGTTCTTATTTTTTTGTTCCTTTGTATGTAATGTGTTATTTTGCTCTGTCTACTTGCAAAATTTTCTTTCTCTCCCTCCCTTTTTAAAAGCAGTTTGATTATGGTATGCCTAGGCATGTTTGTCTTCATAATTATCTTACTTGATGCTTCCTAAGATTCTTAAATCTGTAAATTTATGTTTATCCTCACATTTGGGAAAACTTTGGTTATTGTTTCTTTATATTTTTGCTGCCCTCTTCTCTCCTCTTATTCTGAAACTCCAATAGTGCATATATTAGATATTTTGACATTACTGTCAGCTCTAAGGTCCTGCCCATTTTTTGATCACCTTTTTTCACCCAATCTTCAGACTGATAATTTTTATTGATCTGTCTCCAACTTCCCTTACTCTTTCATATGTTATCTCTATTTTGCTGTTAAGCCCATCCTGTGAATTTTTAATTTCAGGTACCGCATTTTTACGCTGTAGCATTTCTAGTTTTATGAAAGTTTCTCTGCTTATATTTTCTTTTATTTATTGTGAGCATATTTTTACTTTATATTAAAGAGGATAGTTATAATAAACAGCTGCTTTAAAATTCTTCTCTGCTAATTCCAGCATGTGAGTCAACCTGTTATTAGTCTCTGTTATCTTTCCTCAATATTCTTCAACTTTTAATAGTTATTTAAATGTGAAATAATTTTGACTTTACCCCCAGCATTGTGGCTGTTCTGTTGTGAAGACTGCAGATTTAGTTACATAACCCTGACGAATGTTGACTTTTTGTTTTACCAATTAATTTGTTTAGATTTAAACTGCAAATCCTGTTTCTTGGTCAACAGCTTACATTTCAGCTCTTTTCTCCTTAACTGATTTTGAGTCTTTCTGGCACTTCATTGTTCAGTGAGCCAGAGATATGGGTGTAGAGTATGTACACGGAATTTGGGGTTCTAGCTATCTGGTTCTTTCTCTTTCTCTTTCTCTTTTTCTTTCTGGTGCCTGTAGTTGTAACAAACCCTGGTGGTTTTTGTTTGTTTGTTTGTTTGTTTTGACAGAAAGACTATTTTTTTGGTCTATTTGAGTTTTAATTATCTTATGAAATTCTGGCTCATTCTTAAAGTTGTAAATGGGAAATTCCATGCAATTTTCTTCTTTAAAGTCTTGACACTCATCCAGAATGTGTCTGCATTTGGTTTTTGCTCTTACGAGCTTTCAGGTTTTTTTTTTATTGTTTTGGATTTTGTCCTAAGTTTACAGTTGTTATCTGAGGGAGGGTTAGTATGATAGTAGCATATTACTTAACGGGCCACATTGGAAGTAATACTCTGAGCATTACCTCTAATTTTAGACAGATATAACTCCAGGCCCTCAAGAAACATGTGCCTCTTCAAATAGATAGAAATGAGGGACAAAGTCAGGAGTTATCAAGGTTTTGGTAGGATCACCTCAGGGAGCTGGAAGGTATTACCTGGGAACATGTTGCTGACCTTTATGTCAGGTATCTCATAGAAATTAATGGCGAGGGAAGTGTCTCTGATTTCTATGTGTGGTGACAGTTAGGATTAGGAGGAAGAAAATGCTTGAGCTTGGAAGTCAGAATAGTGCAGATCAACTCTGTTACACCTCACTTGGTCTGTGGCAAGTGTTATAAGTTATCTAAGGTTACCTAAAACTCCTCATTGGAGAACTTATTGTAATGATACCTAACATTCATGCAGTTGTGAGGATTCAATGAGATAAAATATTTAAAGGCCCCTGGCACCTACAAGATGCTCAAAATATTTTCCTCTCTGTATTTTGGGAAATGGCCTGGTTTGCCTTGCAGTGACCACGTGATCTTGGGGAGGATTAAAAGTAAGATCAGGATCACTGATGCATAAAAAGGATATCAGAATTTCATTGAGTTCTAGAGTGAATTTCAGTGTTTTGTTTGTTTGTTTGTTTTTGTTTTTTTTTTAAATTAAAGAACCAGCATAGTGCTGTGGGTGAGCATGGACTTTACGGTCAGAGAGACCTGGTTTGAATCCCAGGTTTTCCAATTATACACGATATGATTTGGGCCAATTATTCTCTGAGCCTCAGTTTTCTATCTATGTAACAGGAATAATAAAACCTTCCTCACAGGGTTTTATGAAGTTTACATGAAATTATTTATAAAGCTCCTAAGGCACCCATCAGGGCCTGGTACATAGTAGGCACTAAGAGATGTTGTTTGTTATCATTTTTATTGTGACTGTTTAATAAAAAACACGGGGCAAACATAAAACTACTAATGTTTAAAAGTGAGATGGAAAGGTTCACTAGGAAAAAGGTGGGGCCAAACGATGTTGTGGGTGGGGTGGAGCAAGTCTGTTTTCATAAAGAAAACAGTGGGAAGTGGGAAGAAAAAAGGGCATATTTTGATAGTGAGGCTAAACTATCCATGTGAGGGAAATTAACATGGGAGAACCATGTGGAGTTTTGCTAGTGGAGTGAGTCAGGCCTACTCTGGGCCTTTGCCTCAAGGGTTAAAGATGAGACTAAATATTTAATGCTCATTCATAATTAGGTCCTTGGGAGCATTTTACTGACACAGTTATTTTACTCTCTCTCCATTTACATTTCCAGCTCTATAAGGAAAGCATTGATTCTACAGCATAACGTGCTTGTGTGGAACAAGGGTTCCTTAACAAAATCACAGCCTTACGATCTGGCATTTGTAAGTTTATAGGACAGGGTAGTTTCCGTGTCCTAGAGGATCTGTTAGCTGCCCTCCACCAGGACCAGGGGCTGGAGGAGGCACAGCACATGTCAGGTTGTTGAGGAAGCAGACCTCTGCTGTTTTGCACGACATACAGGTGACAAGAGAAAGGAAGAGGGGTCAGAGGCGAAGAATCACATCGAAAGGATGAGCCAGCATCAATAACAGGAGGAGCGATTTGAAGGGCTAGATAGTCTGCATCCTCAGTAGGAGGACACCAGAGATAGAGGTAGGTGGCAGGTGGTCTGAATGCAGCCTCCAGGGACTTGTGGGATCAGACTTCAGATGTCCCTTTCCTCCTAAGCAAGGGGAATCTTTGGCACATATCAAGCCTGAAGGAAATAAGCTGGCCTCAATAGCCTTTGTACTTCCACATGTCTTACTAATAATCTATTTGACTTATTTAAAACATGTCTGTAGCTTGGGGGACTCTGGACCTGTGCCAAAAACTACCTGCATTTATTGTAAAGTCAGAGGTTCCCTTATAAAGGATGCCAGGTGAGATGGTTGGAGCTTTGGGTCAGAAACTGGGGACCCAATCATGGACGTCCTGAGTTCTTGAGGAAAATCCTCTTTTCATGCCACGCCTCAGCTTCTCTATTTTATATCCTCCTTGGCATCTACCGCCTCACAAATGAGAATGGGCACAGAGATGGGAGAGCAGTCTGACCTCCCTATCTCCCTCACTTTCCACAGGCAGCTTAACTAAGTTGATAATTGAAAAATTACACACCCGCTATGGACCTCTGTCTCCTCTCATGGTTCCTGTCTTACCAAATGCTGCCAACATCCCCTTAGTAAAAGCATCTTGCTGAACTCTTACCTCTCTCTTGTACCCCCATCCCCAGTGTTAATCCATCACTCTTATAAATTCTACCTCATACATATTTCTAAAAGCTATCTACTTTTCCAAAACTCCACTGCCACTAACTTGATTCAGCTCAGAGTCATTCCTTGCCTAGATGATAATAGTTTCCTGATGTTTTCCTTACCTCCTTATGCCTGCCCTCATCACTGCTCCCTGCTAAACTGAGTGATATTTTTAAAATGTGAATCTCATCCTGTTGGGTCCTGCTTAAAATCTTTTAATGGTACCCTGCTGCTAGCAGGTGAAAACTCAAACTCCTCGCTGGGATGACAAGCTTTGGATCTGTCCCCTGCTAACCCCCTAAACCTCCCCTCTCATGCCATCCCCCAACTCAAAGCCCACACTGGACCCCAGTCTTGATAAACCAGTCACGGCGCTCCATTTTGTTTGCCATTGGTCCCTCTGCCCGCAGCACTCTTCTCTGCCCTGTCTTTCCCACTCTAATTCTCTTAGCCTGTGTTTGCCCTTATCTTGTAGGCTTTGATTTAGGCATGACTTCCACAGGTAATTCTTCTATGACTCTTCAAAGTCTGGATCCAGCATCCCCCTCATGTGCATTTACGTCCTGTGCCTCTTCAATCACATCGTCCTCCATTGTGAGTGCTTCTATTGCAAGTGCTTTGTCTTGTCTGAATTCTTCAACAAGCTATGAACATGGCGAAGGTTGGGCCATGTCTGCCTTATTTCCTTTTGCACGTCCTAGCACTATACTTGGCACCAACCAGGGGCCTGATACATATCTGTTAAATGAGTGAATATAAAGAGTTACGCAAATGTAAGCCATGTGTTTTTTGGAGTGAAGGGAATTTTATTAAATTAGAGCCAAATAAAGTTGTTTCGTTTCAGAAGGTCTTTGGCACTTCTCCAACACCCTGTACTTTTCCAGGGGTAGGATGAGGACGGCATTCGTCACTCACCGAGAAACACATTGTCTGGAAGGCCTGCTTTGTAGGATTAGCTGTGTTAGTTTGTGAGGGTCCAACCTTGCAGACAGAAAATGACTTCTGAGGAAATGCGAGGCCTAACAGGTCCTTATTTGCTCATCTGGGTGGGTCTGAGAGGAAGAGGGTCTGGAAGAAATGGGCCCTTAATAGACCAGGGTGACCCTTTTATGTCTCTGGGCAACTGAACTCAGAAAGGGTCTGATTCTAATTGCTCTGACAACGCACCAGGAGTGTGTATTGAGCCTCAGAACAAGCCGGCAGCCTGGCTCCCTCTGTTCCTGGATGATGAGCTGGGCCCTCGGGCTCCTGACAGGCTGCCAGCATGAGCTGCATCCATAGTGTCCGAATGCTGCCCTGCTGCTGGGAGAACAGAAAACAGTGGTGTGTCAGCATGAGGACAGGCTCACTGGGAAGACAGGAGTCGGGACAGAAAACTTTTTATTCTGTCACCTGATGTAAAATCAAGGGGACACGGTAAAATCATAGGAACTAGATTAAAGGAAATATCTCTGGCTATATTGTGTACTATAGAGCTGGTCTAAGTGTGGCAACAAAATTATGGGTTTTTATAGCACCTTTCTTCCCCAGGGCACAGGGTGCTTTACTGTCTATTAACAGGCTTGCAGTAGAATGGATTCTCACAGGCCCTCAGTTCTGGTATCATTCATTTACTTTGTAGCATTAGAGTATCTATTATAGCACATAAAAAATGGATCGAGAAATAGTCTGTTCTTGGCATGCACAGATAGGGGCATATGTGTGTCTCTGCGTCTGTGTTAAATTTAACCATTAAATATTAGATGGAATAGGAGGATATGTAATGAATACATAATAAAGAAAGCAAAATAAATAAGAAAAAAATTTGTGTAAATCATTACAATTCAGTTATAACATTGATGAGAAATCAAGGCCAGTTTATACTTTGGAAACAGTGAACAATTAGGTGAGTGAGTTTCTCTCTTACTCTCAAGGCCATTTCTGTTTTCCAGAGGAAAATCTTTTCCTCTCCTTGGAAGTCATCACCAAATGAGTAAAAAGAAAAACAGACTCAGAATGAGGACATCAAAATGATTAAATCTTTGTTTCTGGGTCTTGGAACTTAAACTAGGCCAACATTGATGAGTTTGCTTCTACTTAGACTTCCGTAGCAGTATGATTTACAAATAGTAGAAACAAAGATAGAATTAAGAAGCAATAAACATTCATGATGTTTTAAGGAAACTGTTTACTGATGGAAAAAACTCAATGAATTTAACAGTAAATGTAAATATATACTTAGGCACAGAGTGAAGGAAGATTGTTAAGAATAATTTCAAGCCATAGTATTGGAATTCATATGGTCATTAAATACTTAGAGGAATGCTCTCCAGACAAGAGATGAGAGTTTTATAGCCGTTCAAGTTAAGGTGAATGACTTCTGCTTCTGGCAAAGCTGGATCTTCCCTCTCACAAAACAAGTAAAAATTAAACCACTTGTATGAAGCAATAATATATGAAACTTTAAACATCAGAAAAAGGATAGAAATACTCGAGAGATAGACAAAGAATAGTGTGAGCCCTGTGATTGCCCCAACATGCTACGGAGAGAGCTTCCAGGCCATGGCACAGGGAGGGGAAACCCAGGAACATCTTGGTAGTCTCTCTGATTTGAGGAGACAAATCTTGGAGTCTGGGGAGGCCAGTGGGACTATAGTTTGCAGGAAGAGTTCTCTGAGGAAAAAGTTGCACAGAAAGAGAACTCTGGAGATCTTCAGAAAGTCCCCCTTAAGTCTCCCTCTGAGTACTGTTGAGTGAAGGCTTGTAAGGAAATGACCTGGGGCTGGGGAAATAATTACTTGAAAGGATTTGAGGGAACACTTGCCAAAGCTCACACAAGACTGAGAATATTTTCTCATCACGGAAATATTTCTCATCAGAAAATTATTTCCCATCAGAGTGGGAAATCTCATAATTAATGAGACATCATCAATGAGAGTATTCACCAGGGTCCCACCTCTGTAGTGGCCTGAAATTAGCCCTAGACTGAGCACTACTGTGGTACTGTCTAACAAAGCTTAAAAGCATGATCAGAACTCTTCCCAAGTAAAAATCGTGGAGCAGAAAAAAACTAAAAAACAAAATTACTAGAAATAAAAAAATGTCCAGCACCCAGTAACACAAAATTCACAATGTCTGACATTCAATATTTTACCAGGCATGCAAAAAAAAAAAAAAAAAAAAAAAAAGAAAATATATTGTGCATAAGTAATAGAAAAATCCATCAAAACTAAACCAGAAATGACATAGATGACAAAATTATTAGATAAGGACATTCCCTGTGTTCAAGAACCTGGAGAAACAACTGAATATATTAAAAAGCATAGTATGTAAAATATAAAAAAGAACTTCTTGAGATAAAAACTATAATTTCTGAGATGAAAAATATACTGGATAGAATTGAGGATAGATTAGACAATGAAGAAGAAAGGGTTACTGAATATAAAAAACAGAGTAGAGACTATTCAGAATGAATCACATAGAGAAAAAATTCTGGGAAACAATGGAAACAAAGCATACTTATGGTGGTAACTTTGGTAGTATACTTCAAGTGGCTCAAGATGCACATAATCTTGGGAGATGGACTCTCTAAAGAGGTTGGGTACAAAAAATATTTGAGGGCATGATGGCCAAATATTGTCCAAATTTGATGAAAACTCTAAATCCACAGTTCCAACGCTCAACAAATGACCAAGAAATACGAAGGAAATAAACCAAAGCACTTTATAATAAAATTGTTTAAAACCCCATGATAAAGAGAAAAACCTAAAAGCAGCCACAGAAAAAATATACATTGTATATAGAGAAACAAAGTTAAGGATGACAATAGATTTCTCATCAGAAACAATGTAAGAGAAGAGAGTAAGGCAATATTTAAAGTACTGATGGAAAACAATTTTCAACTTAGGTTCTATACCAAGCAAAAATGTTTCCAAAGCTAAAAGTAAAGATTTTTCAGATGTACAGAAACTGAAAAAATTTATTACCAGCAGACTGGATATATATATGTCATATATATACATACATACACATATATGTATGTGTATATATGAGACATATATAGTATGTGTATATATATGACACACACATATGTGTGTCATACTATACATAGATGACATTGTCAAGTATTGGAATTCATATGGTCATTAAATATGTGTCATATATGTGTCATATATGTGTCATATATGTCATACATATGTATAGTAATGAGTACATGGTAACAATGTGGGTAAATATAAAAATCCTTAAACAATCATTTAAATCTTAAAAAATGAGCATTTAAGGCCAAAAAATAACAATGTGTGTTGGAGTTTATAATATACATATAGAAGTAAAATGTATAACAACAATATCACAAAATCCAGGAGAGGAGAAATACAATTATATGGTTATTAGATTCTTGTACTATGTATGAAATGATATAATGTCACTTGAAGGTAGACTGTGGTAAGTTAAAGACGTATATTATCAATCTTAGGACCACCACTAAATTAACACTGCAAAGACTTGTAGCTAAAAAGCCAACCATGTTATGGTAGATAACATGGAATCATAAGGGATACTTAACTAATCCCAATGTAAAGTTGATGGATATAAACTTTATCATGATTGTGGTAATGGCTTCATGAGTATATACATATGACAAAGCTTACCAAACTGTAAACTTCATGTACATATTATTGTATGTCATTTTTCCCTTATAAAGCCATTAAAAAGTTAAGGTGGGTCTAAGTACTTACTGTATCTAAGATAAAATATTTTTCAGCAATAAAATGTTCCATAGTTCACATTAATGTGCCAGAAATTCAACTCCATAATTTTGGAGAATAAATTAGAATTATAGAAGCATGGCATTTAAAAGAGCTAGAAGATATCTTAGAAGCCATCTAGTCCCCCTTCCTCATTTCAATTATATGGAAATGAACGTCCAGATAAATAATGTGAGTTACCCCAATTTATTACCAATCATCCAAGATGAGAATAAACAATAATAAAAAAGTAAATGCTTACTTAATTTATCTATTTTTGTGAAACTTTTCATTGTGATGGGACATGGTTTTGCCTACAACATGTGGGTTAAAGATCATGTTTTGACTAAGACTGGGAAATCAAGCTATGAATGGTACAGTAACTGGAGCTACTAGGAATAGCAACAGCTGAATTATATAGTTAATTCCAAGACAGCCTCCTGGTTGCTAGTGATCATGATCTTCTTGAATTCTTTAAGTAAGCAGTGACTTCAAAGACTTAGGGTATTAAACTTCAAAAAAGTGCATTTGGGGAATTAATCAATCTAATAAATATGGTGCAGAGGGAAGAAGTATTAAAATCTATAACTGGATGGAATTTTGAACATCTGAATAGACACTGTAATTAAACCATAGTGGATTACAATTGCTCTGGAAAAGAAGATTGGAGATTGCTTGCTCTTTGCAAAGTGGATTTACAAAGGGTGGTTTAAAAACCTATGTGCAAAGAAAAATCTGACTTGGAAGGGACAGGAGGGAATCAAATGAGAATATGCAACTAAAGTTAGGGCAGCCAAAGAGCAGGGTGAATTAATGTAAGCAAATGAGAATGAGAAAGGTTTTGTTGAATAGACAAAAAATAAATAAAAAATGTAGGCAAGGGAAATGGGAGGCCAGCTGATGGATGAAGATGATTACAAGATTAAAGATGACTTTGAAGGTTGCTGAGGGATAGCTACATTCCCCCTTCTCCCCTCTCTGCCATCTCTGCTTTAATAAGAGAAATGAAGAAAATAAACTCAGACAATTAAAAAGCAATAAAGACTCCACCAACAGAGCTTTTGATAAAAAGCAGGGAAGAAAACATGTTACAACTTTGGCTTTCCATTAAGAAATAGCTCTGCTAATCAAAACTAGAAGGCAGTACAGGATGGAGTTTTCTATAGGAAGATTTAGGTATTTCTATAGGATTTAGGGAAATAAACTAGGTAAAATATTAGCCTGTGGAAAAGCTAGAAACACCTAGGTAATAAATGTCAAAAGTAATGTTAATGTTTAGTAGAATAGTGGAATTTATTTGGACAGAGAAGAAAATCTATAAAAGTATGAAAAGCAAAGAATTACTATCATTGTTAAATAGCCTGAGTGTTCAGATATTCAAATTAAGTTATTTAGGTTATGCTTTAACTCTTTTGAGAAAGGTTTTTTTTTGGGTGGGGGGGACTATCTGAGCAGGAAAAGTAAAATGATCTGTCATACTTCCTTTTATAATACAGCTGTGAAAATCAGTCTGGATTTTGCCATTTTCCAGGCTTGGGGATTTAAGGAATTTGGGCAACAAGCTCAAGCCCAAGTCTGTCCACACATATTAGGGCAATGGGCATCGAGCTACTTTATGTGACATCCAGGATCTATGAATCTCTCCTGCCCAAAGCTACTCCCTTCTCCATCTGCCTGGAAACTTAAAATTCCCCAAGTACAGCCTTTGATTGGATAAAAAACATCCACTCTGTTTAAATGTAGGGTTGTATTACCTGGGAGGGGTAAAATACATTGCCCTTAAATACTACTTAATAGAGGAATTGATTAGGATTGATTTCCTTAAAGAATAAGAGATACAAAAGCTTTAAGAAATAATAAAAGTTAACATATATTAAGTGCCAAGTAGCATGCTAATTGATTCAGATAAGATTCTCTCATTAATCCTCTGGATGTTCCTTTGAAGGAAGGTACTGATATAATTCCATTTTGATGATGAGAAAACGAAGGCACAAAGAAGTTTAGACA
The DNA here is from genome assembly GCF_047675955.1 of Chlorocebus sabaeus. NCBI lineage: Eukaryota > Metazoa > Chordata > Mammalia > Primates > Cercopithecidae > Chlorocebus > Chlorocebus sabaeus. Next base: position 52,081,912 of record NC_132928.1, read on the forward strand.
GTTGCCCATGATCAATTTGCCAATGAAGAGTGGAGCTGATATTTAGAAGGATGCAGGGAACAGGGACTATAGAGAGGAGATGGGACCTATGCAAAACAGAGGGGCTCCAAAGACAAAACACATAAACCCCTCTGCCTTCATCTTTTAAAAGGAGTAGGCTCTGGTTTTCCCACTTTATGGTAAGATAATGTATACCTAAAATTCTGTGATTCTACAACTCCATTAGGGAGCAAGGTCCTAGGAAAATGAATTAGAAGTTGGGTGTATTCTAGTGAGGGAGGAGGAGATGGAGAAAGTGAGTTTAGAGGCTGGGGCATGATCTCTGACTTTGGAAAGCGTGGGAGGCCCAGAGCAGCTATAGGGCACCTTGTGGTGGCCTGGTTCCACTCTCCCATTAGGGCCCTAAATATTTTACTGCTTTCTAAATGAAACCCCCTCCCATAAACATAGGAAAGACTCTGTTATCATCATACACGTTTACCATCATACACACTAAAATATCTCTAAGGCCCTGTGCATTTGTAAACCTGTTATCTTTTTGGGGTCCAGAGAGAAGGCAGCCTATGGATGTCTGTGTAGGAGCAGAGAGTAGGCTTGTTGGGCAAGATGGGGGACCCAGGTTGGGGATGGGGCTGGTGGTAAGCCAGGTGTGAAGAAGGGGCTTGATGGGAGACGTCAGCAGAGCTGTCCTTCCTTCTTTTGGTAGCTTAGTAAGAATTTAGCTCAGTTGAATTAGCTCAGTGGCAGGATAAATTGACACTAGCTGCTGATCTCTTCAATCCTAAAGCTCTCATTGTCATACAGTCAACTAGATGTTCCTCAGCCCCCTTTTTCTATAAATATTTAGAACATCATAGAGCAGGTTCTTTCTGTTGGTGTCCTTTCTACAATCTATCTAGCTGTGCTCAACCCGGAAACCCCTATCCAGAAGGCAAACGGATTAGAGCTTGTGTAGGCCACTGCTCTGCCCATGAGCTTCTCAAAAGAGATCTTATTTTATTTCACATTTATGTCATGTAGCAAAAATGATGGTTGTTCTTATGTCTCCTTTGCAGGTCTGGGCAATGGTGAACCAGGTGAATAGTGCTGGGAAGGGATCATCTAGAATTGAGGAACAGAGTGTTTGGTGGAGAGCAGGCACAGACACCATTTGAAGGTGTCTGTAGTTACCAGCTATCATAACTGGAATCAGTCCTGAATTTGTAGAGGCAGTCTGGATGGTGCCCAGGAAGAAATAATCACTGAGTAACCATGAGGCAGAACACAAGCCAATTCTTGGAAATTAAAAGTCTAGAAACTCAGGTTAAAGCACACGGGCAATAGGAGTTGGAAAACAGAGATAAGCAGGTGAGGATACATACACAGCACGAGAGGCGAGAAGTAACTAGAAAGAAAACAACCCCCTAGTGTGTGATGTGCATGCACTGACCTATCCAGGACGACTTCACCATGTCCAGGGCAGGATTAGATATGGGAAGGCAGGGATTCTTGGCGAGGGCTGAGTATACTTACAAAGTGGAGCAGAGGATGGGGAAGCCCGTCTAGAAAGGTAACCGAACTAGACAGAACCAGGATCATTCAGGCTGACATTGCCAGAAAGGCCAGAAAAAGGTCACCTGGGCTGACCTGGCTGGGCATGGCCTACATAATCTAGGCCGGACTCTTAGATGTATTGCAGACAGTCATAGGCACAGAGAATGGGAGGTAGTATTATCTAGGGTCAGCTAACAGAGGATTGAAAGGTTAGCAAATTTTCAAGAGAGCAAAGAAGGTTCAAGCCAGATCAATCTGTAAAATACCTAGGGGAGCCTAATTAGACAGGGGTCCCTTGCTGAATGAGGCTGACTCTTATGGCATCTCCTGAAAACCCAGTTATCCCTGCTTCAGAGTTTAGTCTAAAGCATTAAAGGATCTCAGCTGGTTAGGGAAGCTCTGTGTTCTTGGGGAGAGGGAGGTACTGGCCATCGTTTACCTTGACATATCAAAATCTGAATTCTGAGTCAGGGCATGGTCCTAGAGTGGGGTTTTGTTGGGATATTTATTAGTGGGGCCTTTTGGGGCCACATGCTGGGAGGGTGGTCGTCATTCTGTAGGGACTCATCTTCTCAGCTTGAGTCTTCTTTAATACATAGTGCCTTTCTATCTTTCTAGAGCAGAAGCAATAATCCAGTCACACAAGCCCCGAGGAAAGTAATAATACTGATTTGTTTATTTATTGAGTCCTTTACTCGTTCATTCAATGAATGTTGATTAAGAATCTACCAGAGGATGGGGACAAGGGAAGGGATAGCATTAGGAGAAGTACCTAATGTAGATGATGGGTTGATGGGTGCAGAAAAGCACCATGGCACATGGCACATGTATATCTATGTAACAAACCTGCACATTCTGCACATGTATCCAAAACTTAAAAAAAACTTTGAATAGTGAAAAAAAAAAAAAAGAATTTACGAGGTTGATGCTCTGGATACAATGGTGAACTAATTAGACACCATCCCTGTCCTCTGAGTACATTATAGGGAGGTGGGCAAGACCAAGAAGTAAACAGCCATTGTATTAAAGTGTAATTAGTGATATAACAGAACTATACATGGGTGCCTATGGGACTACAGGCAAAAGGTATCTAACCTTGACCTGGAGGGTCAGGGGAGGCTCTAGGAGGTGGTCAGTCTTGGTCTGCAGAACTCCTCCTGATGGCCTGTCTCCCTCATTCATTCTGGCACAGGATTCTCTACTGCTTTTGAAATGAAACCCCCTTTTGTAAACATAGGAAAGACTGTTATCATCATACACATTTACCTGAAACACACTAATGTATTATCTCTAAGGCTCTGTGCATTTGTAAACCTTTTATCTCTAATTGTAGAATGAAAGATTATTTCCTGTTCAAAGGAATTTCATGCTTCAGCAAATAGATATAATGGGCACCTTTTCTATATATATATATTTAAATTGTGAGCAGGTGAGTATGCTGCATGGAAAGTGAACACATAAAGTGTGATTGCAAGAGACTGAGAACTGTTTCTCTATATACTCTAACACACCATCAAAATCAAATGACCAGTCCTAGACTGGAAGAAATATTTGAAGCACATGTAATAGATAAAGGGATTCTCTTCTCAATGCATAGAGGCCATTTAAAAATCATTAAAGAAAAAGAAAAACAACCACGAAGAAATATTGGCAAAGGACTTAAAAAGACAACAGAGTCCTGTTTCTTTAGTCTTTTTACTCGCACAACTTGTACATGAAGAAAGTTCAAAATTGTTATGGAAAATTTACAAGAAAGTTAACTTGGCATATTGTAGTGATAGACATATTATTGTGTTGCATGATAATTGGACTTAATTTGCATGAAGCCTGTAATATTACTTTTAGCTAGCCAAAGATTCAGTTCTTTTTCTAACTTAAAGTTTCTTGGTAATACTAATTACTGTCAAATATATCAATTTCCCCTCAACACATGCTCTTGCACACACAGGCACACTCTTGTACGCACACACTCACCTTTGCAGGGAAAGTGAAAAATGTCATTGCTCATGTTCCCACACTTCTGCCATCTCTACCCCGTGCCCTTCACCTACGACTGCTGCTCCCTCTGTGATCGTCTAAGGCTGCCCTACATTTGGAGCGATGTTGTTGAGCAATAGAAAGTTTCCAGCACCTTTTCTCCTCTCACATTCCCAGGTGTCCCTTTGATAATGAACCCAAGACAGAAGTCTGTGCATTAAGGGAGGGGAAAACCTTTCTACATAGAAAGTAGCAGTTATGTGGAGGGCATTGGTGAACAAGCACAAACTTGTTAGTGTTGGAGGAGAGAGAAAGAGACAGAAGGACTGGACCGGGTAGTGCCAGGGTCTCAAGATGGTAGGAGAGAATCCCAGAAGACCCAGGGAAGGTAGAGGGCTCAGATACCTCTGACTCCAGACCTAGGTGCCACAGTGCAAGACACCAGCAATTCCAGGACTTTTCCCCCTGCAACCATTGCAGAAAAGGATGTCTGAGGGAGCAGTCCAGGTACATTCATCTGAGGACAGCCAGATGAGAAAGAGAAAAGAACTCTCACAGTTCTTTCTGACTCATGTCTTCCATTCTGACCTTTGTCCCTCTGGGCCCACCAAGTCTTAGCCTGATGCTTAGGAGACCTGGGAGGCTCTCTGCCCTGCACATTGCTTAGTTGATGCATGAAATTTCTTTCATGGGAGATAAAATCCTTAATTCTACAATTAAAGATAAGAGGCTTAAAACTGTCTGGGGGAACGAATGCATTCTTATAAAGGTGTTTTTGTCAAGTTGTAAAAGACTTAGAATTATGGCATCCTCTTCTGTTTTGATGGAGAAGCAATGAGAAGGCAGAAGAACCCAGAGCCCGAGACCAGAAAGAGGCCATCAGGGTGATTGTTACCCTGGAATCACAATGACTTTTCGTGGGTCTGGAACAAGTGGAAATGCCTGAGGCCCAGGGGCCTTCTGGCTCATATTGTAAGAGTGCTGCTGAGCCAAGCCAGAGCAGTAGGTGAGGGGAAGTGTGGGTGGAAGGTAGTGCTAGGCGATGCTTACTAACAAGCCCTGGGCCTCCCACCCTCCTGAGAATCCATATACACCTCTCAGGGCAAGTAGACACTCTTACAGTCACAAGGTTGTAAGTTAGTGGGAATCTCGTTCTACCATTGTTTCTTCTTCTCAGCACAGTTGTTGGTCTCTGAATTTTCTTCTCTCTCTCTCTCTTTTTTTTCCTGAGACAGTCTCGCTCTGTCACCCAGGCTGGAGTACAGTGGTGCAGTCTCAACTCACTGTAACCTCTGCCTCCTGTGTTCAAGTGATTCTCCTGCCTCAGCATCCCAAGTAGCTGACAGTACAGGTGCCTACCACCATGCTTGGATAATTTTTATATTTTTAGTCGAGCTGGCGTTTTGCTGTGTTGGCCAGGCTGGTCTCAAACCCCTTACCTCAGGTGATCTGCCTGCTTTGGCCTCCCAAAGTGCTGGGATTATAGGCACGAGCCTAGCCTGCATTTTCTTGTGAAGACAGCTAGGCAGGAGTGAACATAGAGCTCTTGGGGGTGTGGAGCCAACTGCTAGATGTAATGGCCAAGATCAGTTTTTCTGTAATGAAAGTTGTCCTTCATATAGCTAGCCCCCTCTTTGTTCGTGGCCCACCCTTGATGTTTTATAGTCCTGTAATTACAAAGGGGCTGAAACATTGTTTGGGTATGTGTGAGAACAGGTTATTTTGTCTGTGTAATAGTTGGTACCAATGTTATTAAACAGAAGTGACCAGACTTAAGAAACAAAAATTGGAGAGTTGAAAAGGTTAATGAGAGAGTCGTAAAGAAGCTGGTGGACTGCAAACATTGCTTCCCGCTGAGATTATTTAGAAATTTGGAACCTATATGAGTCCCTGGAGGGAAAAGGGGATATTACATGCACAGATATTTTATTTATTGTTTTCTCTACAAACAGTAAGTAATAAACAGATGAAACTACAAGGTTATAGAATTGCATTACCTTTTGGCTTTGGCCAAGTAAAACTTTAATTTTCTAAGTAGAGATAACAGACAGCTCCTGTTACTCTGAGGCAGGGGAAGGGCTGCTGTAAAATCTTTACATAAAGGGATTGGTTCTGGGCTTTAGTGGCTCCTGGGGAATAATGCACAGAGGGCTGAATGATCTAGGGGAGAATGCTATGGATTAAGGGTAAGCTCCCTCCCAGAAGCAGGCCAGTCAGAGTTACAGAGATACCTGCACATGAACTGAACATTTTGAATTCCAGTAGTAGAACATGGCTTATGTCCCCTTTCCCGCTCTTCATGCCCAGCCCCTTAGCTCAAATTGAAAGTTCAAAAGGTGGATAGATCAATGCTTGATTTTCTCCTAGCATTTATGTCCTGCAGAGTCTGGGGTCAGCTGGTTGTGGCTATGGGGGAGAGGACACTAATGATTATTATATGTGTAAATCAGGTTGCACTGAGCCATGTTGCAGTAATGAACAATCCTAAAAACCCAGTGGTTTGATAACAAAAGTTTATTTCTTGCTCCTGCAAAATTCACTGTGGTTCCAGCAGTTCTCCAGGTAGCTGCCCTCCATGCAGTCAGTCATTGATCCAGCTGCTTCGGTCTTTTGGCCCTATTATCTCAACACGTGGCCTCTAAACTCTTCACCAAAGGGAAGGAGATAGGCTGGTGATTCTCACTGAAACTATTTGGACTCTGCTTAGAAGGGATATATTATTCACATATCATCCACCAGAAATAGTCACACGATTCTGCTGACTTCAAGGTGGTTAAATATTATAACCTCCTGTGTTCCCAGAAAGGAAAAGATTACTGCATATTGGTAAGGACTGGTGCTGTCTCCCATAGTGCTCCTCCTATGTGTTGATAATTTTAAAAACAAATGATATTGACTATTGATATTATTAATCCTATTTCTCACTCTAGAATACCAGGATTCAATGAAGTTGAGGAACTTGACAGTAAGCCACTGGGTCAATATTCAAAATTGATCTCTTTAACTCCCATACATATGGTGTTTGTTCATTTAATTTTTATCTCGGTGGCAAAGGTTAATCATATACATTATCACCATTCCATTGACGCAAATCAAGCCCCTGCTTTTTTGTTTTTATTTACTTATTTATTCCCTTCTATTTACATTATTCAGGCTCAGCCAACCTCCCTGTATCCCCTTAGGCAACTCCTCAAATATGTTTTATATACATAGTTTCTCTGTGCTCTTGTAAAATGCATGTTCATATTTGAATGGCCTATGCTCTCTCAACCATGGCATACCATTTCTCAAACTGCATTAATAATCTCTGGAAAATCCTTATAAAGATAGTGAAGGGGAGAGGGAAACATTGATCAGGTATGTGTGATCACTCTATACAGCTCAGGTAGAAGTCCCTGACTTCCAGTGTTCCCTGCAGTAGACGTGTGTGTGTGTGTGTGTGTGTGTCCCTTTTAGTAAGGTGCCAATTGCCTCCACCACATGTTTTTGCCCCTGCTAGTCATTATTTATCCTTAGATAGGGCAGTTAATTAGTCTCAGGACCTCAGTTTTGCCATCTATGAAATGAAGCCAAGGACAGCTACCTTGTACTGTGAAGGGATGTCTTGATGTTTAATTACTTTAGAAGCCAAACTGAAAAGAGACCCAGGATTTCCTTGGAGGCTAGGGCTTTGCAGATATAAACTCTTATCATCCTTATTTTCTTGGTGACAGGTTTATAGCCTGTGGGACTCACTTGGTACCTGTCACTTACCTTCCTCTTGATCCCTTGCTACAGAGCTATATTTGTCATTGCATCTCACGATCAAAAGAATGTATAAAATCATGCTCATGGGAGATGGTGCTGGAAACACATTGTTATCTCCAGGACACCATAGGTACTGGACTGCCTTTGGAAGAAGCAGGAGGCATTTTAGGAGAGGCTAAAGTCTAGTCTACTTAGTGGCCACCCAGTCTACATTGTTTAATTAGCATCTACTGTATGCAGTGGGTGTACAGCGTATAAAACAGTATTAAGAACTGTGAATATGTTTCTTGACATAGAGGGCCTCATTTGATTTATCTTTGCTAGCTGCTGGCTTCCCTGTCAGATTTCCTAAAACGCACTCTCCAATACTCTCAGTTGGCTCATTTTTTCCCCCTTAAATCTTTTATTACCTGCTATCTCATGTATTTGCCTAATTGCTATCTATGTCTCCCTTGCAGACCCTATGACAACAAACAACTAGACAACAACAACTAGACAACAAACAACTAGAATGTAAGCTTCACGAGAGCAGGGACTTTGTGTTATTTACTGTTAATTTCTCAGTGCTTAGCACCGTGCTGGAAACACAGTAGGACACGTTCATTGACTGAATGGCTGGCAGGTACCCTTGAACACTGCCTTGTATGTGTATCTATACTATGAATGTGTGTCTTTGAGTTGTAACGGTGAAAAGAGGATATCTTAAAAAATAACGCCCACATCTTGCTTTTAAGAAATAGCATAGTTAGGGAGACAAGGCTAAAGTGCACGAGATGAAACTCCATAGTTCTCCCAAGTGATTCTAATTGTATTCATTGTACTGTGCCTTCTAAAATCCCCTTGTGCACTGTGTGAGCAGGCTATTTTTCTTTATTCTCTTTCTTAAATGGAGACACTGCTCTAGCAGTTAATAGCCATGGTATTTCACTTCTGAGTTGTCTGGCGCCTAGTAGTGTGGTGAAGTGATCCCTGCGTTAAGCTTATCAATATCCATTTGGTGCATTTGTCTTTTAGACTGGCTCTTTCTCAGCCTGCCCCAACTACTCTTTAATCCTGTAAGTCATTTTAATCTGAGATGCTCTGCAGATGAAAGTTATACCGCATATGCCATATAAATTAATATTATGATGCTAAGACCATTCCATTTGTCTAGGGATTTGCAATGATTTACTTTTTATGGGTAAAGTTTTATTCAACTCTTAACAGTGAAACATAAAACTGTTACAATTGTAATGAAATCTATAAAAACACAGGGTAGTCTTGGGTAAAATGTCTCCTTGGGAGATGATGATACCTCTGGGAACAAATTGAAGAATGCTTTCATTTGTTATTCTCAAAGGTACTCCTGGCAAATTCTGGGTGATCCCAGATCGGGGCCCTGAAACAGCCTTGTATATAACTGTGGTTCCTGAACTCCAATCTGAGTTTATCAAAATTTGAAACTCTCAGTGTTCACAGAGGGCCTAAAAAGGACATTAAAGAAAGATTAACTTGTTTCTAACCCCTTTGCCAAATATGGAACAGGTTGGGTGCCTCAGGAAGGGTTGCAGTAGGAAACAGATGGCAAAATCAGATTAGGATAACTTGAGAAGATTTTTATTCAAGGTACTATTTTCAAAGTTATGGGTGTAGGAGAACCATATGTGACGGCAGGACTCTGGAGCTGGCGAAGGTGGGGCTCCAGTACCACCCACAGGTCTAAAGTGGGTGGGGAGACCAAGTGGTTCCTGAAACCCTGGGACAAATAGGTCTTCTGGAGAGTTTCACTAGTTAAGATCTTTGGAAACACAGCCAGACCACAGCTACCTTTCAGGAAGGGAACTGGAGAAATTCCTCCTTTCCTCTGCTCTTTTGCCAGTGTTGCTGATTGGCTAAACTCAGATGCAAGCCAGAGGACAAATGGACCCATAGATGTTTTCTACTTAGGTCAGACTTGTGGGTCACAGAGAAGTTTGGGGCATAGTGAAGAGTGGATTTAGACGGGCTCAGCAGGGATAGGAAGGTTTCTTTTAAGAAGAGGAGACAGCTGGAGGAAAAGGTCAATGCCAGAATCTCAGCCTTTGCAGAGGTAAAGCTAACACTTCTTCAAGCTCTTATAAAACCCTGGCAATGCATGAGTCCACTGGAAGCTCTGAATAGGCAAAACCCAGTTATATAATTTTTGCTGCCTGCCTGGTTTTCTGAATGAGTTATGGCAAGACAGAACAGAAGGAGAAAGAGGAAGAAGAGCCCTGGAAAAGTTGGACTCCAAACCTAAGAGTCAGGCTCTTTTGATATTGCAATAGTCATTGGTGTCACAAATTTGACTGTAAATTAAAGTTTTTACTTTTTTACCTCCTTTAGACTTTAGGATTTCCAACCTTTATTTTGTTGTTTAGAGTTAAAGTAAGAAATATTTTTGGGCCATGGAAGGTGTTTATAATGTTGTCCCTGGCATGAATTATCATTTACTATGTCAATCTTCATCAGTCTCTCGTCAAAAGCAGTGATTACCTTCCCAGGATCTCAGAAAGGGTTTAGAGGAGTGAGAATAAGCAGGGTAGGGTTGGTGCTTCTCAGGGTCTCTAGCCTTGACGCAGAAAGTGGTCCAGAGGCCAAACAAGTATGTGAACCATTAATCAAAGCCAGAGTTTTCAAACGTTGATTATTTGTAATATGTAGATGGTTTTGCCTTGTATGTTTAACTGTCCTGCTTCATCTCCTCATTGTTTATCTCGCCTAAGAAAGCCATATGACACATGCACATATGCAATTCCCTTTGTTTTTTTCTAAGATGGAGTTTCACTCTTGTTGCCCAGGTTGGAGTGCAGTGGCACAATCTCAGCTTATTGCAAGCTCCGCCTCCTGGGTTCAAGAGATTCTCCTGCCTCAGCCTCCAGAGTAGCTGGGATTACAGGCATGTGCCACCATGTCCAGCTAATTTTTTGTATTTTCAGTAGAGACAGGTTTCATCATGTTTGCCAGGCTGGTCTCAAACTCCTGACCTCAGGTGATCAGCCTCCCAAAGTGATGGGATTACAGGTGTCAACTACCATGCCTGGCTGCAAATATGCAATTCTCCTTTCTTTCTTTTTTCTTTTTTGTAGAATGATTTATTTTCCTGTGGGTAAGATTGCAGTGTCAAATGCTAGTTCTAAGTTCTTTTTTTTTTTTAATTATACTTTATGTTCTAGGGTACATGTGCACAACGTGCAGTTTTGTTACTTATGTATACATGTGCCATGTCGGTGTGCTGTACCCATTAACTCATCATAAAAAAGGATGAATTCATGTCCTTTGTAGGGACATGGATGCAGCTGGAAACCATCATTCTCAGCAAACTATCGCAAGAACAGAAAACCAAACACCGCATGTTCTCACTCATAGGTGGGAATTGAACAATGAGATCACTTGGACACAGGAAGGGGAACGTCACACACGGGGCCTGTTGTGGGGTGGGAGGCGGGGAGGGACAGCATTAGGAGATATACCTAATGTGAATGACGAGTTAATGGGTGCAGCAATTCTTACTTCTTTATTTTTGAAATCTGTTGATGGATGTTGAGTTACTTATACCACTCAGTTAATGACATGTTCTTACCATTAGTCCGTGTAAGATTGGCTACTCATTCAGTCATTCGCTTTTGTTCCATTTCCTTCCTTGTTCCTATATGCAACCATTCTAATGTCAAATGTGCATCCTCTTGTTTGGATGTATTATCTTAAAAAGTAAATTATTGTTTTGTGTGTGTATATATATATATATTCAACTTACATAAATTGTATTCTATTATGTACTTATCAGCACTGTGTTTTCAGATATATCCATGTTATTATGTGTACACATAGACTATTGCTTTTAACTAATTCCTTTCATTTAGGAAAATATCACGTTAATGATATTAACTCCTTAATGAATATCGCATTGATGGTTTTTTGCCATAGTTTGCCTATTCACTCTCTTATTTATGGCCCCCTGGATGATCTCCAACTGCTTACTATCTGAAGTTATACCTCAGGTGAATATTTCTGCCCAGTGCTCAAGGGTTTTTATAATTCCATATCATCACTAATACCTTGCTTTAACCAGCTTTCTAATTCTTGCCACTTTAATTGATGTAAAGTGATGTCTCATTGTGGCTTTAATTTACAATCCTGTGATTACTAATAATTTTGAACATTTCTTCATATATTTCATAGCCATTTAGGTTTCCTTTTCTGTGAATTGCATGTTCCTATTCTTTGCTCATTTGCAAACTGATGTTTCTGTTTTTTTTTTTTTTTAAATGTTTACTTTTAGGAATTTCTTGTATATGCCAGATGATTTTTAAGAAGTCTGTGTTCACAGCTAGGCACATAGATAATTCTCCTACAGTTTTTTCTGCTTAACTTTATAAAAATACCTTTTATGTTTAGCTCTTTAATCCATCTACTTTTCAGCTTTGTATATGGCATTAAATAGATACCCAGTTTTACTTTTCTTCATGTAATGAGCTAGTTTCCCCAGCCCTACTCCCTAAATAACAATTGTTTCCACTTTGATATGGGGTGCCATCATTATCCTACATTAAGTCCTCATACATACACGTCTCCCTTTCTGAACTATGGCTGTTCTCAATGGGACAATGCTGTTCCATGGTCCATATTTTGTTTTTGTGCCAGTATCACCTTGCTTTCATTGCTATGGATCCACTACTATTTTTAAGTAGATCTTTACTTTTCCGTATAAAACTTTCAAATGAGTTTATTGAATTCCTCTAAATTCTAACTGATATTTTAAATGAGATTGTATTGAAGTTATAAATTAATTTGGGGGAGAAATGACATCTTCATGATACTAAAATCCTATTGACTTTTACAAATTGATCTTGTATCTTCCAAACTTGCTGAATTTTCTTTTTCATCTGGCTGCAAATAATGATAGTTTTATCTCTTTCTTGGAAAACATTATTTCTCTTATGTCTTCCTTTCTTTCCTTATAGTTTTGGCCATGACCTCCAGTACCATGTTAAATAGGAGTAGTGCTAATGATGATTTCCTTTTCTTGCTCCCGATTTTATAGGGAAAGCACCTGAAATTTTTCATTAAATACAATGTTGCTATAGGTTTTTGTTATATTACCTTTAAAAAGTTAGAAAAATTGACTACTGTATTCCTGCTTTCCTAAATGTGTTTTTAAAAATCACCATAAATTAGGGGTGATTTGTCAAATACTGCTTTTGCATCAATTGAAAGAATCGTATCTTTGATTACTGTCATAAATTTCATTCATAAATTTCTCCAATTTTGAATCCATTTTTAAAATACCAAAATAACGTACACATGATCATTTACTTCACTTTTTCTTATGCAAAATTAAATAAAAAGTACAGAGAATAACATGATTATCTCCTATGTGTCTAACACTTAACTTTAACAATTATTAACTTCTGGCCCATCTTGTTTCACCTATTGCTCCTCCTTCACATCCCCCCAGACTGAATCATTTGAAAGAAATTCCAGACATTTTATCATTTCATCAAGAAAAACTTCATTATGTATCTCTCAAAGATAAGATCTTTAAAATCACTTAATCACTGTATCATTATGATGCATTTATATTTAATCACTTAGCTGAAACTTTATATAGAATTTTTCATCTCATTTAACATGATTTGGGCCTGTAATTTTAATTTCTTATGTTGTTTTTACTTGGCTTTAAAGAAAATATTTATTATTGTTGCCTCATGAAATTAACCTGGTGGTTCTTGCTTTTCTAGTCTCTTGAAAATTTTATATAGTTTAGGAAATAGCTAATCCTTGGAATTTGGCAGAATTCATCTCTAAAACAATCTGAATATGAGAGTTATAGATTTTTTTGAATGGGAGATCTTTAACTCAGATTTTTCTTTTTAAAAGTGTCTACTGGCCATGTTCTCAGTTTCTTCACATTTTGGCACTTTACATTTTCTATTCTTAGGTCTTCTAGGCCTCAAAGTTATTAATATGCAGTCATTCACAGTATTCTCTTTTGAATCTTTGTTGATTTCATAATTTGTTTCCCCTCCCCCTATATTTTATGTATTTGTATGTTTTCTATGATCAGTTTTGCCAGAGGTCTCTTTCTCTTGCTAATCTGTTCAAGGAACCAACTTGAACAATGAACAATAAACTTTCCCAAGAGATGTAACTCCTTTTATTTTGCCAATCTCTTGCAGCACTTCTGCTTTTATTCTTATTTGAATATATCCTTCAAGAGTGTTTTTAGTGTGGATTTTTGCATGTCAAACCTCTTGACAGCTTGTTTAGTTAAACATGTTTTTATTATATCCTCATATTTCAATGATAATCAACTTCTATGTTTGAAGTAATTTTTCCTTCAATATTTTAAAATTATACTTCATTATCTTTTAAAATTTTTTCCATTATCATCTTGCTTTTAGTGTTCTTGAATATTCTAGTGATAGCCTGACTCTTATTACTTCACAGGGGACTCTTTTCCCCTCAAAATGGACTGTATTCCTGCTTTAAGTATTTTTTCTTTTCTTTCATATTTTAAAATTTTATTATAATGTTGATCAGTGTAGAATTTTCCTTATCTCCCCTACTTGGTCTCTAAGAGACTTTTCATTCTGAAATAGTCTATCATTCTTTAATTCTAGAATATTTATCTTCATTATTTCTTTAAATATTTTCTCCTTTTCTCTTCTCCATCCTATTCCTTCAGAGATCCTTTTAACTGGATGCCAGTGCTTCTACTTTTTCCTCCAAATCTCTTAGCTTGTAAATTTTTCTCGTATTATATTTTCTGTCTCTGTATTCTTTCCAGCCACTTTTAGGAAGAGTTTCTTATTCTGATCTTCCAATTCACTAAATCCTTCTTTAGCTCTATTCCATCCTGTTATTTATCACATGTATTGTGTTCTTTATTTCAACTCCACATTTTTGGCATCTAATATTTCACTTACTTCTAAGATTTCTTATTCTTGTTTTATTTTACTAGTATCTTCCCATGTATCCTTAAGCATAGTTACCATACTGATGTCATATTCCTTTTTCATTTTATTTGTCCAAATGGTTCTGCTTCAGATGGTGTATGATATTCTGTTTTTGTCTTCCTTTACTAGACTTTAGTTTTATTTGGGTTTGTAAGCTCATGTTCTTTTGTGGGTATCAGCTACTCTGTCTGGTAATGTTTGCTAGGAAAGGCCAAATTTCAGACTCTAGTCTCTATTTCTTTAGATATTTAAAACAATGAGAAGCATTGAGCACCAGAGCATAGAGACAAAGGCAACATAAAAACACTTTGTATCATTCCCTTTCCCTACCTCTCCCCTGGTCAATTCCTCTGGTCAGGGTTTCTCCTTTAAATTAAAATATTGGGGAGAAAGAACACTAGGATGAGGCAGTCTTCACACATTGTAATTCCCCCAGGAGTGACAGTCTGCAGGAGGAGTGTGCTTGGGTCAGGATACTGAAGGACCAGGCCCACCACTCATAACTGTGCAGATGGTCTCTACTCATGAGCAAGGGGGGCGGGGAACAGGCACTGCCATTCACCTCCATTCCCAAGCGGTGCACCCTGGTGTGAGGTTTCACCTATCTGGAGGTAGGGATGCCTTTCTTAATGTACACTGCGTGACCATATGCTTTCGTGGTGGCCTTCCAAAAGTTCCTAGTCAGGTGCACCTGCATTCAGCAGCTCCTCACTCCAGCATGCATCTGCATTGACAGGTTTCAGCTTCCGCCAAGAAATTCACATGCTTTCTATTAGCTTTAGAAATACATATTTCCCTTCTGCTTCTTATATTCTTAAATTTCATGAAAGGGTCAACAGATTCTAGGTCATGATCTCCATAAAACTCAGAAGCCTAAATATATGTCTTTAAAAACCTTATTTCATGTGACTTTTGCCTTGAAAATAACACTCAGCAATTTCCTGAAGACCTTTAAGGGAAATGAAAGAGAATTGGATGTCCCAAATGAGAATTGGTTGGGAATCCTGGAATTAGAGGTAAAGTGGGGGAAGATGAAAGGACACCAACTGTCTAGATGACAGGACTCAGAAACCGCAACTCCATCCCCATCCAGTCAATTATTCTCTCTAACATCAGGTTTCATTGTCTACGAACTGGGAATAGTAATACATATTCCATTTCCCTGGCATGGTTGTTGTGCTGCTCAAATGGGATAATATCTGTGGAAGACACTCTGTACACCTTTACATGCAGGAAGAGAGAAAGCGGTAATATTTAACATGAACCAAAGAGCATTTGAAATGATATTAGCTCTCATGAGATGGGATGTTCTTTGGCTGGGAAGGTGGTAATCCCTCCCCTTGGTGACCTCAGTGAATTTCAGACAGATCTTCAAAGCAGATCAGGTCTCTGAAGCATAGAGTGGTGAAAATATTCCAAGTTCTCTGACCTCCCTAGGCTGGGGAAGGTTGGCATCAAGGACAGAAGCTTTCAATTGCATTGAACATAGCCTGGACAGGTTCCAAGTGGGTAATTACTTTATGCTTACTTACAATTTCCCCTTCAGCTTCGAAGGGATAAAGCATCCCTCTCTGGCCGGACTAACGGGGCTATTCAGTGTTGCTAGGCAGATGTTGAACAGCTGCCCCAGTCACTTACCTCAGCAGAGACTGCATTTTAGTAATGAAGTCAGGGCTCAAATTGGGCAAGACAGTAGCACATTTCTTTGATTAGTGTGCAGGACAAATGTGGCCTCTCTTTGAACAGAAGGGAGGGCATGTAGCACATTTTTTTCCTTATTCCCTTCAGGAGCAGGCGTAAAGTGAGCAGATTCTTTGAGAGCCAGCTTTGAGAGGTGCTCTGATATGAATCTAATTGAGAAAAATATGTTAATTTTATCATGATCAATAACGATAGCAGTTACTCTTCAATTATGAAAAAAAGCTTTTGAAAAGTGGAGTGCAAAAAAAAAATTTCATCGAATGAGTTGTGGCCTCTGAATGTCTTATGTTATAAGACTGAGGGTGTGTATAGTCAGAAAAATAACCTTCAATAAGGCAGGGTCTGGGCAATGAGAGATTTCCCGTGACTCCAGATCAGAAATTTATTTTAAGGGGTCTTGAATATGCTGATCCATCTGCCTGTCTACCACCCCTCTTTTACCTACTGCCCAGTTAGCAGTGACTTTGGCCTAGGAACTTAACTTTTCTGAGTCTTGGGTTCTTTCATCCATAAAATAGGAATAACTTTGGTGTCTACCTTACAGGGCTTTTGTGAGGAATAAGGAAGATAATATTTCTAGCCCATGAAAAGATCTCAATAAATATGAATAATTATTACTATTTTTATTATGATTACTCATCTTTCAGGTCTCAACTTAAATATCACTTTTTTCCAACCACTTCTGCCCCTATTCTAAGACCAGGTTAAGTGAATGGTTTTATGCTTCCCTAGAATATTCTCTATTCTCTATAAAAGGACATATATAATGTTTTTAGTATGTATTAGTTTTTCTGCACTATTGTAATTGTTTTCCATGTATAAATTATTACCTTATTTTAAAATTAAGGGAACTTAGGTGCAGAAAATTTATATAACTCATAAGGGTTGGGATTTGAATGTAGATAATTTGACTGCAAAGCTCATATTCTTAAGTATAGCATTTATCATATTTGATGGTGATTGTTTATGCAGCGGTCTTTTGTCTGCTAGACAGTAAGCTCTGGGTAGCTAGTAGCCCCTTATCCTTTTCAAAACCACTGCCAATATATGTGTTGTCTTCGTCTCTCCAACACCTGTTGATGCCCACAACTTTCTACATTTTGTCTCTCCATTTCACCCCTACCAATAATAACATCTTTCTCCATGTTCTTGACTTTTAGTCTGATCTCTATTTTAAGGTTGGTTGAATATTGCCCTTGTGGACACCCTACATTTGCTCTCATCCTCTGACCATCCGTCACACAATATGCATCAGTCAGAGATTTTGAATCCAAGCAATAGAAACAGTCTCTGACAATTTTAAGCAGAAAGGGCATACACTAGAAGGATCTGAAGAGCTCAGAGAATCAATGAGAATATCAGACCCAGGCTTAAAAAATGAGAAGGAATCAAGGATCCTCTTACTCCCACTGTAGCCTCCACCAGTTCCCACATCCTTGTTCTATGTTTTCAGTATTGAAACCCTGGAATCTGAGTGGCTTAGCTTAGGGCCCAATGCCCACTTTCTAGGATTGCAAGATATGGGAGGAACCAGGATCTGGCTCCTGTCAGCTTCTGTAATGGAAGATGGTAGTAGAAGGGAGATACTTGGAATCACCCATGTCCAAGACCACATCACACAGGTGGAAGGGTATTTCTTCATAAGGAAAGGGGATGGATGCTTGACAGCAAAAAATTAGCAATTTTCTAATGCACATTTTAATTGTTACCTCTGGATCACCCCATCAATTTGTGTAATTTTTCCTCATGCCAAGTCTTTTGTTCCTTTTGATCTCTACACCATCCTCCCCTATTGAGGCCTTCCTGGCTCCCTAGGCTAGGCATAGACCTTGAGAACTGGGGGCAGAGAATGCCTATGGATTATAACAATGATCCCATCTTACTTAAAGCATGCTGTTCTGGCTCTCAGTGAGCATACCTCCCCTGGCTTACTCCCCAATCCCCCCTGAGACATCCTTACAGCCTGCTCCTATGTTACAGACCCTTGACCATGTCAATGCCTTTACCTCCCTTTCTACTCCCACTCATTCTATCAATTTTTAAAACTTGCTACTTTTCCTTTCTTTCAGTGTCATAGCCTATGCCTCTCTTTTCAGAAATGTCTTGGTATCAACCTACTGCTCAGTGGTCTTCATTTCTATTTGCTGTTTTGATTAATTTAACTCTAGGCCCAGTTCAGGAGTCTTATGTGGCTTCACTCTGGCCAACGAACTGCCCTGGGATTCCTCATCCAAATCTATCTGGATCTTGCCTAGAGCCTGGATGTTGTTGCTGGTTCAGTCCTTTTGGAATTTCCAGAGCTCATGCTGATGTGGTAGAAGCAATTAATGTAATCTGACCTCCGTGACTAACTAGAACAGAGGCTCCAGATTTGTCATATTCTTAAGTCCCAGTTACCTGTCTGTCCTAATAAATGGCCTACTCTATTTTTTTCTTCAAGAACTACTCTTCAGGCTGAACCTCAACTCTGGTGTAAGATTTTGACTTGTTCCCTCTGTACCAGTCCTGCTTTGGTAACACCTCTTCAGGACTGCAAGCCTGTCTTGTGTTAGAGTCCTGATACTGACTTTGAGTTCCACTGGCTGTTATACAATTCTAAGGTGACACCTACTTGTCTGTTGATGCCAAAAGCCAGCCATACCTTAAAATGCTGTGGGAAGAAATTGGCTGCAATTGTGAACAGCTCAGTAAGAATATAACAAAATAATCTTGGATATTGTACAATGGCCAGTGAACTGCACTGGGTTAGGCCTCTGATACCTGTCTCCATTTTGCGTTTGCTCCTTAGCTTCTGTTCCAGGCTTCACTACTCATCCTGAGCACTCTTTGATTGAGTGTTCAGCATTTCTCTCATGTCCCCTGAAATCTGACTCAACACTCCCCTGGGTTTCATTCTTCCTTCTTTCTCCCACTACTCTATCCTCAGATGCACTTGAACATGCCTGTGCCTTTGCTGTAAGTGTTCTTCATCAGCCTGCCTGGGAGAAACCAGCTGCATCATAGTGGACGATTTTATATCAGGTGCCCCTCGTGTATCTACTCAGAATACAAAGTCATCTGACATAGACCATATTCCAAGCAAGGACACTTCCTCTAAAGCTTCTCCACTCTCCTTAAGTTTTCTTTTCTTTCTTTTTTTTTTTTTTTCAACCTTAGCAGTCCTCTTGACCTCTCAGCAAATGGTCTTGCTTTGTGCTTTTCTGAACCTGTGGAAGTCACCTGGAAGTTTTTTGTTCACTGCCTGCTCCTTCAAAGTTTCTACTTTCATTCTCCTCTATCTTAGAGTAGTTACCCTTCCTGAAACTTGCTCCTGGACCCAATAGTTAGAGTTGGTTCGTATCTCCTCTTTCAAGATAATGAAAGGCGTTCTGCTTTTTCTGGCCATTTTGAATCTCTCTCCCTCTCTGTGGGATTCTTCCCATCTGCTTTTAAATCAGCTTGATCTATTGTCTTCAAAAGAATGGCCCTCTGTTTTCTCCTTGCCAAACTTCTTGAATATGTGGACTCCACCCACGGACTCCATATCCTGGGCTTCCTCACCACTGTTTCACTTTGAATACCCTGCAATCTGGCTTCTGTTGTCACTAAATTCTAAAGTTTCTCTCTCAGAGTTCACTGTTAATTGTGAAAACAGAAAGGCTTAGTCTCACATTTTATGTGGTTTATCCTATCAGTAACATTGGTACTGTTAAAATAGTCGATCTTATCTTTCTTGATTGAAATTATTTTCTCTTTCATATGGCCATCTTATTTTTATTGAATGTTTGCAGTGCTATTTAGCTTTTCTTACATGTTTCCCTCTTCTTTCCGGCTAGACTTTAGTTCTTTGAGGATGGGAGCTGTATGTAATAGATATACATTGTTGTTTCAAGAACACCTAGTATCATGCTATATACCTAAGAGATATATGATAATATTTTCTAAATGAAGAAATAACACTATTTAGAGCAATTCACTCATGCAATCACTCACTTACTGATGAAAAAATTCTTATGTCACCTCTCTGTAGATTCTGTTATATGCTGTGATGCAGCTCAAAAGACATGAATAGTTCCTGCTTTCAGAGAATTTATAGTCCAGTGGATTTCTGCACTATAGACCCTTTGTGGTTGCCAGAAATATGTCACAGGAAAGGGGTCCCAATCCAGATCCCAAGAGAGGGTTCTTGGATCTCATGCAAGAATGAATTCAGGGCAGGTCTGTCATGCAAAGTAAAAGTAAGTTTATTAAGAAAGTAAAGTGGTGAAAGAACAGCTACTCCACAGAGTAGGATGTTCCAAAAGTAAGAGGAGGAATGCATCCACCCTAGGTACAATACTTGTATATATGGGGAGATGTGCTCTGCTATAAGGGTTTGTGATAAAGGATTAATTATCTTGATTACTATATTTTGTGAGAATCGATATTATTATCTTTAAAGCAAAATTAAGAATGCCTTTGTTCTCCAGGTATTGGGATATCTGGAAATTCCCAAGTCTGGGTATGTTTAGTAAACATTATTAATTTGTTCCCCTAACTGTAAACATCTAGAGGCTAGGAATGCCTACACTTCTGAGAATGCAGCCCAGCAAGTCTCAGTCTCATTTTCCCAGCCCTCACTCAAAAATGGAGTTGCTCTGGTTCAACCGCTTCTGACACTATGATGGGGAAGCACTTAACTGGAGGCATGGAGGTCAGGAAAGGTTTCCTGGAAGAAATATTATGTAAGAATTTGCAAGGCAAAGAGAAGGAAAAAGAAGCAGATGTTCCTGGCAAAGGGAGCAACATGTTCAAAGACTAGAGAGCATGACACCCTTCAGAAACTGACCAAACGAAAATTGGAGCCAGAAAGTAGAGAGAATGAGGGAGATAAAGCAGACAGGTGGGTTGTGTCCAGATTAAAATAGGCATTTGAACTTCTTCCTCCTCTTGAAGTCTTTTACTACTGTGTACTATTTAATCTTTACACTCTTTTGAGTGGTAGGTGGCAGCTGTTTTACAAATGGAGAAACTGAGGTTCATAGCAGAAAAACTCACTAAGTCAATAGCAAACTGAAAATATCACTTCCTGATGCAGTTTCCTTTTTTAATTTACCACCTTAGCAACAAGAGCAAAATGGGCAAGATGTAAAAAAAATCATTTAAAAAACATATTTAAGAGCTGAAGATGCAAAGAAACCTAAATGAGCTATATTAAAAAAAGAAGGATTTGGCTGTGTTTATCACTGGAACAATGGTGGGAAAGGGAGGAATTTATTGCAAACAGGGATAAAGAGAAACTGAGCTAACTTTTCATGAATTTTGATCATCACATGGGGCTTATGTGATGGTATCCTTAGTCACAGAACATATCAGTACCACCTGCGGATTCCATCTTGGGTTTTTACTACATACACAGGGAGAGGATGTCAAAGGTGAGGACAGAGCAAGAAAGTGGCGAGAAATTCCCCCAAGAAGCATATGGTTTTCCATAAATGAAAAGCAGGAACCTTCTTCAAGTGCAATATAGTCATCTAATAAAGGCTGGGAGAGAGCAGGTGAGCTGAACAAATGCCCCAACTAGATGCATAGTACCTTCCCTGGGGGTAAGGCAATATCTCATTGAAGGCTAGCATCAGGACAGAAGAATTTATAGAAATCTCTCTAAAGTACACTGGTTCTTCACCAAATGCACTGAAGATGCTCTCTGAAGGCTGGAGGAAGAGCAGTAAAGGTAAAGCAAAATCCCTTCTAGACACCTTAGGTCTTTACTGAATCCGTTGCTGCATCTTTTAAAAATGAGACAGGATGGCAGGGTGAAGAGAAATCTCTTGAGGTACAGAAAATTACAAGTGGGATTAGAGAGAAAAGGTAATCCTCTGTGATCTGAAATCTGGTCATCAGGCTGTAGAGAAGAGCTCTCTTATGGTTCAGGAAGTTGGGACAGTGATGCAAAGCATAAAAAGATCCCGAGTCTCCCTGGTGCTCAGACCCAAAGTTATTTTAAAGAAAGAGTTCTAATCCTGTCCACAAAATATCTAAGTCCAAAGTAATCTAAATCTAGTTAAAGCTGCAACAATGCCCACCTCAATATAGATTAGATGGAAACAGCCCCTTAGTGACTTGACAGGGAAAATATGCATGATATTTGGGAAGTATCTACTTTTAAATAGAAATATCCCCCTCTTTTTCACACACAGTGTCTGGCATAGTAAAAAATTATAAGATATGTAAAGAAGCAAGAACATGGGACATGCAATCAAGAGTAAAAGAATTTATAGAAACAGACCCTCAGATGGCCAAAATGTTTAAATTATCTGACAAAAAGCTTTAAAATGACTACGATAAATATATTAAAGGATCTAATACAAAAGATGAACAAAATTCATGAATACATGGAGAACATCAAGGAGAAATGGAATCTATAAAAAAGAACCAAGTGGGCATGATAGAAATAAAAAAGAAATAAGAGAAATGAAGAGTTCCTTCAACCAGTGTTTCATTTACCCATTGCTGCATAATGAGATGCCACAAAGAGGGATTTTAAAGAATAAAAATTCAATCTTTTTCTCATTATTCTGCGATCTGAGCTGGGTTCAGCCTGACGGTTCTGCTCCATGTGCTGTATACTAGGTCTGAAATAGCCAAGATGCCTTCTTTACTCACATTTTTTTTTGGTGCTCAAAATTGTAGTGCTTTCATTAGTTCAGTTTGCCAGAAGAGTTGGGGGCTGACCAATCATTTTTCATTCATTCTGTGGGGACTCTCCAGTTTCTAACTTTACTTTTCTCAGAAAATGATAGTCTCAGAGTAATTGGGTTTTTGATATATATTGCCTAGCTTCCAAGAGGGAAGAAATGGAAGCTGCAACTCCTCTTAAGATCTGAACTCATAAGCTCTAGAACATAATTTCTGACACGTTGTCTTGTTTAAAGCAAGTTACAAGTCAAATCCAGATTCCATCAGCTTTAACTTTCAGTTTAAAAGAAATGTGGATGATGGAATAACCCATTAAATAACACTATAAGGGAAAAATCAGCCAAATTCAGAATATAGAATATTTGAGAGAACAAAGGACCCACTTTTACTAACTGGGCTGGGAAATAGGGTACAAGTGGGGAAAGGAAGGGAGAAGTGTTATAAAACCCAACAACCAAATGCAATGAATGCAATGTGTAAGTCTTACTTAGATCCTGAATAGAACAACCAATTGTAAAATGACAAGTTTGAGACAATCAAGGAAATTTGAATATGTTTGTAGTATTTGGGGTATTAATAAACACTTGTTAATTTTTGTTGAGTTTAATAATGGTGTAGGGGTTATATATGCATAGATAAATAAAATGTAGGTAATGTAATTATCAATTAGAGAATTCTATAAGAAAATTTGGGGGAAGAATGGCATAATGTCTTGGTTTTGCTTTAAAATATTCTGGGAAAAATAAACAATACATTTGAGGAGATAGATGAAACAAGATTGGTAAAATGTTGATGATGCCTGAAGGAAAATGGCGGGTTCATCAGGTTCATTTCATCATATTATTCTCTCTACCTTAAAAGTAATAAAAATTTTTATTAATTTTTAAATAAACATCATAAAGGTTAAAAAGTTGCATTTGCCTTTCTTGAATAAGAAAATACAACCCATGCATAAAAAGTAGGACTATATTCTCATTTTTCTGAGGTTTCAAGACATAGCTGGGGTAATTTGGAGAGGCATTAGCACAGGCTACAGCAGGAAGGAGTGGTGCCACACAGACTCTGCTTGGGAACACAGACGTGGAGTTGAATTAAAAGTCATGGCCTGCATACAAACAGTTGGATGATATCAGTGAGGGACTTTATGTTCCCTTTGTGCTTCTGGCCTGCCAGTCCCCTCTTTGTGCCAACTGCTCTGTCTCTCACAAGCTAGAGACTGATTCTTCATTCAGTGAGTTAATTTTAAATGAAAACCCAAGTCATAATGTTTGGTTCACTGCACAGGCAACAGGCACTGTCTGCCTCATTAATGATTAACATGGCAGCTGGTAATGTCTTGCAGCTGGTTGACCAGTTTAATGATGCCAAAATCTGGCTACATCCCTCTCCTGTTCTGACCAGTGCAGGGATCAGCTTTCATCATAGTGGCTTGAGCTTGGTGCATAAGGACATAGATTATCAACATGAAGGAATAATATTTCTTGTAGTGGGGTCAACTTAAGTGCAAAGACTATAATTATTTTTGCTGGTCCAGACAGAAAGGCTGCAAGACCCATAATACATTTATCTGATATTAGAAGAAACAGAATATTAGATACCCTAAAAGGCAAGATTAAGTCCTAGAAAGAGTTAAGGGGCCACTGTTTCTAGCGACTAGCCCTGAAAGATGATATAGGAGGTACAAGGTAAACAAGAAAAAAATTAAGAACCTGCTGGGCATAGTGGCTCTTATCTGTAATCCCAGCTACTTGAGAGGCTGAGGTGGGAGGATCACTTAAGGCCTAGAGTTTGAGACCAGCCTGGGCAACATAGTGAGACCCCTATTTCTAACAACGTTTTAAAAAACAACAACCCCTCCACCCCATTCTTCCTAGAGGCACATACAGGGCCCAGAACTGAATGTTAAAGTATGGAGTAGTCAAAAGTTTGGAAATCCAGACTTAAGTGAGTTGCAACAAGAGTACAACCTTCACAACATTGAGGTATGAATGTCAAATGGAATCTATTTGTATTTCTGCAAAGTTAAAGATCTTAGAAGACCTGAACTCAGAAGTGTGAGAGGGGAAATGCCTACTTTTGGCTGACTGGCCGATCATGACATTGAGAGGCAGAAAGAATGGAATAAAGATGACCAGGTGGACTTTGAGCCTAATAGCCTGAGTTGAAATCTTAGCCATTCTATTTATTATCTGCGTTGACTTTGAACAGGTTTCTAAACTTCTTGAGATTAAATTTCCTCATGTACAAAATAGAGCATTTGAAGGATCAAATAATTAATGAACATAATGA
The DNA here is from genome assembly GCF_047675955.1 of Chlorocebus sabaeus. NCBI lineage: Eukaryota > Metazoa > Chordata > Mammalia > Primates > Cercopithecidae > Chlorocebus > Chlorocebus sabaeus. Next base: position 52,106,772 of record NC_132928.1, read on the forward strand.
AGAGTAATTATTAATATTAATTGAAAAGATTCAAATTTTGGCTTCATTTTTTTCACTATCAGTTATAAAGTGTTTGTATACCTCATCTCTTATTTGGAAAAAAACCCTGTGATACAGATATTATTTTGATATCACAGGTGAGGAAACCAAGGCTCAGGATCTGCCCTGGTTAGTGCCAGGAGGTAGCAGAGTTGGGACTAAGCCAGTTCTCCCAACTCCAGGGCAACATCTGCCCCTTGAACCTCTCACTGACTGCTCTGTCACAGATCACCAATTTTTTAGCCTTTACTAGCCTCAGCTTATTTTTGCTTTAGCATCCTTGATAGTCTTGACCAGCTCCCCTGGACTGTTTTGCAGAGCCACTCATAATTTACATCAGCACAGTGTGGTTTGCTAGTAGAAGGTATCACATAAGAACAGAGTCTAACATGGGGCCATCTCTGTTCTGGCTGCTTGACTTCCCCGATGTCCCTGATTAAGAGGACACACTTGATATTTCAGGCTGTGAAGACTTATTTTGAGTTAAGTACTTGTACACTGGATTTGCTTTTATTTGATGCATGTTGTGACTGTGCTCTGTGCCTGTTCTGTGACCTGGGTTTTTCATTTTTTAAGTACTTGAGGTTGTAAGGACACCAGAGGAGAATAGATTGTTGGGAATCATACCCTCTCCCATCCATCCCTGCCCCAGCCCTTGTTCACAGGGGCACAGACACGTGCACTCGCACATATGTGAGCCTCGGCAGCCTCCTCTCCCTCAAGTTGGATTGAAGCCTCCACAGTACCAAAACAGGCACTATTTCACTTGGAAGAAGCGTTCCATTTCTACCCTTCTAAAACCTTGTCAGGGTAAGAAAAACAGAAGCTGTGACTTCTCAATGCCATCTGGTAAGTTAGATTGAGCATCGGCCCTGTGGTGCGTGTCTGTTGTGTGGAAACAGGCCGCCCTAGGATGGAATAGCTGATGCTCTCAGGGGGCTCTCAGGAAAAGGAGGCATTTGTGAGTCCAGCGTCACTAAGGCCAATGCCAGGGATTAGCCATTTTTCCCCTTGAACATCATTGCCCCCTTTCAGATGCACTCATCTTGTGCGAGGCATCTGCATGCTCACAGCCCCATACCACCTGCCCAGGGGCCTGGCAAAGCCCTGGTTCAGTTAATGAGGAGTTTAATAATCTCTGTGCATGCCAATATGGGCCCATAACATTTAGCTCCTCTTTATCCAACCCCAGGCAATTTTCCTTCATTTTCACAGCACTAGTAGAACCCAGCTAATCGCAAGTCCCTGCAAGGAACTGCATTATCAGATGAGATCCAACACATTTAGGATGGCATGGCCATAGAAGAAACACGTGATCAAAGTAAACCCTGAGAATGAAGAGAGCCATCCTGTATGCTTCCTTCAGCAGGGTTGAAGCTCATTCTACAGCATTCAGAGCTGAATGATAAAATAAGCAAATTCCAGCCTAGGAGGAGACAGCAACATCTGCCAGCTATGTTGGAAAGATGGCAGTATGTGGTCACTTCACATGGCCCAAGTGCCCTGGGGCTGGGGATGGAGAAGAGAGGAGGCTATGTAAGGCCAGGCATCCCTCTCTATCACTGGCCCTTGACATCACACCTAAACAAGAGTTTGGGTGGCTCTGCAAACTCATCCAAATATGCTTTTGTGTTCTTCCTCCAATCCTATTGTGGGTCAGTGCTGGAAGTCTAGAACTCTGGCTTATGATGCTCTGGCACCCAGACGGCTGACAGTGGCTGACCTAATTGATCACTGCTAAGAGATGCTTTAGATAGTGTGGTGGCTTTGTCATGTGTGAACTTGGATAGGTGAACTATGTTTCCCAGAATTTCCTTCCCTGTATGTTTCCCATTTGGGTAAGCCACAAGTAAGTCTCTTGTGTGAGATTTAGAGGGTGAACATGAAGCAGCAGCCATTTTGCAGCCCACACACATTGTTGATGATCTGCTGAATCACCTCATCAGCATGAAGCAGCAATTGGGCTTGCAATTGCTCTGCCTTCTTCTGTGTTTTCCAGCTTCTCTTGACTCTTAAGCTAGGTATGTGCATTTGGCTCCTTGTGACTCCTGCAAGAAAACCATATCGCCAAGGTTACAGTTAACAAGAGATGGCAAGCATTCCAGACTGTTCTCGTGGCTGTAGGTTCTCCTTTGTTCTTACTTTCCCCACCTTCCTGACTGCCTGTCCTGTGGTCTTCAAGCTGCCATAACATCTATACAGAGCCTGCTTAACCAGGTCGCACAATTGCGTAAAGTCAAATCTGTGTACTAAGTCTATCCATCTGGCCATCTAGCTATCTGTCTATCTGTCAGCCTGCTTATCTATGTATCCGTCTATCAAAATATTCTAGTGGCTCTGCTTTTCTGACTGAACGCTGACCAAAGATTGCGATAGAAAAGTGAGCCCCATGAATCCCCCAAGGTGGAATCCTCTTAAGACTGCTGCCTGGGCACTTGAGGGTAGTGCATTCATGGCTAGGTGCACTCCAGCATGTTTTCCTACTTTCAGTTCTGGGAATGGTGCCCATCCCTGTCCCTTAAATATTTATTCTGTACACATGGGAAGTCATGTTTGCTGTGTGGGTAAATGTATTAGCATTTCAAAGGCTTCTTCCAGCTGCCTATCAAGTTTCCCCCACCACTCTACACCTTTTCTTCCTTCTCATCCCTGCTCCTCCTTCTGCCCTTGAATATTTGGGAAATTTGAGACTGGCTGGCCTTGAGTCATCCTAAGCCCAACAGACCAACTTCTCTGTGGGAGCCAGGTAGTCAGGGGGACTTCAAGGAAAGGGCCCAGCTGGGAAATCAGTGCAGCAGATCCTGACAGCAGCCCTCCAGTGCAGGACAAACAGATGAAGAAAGGAACATAATTTGCTTTCTCTTACTGCAGTGTGGGAGTATCACAGACCTGTCACTCAGCTCAAGATCAGAGAAAGTTCCAAACAAGAAGCCAGCTTGGTCCAACTGCTTCTCCCTGCCCTCCTCTGCTTACTACTGGGAGCTATATGGGAAATCAAGGCTGGCACTCCTTGCTTCCATCCCAGGCGGCAGAAACTGGGCTCCCCCTACTCATCATGAGAGATAGAGCCTGGAAACACTAGTGCCTCTGACTAATTTGCCCTAAGTCACTTGTCATAGGATGTATAGTGTGTTTTGCATTTTGAGGTTTGATGGGTAAGTTGATGTCTCCTGGTAATTTCTCAGCACAAAATAATGACAGTGTGAATGAAGTTCAATGGTTACTATTTTTTTTCCAACTCTTAGTTATTGTTTTACATCAGCTTGTTACTTCCCCTTGTTAAAATTGGTAGCAGAAACAGAAGGGGTGAAAAACCACCAAGGGGACTCTTCTTTCAGTGTTCATAGCAGATGTCTCCATTAGGTTTTTCCTAAGAGCCACATCCAGGTGTATCTAATTAGTTAAGAGGGCCATGGGTTCATTTGCATGTGGTCTGGATATCATTTCCGAGTACCCAGATAAGCAGTGCTGGTGTTTTTCAGGCAATTCCAACTTTAAATTGTGTTGCCCCGCATGAGAATTCACATGATCATGTACATGGAAGAAACTTAGAGTTGGTGAGAGAGAGAGAGGAGAGACCCACTTGGAAGAAATGCTGTGCTTTTGTGCCCTGGAGTCCATTAAAGTAGAAGACAGGGTGAGAAGGGAAACTGGAAGTAGTGGAAGCCTACTCTTGAAGGATTTTCTCATCTAAAAGATTAATAATGAAAGTGATGTTATTAATGATGACGATGACAGTAATAATCACTTGGGTCTGACACGCCATAAACTCCCTATATGACCTCTTCAGGCCCAAAATACACTTGGGATTCATTCATTTGATCTCTACGTAGATTTAAATGCTAGTTTAATTTCACAGATACACAATCTACATGGACAAATAAGTAACTGAAGTTTGTTGTTGCATAATATTGCAGAGTAAAACAACACTTGGATTCAAAGGATTCTTCTAGTATCCTCGAGGGAGAAGCCCAGGCTTTCCCCTGAAATCCCTCCACTCACTGGTCCTCACTCTTCCCATTCATTCTTCCTTGCTAGCATCAGATTCAGGGTCTGTTGGGAGGTTTATTTTTCTTGCCAACAGCCTGCGGGCTTCAAAACATAAGCTCACTCTTTCCTTTGGCTGAGTTAAAGGAACATCTCCATCTGATTTCCTTAGGGACTTGGTATAGTTTCCTCTAGCTTTTTCTTCTCTTTTCCCTCTCTCTGCCTCTGTCTTTTCTCTTTTCTGGGTCTGCCTTCCCTTCCTGTTTCAGTTTCTCTTCCCCCTACACTGTTCCCCCTTCTGCACTTTGCACAAAATGACCGGCACTCCATCCAAGCAGAAAGGCAGCGGCGGTGGCAGCAGCAGAGGGAAGGCAAGGCTATGGCTGACGCTGCGATGAACAGGGCTGTGGGAGGGGTGTGTGCCACACTCAGAAAGCTGAGCCCTGTGATGATGGGTGAAGAATCCTGTGATTACACACTCCATAAAAACCTGCCCTGCTGCAGCTGGATTCCATGCCAAGAGGATTGAGTTAATTTTGTTAAGTCCCTTAAAGAAGAAGTGAGTGGCAGATATTGGAGCTGTAGGAGATTTGTTGGAGTAAAGCGGGGCTGGGCTGCCTGGCTTGGATGGAGGGTGGTAAGGGCCAATTGTTCAGATCTGCATGAAGGCCTGGGCATGGGAGGGGCGTGAAAACCTTGATGCCAGGGTGCAGTGGGATTAATTGACCAGCCTTTCAGTACCAGAGTGAAGCTGGCTTTATAGAAGACTCCAGGGAGTCAAACAATCATTTTGTATTTTTCTGTTTGACTTGTGTTTATTTGTTCCTTTAAGAAGCTCAAAGTATTCAATTGATCCTATGTTTTGTCCCACCTCTGAGCTGAGGATGGGTGTGGCAGTTGTCACAAATTCTGGATCAACCGGTTAGAACCCATGTTCAGTTCCTGTATGCTCATCTCTAGTTCAGAGCAATCCTTCTATCCCCCAGAGGAGTAGAAAATGGTTGGCAACCTCATTTTACCGATGGGCAAAGCCACCAATGAACAAAAGGGCTATTTGCAGCTCCTTGTTAGCAAAGGCCCCTTCCAAGGCTCTGGGAAGGAACCTAGTAGTATATTCAAATAATTATACATTTTGGCTATTACGTTCTCTTTACAGATGGTTAAGATCGCTATCTCTTTCAACTCCAAGTTCCCCTCTGTCTTACTTTCCCTTGAGTGGGGAGACATCAGAATGCCCATGGGCATTTTGGAATGCAGCTAAGGGGAACCTGGGGTGAGATCTATTTGGTTTGAGCTTAGTAGATAGTTAAATGTAGGTCACCATCACTTCCTTGCCTGGTTATTACCAGCTGCCTCCGTATAGGAATAGCGTCCAGGAATAATTCTGCCACCTGCTGTACCAACTCACCAGCCTCCACAGTGTAGGGCTGGAAGTCATATCACCATATGAAGCTGTCCTGTGGTGCTGGTGCAGGATTTATGTGCTTAATAGAGAAGAAACAAGTTTTGAAATGCACAGTTTAGAAGTTAGTCTGTGGAAAATTCTTTTAAATCTTATAGCTCACAAATGAGAGAAACTTACAGAAGCTATTCCAAATTTGTCAACAATCCTAAAAATTTACATGACATAACAATTACAAGTTGTGAAGCTGAAACCTTTCTAAATTATCAGTAATCAAAAGACTACTGGTTATGCTTGAAGAAAGACTAAATTGTCTTTCTAGTCTCTCTACAGAAACTTATACAATCGTTATCTGAAGAAGTGATCGTGCATTCGATAATGCAGGCAAAAAGAAGTGATGTAGGGATATGCCAAGCAATTAGTAAAAGTATTAAGTGTTTAAAAAATTTTGACATATGTGATATTTATCAACTTAAAAAAATGTTTAATTCGTTGTGATTTATTTTCTTATTCTAAATGAATATTCACTTTTATGCTGAGTTTTGAATTTGTAATTTTATGTTCTTTTCTAAAAGAGAAATTCCCAAACTGTTTAAGTGTCAGGCTTTGTAAATCCTGAATTTGTCCCTGGTGGTGTGGCTTGTCCTTGGTTATCCAGGATTCTGGTGTCTCTCCTGGCTTTCCAGGGCAGAACTCTGCCTGCCTGCCTGTAAACCTGGAGCTCAAGCCACAGGCAGATCCAATGAATGAATTTTCCCCTTCCCTCGGTCATTTGTTTAAACTCTTCATACAGAGAACTAATGTCCCCAAGAGAACTAACTTGCCTTTCCTAAGGCTTATTTTATTTTATTTTATTTTTAATTCAGAAGAAAAGTCATGTGATATCTCATGGAAAGATTCCTGGTATAATCTGATTGTAGTTGAAAATTGGATAAATGAATTTGACTAAATCAAAAATCTTTTTTAACCCCAATTTCCTCATCTCTTACCTGGGCATAGTTATGATGGTCCAATTTCTCTTATAGGGTTATGGTGGGTATGACTGGGACTTAAACAGAGGTTAAAGTTTCTGAAAAGTACAGAGAACTTTGCAAACAGAAGGGATTACATTTTATTTATAAAGTCAAAGCAACCATCTTCTAAACTTGAGATTTTAGGTACTGAGACTGGAATTCCAAGTGAATAAATATTTTCTGCATTTGTCCTTCTGACGATTACAACCACTTTGTGTTTTATAGGTCTGTACAAAAAGCCACGTGGTACCTTGATTATGGCATGTATAATGAGGCAGGCACCCATATCTCTTAGGTGTTGGGGGTTATTAAAGGATTTGGTGTATAAGAAGGGGCTTAATCCAATTCATATTCTCAAGGACTGCTCCTTCAAGGTGGGCTCCTCCCTGTGTACTGAATCTTTTGATGTTTCTAATTGACTTGAAAGTATCTTGTCTCTCCTTGGAAATGTCACCTAGCCCTTTTCAAGTGTCCTTCCAGGCAACTAGGATCAATACGTCACTTAGGTTAAGCATATTAGATAGTGATTGACAGCCCAAATGAGTGTAGCTTCAGCTGCTAGCATCAGTTCCGAGCTTAGGACCTGTTGAAACCCATTCAAATCTATGAGTAGATATCCATGGCCTAGGAAGAAATGTCTTAAGAAGAGGTGTAGCTTGGAGGCAGACACAGTGGAGTTTATCACAGCCAGCCTCCAAGTATAAGCTGGTCAGAGGGCTTCAAATTCAAAGTCATTTCCAATTAAATAGCTATTTTCTGGGCACATATTTTGTTCAGACGTTGTGTTGTACATGATGGGATATAACAAAGATCAAGCTTTTCCCTCCCCATAATTAGCTTACAGAATTGTTGGGCGGTCAAACACATATACAACATACTCATGTCAATTAGGCTAGTGGCAGTTAACAGCAGTAGAAAAAGAGCTTTAAACATTCAAGGGGGATAAATAATGTCCTATCTATTTGGCCTTCAATTTTCTTTATTTGAACAGTGGGAAAAACTTGAGTAAAAAGAGACTTAGGTGACTTAGGTTAAAAAAATGCAAAGCTAACCCTTACACCAGCTCTGTCCACAAATGGCTTGTTTTTCCTTCTCTTTAACCATCTGGCACCATTTCCTGTAACGTGTTAATCACTGTGTCTGGCCCTGTTTAAAGAATATTCATTCCCTGACTTCAAGGAGATCATGGTCTAGTGCTGTGGTCTTTCATGTATGTAGATCATACTGCTGTCTCTGGAGGTAGGACTTGTCCTGCTATTCAGGACAGTGAAGTAGGGGTTGTATATGTGGACCTGGGCCACCACAGCCTGACCCTTATGGGAACTGAACAAGCACCCTTAGCTTCATTTGTTGTGGCCCAGCCATCTGCCAAACCATGGTCTCCTGCAGTGTTCTGCTATTTCTAGGGCTTTTGTCATAAGTTGAGGGGAAGTAGAATGTAGACAGACAGATAAGAAGGTACCTTATATGTGGAGATAAGACGAGGAAGAGTAGAGAGTCATGGACTTGGAGTTAGAAGACCTAGGTTCTATTCCCACCTCAGCCACCATGAACTGCTGCTTTCCTGCTTGCTCTCAACTCTTCCAACACGTTCTCAATCAGGTTGTAGTGTGTGCATGTGTGTGTGTATTTCCAAACATTATTACTTTTACCTGCAAGTCAAATGCTGGGCTCTCGCTAGACAAACTCAAGAGGGTAAATAATGGCAGTGAGTCTAGGACAGGCTGCCTCAGTAGCAGTTCTTTACTTGCTCCCAGTGCCTAACCTCCTCTGTGCTCCTCTCTGTCTGGCCCTGCTCCCTTAATTCTGATACCTGTGAGTCTCTTCTTGGCTGACAGCATGGCATGTCTGGCCCACTCTGGCAGATCCAGCCACTCTCCTCCTTACTATTTATGTGAACCCTCTGTGTTGCTAGGTTTCTGTTTTCTCTGATGCCTGGATTTGTTGTAAGTTTATGCCCAAAGGTGACTTTTTCCATGTAGATCATGGAACAAGAAACATCCTGAGATGGGAGATCCTGAAATTCACTGGGAGGCCAAGGGACACTTGAATAGGCATTGGTTAAAGGAGCTAATGAATGTAAAACCCTTAGCATGATCCTTTCAGGTAGTACACTCCCAATTGATCCTGTATTATTATTGGTGTAGTAGTAATAACAGTTGTTGTTTATTATCATCATCATGATCATTATTTAACACCTGTTATTCAGTCTTTACTCTGTGAAAGACAGGCACCTAGAGCAGTACTCTGTGAATTTTAATATGCATGCAAATCTCCTGAGGATCTTGTTAAAATGATGATTTTTATTTAGAAGCTCTGAGCTTTTGAATTTTTAGCAAGCTCTCAGGTGATGCTGATATTCCTGGTCTGTGGACCATATTTTGAATAGCAAAGACCTAGGAGACCTTTAAAAGGGCAGAAGAAGACTAAGTGTAGGGTCCTAAGGAAAGGATTGGGATGTTCGGTCTCTGAGTACCTCTGAAGTCAGGAACACATACAAGGGACAGTGCTGTTGGAGACTTCATAAGTTCCCAAGTTTATAACTTTTGTAATTGTGGTTAACATCTGCTTTTCTGTGGAAATAACAGAGAAACTGATTAAATGAAAAGGGTACAGGGTATGGGTACCACCTGTGTACCTGAACATTGGTTATGAATGACTTCTGTGAGGTAACAGTAGAGCTGACTGACAAGCCAGCCCCAGGTGTCTCAGGTCATCTGTGCCACTGGGTAAGAGGGAGCACACAGATATAGAAGAGAAGCTTGCATAGAGCACACATTCAGATATGGCTGGGTTAGCAGGCCAGCTCAGAGTGAGTTTTTTTGTATGAGGCCCATGTCATCTTCTATTTATTGAGGGTTTCTCAGCCCTAGCAGAGAATTTACATACTATTCTTTTTAGTTCCCAAGGAAAACCTTTCAAGGTATATATTAGAGTTGGAATCTCCAGGGGAAGTAGTCAGGCAAGCCTCCCAAGCCACACAAATTCCACAGACAGAAAATGTCCCGGTTTCCCTACTAGAGACAGTAGCTGGGTACTGATAGTGGTCTTTCTGCTGACCAGTATGTATGGCCTTAAAACATCATCACAGCCTCAGGATCGTAGCTTTGGCAGAATAGCAAAAAAACAAAATCAACTGGTTTGCTAAAGCTAAATTCTTGCTTCAGAATTAGCTTCTTGGCATCTCCTAATATGAAGATGAGATGCACATCCAGGACTAGGTGACCTCTTTTGAGCAAGGCAGTCAAATCTTCCATCCCAGAACCCTTGGCCAAGGATCCAGAAGATGGACATTGGGGAGGCATCCCCATCAAGCTCAAGGGTACAGAAGTTCAAGTGGCTATACCTGCCACTTGACACATTCCCAAATGTCCTTGGGCATAAAGGCATGAAGCCAGAAATGAGATCATAAATGATAAAAAGAAAGTGTGCTGTGCTTTGAGATAGTTTTTCTTGGGAAAGAAAGGGAGAAAGTGATGCTATTATATGCCAGCAAACTGAGACTTTCCATTTTGGCTATTTTAAATAGCTTATCTTGAGATGGAAGGGACAATTCATGAAAAGTCAACATCAGAGAATTACCTTGACTTTCATCATGTAGTCAAGACAGGATATACTCTAATTGGTTCATTATGTATCTACAGTGGCCCCAAATGAAATGCTCGATTTTTAATGGCTTTATCCAATGCAAAATAGGATCTGTTGTTCCTATTATGTCTTTTAAAATAAGAGCCCTTCAAATTATCCTTGGGAAAAATTTTTGTGTCTAACTGACTTTTTAAGTTGAGAGGAAGAACGTTCAAATCATGTAACCAAGTCTAAAACAGAGTTTCCTATGGCTCAATGCATTAATGAAGGGGTTAATTTTCAGGACCCTTTTCCAACACACTGTAAATAGGAGCAACGAAAGCAACTTCTCAAATTTAGGATGATCAGTAGCTCATACCTTACCTTCAACTCACGAGTTCATTTTGTAACAAAGGGTTGAGGAATTTTTTGCTGGAGGTACATACATCACAACAATCTCCAAACCCAAATGAGGGCCCACCTCCATCAAGAATAACAAATGTCCAAGCTGTTTCAGACCATAATTTATTTCTGTTCCCAGAGTTCATCACATGATCTGCCACCACTGCTCGTTTTCTGAAAATAATTTCTCTACATGTCCATCGGCTTCCAACTCTCATCACCCAGAACAGTAAAGAATAGTCACATCCCCTCACATAATTTATCCAAGAGTCCACAAATCTCTCCAGGTCTCCACAAACAAAGCAGAGTGCAAAATGCAGAATACAATTGTTCATCAGTGCGTGGGCATGTCTCCAAGTACATAATGGAAAATGTGAATAAAGGAGAAAATTGTGAGCTTGGGACTTTCAGCCAGTGGCTCTGATTTTACTCCTGTCTCACTTGAAACTAAAAGGCCTTCTGGCTACAGATAAATTCCCCTTGTTTCTAATATGAAATTTCCATTGTAGATTGCCTAATGAAGATTGCTCTAAAATCAAATTTTGGTATCCTGTCTCAGTTGTCTTGGGAAATACAACAAGAGAAAGTAAATGGAGTTAGAATCATATTTCAGTCCAGAAATAGGAAAGAAAGTTTAGGCCTTGCAAGAAGAGCGTGTCCAACAACTATCTCCATACAGTCCTTGTTTGCTTCAGAGTCACTGGTATTTGTGGTTGGTACCAAACTGACAGGAAAGAGATAAAAGACCAGAAATCAGGTGTATCATGACCTGAGTAAAGATGATCACATATTTTCTTGCAATTACTCTCAGATATACACTATGTTAAGAAAAGCTGGAGGCAGAAAATCACAGAGAAAAATGTACTGTGACTATCAACAAACTCAGTATAAAGAGCCCCATGAAAGAAGCTGGTCTAACGTTGCTCTTACATTTTAGGGAAGTAAATCAAATGCAGCCAGGGGATACCAGAGAAATAAATATAATCCTTATTTGGGATTTTTTCCAGAAAGAATCATTTACTGAGTTCCTGACCATCCAATTCCTCCTTCCACTTTTAGCCAGTTATATGTCACAACTAGAGAGAGACCATTGACTTTTGACTACCATCCTCCAACGACCACTCCATTTTTCCACTGCTCCTTCTCCACCAGCCAGAGAATTTAATCACCCATTTCCTTCAATAACTCTGTCTTGTGCTTACTGTCATCCCAAAATAGCTCACTATTTTCTAATTATTTATCATCCATTTCTTTCTTATATTTGACTATACCGTAGTCACCTTTGCAACTATGTTCAGCACACTACTGGCCATGTAGCAGGGCTTTTTGTGAGTTCATTGAATTAATCGATTTGGATCAAAAAGGAGAATACCATTTTCAATTATTCCGTGTAAGTATATATGTACATATAAACACATGTTGTTAGTCACTGAACCATCTTTTAGACATTGAAATCTATAGATAGTTATCTATACATAGGGTTCTTTGGCTTGTTCTTGATTATAAGCTTGTTGATTTTAGGCACAGTTTTAAAATTATTTCTTTTTCATGTTTCCAGTGAAGTGTTAGTAATATGTGAATTTGAACTGAACTAAACGCAATTAAGAACAATTCTCCCTCTGGTGGTAAACTTTTTTTTTTTTTTATCCTTGTGAGTTGCACTGGCTCTTTTCAAGGTGTTTGGAACACACTCTTGTGTCCTAGAATGGGCCATTTACTAAATTGTGCCCTTTGCTGAAAAATCATAACTTATCCTTAGAAAAGTATTGCATTTCCTTTTAGTAAGGTGCTTCTCTGAAGTGCTAAAAGTTCTGCAAGTGTACTAGGTTGGCCATGTCTTTACTTATACATGTCAGCAAGTGAGGAACCATGGATATTATTTAAATAATTAATGTGCACAACCAACTGAGACAGAAAGATTTGTTTTGTGCCCAATTATCTACCAGTTTGTCCCAGTTCTTGTTTTGTTGTTAGTTTTTGTTTGTTTCGCATGAAGCCCTGTTTTTAATTGTCTAGAAATGGTGAAGCCCTGGGCTCAGGAAGTCCTCGTATCTTTTTCAATGATGGTCAGTGGCTTTTTCCATCATTTCAGCCTCTCAAGTGTCCTAAGACCTCTTTCCTCTTCCTTCTTTTACTGCAGGTACCCTAGAAAATAAAAGAGAAACCCCCATATTCTCTGCCTTTGACAAAGTAGACTGCTTCATAGCTCTGAAATTAAGGGTTTATAAATATACCTCTCAGCAGCAGCTGCTGTGTGTTTTTATCATGGGTGGGAAATTAATTTCTTATCTGGTGGTGTTGGATTATCTGTTTCCCCAAATGCCACATCTCAGTGAGAACCTATAACTCTCCAAGACTGCTGTGCTTGTAAGTTACCTTTCCCTTTACTTTTCTACCTTTACTTCTCTGTCTCCCATTCTTTTTGACTTTGTGGTGAGCCTTGCAGAGAACGCTTTCTTGGTGGTATTCTAGGGCTTATCACATAGGTTGCCAGTAGTCATTGGATGACTTTGATATTCTCAGCTCTTATTCTGTTATTTCCTGCTCTGTCTCATCCCCAAACTATACAATACTATTTTGGACTTTTTAACAGAGTGAGTTTGTCTTAAGAATCAGAACTGACTCATATGGTTAGCTTTTGGGGGATTGCTTGTTGTGATATACAGTACTGGTTCTACTCTGTGGCTATGAGAGACTCTCAGACCTTACAGCCTTGGTATGTAAGGGATTCTTCCAGTCTCTGAAAGCTGTAGGTTGTACAAAGGTAGAGACAAGAGGCAATAAAGCCATATTAAGTGTTCAGCCAATTTCTCACAGGATGACCCAAGACAATTTAACCCCATTATTTTGTTTCACTTTTATATCTTTCAGGATATATTCAGACATCCCTCTTTTTCTGCCTAAAAGAGTAGAATAATAACTAATGATGGGATGATGCATTGTGGTTTTCATAGTACTTCCATATATTCTATCTTATGTGTTTTTCAAAACAATATTGTAAGGTAAGAAAGACTGGTAAATTTTTTTTTTACCTCTTTTTACTTTCTATATTTATACATAACACCAAAATTAAGTGAACATTTGAGTAAGCTTTTGTCATTCTGCTCCACAGGCAGGAAAACTGAAGCCCAGGGAGGTGGAGGGATTGCCTAAGATCCTTGGATGGAAGTTGAAGAATTCAGGTCTCAAGTGTATGTTGAAATGAATTCACACGCTCTTGTGAGAAATAATGCAGGGAGATCTATTGTACCCTTTACCCAGTTTTCCCTAATAGTAACATTTTCCAAAACTGGAGTGCATTATCACAATTACTGTGTTGACACTGATACAGTCAAGATGGAACATTTCCATCAACACAAGGATCCCACCTACCTCCTGCCCCCATTCCCTTCTGAATTGCTGGCAACCACTAATCTGCTTTTTCCATTTTTATAATATTTCCATTTCAAGAATGTTACATAGACAAACACTCAGCACAGTTCTCTGAATATTCACACAGGTTGTTGCATTTGCCAGTGGCTTGTTCTCTTTTATTGCTGAGTAGCATTCCATGGGATGGATGTATCACCACACTTTCTTTAGCCATTCACCTATTGAAGGACATTTGGGTTGTTTCCAGTTTGGAATATTGCACGTAAAGCTGTTAAAAACATTTATGTAGGTTTTCATATGAATGTAAGTTCTTGTTTCTTTGGGATAAATGCCCAGCAGTGCAATTCCTGGGTTGGATAGTAGATGCAGGCTTAGTTTTCTGAGGAAGTCAAGCCATTTTCCAGAATGGTTGCATCATTTTATATTACCACCAGCAATATATGAGTGATCCAGTTTCTTCACATTCTCACCAGTTTTCGGTGTTTTCACTATTTTTAATGTTAGTTATGCTGGTATGTGTGTAATGATATCACTGTGGTTTTAGCATGCATTTCTGTAATGGCTAAGGATGTCGAACATCTTTTCATGTGCTTATTTGCCATCTATAGTTCCTCTTTAATGAAATGTCTCTTTATGTGTTTTGCCCATTATCTAATTCCAATCTTTTGTTTTCACTGTTGAATTAAGAGTGCCTTATATATTCTAGGTACTAGTTCTTCATTGGATATGTGGTTTGCACATATTTTCTCCCAGTATGTAGTTTAGGCTTGTCTTTTCATTCTCTTAACAGCATCTTTTATAGAGGGGAAGTTTTTAATTTGATGTTTTTCCTTTTATGTATTGTGCTTTGGCGTCAAGTCTAAGAACTGTTTTCCTAGCCCTAGATTCTGAAGGTGTTCCTATGTGTTTTTCTAAAGATTCTCAAAACTTTGGAGTTTTACATTTTCATTTCAGTCTGTGATCTATTTTGAGTTACATTTTGTATAGTGTGAGACCTACATCAAAGTTCTTTTTTGTGGTTATTTGTTTAGGCCAATGGGTGTGTAATTGATCCAGCAACATTTATTAAAAAGGCTATGTCTCCTTCATTGAATTGCCTTTGCACTTTTATAAAAGATAAGTTGGGCATATTTGTGTGAGTATGTATCTGGGTCTTCTATTCAAGTGACCCATATTTCTGTTCCTCTACCAATGCCACATAGTCTTGGTCACTGCAGTTGTAGTCAAAGTTTTAGAATTATGTAGAAGGATTCCTCCCACTTTATTCTTATTCAAAATTGTTTTTACTATTCTAGTTCCTTATTTTTCCATGTAAATTATAAAATAAACTTGTCTATATCTAAAAAATACTTTGCTTGAATTTTAATAGAAATTGCATTAAACCTATGTATCAATTTAGGAAGAATTGGCGTTTTTACTATGTTAAGTCTTTAATTTCATGAACATAATATGTTATCTCCGTTTATTTAGATCTTTCATTTCTTTTATCAGCACTTTGCTGTTTTTAATGTATAAATCCTCTACATGTTTTGTTAGATTTTTTTGAGTGATTGTAAATGGTACTTTTAAAATTTTGTGTCTACATATTCACTGCTCATATAGAGAAATGATTTTGTATGTTTATCCGTATCTTGTAACCTTGCCTAACTCACTTACTAGTTCTAGGAATTAAAATAGTTTTTGGCATATTTCTTGGGATTTCCTATAAAGATAATTATATCACCTACAAATAGGAACAGTTCTTTTTTTCCAATCTGTTTGATTAAATTCAAGTTCAGTTTTTAGAGTAAAAGTCATTCATAGATGGTGCTGTGTACTTCTTATTGGATCATATAATGGGACACATAATGTGTGGGTGTTCCATTTTTAGTGATGCTGAGATTGATCAATGGTATCAAATGGACCCCCCTTTTATAATAGTCTCCATTAATTTTTCACCCTAATAGGTTGTACATCAATTGATGATCCAGTATCTCATTAGGGATTGCAAAATGTGAATTTTCTAATCCAATTGTTACCTTTGCATCTATTAACTGGAATTATATAAAGAAGGACCAATTCTAATTAATCATTGATTTTTCTGCATATAGTTCCTACTGGAAAAAAGGCAGGATAATTGCTTAATTATTTTCCATTATTTACCATATCCAGAGTAATAAGTTTTGCCCTAGAAATGCCTAAATGTGGTCATTTTTAAAAAGCATCAGGTTCAAGTCATGGATTTTCGTATGCTTGGTGTGTTTTAGCTAAATATAGCTGTTATTCTTTTTACTTATCAATTAGCCCCAATGTAAGCCAGTGGGACCCTTTAAGTTGGTTTTATTGTTCTTTGGCATGACCATTAGTTTTTAGAAATATATTTTTTTTATTGTGGTAAAAATGTATATAACATAAAATTTGCTATTTTAGCCTTTAAAGTGTGCCATCCAGTGGCATGCACTACATTCACAATGTTGTACAACCATCACCACTAAATATTTCCAAAACTTGTTATCACCCCAAACAGAAACTCTGTACCCATTAAGCATTAACTCCCCATTTCCCGCTTATCCCAGCCTCTGGTATCCTCAAATCTACCTTCTATCTCTATGAGTTTGTCTACTCTAGATATTTCATATAGATCAGATAATACAGTATTTTTCCTTTTGTGAATGGCTTACTCCACTTAGCATAACATTTTCAAGGCTCATCAGTGTTGTAGCATATATCAGTAATATATTCATTTTTTGACTGAATAGTATTTCATTGTATTATGTATATATCACATTTTGTTTATCCATTCATCTGTTGATGGGCCCTTGGGACACTTTTGTTTATTGTGGATAATGTTGCTGTGAACACGGGTATTCACATGTCTGTTTGAATCCCTGCTATCAATTCTTCTCGGCATATGTCTAAGAGTGGAATTGCTGAGTCATATGGTAATTCTATATTTATCTTTTTAGGAGCCACCAAACTGTTTTGCGCAGTAGCCACAGCCCTTTACATTCCCACAGGCAATATATGAGGGTTGCAATTTTACCACCACCTCACCAACACTTTTGAAAAATTATAGCATCCTAGTAGATGTGAATTAGTTTATCATGGTGGTTTTGATTTGAGTTTCCCTAATGACTAATGAAGTTGAGCATCTTTTTTTTTGCTTATTGGCCATTTGTATATCTACTTCGGAGAAATCCCTATTCAAGCCCTTTGCCCATTTTTAAATTGAGTTGTTTGTCTTTTTGCTGTTGAGTTGCAGCAGTTCTTTATATATTCTGGATATTAAAACTTTATCGGATATATGATTCACCAATATTTTCTCCCATTCTGTAAAAGGTTATACTTTTAAAAGCTTTCCTCATAATATTCTTTGATGTTTACAATTTAAAAAATTTTGTTGAAGACCAGTTTATCAATTTTCTTCTTTTGTTGTACATACTTTTAGTGTCATGCCAAATCCAAGGTCATGAAGATTTATCCCCATGTTTCTAAGACTTTTCTGACTTTAGCTCTTACATTTAGGTTGTTTATCCATTTCAAGTCAATTTTTGTATATGGTATGAGGTGGGGGTGAAACATTATTCTTTGACATATAGAAATCAACTTTTTCCACCACCATTTGTTGAAGAGACCATTCTTTCCCCAATAAATGGTTCTGGCACCTTTCCCAAAATAAATTATTTATGGAGGTATAAATAATTTATACATCTGGTTTATTTCTCTCAGTTCTACTTCATGGTCTATATGTGTATCTTTATGCTGGTTCTATATTGTTTTGATTACTATGGTTTTGTAGTAAATTTTAAAATTGAGAAATATGAGTACTCTAACACTTTTCTTTTTCAAGATCAAGAGTTTTTGGCTATTCACGGACCCTTGCAATTCCATGTGAATTTGAAGAACGGCTTTTCCATTTCTGTAATAAAGCTTTTGAAATTTTGGTAGAAACTGTGTTGTGCAATATGCACATGAGATGTCTTTCTATGTAGGTATTTAATTTACTTCAGCAATGTTTTTGTAGTTTTCAGTGTAAACGTCTTTCTAGGCATTTTATTATTTTGAATGCTATTGTAATGGAATTGATTTCTTGATTTCCTTCTTGGATTATTTATTGTTGGTGTATAAAAACAAAATGTTTTCTCTGTGTTGATCTCTTAAACTAAATGAGGATGGAGAATGTAATTCCCACATTATTTGGTAATAGCTAGGTTTTTTTTTTTTTAGTATTTTTATCATGAAAGTGTATTGGATTGTGTCAAGTTTTTTTTTTCTGCACCTATTGAGATAATCATGTATTTCCCCTGCCTTTCCAGCTCTTTTGTTCTGTTAATGTGGTGTGTTTTCATTGATTGATGCACTTACATTGAACCATTCTTTCATTCCTGAATAAATCACACTTGTGATTTAGCTAAGTCATGGTGTATTACTTAGCTTCTTTAATCTGCAGGTTTATATCTTTCGTGTAATTTGTCAACATTTCAGCTGTTATTCTCTGTATATTTTTTAGTCCTCCTCTCTCTTTCCTCTATTTCTTGGACTGCAATCACATGAATATGAGATATTTTGTTATAGTCCACAGTTCCCTGAGTCTTTGTTATTTTTTTTTAGTCTATTTTTTCTCTGTTTAGATTATGTAATTTCTATGTTTTATCTTCTGATTTACTAATTAATAGAGGAAAGTTCTGTCTCATCTCTTCTGCTATTGGAAATTTAAATTTGGTTACAGTTCTAAAATTTCCATTTTTGTTCTTTATCTTTTATTTATTTATTTGCTGAGACGTTCTATTTTTTGTTTCAGTTTTCTATTTTTACATTTGCCTCAAGCATATTTGTAATTGACAGTTGAAACATTTTTATGATGACTGCTTTAAAATTCTTTGTCTGATAGTTATAACATCTCTGTCATCTCAATGATGGCATCTATTCTTTTTTCATTCAGTTTGAAATCTTGCTATTTCTTGGCATGATGATTTATTTTTGAGTTAAATCTGGACCTTTTTGGTATTATGTTATGAAGACCTACCTCTTATTTAAATGTTAGCTTTAATTGGTTTCCTATTACAACTCTCTGGAAGAGGAAGGGGATTCACCAACCCATTACTGCCATGTGGGGGTAGAAATTCAGATTCTCCACTGATACAGTTTGGCTCTGTGTCCCCACCCAAATCTCATGTTGAATTGTAATCCCCACGTCAAATTGGGGGAGTGACCTGGTGGGAGGTGATTAAGTCATGGGGGGTGGACTTCCCCCTTGCTGTTCTCATGATGGAGTTCTCATGAGATCTGGTTGTTTGATAAGTGTCTGGTGCTTCCCCCTTCTCTCTCTCTGTTTCTTGCCACCACATAAGACATGCTTGCTTCCCCTTCACCTTCTGCCATGATTGTAAGTTTCCTGAGGCCTCCCTAGTCATGCAGAACTGTGAGTCAATTAAACTTATTTTCTTTATAAATTACCCAGTCTCCGGTAGTTCTTTATAGCAGTGTGAAGATGGACTAATACATCCACTTGGTCTCCATTGACATCTGAAGGGGAGGCTCTCTGTTAACGCTCAGCTAGGGGGAGTCTTTCCTCTAATACCTCCCCAGCTATAAAAAATAGAAGTTATTCATTGCTGCTCCTCACATGACCTCGACTGACACCACACTGAGGGTAGCCTTGTTACCACTGGGAAGTGGTGAAAGTCCTGACTCTCCAGTAGGCCTCCTCTGACACCACACCAATAAGGAAGGGGAGTTTTTGGTACTTTTGGGTGGAAGTGAAAGCCAGACTCCTTATAATGTCTGCATTGACACTGTGGACTGGGATGGGAGGAGCTTATTCCAACTAACTGGAATGGAAGTCCCAGACCCCTATTCAGCCTTCTCTGACATTACTGCCTTGGGTGTAGGGCTTAGGGTGCCTTGTTAAACCCCTGTCTAGGCTTTTCACTTGGCCTTTGCTGGCATGGGAGTGGGTGAGGCACAGTTTTAATTGTTGTATTTGTCTAATATTGAATGGTTATTGTCTAAGCTTTCTGCCTTGTTAGGCTTTCTTTTTTTTTTCTCAGTCCTTTAGAGAGAGCTGATTTTTTTCTGCTCTCATTGGCATTTCCAGGTTGCTGGGTTTTTCAGCTCCGGGTCTGACATATAGAAGGCAAAAAGAAAACCCAGAGATCTCACTAGCTCAGAGTGCCTTGGTCCTTGAGGTCCCTAGCCAGTCTGCCTTCTTCTCTTCACCTTTTAGAGTCTTGTTATGTTTTTGTTATATTCAGTTTCCAGGATTTCAGTTGTATTTAATGGGAGAAATAAATTAAAGTACATATATTCTATCTTCCCAGAACAGTCCGTGTAATTTTGACAAAATGTAAGGTTTCCATATACTTTAAAAGATGATTCTCATTTACTTATTTTCTAGTCTAGCAGCTCCTTATTAAATACCTGCATCAGTGTTTGTAAAACGACAGACTGTGACCCATTAGTGAGTCATAAAATCAGTTTGATAGGCCATGACCAACATTAAAAAGTGAAGTAGAATATAATAGAGTAGAAAATAAAGAGCATTGTATATAGTAAGGGTAAGAATTATTGCATTACATTACATTTTTTATAGTTGTGTGTGTGCATACGTGTGTGTGTGTGTAAATGTGTAAATAGTGGGTTGTAATGTAAAATATATTTCTTAACTGTGGGTTATAGTCATCTGCTAGATGGCAAAGAATTGTGAGGAGAGAACATAAGAGTTATTCAAGATGATTTAGATGAGACTTGCCACTGCTCTGTTCCTCACCCCACAGACACTCGTTGGCTTGGGAGATTGTGTATTATGTACATATAGATTAGACTAAAGACTCTTGTTTTCTATTTCAAAGTGGTTTCTGCCCCAGAGGGGTTTGACGGCAGATAAAAAGGAGGAGGACTCAGTGTTACTCTGTGATTTAACCCCTAAACCTGAGGGGTTCCTTTTAGACCCTGAACTTTGTAGCAAATGGGTTCTTACAGGGAATGTTTGGAGGAGACTCCCTTGCATCCCACAGACAGGTTCCTCCAAGTAAAGTCTCTTGGGAAGAGTAAGTAGATTAATGCCATCCTTACCTCCGTCCCAGATATTTTCATCTCTGTTAAAATCAAGTTCTTGCCTCATGCCTCTTGTGCTTTGTTGGCACTGAGTGAGGAAGAAGTGGTGGAGAAAGACAGAAAACCACAACTCTGGTGGATAATCCACAGGGTTATTCCTTAGTGGTGAGAAAAACAGAAATTTTCAAAATAAAATAGGAACAAGTTGAACTGCGAGATCTGTCTTACTGAGAGGTAAGCACTAGAGGTAGAATGAAGGGTTAGCAGTATAAATCAGGGAAATCTTAAATGGCCAGAACATCTGGAGAAATGCTTGAAGTTCTCCATATCACTTCACCTGAGAGGACTCCTTGTAAACTGTTAACTCATGTGATCTCATGTCAGATGAATTGCATATGCCCTGGCGATTCTAATGGCATATCTTGGTTGCTTAGTTTGGGCCAGGTCAGTGTGAGGCACTTTACATGGGCAACGTTTTGACTTGTTAGAATAATCCTGTGGACAATTGTTACTAGCCTCACTTGACAAATGAGGACGATGGGCTTAGAGAAATGAAGGGATTTTTTCAAAGTTACAGTTGGCAAGTGGCAAAGTCAGAATTTAGACTGAAGTAAACTGAGGCTGGGTCAAGCATGCCTCCTGTTCTACTCCAGTTGCTTTTGTGGAATGTGACCACGAGAAAATGAAACTGACCTCTGTGAGAATTAAGAGGCCCAACTCTTTGTAAAGCTCTGCAGGGCCTGCTGTTGATACATAGTCCTGTGAAAAATTTTCACGAGATAGGACTCTTTCTGTAGTCTGACTATTTAAAGAAAATGTATCTTCTTCCCTAAAACAAATTTTGTTGGTTAAAAAGAGATCACCATGAAATCCACTAAAGCATAAAACAAAATGTGAAATATGACAGGAGGCATAAACTGTTTCATCTAACACTGAATGCTGCCTTTTCAGAAACAGCTGTAAATTAAATAAAGGAGCACACATTTGAAACTGTTTAAGCCTTTAACAAATATTTGGGACAGTGAGGCTGTTATGTAAACTTACTGCTGGTGATAAAAGAACCAGCAGAGATAAATTCTGGTTAATAAATCCTGTCATTTTATCAATGAAGTAGAAAGTACTTTCAATAAGAGGTTCATGATGCAGAACATATCCCAGCGACCTTCTCTTCAACATCTGGGCTAAGTGGCATGGTCTAAACCCAAACATTAGCCTACTGCTACCATTTCTGTTTCCTCCTCCAATGTTAAGCAAACAAAGAAAATTCAAGCAAACACCTGAACAGTCTCTACCCCAGCATCAAAAATAGCAAAGTGGTTACTGAGCAGATTAATAGGGGCAGTGGTAAGGTGGAAAGTGCAGACGGAGCAATACAAGTAGAAACCTTAATAATTGACTGTATGTCGGCTCTGAGTGGCTATAAAGGATTCTTTGGGGACAGTATTTTTTAAGGCGAAACAAATCACCTGAATCAGCTAGACCAGCTTTCTTAGCTGAGTTGAGGGGTTCTGGAAAGATTTGAACTTCTAAATCAGGTACATTATTCACTTTGCAGAGGTTTAATTAAAAAAGAAAAAAAAATCATATAGCATAACCTTATGGAGAAAAATGCTTTTTTAAAAAAATTATTCTGATGCCACCTGGATCATTATAGCAAAGAAGAATTTAGAATCTAATTACTTACAGAGTGTTTACATATGTTATCACAGAAACTTGGAAAGCAAATCAAGAAAGACCTAGGCACTTTTTATTTAACCTGCAATCGGTCCTGTCTTTCCAATTCCTCAGATGCAAATACAATATAGAGGTAACTCAATTTACACAAATGTATTCCTGAAAACCAGATGTGCCATGTGAAAACCAAGTTGTTGTGAATCAAATTATGTGTTATATCCTAGGGGAACTTGTTATTTAAGCATCTGTGATGCTTGCAATGACTGAACGGATTGGCATTTATAGGCCAACTGGTTACCTCTGCTAAGTTGGTGTACTTGTGATTTAGTCAGGGTCATGTTAGGCTATGCTGCGAGGGAAAAAAAATGTCAGTGACTTAACAGAGCAAAGATTTATTTCTTGTTCAAATCAGTGTCTGATGTAGGTCAGGTGGCATTCCTGTGCTGCTGCCTTTCCGGGACACAGTGACTCAGAGACTTAGATTATTTCCTTCTTGCAACTCTAACATTTCAGTGTCTTGTGACACCAATAAGTTAGTAAGATGAGTGCCCAGAAAATTAAAATAGTTTGAAATACAGTCTGTCATCCTGGTATTTATCAATGTGTGGTTGCTTTTGTGAGTTTTGGAAGCATTGATGAGGCTTTATGGAATAGCAAATTGAATTTCAGAGCTCTCTGCACATTACATATTCAGTAATAATTTTTGTACACAATTATAACTCTTTGTTAAAATAATAGTAAAGGTGATCTCTCACAAAGGATATATTGACCATCAGATTTAGGAAGTAGAGGAAGAAAATTCCATGGGAAAGGATTGGGGGCCCTCAAGAGGAGTGTTGATCCAGCAAAATGGTCTCAGTGAGTGCTTGCTTTCTAGTTTCCTTTGCCTTAACTCCATTGTAACTGCGATGGTTAATTTCAGATGTCAGTTTGACTGGGTTAAGGAATAACCTCATAGCTGGTAAAACATTGCTGGGTGCATCTGTGACAGAGATTAGCATTAGAATCATTAGGCTGAGTAAAGAAGATCTGTCCTCCCCAATGTGAGTGGGTGCCATTCAATGGTTTGAGGGACTGGAGAGATCAAAAAGGAAGAGGAAGGGCGAATTCACTCTTGCTCTTCTGGAGCTGGGACACCCGTTTTCTCCTACCCTCAGACATTGGAACTCCAGGTTCCCTGGCCTTCAGACTTAGGGGCTTATGCTAGTGGCATCCCAGGTTCTCAGGCCTTCAGGCTTGGATTGAGAGTTACATGGTCAGCTGCTCTGTTTCTCAGGCCTTCAGACTTAGGCTGAGCCATTCTGCTGGCTTCCCTTGTTTTACGGCTTGCAGATGGGATACTCTGGGACTTCTCAGCCTCTAAATGTATGAGTCAATTTCCATAATAAATCTCCTCTTGTATCCTATACGTTCTGTTTCTCGGGCGAATCCTGACTCCATAACCTACTGGACAGAGTCTCTGGTTACTCCTCTGACGGGGGCTCCTGCTTACTTGTGCTGGGCCTACACGTTCCTGACTTGGGCTCAGACCTCAGCCTACAGCCCTGATCCCAGCCTTCACTCTACATCCTTGGTTCAGTCACTTGCTTATGTGGCCTTCCCAGTATCTGACTGGTGTCTGTATCACTGCTGCCAGGTAGCTGATGCTACCATATCCCCAGAACATGCTCAAGGACATCACTCTAGCAATTCTTCTCCTCTCCTGCATCATCAATATTCCTCTCTCTCCTGAATATTTCTGAAAGCATGCAAATAGTCTGTTATTTCTCCTATCCTAAAAGGAAGAAAGAAAACTTCTCTTGACCCCAATTTCCTCCTCTCCATTACTGCAAAATATCTTAAATTTTAAAAAAGTAATTTGTCTTCTGTTTTCACCTGAATCTACCCCAATTAGGCTTTCACCCCTCACTACTCTGCTGAAACTGTACTGGTCAAGGTCACCCTTAATTTCCATGTTGCTAAATCCAATGGTTATTCTCAGTTTTTAATCTTACTTAAAATCTCAACAGCACTTGACACACTGCTAATCATACTCTTCTCTGTAAACTGTTTTCTCCTCTTGGCTTCAAAGACACTGTACTTACCTGGTTTTCCTCTTACCTTTCTAAATGCTCCTTCTCAGTCTCTCTTTTTGCCTTTTTCTCCTTATTTTTCTGTCTTCTAAATGTTGGAGTACCCCAGGCTTCAGCCCGTGAGCTTCTTTATTTCTTTCTATAGTCATGCCATAGGTGATGTGCTGATATCATCCAAGTCCATATCTCTAACCAGAATGTCTTCCCTGACACATACAAATATATCCTGTAGCCTAATCGATGTCTCCACTTGGATGTCTAATAAAGATTGCAAATTTTACATGTCCAAAGCTAAGCTATGGGTCTTTCTCCAAACCAGCTTCTCTCACACTTTTCTCCATTTCAGTTAATGCAACTTCATTGTTTAAATTGCTAGGATAAAAACAAAAACAAAACTTGATACTCAGCCTTAACATCTCTTTTTCTCACAATCATCATCTGATCCATCAGAAAATCCTGACAGATTCTTCCAAAATTTGACTACTTCTCATCAGCCCCATCATGTTTTACCTGTGTAGTGCAAGAACTTCCTAACTGGTGTCCTGCTTCCATCTTTGTCCATCCTCCACCCCAGCCTTTTCTTATCAGAGCAACCAGAGAGACCAGAAGAAAACAGAAGTCAAATCATTTCACTCTTCTGCTATTGCTCTCATGGGCTTCCATCTCACTAAATAATGCCCAAAGTCATCATGCTCACCTGCAGGGCTTATTATGACCTGGTTCCCAATAACACATCTCTTCTCACCCTTGCTTTTCCCACTTGAGTACATTGCCTTACTGCTGTCTTTGGACATACCAGGCAGTCTTCCTCTTATAGGCCTTGATCTTTGTTTCCTCTGCCCGGCATTCTAAATTTTCAGCTAATCTCATGGCTCACTTATTTACTTCCTTCGTAATTTTATTCTAATGAACCAACTCAGTGAGGCCTTCCTTGATCACCTTATCTAAAATTGCAACTCTTTCCTCTTAGATTTTTATTCCTTTACTGTGATTTATTTTTTTCTCCTTATCAGTAAATTTTTTCTTATGTATTTTACCATATATTTAACCTATTTTGTCTTTCCCCCAGAATATAAGCTCTATAAGGGCAAGATATTTGACCGATTTGCTTTCTATTATATCACTTATGGCTAAACCAACACCTGACACATAGTAAGTGCTCAATAAGCATTTGTTGAATAAAAGAATGAAGAGGTTATACAATTGTGTTCCCAATGTTAACTTGAAAATTCTGCTATTCAGAATGTTTTTCCATAGAAACAATGCTATTGAGGGTAGGTAGGTCTTATAACATTTGCTCAAAATTGATCTAGGTTCTATAGTATGCCCAAAACTAAGGGGGTTAGTTGAGGTATCATGCAATGTCTACCAGGTAGCTGTTGCCAATGAGATACACTTGGAAACAATTAATCACAGCACAACATTGTAAGGCTTTAAGAGAGGAATTATAGAATTCAATGAGAAACTCAGAGGAAGGAGCAATAATTTTGGAGTTGGGGTAAATTTTACAGAAGTAACATTTGAACTGGGTCCATAGAGTCCACGGAAGTTTGCCAGAGAGAGAAGGAGGAGAAATATTAATAGGCAGAAAAGATAGCAAATCAGACGTACAAGTATAAAAGTGTATCTTACATTCATGGAAAGGAGAAGACGTTTTCTGTGACTGGCATATTAGTGAGAGAGGCATGTGGATCAAAGTTGTGAAAAATGCTGGGAACCAGGTTAGGGAGCTGAGTTTTATTCTATTGGTGTTCAGAAAGGGTTTTGAATTAAATGGAGTCCTAGAGACTAGTAAAGAAGCAGAAGTTCATTTCTATGTAGAAACTTGATGCTTTGTGGCTTGTCAGTTGTGGTTTCCAGGTTTTCTTTCATTTCTAGACAATTCCAGAATTGACTGGGCTGCTTCAAATCTTAGGTAATTACTAGTCTCTAAAATCTTACATGCTTCTAATTTACTGTGATAAATAACATGCTCATTTATAACTTGTTTTAGAATGTCTGACCTCTGGAAGTCCAAATTAGAATGTACTGAGTTTTACCCAAATATCACCTTTATGATATCCACATACACACTGGCTAAATACTTCCATGTTATCTTTCTAGCCATGGTCAATCAATAAAGTCAAATCTGATGTTTGAGAAGAGACTGGTGATCTGAATGACAGCACAGGATGTTTGCTTATCAAAAATGCAGGTACCACAGTCCTGAGAGAGACAGCTAAAAGAAAAGATGAGGGAATCAGGATTTCAAATTATCTTCAGCTTGAA
Source organism: Chlorocebus sabaeus (assembly GCF_047675955.1). Lineage (NCBI taxonomy): Eukaryota > Metazoa > Chordata > Mammalia > Primates > Cercopithecidae > Chlorocebus > Chlorocebus sabaeus. The sequence goes on from NC_132928.1 coordinate 52,133,603, forward strand.
GCCTGAATATTGGGTCCCTACCATGAAGAAAATATAGAAGTTAAATATAGAAAAGCTTCATATTCTGAGTTTAGTTTCAAAAATTTAACTTATGTGAGTTGCGATTGAGAAGGCCTGAGCTGACAGCTAACATGAGGCTTACTAAGTATCAGGTACTCTAAGGGCTTTCTCTGTGTTAAAGGCTTTCTCTGTGTTAAATCATTTAATCCTTACAACATTGATTTGAGGTAAGGGTAATTATTCTCCCAGTCTATAGATGAGGAAACAAGCACTGAAATTTTCCTAACATCAGATATCAAAAAAGTGGTAGATGTGGGATTTGAACAAATGTTGGCAACAGTTCATATGAAAAGTTGTATTGGTTTTTTGGTAAGTATTTTAGAATTTTAGGGTTTGTAAGAAACTGTCCAGTGGTTTGTAAACTGTACCCCATGGACCCTCAGGACTTTCTGGGCAATGACTTATATGCCCCCGCTGAAGAGCAGTGGGGCAGGGCACTGAGTGAGCAGGGATCACTTGGGGCAGAGCACAACCAGCACATTCCCGTTGCTTTTGTTTTCCTGGTTGAGGATTCACATATGATTTCACTTGAAGATGGATTTAATACAACTTTTTTAAAAAAGTGAAAACCATTGATCTGGTAGCCTAAGTCACTGTATTGCAGATGATGAAGTTATGGCCTAAGAAATGAATATAGCATGAGCCAACAGTGCAGTGGAGCTTCCCAAACAGGAAGCCATTCTTTGGCAGCAGTAAGAGGGGCACTGTGGGCCAGGCGCTGTGGCTCATGCCTGTAATTCCAGCTGAGGCGGGCAGATTACCTGAAGTCAGGAGTTCTAGATCAGCCTGGTCAACATAGTGAAACCCCATCTCTACTAAAAATACAAAAATTAGCCAGGTATGGTGGTGGGCGCCTGGAATCCCAGCTATTTGGGAGGTGGAGGCAGGAGAATTGCTTGAACCCAGGAGGCGAAGGTTGCAGGGAGCCGAGATCGTGCCACTGCATTCCAGTCTGGGTGACAGAGCGAGACTCCATCTCAAAATAAGTAAAATAAAATGAAATAAAGGGGGAATTGTGTCCCACTTTCTGGGGATGAGTGTTCCCTCTTGTGTAATATTTAGAGTATTGTACTTACTTCTAGAGCCACCTTTTAAAGTTTTATTTTTCATTGAACATAATAATTGTAAATATTTATGGGTTACAGTATGTTGTTTTGATACATGAATACAATGTGTAATGATCAAATCAGGGTAATTAGCATGCCCATTGCTGCAAACATTTATCACCTCTTTGTGGTGAGAACATTCAAAATTCTTTCTTCTAGCTATTTTGATATATACTATATATTATTATTAACTTTAGCCACCATATTGTGCAATGGAACTCTTAGAACTTGTTTTTCCTGTCTAACTGTAACTTGATCCCAATTGATCAATGTCTCCACATATCATCCCTTACCCTCCTCAGCCTCTGGTAACCACTATTCCACTCTCCTCTTCTATGAGATTAACTTTTTTAGATTCCACATATGAGTAAGGTCATGCAATATTTTTTTTTTCTATGCCTGGTTATTTCACTTAACATAGTGTCCTCTAGGCTTATCCCTGTTGCTACAAATGACAGGATTCCATTCTTTTTTATGGCTGAATATATTCCATTGTGCGAATATACCACATTTAAACAAATTCATTCATCCATTGATGGGCACTTAGGTTAATTCCATACCTTGGCTATTGTGAATAGTTCTATAATAAACATGGGAGTACAAATATCTCTTCAACATACTGATTTCATTTTCTTTGGATATACATCTAGTAGTGGGAGTGCTTATTTTTCGTTTTTTGAGGAATCTCTGTATTGTTTTCCATAATGGCTGTACTAATTTATATTCCCCCCAACTATATGTTAAGTGTTTCCTTTTCTCTGTGTGCTTTCCAGCATTTGTAATTTTTTGGTCTTTTTTCTAATATCCAATTTTAATTGGAGATGAGATATCTTATTATGGTTTGATTTTCATTTCCTTGATCATTAGTGACATTGAGCATTTAAAAATATACCTGTTAGACAATTTTTTGGTCTCTTTTGAGAAATGTCTATTCAGATTTGAGTATGTTGAACCATCCTTGTATCCCTGGGATAAATCCTACTTGATCACGGTGAATAATCTTTTTGATGTGTTATTAACTCTGTAGATTGCTTAGGGTAGTATGGACATTTTAACAATGTTAAATCTTCCAATTTATGAACACAGGATAGTTTCCTTTTATTTGTGTTCTCTTCAGTCTCTTGCAACAAGCTTTCTACCCCTTTGTCTTTTTCTTGTTCTAGTATTCTGCTGAGGGTTTTTACATCTATATTCATCAGTGATATTGCCTGTAATTTTCTTTGTTGTGTCCTTTTCTGGTTTTGGAATCCGAGTATGCTGAACTCACAAAATGAGATAGGAAGAATCCCCTCAACTTCAGTTCTTTAGAATATTTTGAGAAGAATTGGTATTAATTCTTCTTATTGTCCCACTCCCTCCTGGCCTGCAAAGTTTCTGCTAAGAAGTCTGCCGCCAAGCTTATTAGAACTCCCTTACGTGTTATTTACTTATTTTCTCTCACTGCTTTCAGGATCATCTATTTGTATTTAACCTTTAAGAGGTTGACTATAACATGTCTTGAGATATTCTCATTTGGGTTGACCTTCCTGTACTTGGATATTTATATTTTTCTCCAGTTTGTAAAGTTTTCTTTTTTTTAGTAAGCTTTCTACCCCTTTGTCTTTCTCAACACTCTCTTGAGCTCCAGTACCTCAAAAGTTATTCTTTTCATGTTGTCTCATAAACTCTGTAAGCTATCTTCATTACTTTTCATCCTTTGTATATTTTCAAATAGCCTGTCTTTGAACTCACTGATTCTTTCTTCTGTTGATTAGTTCAGTTGTTGATACTCCCTATTCCATTTCCCATTTTGCTTATTATAGTTTAAAGCTCTGGAATTTCTATTAGTTTTTGAAAAATTATTTCAATTTCCCTGTTAAATTTCTTTGATAAATTTCTGAATTGTTTCCCTGTTTGCTTGAAGCTCATTAAGTTTCCCAAAATAGTGATTTTGATTTGTTTGCCGGAGAGATCACATATCTCCATAGATTTTAGGGTTAGTTTTTGGTGCCTTGTTTTGTCCATTTGGTAAGGTCATATTTCCCTGAATGTTCTCAATGCTCTGGACATGCAACAATGTCTATGTGTTGAATGATTAGATATTTGTTTGAGTCTTCACAGTGTGCCTTTGTTTATGCTTGTCCTTCTTCAGTAGGCCTTCTGGATATTCTAAGCGGACTGACTGTTGTGCTCCTTAAGCCTGTGACTACTGCACTCCCCTCATCACTACTGGATGCTATAAGCTTAGGTTTGCTGTGAGTCTTATGAGGGCTCTGAGGTTGGGACAGCCCTCTGGCCCAGATGGACCTGGGGAAGACCCAAAGAGGGTACCCAGGCTGTCTGGGGAAGCTGGCCAGGGACCCAATCCTGCCACTGTCTCAGTGGCCCAGATGAATGTGCCTCCCAGCAATATCCCATGCAGGCAGGACAGTTGCCTGACTGCATTGTGAGGGATTGGAGCTGAGACTAGCCCCCTCAGGATCTACTATAAGATGGAGGTTAGTGAGCCTGTTTTGCTGGCTCAGCCAGGTGTATTTCTCTCCACAGATTCCTGCACAGGTGACATTGATCCCTGGCTGCAGTAACAGGGGCTGGAGCTGAGACTGGGCCTCATCAGCATCTGCTACGGGAGAGAGGCTGGTGAGCCCATCTTGTTAGCTCAGATGCATGCATCTCCCAGCAGCTTCCTGCGCTGGTGAGACAGTTATCCAACTGTGGCAGGAGGAGCCAGACCTGATACTGGGCCCCTTTAGGATCTGCTGTGGGACAGAGCATGGTGAGCCCATCAGGAAGACTCAGACTCTGGGGCTGCAATATATGGATGAGTCTCTGTCTGGGACCTTGTAGGAGCAGTTCTGGGCTGAGACCTCAGCTGACAGGGCTGGAACTGAGCCACAGGGTAACTTCAGGTTCACTGCCAAGACTAATGTCAATGGGCAGACAACCCCTCTGCTGAGGCACTAGTGTACATGCTTTCTGTTGAACTCCTTGGAAAATAGTTTTAATTGCAGGCTCAAGGCCGAATTAGTCTGTAGCCAAGTCCCTTAGGGAATGGAGTCATTTTCAGGCTTAAATCCAGGAGCACAATTGGTAGGTCTGCTACCTGGGTGCTGGTTTGCACTCTCAGAACAACTCTCCTAGGTTTAAGCTCCACCAGCATTTCACAACTTCCTACCTGAATCTTGGGGTTCCGACAGCGAGACTTTTGTCTGTAGATGGGCGCAAAATTCTTCTTGTCGTTGGGGGATACAAGTGGGTAACTTTCTATCCTGCCCTCTTGCTGATGTCATTCCTCTTATATAGGGACCACATTTTAACTGAGGTACAAAGTGGCCCTGAAGAAGGCAGCAGGCTGTTGTGGAGTCTGGAAACCCAATATGCAGAGTTAGTTAATTAATTAAGAATGTACAGCTTGGAAGGGAGACTAAGGGGAAACTCAATAGTTGTCTTCAAATATGAACCATTATATCCAGCAAGGAAAAGATTTGGGCTCAAAAAAGTTTTGGTCTCAAGATAAACATAAAATAGTGGTCTAGCAACAACATTTTAAAAATGGAAAAGGCATCTTGTAAGGGAGAGAGGTTGCTGTCATCAGATATATTCAACCCAGGTTGTGAGCACTGTGTGGCTGTCCTAGCAGTGGTTCCTCTACTAGTTGGAAGGTTTGACTAGATGCCGTCTGAGATCCCTTTAAACTCTAAGAATATATGATTCAAAGAGGTTGTCAGTCCAAGGGATAAATCATTAAATCTTTACACTTCATTTGATGTTACAAATAGCATTTTAGATTATATTCTTTATCCAAGGTCATTTACCATAACCCTTTATATAAATCAATAGATGATATGATTTTAGCTATTCCCAGATGATCTAACATATCAATTCTAAACATAGAATATACATTAGATTTGGTTCACAGATCAGCGAGTTTTAGAACTAAGAGGTGTGTGAGGTCCTTAGAGATTCTTTGGTAAAATCCTTTTACTGTACAGATGATAAAACTGTGGCTAACAGGCACCATGTCTGTCCCTCCCTTCAATAGATCTTTCCAGGGGCACAAGAAATATATTTCCTCTACAGGCTCAGTCCTATTCATTCCCAATCCAATATGAATGAGGGCAGGGCGGTGAGCAGCATTCTTTGACTCACGTCTGGTTGCGCTTAGAAGTTGAGTAGTGAGAATTATAATTTATTAAGCACAATTCTGTGCCAAGTACTATTATGTGTGTTTGGCAAACAACATGAAAAAATTCTATGAGCAAAACTATCACCCTCCTTTTACAAATGTGAGGCTGCAGAGAGGTGAGGCTTAGAGAGGTTGTGTGATTTACCCAAGGTCACCCAGGTAGTAAGGTGGCACACTTCAGATTCAAATCCACAGAGGTCTGAACTGAAAGTGAGTACCGTATATTGTCATGCAGGCGTACACTTTACCAGCCAGCCTTACCTGGAGCGTGTTTCCCGCCCCCCCCAATCTGATTGGATCTTCCTGGTGTGGGCGTTCTCCTGTGTCATGCTTAATCTCTACTTCTTTTGAATTCTGGGTTTGAAAGACCTGTTCTGCTCCTCAGGGCCAGTCTTGGCAACCAGGTTATCATTATACCTTTGTGGTTGTGATTCCCATGTTTTTTGTTTGTTTGTTTTCTTTTTACCTTGAATTAGAGCAGGTGAAGTGAATTGCCCGAGGATATAGAGAATAAATGAAAGAGCTGGGACCTGCACTCAGAACATCTTAGTGCTCAGTATAGTGCATTTGCCCTTATACTTTATTCCATATCCTCGTAAAGCTTTAAATAAGATATACACTTTTTACATTTTTTAATCCAAGCTACACAGACTAATACAAAGTGAAAAGCCATAAGTCATGCTCCATCGTCTTCTAGCACTGACTGTTGCTGTGAAGGCGTTTAAGGATAATGTGAGCTCCTAATCCTTTTGTAGATGATTAAATATTTTTCTCCTTGTATAATCCCAATCTGCAGATTCAAGCATTTCTCATTCGTGAAGGATTTTTAAACATATTTTTTTCTGGACCATTTCGTGCATTCTATTCTTTAAGAAGACTGAATTATGTATACATTGCACCTCCTTTGTCTTCTGCATCTATTAGCTTCTCTTAAATCATTTTTATAAAATATTTCTATTCATTTTTCTCTTAGTTTATATTTAGAAATGATTTAAAATTTAATTGTAGATTATTTTGTCTATACAAAACAAAATATTTTAAGTTAAACATAATAATAAAGTAAATGCCAATAAACCCACAAAGAACATGTACAAAAATGTGTATTTCCCTCCTAATCCTATCTGCCTTCTATCACTCAGAGGTAACCACGATACTAAATTTTTACTTATAACCTGCTTGTTTGTCTATGTAGATTTAGCATATTATATATGTATGTGTTTTCTTTATAGAATATACGTATGTCATATATGTATATACACAATACAATGTTTAATTTTACTTGCTCAGGGGATTTATTAAAATTAAAACCTATTTGTCTACATAATCTTCTGTCACTTTTTCACATTACATCATATTTCTATGGCTTATTTCTGTTAATATAAGTAGCTATCGTTTCTTTATTTTTATTAAAACTTTAAAAATTTTTCTAAATATACTACCACAACAATTTGTGTTGTTTTAGGTTATTCTGTTATGAACAGTGTTGTAATAAATATGCTTGCATATATTTCCTGATGCAAAAAGCCACTTAGTGAAGTGTATTACTCTAGTTTATCCTAAGAATAGATGTACCCAGTTTTTGCTTTATGTATTTACTTTAGGTATTTTGAAGTTCTGTTACTAGGTGTGTAAACATTTAGGATATACTGTCTTCTTGACAAAGTTCATAATATAATTGTTGTTCTTAATTCATAATATTCTTGTTCTGAAGTGTGCTTTTCTAATATTAACATAGCCATTTTAGATATTTTATTGTTAAGTAATATAGCTACTTTAGGTATTTTATTCTTAGTGATGCATATCTTTTTTCATGGTTTTACTTTTAACCCAATTAAAGTCATTTAGTTTCTGATTAGTATTAGCATGATATGTGTTTAATGTGATTTTCTTGTAATTGATATCTTTAGGCCATTTATTTTTAAGATAATTATATATTAGGGCTTCTTTGTTTTGTTTCTTGTTATGTGGTATGTTCTGTATATATCAATTAGGTCACGTTGGTTGACAGAATAGTTCAAGTCTTTCTTAGCTTTTAATTTTTTTCTGGACTCTCTGGGTTTCTAATGTATTTCTAATGTATTTTTCTTTGTATTTCCATGTGAATTTTGGAGTTATATAACATTTCTTGACAAACTGCTGATGTTTTAATTGAGATTGCATGAATCTTTATATAAAATAGAGGACAATTGATATTTTGTGGTAATAAGTATCTTTATCTATGAATATGGTATAAATCTCCATTTATGTAGTATGCTTTATTGTCTTTTACTTTTTGTTTATAATTTCTCCCCAAAAACATTACCTATGTTTTGCTAGATTTACTTCTAGGTACATTATGTATCTTGATGGTATTTAAAATGATATATTTTCAAAATATTTTTTGTTTATTGCTGTTACATGCAACTGTAATATTTGTACATGGATTTTAGTCTAGCCCCTGTGAAATTTTCTGATTAATTCAAGTAATTTATGTGTAGATTTATTTGGGTTTGTATGCAGATAATCATAGTTTCTGTGAATAATGATAGCTTTGTTTCTATCACTCCAATCTTTATAGTGTTTTTTTTTTTTTTTTTTTTTTTTTTTTGAGATGGAGTCTTGTGCTGTTGCCCAAGCTAGAGTGCAGTGGCGCAATCTCGGCTCACTGCAAGCTCTGCCTCCTGGGTTCATGCCATTCTCCTGCCTCAGCCTCCCGAGTAGCTGGGACTACAGGCGCCCACCACCACGCCCGGCTCATTTTTCTGTTTTTAGTAGAGACAGGGTTTCACCGTGTTAGCCAGGATGATCTCGATCTCCTGACCTTGTGATCTACCCGCCTTGGCCTCCCAAAGTGCTGGGATTACAGGCGTGAGCCACCGCACCCGGCCAATCTTTATAGTTTTTATATTCTTTTTTTTTTTTTTTAGGAATACAATTATTTTTATTATTATACTTTCAGTTCTAGAGTACATGTGTACAACGTGCAGGTTTCTTACATATGTATACATGTGCCATGTTGGTTTGCTGCATCCATTAACTGTCATTTACATTAGGTATTTCTCCTAATGCTATCCCTCCCCCATCCCCCGACCCCACAACAGGCCCCACTGTGTGATGTTCCCCACTCTGTGTCCAACTGTTCTCATTGTTCAATTCCCACCTATGAGAGTGAGAACATGCGGTGTTTGGTTTTCTGTCCTTGCAATAGTTTACTGAGAATGATGGTTTCCAGCTTCATCCATGTCCCTACAAAGGACATGAACTCATCCTTTTTTATGGCAGCATAGTATTCCATGGTGTGTATGTGCCACATTTCCTTAATCCAGTCTATCATTGATGGACATTTGGTTGGTTCCAAGTCTTTGCTATTGTGAACAGTGCCACAATAAACATATGTGTGCATGTGTCTTTATAGTAGCATGATTTGTAATCCTTTGGGTATATCCCCAGTAATGAGACTGCTGGGTCAAATGGTATTTCTAGTTCTAGATCCTTGAGGAATCGCCACACTGTCTTCCACAATGGTTGAACTAGTTTACTCCCACCAACAGTGTAAAAACATTCCTATTTCTCCACATCCTCTGCAGCATCTGTTCTTTCCTGACTTTTTAATGATTGCCATTCTAACTGGTGTGAGATGGTATCTCATTGTAGTTTTGATTTGCATTTTTCTGATGACCAGTGATGATGAGCATTTTTTCATGTGTCTGTTGGCTGCATAAATATCTTCTTTATTTTTATTTTTTTATTATTATACATTAAGATCTAGGGTACATGTGCACAGCGTGCAGGTTTGTTACATATGTATACTTGTGCCATGTTGGTGTGCTGCACCCGTCAACTCATCAGCACCCATCAACTCATCATTTACATCAAGTATAACTCCCAATGCCATCCCTCCCCCTCCCCACTCCCCATAATAGGCCCTGGTGTGTGATGTTCCTCTTCCTGAGTCCAAGTGATCTCATTGTTCAATTCCCACCTATGAGTGAGAACATGCGGTGTTTGGTTTTCTGTTCTTGTGATAGTTTGCTAAGAATGATGGTTTCCAGTGCATCCATGTCCCTTCAAGGGACACAAACTCATCCCTTTTTATGGCTGCATAGTATTCCATGGTGTATATGTGCCACATTTTCTTAATCCAATCTGTCACTGATGGACATTTGGGTTGATTCCAAGTCTTTGCTATTGTGAATGGTGCCGCAATAAACATATGTGTGCATGTGTCTTTATAGCAGCATGATATATAATCCCTCGGGTATATACCCAGTAATGGGATGGCTGGGTCGTATGGTATTTCTAGTTCTAGATCCTTGAGGAATCACCATACTGTTTTCCACAATGGTTGAACTAGTTTACAATCCCACCAACAGTGTAAAAGTGTTCCTATTTCTCCACATCCTCTCCAGCACCTGTTGTTTCCTGACTTTTTAATGATTGCCATTCTAACTGGTGTGAGATGGTATCTCATTGTGGTTTTGATTTGCATTTCTCTGATGGCCAGTGATGATGAGCATTTTTTCATGTGTCTGTTGGCTGTATGCATGTCTTCTTTTGAGAACTGTCAGTTCATATCCTTTGCCCACTTTTTGATGGGGTTGTTTGTTTTTTTCTTGTAAATTGTTTGAGTTCTTTGTAGGTTCTGGATATTAGCCCTTTGTCAGATGAGTAGATTGCAAAAATTTTCTCCCATTCTGTAGGTTGCCTGTTCACTCTGATGGTAGTTTCTTTTGCTGTGCAGAAGCTCTTTAGTTTAATTAGATCCCATTTGTCAATTTTGGCTTTTGTTGCCATTGCTTTTGGTGTTTTAGACATGAAGTCCTTGCCCATGCCTATGTCCTGAATGGTATTACCTAGGTTTTCTTCTAGGATTTTTATAGTATTAGGTCTAACATTTAGGTCTCTAATCCATCTTCAATTAATTTTCATATAAGGAGTAAGGAAAGGATCCAGTTTCAGCTTTCTACTTATGGCTAGCCAATTTTTCTGGCACCATTTATTAAATAGGGAATCCTTTCCCCATTTCTTGTTTTTGTCAGTTTTGTCAAAGATCAGATGACTGTAGATGTGTAGTATTATTTCTGAGGACTCTGTTCTGTTCCATTGGTCTATATCTCTGTTTTGGTACCAGTACCATGCTGTTTTGGTTACTGTAGCCTTGTAGTATAGTTTGAAGTCAGGTAGTGTGATGCCTCCATCTTTGTTCTTTTGACTTAGGATTGTCTTGGCAATGCAGGCTCTTTTTTGGTTCCATATGAACTTTAAAGCAGTTTTTTCCAATTCTGTGAAGAAAGTCATTGGTAGTTTGATGGGGATGGCATTGAATCTATAAATTACCTTGGTCAGTATGGCCATTTTCATGATATTGATTCTTCCTATCCATGAGCATGGTATGTTCTTCCATTTGTTTGTGTCCTCTTTTATTTCACTGAGCAGTGGTTTGTAGTTCTCCTTGAAGAGGTCCTTTACATCCCTTGTAAGTTGGATTCCTAGGTATTTTATTCTCTTTGAAGCAATTGTGAATGGAAATTCATTCATGATTTGGCTCTCTGTTTGTCTGTTACTAGTGTATAAGAATGCTTGCTACTTTTGCACATTAATTTTGTATCCTGAGACTTTGCTGAAGTTGCTTATCAGCTTAAGGAGATTTTGGGCCGAGATGATGGGGTTTTCTTAATATACAATCATGTCATCTGCAAACAGGGACAATTTGACTTCTTTTTTTCCTAATTGAATACCATTTATTTCTTTCTCTTGCCTGATTGCCCTAGCCAGAACTTCCAACACTGTGTTGAATAGGAGTGGTGAGAGAGGGCATCTCTGTCTTGTGCCAGTTTTTAAGGGGAATGCTTCCAGTTTTTGCCCATTCAGTATGATATTGGCTGTGGGTTTGTCATAAATAGCTCTTATTATTTTGAGATACGTTCTATCAATACCGAATTTATTGAGAGTTTTTAGCATGAAGGGCTGTTGAATATTGTCAAAGGTCTTTTCGGCATCTATTGAGATAATAATGTGTTTTTTGTCTTTGGTTCTATTTATATGCTGGATTACATTTATTGATTTGCATATGTTGAACCAGCCTTGCATCCCAGGGATGAAGCCCACTTGATCATGGTGGATACTCTTTTTGATGTGCTGCTGGATTCGGTTTACGAGTATTTTATTGAGGATTTTTGCATCGATGTTCATCAGGGATATTGGTCTAAAATTCTCTTTTTTGGTTGTGTCTCTGCCAGGTTTTGGTATCAGGATGACGTTGGCCTTATAAAATGAGTTAGGGAGGTTTGCCTCTTTTTCTATTGATTGGAATAGCTTCAGAAGTAATGGTACCGGCTCCTCCATGTACCTCTGGTAGAAATCGGCTGTGAATCCGTCTGGTCCTGGACTTTTTTTGTTTAGTAGGTTGTTAATTATTGCCTCAATTTTAGAGTCTGCTATTGGTCTATTCAGGGATTCAACTTCTTCCTGGTTTAGTCTTGGGAGAGTGTAAGTGTCCATGAAATTATTCATTTCTTCTAGATTTTCTAGTTTATTTGCGTAGAGGTGTTTATAGTATTCTCTGATAGTAGTTTGTATTTCTGTGGGGTCGGTGGTGATATTCCCTTTATCATTTTTTATTGTGTCTATTTGATTCTTCTCTCTTTTCTTCTTTATTAGTCTTGCTAGCGGTCTATCAATTTTGTTGATCTTTTCAAAAAATCAGCTCCTGGATTCATTGATTTTTTTGGATGGCTTTTTGTGTCTCTATCTCCTTCAGTTCTGCTCTGATCTTAGTTATTTCTTGCCTTCTGCTAACTTTTGAATATGTTTGCTCTTGCTTCTCTAATTCTTTTAATTGTGATGTTAGGGTGTCAATTTTTTATCTTTCTAGCGTTCTCTTGTGGGCATTTAGTTCTATAAATTTCCCTCTACACACTGCTTTAAGTGTGTCCCAGGAATTCTGGTATGTTGTATCTTTGTTCTCATTGGTTTCATAGAACATCTTTATTTCTGCCTTCATTTTGTTATGTACCCAGTAGTCATTCAGGAGCAGGTTGTTCAGTTTCCATGTAGTTGAATGGTTTTGATTGAGTTTCTTAATCCTGAGTTCTAGTTTGATGCACTGTGGTCTGAGAGACAGTTTGTTATAATTTCTGTTCTTGTACATTTGCTGAGGAGTGCTTTACTTCCAATTATGTGGTCAATTTTGGAATAAGTGAGATGTGGTGCTGAGAAGAATGTATATTCTGTTGATTTGGGGTGGAGAGTTCTGTAGATGTCTATTAGGTCCGCTTGGTGCAGAGCTGAGTTCAATTCCTGGATATCCTTGTTAACTTTCTGTCTCGTTGATCTGTCTAATGTTGACAGTGGGGTGTTGAAGTCTCCCATTATTGTTGTATGGGAGTCTAAGTCTCTTTGTAAGTCTCTAAGGACTTGCTTCATGAATCTGGGTGCTTCTGTATTGGGTGCATATATATTTAGGATAGTTAGCTCTTCCTGTTGAATTGATCCCTTTACCATTATGTAATGGCCTTCTTTGTCTCTTTTGATCTTTGACGGTTTAAAGTCTGTTTTATCAGAGACTAGTATTGCAACCCCTCCTTTTTTTGCTCTCCATTTGCTTGGTAGATCTTCCTCCATCCCTTTATTTTGAGCCTGTGTGTGTCTCTGCACGTGAGATGGGTGTCCTGAATACAGCAAACTGATGGGTCTTGACTCTTTATCCAATTTGCCAGTCTGTGTGTCTTTTAATTGGACCATTTAGTCCATTTACATTTAAGGTTAATATTGTTATGTGTGAACTTGATCCTGTCATTGTGATATTAGCTGGTTATTTTGCTCATTAGTTGATGCAGTTTCTTCCTAGCCTCAATAGTCTTTACATTTTGGCATGTTTTTGCAATGGCTGGTACTGGTTGTTCCTTTCCATGTTTAGTGCTTCCTTCAGGATCTCTTGTAGGGCAGGCCTGGTGGTGTCAGAATCTCTAAGCATTTGCTTGTCTGTAAAGGATTTTATTTCTCCTTCACTGATGAAACTTAGTTTGGCTGGATATGAAATTCTGGGTTGAAAATTCTTTTCTTTAAGAATGTTGAATATTGGCCCCCACTCTCTTCTGACTTGTAGAGCTTCTGCCCAGAGATCTGCTGTTAGTCTGATGGGCTTCCCTTTATGGGTAACCCGACCTTTCTTTCTGGTTGCCTTTAACATTTTTTCCTTCATTTCAACTTTGGTGAATCTGACAATTATGTGTCTTGGAGTTGCTCTTCTCGAGGAGTATCTTTGTGGTGTTCTCTGTATTTCCTGAATTTGAATGTTGGCCTGCCTTACTAGGTTGGGGAAGTTCTCCTGGATGACATCCTGCAGAGTGTTTTCCAACTTGGTTCCATTTTCCCCCTCACTTTCAGGCCCCAATCAGACGTAGATTTGGTCTTTCCACATAATCCCTTACTTCTTGAAGGCTTTGTTCATTTCTTTTTCCTCTTTTTTCTTTAGACTTCTCTTCTCACTTCATTTCATTCATTTGATCCTCAATCGCTAATACTCTTTCTTCCAGTTGATCGAGTTGGTTACTGAAACTTGTGCATTTGTCGTATATTTCTTGTGTCATGGTTTTTATCTCTGTCAGTTCATTTATGGCCTTCTCTGTATTGATTATTCTAGTTATCCATTCTTCCATTCTTTTTTCAAGATTTTTAGTTTCTTTGCACTGGGTACATATTTCCTCCTTTAGCTCTGAGAAGTTTGATGGACTGAAGCCTTCTTCTCTCAACTTGTCAAAGTCATTCTCCTTCCAACTTTGATCCGTTGCTGGCAATGAGCTGCGTTCCTTTTGAGGGGGAGATGCGCTCTTATTTTTTGAATTTCCAGCCTTTCTGCCCTGCTTTTTCCCTATCTTTGTGGTTTTATCTGCCTTTGGTCTTTGATGATGGTGATGTACTGATGGGGTTTTGGTGTGGGTGTCCTTTCTGTTTGTTAGTTTTCCTTCTAACTGTCAGGACCCTCAGCTGTAGGTCTGTTTGAGATTGCTTGAGGTCCACTCCAGACCCTGTTTGCCTGGGTATCAGCAGCAGAGGCTGCAGAAGATAGAATATTGCTGAACAGTGAGTGTTCCTGTCTGATTCTTGCTCTGGAAGCTTCGTCTCAGTGGTGTACCCTGCAGTGTGAGGTGTGGGATGTCGGTCTGCACCTAGTGGGGGATGTCTCCCAGGTAGGCTACTCAGGGGTCAGGGACCCACTTGAGCAGGCAGTCTGTCCATTCTCTGATCTCAGCCTCCGTGCTGGGAGATCCACTGCTCTCTTCAAAGCTGTCGGACAGGGTCATTTGCATCTGAAGAGGTTTCTGCTGCTTTTTGTTTAGCTATGCCCTCTCCCCAGAGGTGGAGTCTACAGAGACAGGCAGGCCTCCTTGAGCTGCTGTGGGCTCCACCCAGTTCAAGCTTCCCTGCGGCTTTGTTTACCTGCTTAAGCCTCAGCAATGGCGGGCACCCCTCCCCCAGCCTTGCTGCTGCCTTGCAGTTAGATCTCAGACTGCTGTGCTAGCAATGAGGGAGGCTCCGTGGGCGTGGGATCGTCCTGGCCAGGTGTGGGATATAATCTCCTGTTGTGCCGTTTGCTAAGACACTTGGTAAAGTGCAGTATTAGGGTGGGAGTTACCCAATTTTCCCAGTGTTGTGTGTCTCAGTTCCTCTGGCTAGAAAAAGGGATTCCCTTCCCCCTTGTGCTTCCCAGGTGAGGTGATGCCTCCCCCTGCTTCAGCCTGGGCTGCACCAGCTGACCAGCACTGATTGTCTGGCACTCCCCAGTGAGATGAACCTGGTACCTCAGTTGAAAATGCAGAAATCACCGGTCTTTTGTGTTGCTCGCACTGGGAGCTAGAGACTGGAGCTGTTCCTATTTGGCCATCTTGCTCCAGGGCTTTATATTCTTTAATACTGTTGTACTGGTTAGGCTCTTCTCTAGTGCTGAATAAGAGGTCTTTTATTTGAAAAACTTGTCCTGTTACTGACTTTACAGAAAATAATTCTAAGGTTTCTCCACAGAAGCAATGTTTCTTCTAGATTTTTGGTAGGACGCCATTTACCTGATTTAGAAACTTTTCTTGTATGCTACTTTAAGGTTTTTATTGTGAATACATATTGATTTTTTTGTCAAAGCTTTTTTCATTTATTGAGATGTTCATGTGCCTTTTCTCTTGAAAGCTGTTAATGTGGCGATTACATTAAAACACTCTACAATGATAAGCCATCTTTGTATCCTAAAACAAATCCAATTTGGTAAATATGTATTATCTTTTAAAAATACAGTTATAAATTCAGTATACCTTCATTAATATTTTGGTAAATATATTTATCAGTGAAATTTATCTGCAATTGCTCTTATACTTCCATGTCTGTTTTCAGAATTAAGTTCATACTAGTTTCGTAGAGTGAACTGTCAGTCTACTATACATCAGAAATTGTAGGGATTGGGGATATAACATAGACTAAAACAGATAAAAATCCCTTTCCTTTTGTACCTCACGTTTTATCGTTCTTGAATATTTGGTAGAATTTGCCCATAAAACAGTTTGGGACTAGTGTTTTCTTTGTGAAATATTTTTAAATTGCTGGTCCAATGTCTTTTATGTTAATTGTTTCCCTATTCTTTTTTGAGCCAGTTTTGATAAGTTATATTTATTGAGGAATTTGTCAATTTTCTCAACATTTTAAAATACCTTGGTATGAAGTTAGCCATAATAATACATAGTTAGCTCCTTTGCTGTATCATTGTATTCTTTTTTTATTTCAAACATTAATTTCTTTTTTTACAGTTTTTCTTTGTCTTGTTTTTGGAATTTTAATTTTGTATGTATTTTGCATAAGTCATATATTTACAGGGTTATAATTCAGAAGATAGAGAAGTACATACAGTGGAAAATCTTTCATTCTTGTCTTCCTGCTGTTTTGTTGTCCTTTAACAACTCAGATTATTAATTTCTTGTGTATTCTTCCAGATAATAATGCACAATATAAACGCTTAGTGTGTAATCAGTTTTTATGAATGTTCTCAGTATATTTGCAAAAAAAAAAGTTACCCAATTGTTGGTTGCATGTTCTACATGTTTTATATAGCCTAAGCTTGTTAATCATGTTATCAAAATATTTCATACCCTTACCTTTGATTTCTGAGAGGTGTTAATGTTGCCCAATGACATAGTAAATGTTCTTTCTTTCTGTAGTTCTTTCATTTTTTCTTTATATGTTCTAAATTGTTTTATTGGATGTATTCAAATATAAAATTATTTTTATCTTTCTGGAGAAATGAACATTTTACCATTATGCAATGATTCTCTTTATCTCTAGTATGCCTTTTGTTTTAAAGTCTATTTTTGCCTGATATGAACACAGCTATACTACTTTTAGTTAATGTTTGCTACTTTTATAATTTTTCTATATTTTTACTTTCAACCTTTCCATGTCTTCATGTTTTAGATATAAACATGAAGCTTTAAACACAGACCTGTAAAAAATTTTTTTGTCTGACAATCTATACTTTTTAACTACAGAGTTTGTTTTGATCTATTCTAATTGCTAATATATTTAGATTTACTTGGTCTATTTTATCTGATACTTTCTCTTTGTTTTGCTTTTGCTGTGTTCTTTTTCCTTCTTTCTTGCCTTTATTTGGATTAGTTGAAGTATTTTCCCCTCTCTGCTGGTCTGGAAAATATTTATTTTGATTTAGTTCTTTTGGTGGCTACCTTTGAAATTTTAAAATGTATACTTAACACAGTGTAAAGTTAATTAATATTTTTACCTTCCTCTCAAATGAGACTTTACAATGGTTTACTTCTAGTCACCCCAAACCATCTTCTAGATCTGCCCTCTTAGTGCTCTCTTTTTAAATTAGTATTATATATTAGATACTTTATTATGGTTTTAAAGAGTTAGTTTTTGTTTAAATTTATCCATATGTTCACTTTTATTTCATTCGTATCCCTTCCTGTATGTCAGAACTTCTTTTAGCTATTTTCTCTCTTTAGTTAGAGATTAATAGTGATAAATTCTTTCAGACTTTTATAGCTGAATATATTTTTACTTCATCTGTGTTCCTGAAATATAACTCATATTGGTATACACTTTTGAGCTGATACAGTAAAACTCCAACATAGTGCAATAAGCATGACCCAAACATTCATTTTTATAAAATGCAGGGTCACTTTATTTTATGATGAATGAAAAGATTTGGTTGAGCCTAGCTGGCTGAGAGGTCTTGAAGCTTAGTCATGTGACCCAAATCTGTCTAGATATCAGTAACGGTAACAATCTGGGGGGTGGCCATTCTGTAATTCAGCTTAAATATTGATGAAGACAATTCTGGGTCCCCTGGCTAGCTGAGACTTCCAAGAGAGTAACAGTGATTGTAAGGATCTTCTAGTTAGCTGGGGAGATTGAGATTCACCTTTTTCCTACTCCCCCTACCTTTTTACCCCATGATCTACATAGGGTAAGAACTTGAATCAGAGAAGAAGCCTATCTCCAGTTGTATTACATAAATATTTATTTTCTGAAGAAGTGTGGTGCTGCCTGGGATTTTAATGTACTTATTGTTTTTTATCATTACTTAGGAATGACTACAATATTAGATTGTCTTCCAGCTTCATTGCTGCTGTTGAGATGTTAGCTGTCAATTTAGTTGTTATGACTATGCTGGTAATCTCGCTAATCTCTGATTGCTTTTGAGGTCTTCAATTTATCTGTGGTGTACTGTAGTTTTACTATGATGAATTTTAGACTTTTTGGGATTCCCAAAAATGAGGTTTGATGTTTTTCAACAGTTCTGGAGAATTCTTACTTATTAGCTTTTGAATATTATTTTTTACTTCCTGGTTTCAGTGTCGTTCTTGAACTCTGATAAATTTATGTTACATCTGACTCCATACTCTTGTTTCTTAATTTCTTTTTTATGTTTTCTAATTTTAAATATCTTTAAGTAACATTCTACACTTTTATTATTCTCTAATTCTCTTTTGGATTTTTTTTTCTATTGAGCTTTTCTTTTTTAAAAATACAGAGGTATAATTAACATATAATAAAGTGCGCAGTTCTTTTGTACTTATTTTGATGAGTTTTAGCATTTGAATATAGCCAGTAACAACCACCCAGAACAAAATAGAGAACATTACCATCACCCCAGAAAGTTTCCTGGTGCCTCCTTTCAGTCGCTTCTATTGAATTTTTCAGTTATTTTATTGTTAATTTAAAGAAGTTATATTTGGTCATTTTTCAAATCTGGTCATTTAAAAAAAATTCTTAACTATTGTGATAGTATATCTGGTCATTTTTTTTTATAGTCCATTGCTCCTTAATTATTTTAGAAATTCTTTTCTCTAAGTCCTTTTTTAATTGGTTCTCTTTTCTTAACTTTTATTTTAAGTTCAGGATTACATGTGCAGGTTTGTTATATAGTTAAACTTATATCCTGGGGGTTTTGTGTATAGATTATTTAGTCATTCAAGTACAAAGCCTAGTACCCAATAGTTATTTTTTTCTGGTTCTCTTCCTTCTCTCAATACTCTACCCTCAAGTAGACACCAATGTGTGTTGTTCCCTTCTTTGTTGCCATGTATTCTCACTATTTAGCTTCCATTTATAAGTGACAACATGTAATGTTGGTTTTCTGTTCCTGTGTTAGTTTGCTAAGGATAATGGCCTTCAGCTCCATCTGTGTTCCTGCAAAGGTCGTGATCTCATTCTTTTTTTATGGCTGCATAGTATTCCATGGTGTATATGTACCACATTTTCTTTATCCCATCTACCATTGATGGGCATTTGGGTTGATTTGTCCTCTATGTACACAAACTAGAAAGTCTAGAAGAAATGGATAAGTTCTTCACACACACACCCTCACAAGACTGAACTAACAAGAAATTGAATCCCTGAACAGACCAATAACAAGCTCCAAAATTGAATCAGCGATAGAAAAAGCTTACCAACCAAAAAAAGACCAGGACCAGATGGATTAACAGCTAAATTCTACCAGATGTATGAGGAACTAGTAGCATTCCTACTGAAAGTCCTCCAAAAAATGAGGAAGAGTGACACTTCCCCAACTCCTTCTAGTTCTTTATACATAGTAAAAATCGTTATTTCATCTTGTATCTGATACTTCCAATATCTGGAGTCTGTTTTCTTGTTACTGTTGCTCTTAGCTGACTTTCATTAATGGTTGCTTTTTACCTCTGACTTTTGTGACTTTTGTTGTGAACTTATATTTATTGGAACACATTTTCTGGGAGTTTTATGAAACATGAACTAAGATATGTTTTTCCCCCAGAACATTTTGTGTTTGCTTTCATTGTTTGATAATATTTTTTCAAAATCTTGCATTTCTCATTTGAATGTAAGTATCTTTTTATCAAGAGGGAGAGCAGTTGTTCATAAGTTTTTGAGGTTAAGGAGAAGAATTATTTATTTAAAATAACATTTCTTCTCTTTTGATAATTCTTCTTTGAATGTAAAATATAATCTTCACATGCTTTTATTGATACTCTTTTACTAAGTTCTTTCCTTTGCTCTGGGAGTCATAACTTCCCATAGTTTTTGTTTTTTAAGATGTTGGTTCAGCTTAGAGTAAGGAATCAGAAATTACAGGATTTCTACATTGTGATCTAGTGATTACAGTATCTTCTTCATCCTGTTTCACTTCCAGTGATCTTCCTTGGCTGGGGATTATGTCAGAGACAATAAAAATGGGGTGTCAGCATCATTTCTTCTTAAATTTCCTCTTCCCTGAGTACTATAGTATTTATCTGCTTCTCCCAAAAATTTTAAACCAATGATTTATTAACCAGCCTTTCCTAGATAATTGCTTTTTAAGAATCTTATTTAAGAACTGAGGAGCTATGGCAGCTTCTATAATCCTCCTCCATCTTAGTCCAGGCTTTTCATTATTTGGCATATATGCTTGATTGTTTATAGTTGTTTGCTTATTTCACAG
The DNA here is from genome assembly GCF_047675955.1 of Chlorocebus sabaeus. NCBI lineage: Eukaryota > Metazoa > Chordata > Mammalia > Primates > Cercopithecidae > Chlorocebus > Chlorocebus sabaeus. The sequence continues at coordinate 52,153,875 of NC_132928.1, forward strand.
ATGATGAGAGTTTTAAAAAATTCTTTTAAAAAATTGTTTTTATGAGTTTGGGAGGCTCAAAGAGTAAAAATGCCCTTACATTGCCGGTTTTACGTGGAAATCCTCTTATGTTTTAATAGGTTAAAATTCAAAAACGAAATAATCAATGTGGGAACAAGAACTATTGGAGAAACCAAATAAACACAATATTTTAAAAAATATTTCTTGTCTTAATACCTGTCTTAGGCCAGGCGTGGTGTCTCAGGCTTTCAATTCTAGTGCTTTGGGAGGCCAAGGCGGGAGGATTGCTTGAGGTGAAATAAAAACAAAAGTACTGATGTCATTTCAAGGTCTAGGATATTAAGAAGGGATATGACTTTTCTGCCTTCTATTTTTCCACTTGCCAGAGTAGTACAAAAGGTTATAAGGTTCTAGAGGAATAACAATGCCACAAGATGGGAGGAACTTGGGTCTTTCAATCACCAAATGGAGAAGAGAAACGTACCAGGAATACCTACTTTGGAATGCTGTTTAAGTGAGAAATACACTTTTATTTTGTAAGGCTGCTGAAATTTGGAAATTGGTTCATAATATCTGCTCACATTACCTTAACTTACATAATCTGGGTGTTTTTATTCTGAAAAGATTTGTACCTTTTTCATATGGTGGTCAGAAATACTAGGAGATCTCACTAGATGTTTTATGCTACATGATTCTAAGAATATCAAGGCTTCCATTATCTTTATATTCATCTACTTTTTTTTTTTTTTTTTTTTTTTTTTTTTTTTTTTTTTTTTTTTGAGACGGAGTCTCGCTCTGTCGCCCAGGCTGGAGTGCAGTGGCGCGATCTCGGTTCACTGCAAGCTCCGCCTCCCGGGTTCCCGCCATTCTCCTGCCTCAGCCTCCCGAGTAGCTGGGACTACAGGCGCCCACCACCTCGCCCGGCTAATTTTTTAAATATTTTTTAGTAGAGACGGGGTTTCACAGTGTTAGCCAGGATGGTCTCGATCTCCTGACCTCGTGATCCGCCTGTCTCGGCCTCCCAAAGTGCTGCGATTACAGGCGTGAGCCACCGCGCCGGCCATATTCATCTACTTTTGCACCACTGGATGAAATTGCCTTCTGACACATGGCTTTATAAAGTGGTGTGTACCTTTTTAAGATTTTATTTTATTTTATTTTAGTCTGTTGCATGCAAGATGATTCTCTAACATAGTAATTAAGAAGGTGGCTCATTCCTCTAATCCCAGCACTTTGGGAGGCCGAGGCGGGTGGATCACCTGAGGTTGGGAGTTCAAGACCAGCCTGATCAACATGGAGAAAACCTGTCTCTACTAAAAATACAGAATTAGCTGGCATGGTGGCACATATCTGTAACCCCAACTACTCCGGAAGCTGAGGCGGGAGAATCGCTTGAACCCAGCAGATGGAGGAGGTTGCGGTGAGCTGAGATTACGCCATTGCACTCCAACCTGGGCAACAAGAGTGAAACTCCATCTCAAACAAACAAACAAACAAACAAACAAAAAAAGAGGTGCATTTCCATGCAGTCCACAGCATTTCTATATAAAGACAAGAATGCCATCATCTTAACTTCTTGAGATATTTTCCAACATGCTTTTTGAAAGCCCCAGAACTTCCAGATGTTCTGTCTGCTATATTTTTCTACATCAAAAGTTCTTTCTAATTTCTTCTGGAGATTTGATACATGGTCTAGTGTCATGATTTTGAACCCTGCAATGTTCTCTTCCAAGGATTTTGATTAAGTGTAATGTTCCTCTCACTTTCTATCTAGTTCTGAAATAAGAGCACAGTGGATCTCTGGCAGAGATCCCTCTATCCATGCAATAAGAGTGTATCATGACAATTTTAGGAGAGGATAATCTGACTGTTACTCAGTTGTGGACTTTAGCTGTAATCGTATGTAAAGAAAGATTTCACTGGGTTTCACAGGTTCCAGGTTTGAAAGTTAGTAAGTAGGGAAGAAGAGGAGCTGGAAACCCCATTAGCTGTTCTGAGGTGGGAGGGCCATTGGATTCTATTTCTCTGACATTCAGAACTCTTCCTATAGTCTTTGCTTACATCAGGCTGAATAGAAGATGAAGGGGAGAATGGATTAGGTGACAGCAGCCAGGAATTTCCTTATATGCTTTTACACAGTGACTGAGTAAGCATGGGTTACTGTTCCTGGCACTGAGACTTAGCAGGTGCAAACAGGAAAGTGAGGAGCTTGTCCTGAGAATGGCAGGGGACACTGGTGGAGCTTGGCACAAAAGACTTAGAAAGCTAGTGGTTCTGCTGTGCCCTGGCAGTTTGTCTTGGCAGGTCTCCCTTGAGCAACTAAGATGACCTGCATGCTCCCTAAAACTGGTGCAGAGGGAATCTGTGCTCTTTCCTGCCTCCTTCAGGTTTATGAAGGGGCCACCTACTCATTATTTTAAAGTTTCAAATGTTTGACTCATGAATCTCTGATATAGAAGCGTTTCCCACTCGTCCTACATGGCATGGGGGTTCATTAAACCTGCAGAAAGAGGCAGACTGTTTGGCTGTTTCTTACAACTGGGCTAGAAGGCCACAGTATGCTATTTTGAGCATAAACTTGGAGGGTCTCCCAGCTGAAATGGAATCAAAGACTTCGGTGGCCTCAGGTTTGTTTACTTTTGGCATTGTCCAAGGTTTTCTGGCTCTCTGGTTGTTAGGGAGGCAAGAGATTCTGAATGGTCATGACCCAGAGTCAGGTTTAGCACTGGAAGGAATTATATGCAAGCAAGATTAGCAATATCCTGATCCTTTTCCCTGAAACATGCAGGGGTGAGGGCTGGACCAGCTGTCTAAGACATCCCCTGAAACCCCCAGTGCAGCTGGATTTCTTCTTCTTTGTGCCAACAGGGCCTATCATTATAAGATCATACTGCTTCAAGGCCATGTGACAAGCATACTATGGGGCAAATAATACAGTGAAGGAGAATGAAAAAGGAACTGCATTCTCTCTTGTTTCATTCTTTTTGCAGATATCCTGCAAGTGTTATGCTAAAATATGCCTTTGATTTGAATATAAATAGCCCCACTTTTCTAATCCAGATGCAGCCATGTGCCTCTCTGCACAGGGCTGGTGATTCTCTGTTGCGTCTTGGGAGTAATAAGAAGATTCCACTGGAAAAAATGCAGGCAAATCAGCCCAGCTGAGATTACATAAAGGAGGAAGGAAAATTGGAGAAAGTGTGTAATAAACCTCAATATCTAGTTGAGTGTGATTTTTAACAAAAGGCTTTTGCATTTAGCTCAATGACTTAAGATCTTCAGATAGTGAGTTGTTACTATAGGCAAGACAATTCTTCTGGAAATAAGTAAGTTTCTAAAACCAGAGGCTTAGGGGTGGATTTCAGCTCCTTGGTGATTTGTATTTAGAATTTCAAAGGCTTGGGTCTTGCTAATAAGTGACCGGGCATCTTATGGTGAAGTTCTACTTTACAGATCTAGGAGAGGGACCTCTTCTTTTGAAAGATCTCGTGAATTTTTTTCCTAAGTTTTGCCTCTGCTATAGCCTCACCTGCACTATTCTTTGACTCCAAAGCTTGCCAATGTGTTTTGTATTTATCTTCTGCTTTGCTTCTCCAATGCTACCCATAAGTCTTTTTCTCCTGCCCTTAGATATTTTGGCCTTGTAGAGAAACATTTCCCAAATACATTCTCATTAGATCTATGAGATGCTGCAAAATAAAAGACTTCATGGTCAATTGAGATTGAGAAATGATGCATACTACACACCTTTCTTGGAAATTTGCAATGCACTTTTTAATAGGTGCTAAAGGAAAGTTATTTACACTTATTTAAGTACATATATATATGTTTATTTAATAGCAACATGTTTATTAGCCTCCCAAGAATTAGTAGTTCTCAGAATTTTCTTTGGGCATTTCTACTATAATGTCCACAAACTGCAAAACCTGTCTGGACTACTAGACATGCAAGTTACTGAGAAATGGTCATGGATCACCAAACCCTCCGAAAAGGTTCTTTTGAAGGCAAAGGATGGTATGAGCCAATCCTATAAATAGAAATGAAAGGAATAAAATGTTCTGTAAAGCATAGACTGGCTAGAATAAACTGGATTGGGCTGCTGTCCATTAGGGAGAGGTGCTGAAACAGAGATTTCCCCTGGTGCTATTAAAAAATGGATTTCCAGCAGAGCTCTTAAAAAGTAACTGCTCAGGCCGGGCGCGGTGGCTCACGCCTGTAATCCCAGCACTTTGGGAGGCCAAGGCGGGCAGATCACGAGGTCAGGAGATCGAGGCCATCCTGGCTAACACAGTGAAACCCCGTCTTTACTAAAAATACAAAAAATTAGCCGGGCGTGGTGGTGGGCACCTGTAGTCCGGAGGCTGAGGCAGGAGAATGGTGTGAACCCGGGAGGCGGAGCTTGCAGTGAGCCAAGATCGCGCCACTGCACTCCAACCGGGGTGACAGAGTGAGACTCCCTCTCAAAAAAGTAAACTGCTCAGAAAGTGCTGCATGAGACATCTACATACAAACCCAGGGTAGCAAAACTGCACAAGGGGCAACATGGGGAAAAAGGTACATACTGGACAATGAATGAACAGAAATAGGGTTTGATTTCACTATTCCCAGTAACTGGGTGTGTGAGCCTGGGCAAGCCATTTAGTCTCTCCATGTCTTATTTGTAAAATGAGATAATTGGATGGGATGCAAGTTCATTCAAAGTTCTAAACGTCATAATCCATAATGACTTTCTAAGTAGGTGTTTATGTGAGCACAAGAGAAATCAAACCAATGTGTGTTTGCCCCAGGCCCCTGGGCTTCTCTGGTCCCTTTTATTTGGGAGGTGATATGCTTCACAACTATATGTGTTGCACTAATTCATAAAGGTATTCCATCCCTAGTCAATAACAAACTATAGCTTTGTGAAAGGAGTGAGTCCAATATGTTACAATCATCTTGGAAGCTTCAGTTACCTCTATTGAGAGGAAGGTTCTTTTTCTAAGGAGGCTGCTTTGAATCATGTTCTCAGCAAACATTTAATTAATAAGTACCTATTAATATTATGTACTAGGCTCTGTTCTAGGCACTTGGGATACTTTGGATGTGTGTGTGGAGGAGAAACACAAAAGATAAAATTTCTCTACTCTCATGGAGTTTATATTCTAGTAAAAAGAGACAGATAATAAACATTAAGCCTAATAAATAATGTATATAGCAAAGTATAAATTATATAGTATGTTAGAAGATGATAAATACTACTGACAAGAAACAAGAACAAGTGTAAGGAGACATGGAGAATTTTAATTATAAATTGGGTAGTTAGTGTAAGCCTCATTGGGAAAGGGATCTTTGGGCAAAGACCCAAACAAGGTGAAAGAGTAAACACACGCCTGTCTAGAGGAAGAAAGACACAGGCAGAGAAAACATCCAGTGCAGAGGAAGAGGATCCCTGGCAGCTTCCAGGAACAGGAAGGGGACCTGTGAAGCTAGAGTGATGTGAGTAAGTGCATGTGTAACAAAGGGGAAGTCCCAGCTGCTTTGTCCTGCTAGATACAAAGACCCACTGAACATGCTTACGACAAATTTCATGTTCATCTGCAGCATAACCTGATTTTAGACTTCTTTTTCTTGTAGGAAGCCTCCTATCAGACTCTCTGCCTGGCCTGAGATATCCAGTTAACACCTGCAATTCAGAATACCCTCTCACCCAGCAATAAAGCATCCAGCCTTTGCATCTGTAACAACCTCCTCTGTAATTTGTGCATTCTGTGGTGAGTTTAAATGCTGACTCTATCATTATCTGAGTTTATTACCATTGCTATTTGCATATGTTTAATGGGGGAGGGGAAGAGTGGGCAGAAAACCTCTGCACAGATTGCAGCTTGGAAGTCTGCATGTCTCTCCTCACCCTTACTTCCCCTTCCTGTCCCCTTCTCTTCTAATCCTCTGCCTTCTTTGGGGCCTGGGCCAGGGCCAGCCATACTTAAACTAAGAATAGGTAAATGTTCCCAGTAGCCCTGTTGCCCTCTGCTGTGTCTGCCTACTCCCCTGTTCCTGCTGTGCATCTCTCCCAGCACTCCTGACTTTCAACTACTCAGTGCAGGACAGTGAACCTGTCTCCCTTCCTGCCCCATGAACCATCAATACTGGTTCTCAATTAGGAAATGATAAATTTGCTCACATTAATTTGTCTAGAGGTTATCTCTTTGGGGTGGGGTTTTGTTTTGTGACAGTGGGTAGAGAAGCATTAGGGAAGATTATCAGAGTCCTGGAACCCTGAAAATTATTACCAGATATTAGGCAGCCACCTATTTAGAGAGTCAAACCCTGGCGTCTGGTGCCCACTCATCTCCCAGCTCAACTTTACCTGTTTTCCCTAAATTACCTTTCTGCACAGGAATTCACTGCCTTTTCTTGTTGTAGGGGTTGGCTAGGAAAACTTCTGTACGTTGTAAGATCTATAGTGAAATGTTAGCATGAGCCTCTGAATTGCTCTTGGGAGCCAGGAAGCAGCCCAAGCCCCAAGGGAGGGGAGGAATAAATTGTTGCCCAGTGGCCAGCAACTTGTTTTATTTTACAAGACTGTGTTTTCCATGTTGCTTGCATTTTGAAATAGTGTGCACAGGTGCCCCAGTTTGATTCAATTTCAGCCCTCACCATGATTTATGGTCCCACCTGATCACATCCAGATCACTTTGCTGTTTGCCCTTGTCTGCTGCGCCTGCAGTTCATGAGTGGGGAGCCAGAGCCAGACATTTTAAGGATTCCGAGTGAACAAGCATGTCTGTTTCTCCCTCAAATTTTTACCCATGTAGGATTTAACATAATCAACAATGAGTCCAATCTGCATTTCTTTGAAAAGAGGCACTGCCAGCCTTCAGAGAATATTAAACTGAATGGAAAGATTACAGTTGTTAGAGATGCAAAACCCTTGAAAGAGCTAAAATAAGTAAAATGGCATTTTATAACCCATTTATGGCCTTGTGTATCCATATTCTTGCCATCACTACCCTCATTACCACCATCACCATCATCATGTTAATATAGTAGCCATCAGTTATTGCATACTCATTATTTTGTCATTTTGACAAATATTTTATGAGAATAGACTTCTTAAAATCTGAACCATCTTAAGAAGATACTGTTATTATCCCCATATTACAAATTTTTAAAAAACAGAAAGATTGAGAGGTTTAGTAACTTGCCCAAGGTCAAATAGCCACAAGTCTGTATAATTAAATAAAAATAAATAGTTCAAATGTGTATGTACAAATAAAGATGGCTTTCTAGGTAGTAATTCACTCTAGGCAAGATTAAGAAGGCTTCTTGTTGGGCAGAACACCGTGTACGTTACCAATGCTAGGTCAGGACTCCAACTGTTAATATGTGGAAGGTAGCAAAGATCACCATGATGTTGGCTACCAGGAATAGAAGTTCAAATACTTTTACCCGCTGCTTCTTGGTATTGTAGTCACCAAGGAAACATAATACAGTCAAGCACGGATGGAACAATGCTTTAATCACATAGAGAAGAGAAAGAACAAGATCAGCTCCAATAGTATGTGTTGGTCCCCCATGGATAGTGGATCCCCCTAGCAGCCTAACTGGGGCAATTGGGTCATGAGCAGTCTTCACAATCTTAATAGGAGGACATGTACCCCTCCCATGTGTACTCTGAAATACTGAAAGCTGGGGGCATGCCTGAGGGCCATTGACTTACATGCATAAGCAGAATAAAGAAGCATATATTGAGCTTGAAACAGTGAAAGCTATTCCCATACAAGGTAATAATGCTTGCACAGGCTGTGTGAGCTCTTTATCTCCTGGTAAGGAAGGGTTCCAGATCCAAGACACATTCTTATGTGGCTACTGGGAGGTGCAAAGACTGCATGCAGGAGACTGTCTTGCCAACATTTATTTAGGTAGCAAGCTTTTCTGGTGCCTTCAGGTAGGATTTTGCCACATGTTAACTACTCAGAAACACATCTTCTTAAATAAGCCATCCCTGAATCACCCTTAGCCCAACCTCTCCTCTCTTTTTGTTGGGTCTTTTTCTCTATTGTATCCCAATAGTGACATGTGCCTGGCCATGGGTAGGTGCCTATGGACAAAGAATGCAAAGATTTCCTTGTTGGTGAATCTAAATACCACTTCCTCTGGGAAGCATCCTTATCACCAAGCCATAGTACTCCTTTCTCTGCGCCTGCAATGCACATTGTTTCTAGTTCAAGTACTAGTACTGTAGTATTAATAATACATGCTATGTTAATATCATTAATAATACTGCTTGAATAGCCCTAACAGCCCTTAGTCCCTTGTTCCCTATTTACTCTTCCCAATAGCCCTGCAAGGTAGGTACTATTGCTATCCTCATTATACAGGTGAGGAACTGAGGCATAGAGGAAGAGTAACTTGCTCAAGATCATCCAGCTAGTAAGTGTCAGAGCCAGGTTCATGGATCCAGGCAGTTTGGTGCCAACATTCAGGCCCTAATCACATTCCTCCCTCAGTGGTTGGCTTTACCGTTTTTCACTTGTCAGTTTTCTTTTTTTTTTTTATTATACTTTAAGTTCTAGGGTACATGTGGATAATGTGCAGGTTTGTTACATATGTATACCTGTGCCATGTTGGCGTGCTGCACCCATCAACTCATCATTTACATCAGGTATAACTCCCAATGCAATCCCTCCCCTCTCCCCCCTCGCCGTGATAGGCCCCGGTGTGTGATGTTCCCCTTCCCGAGTCCAAGTGATCTCATTGTTCAGTTCCCACCTATGAGTGAGAACCTGCGGTGTTTGGTTTTCTGTTCTTGCAATAGTTTGCTGAGAATGATGGTTTCTAGCTGCATCCATGTCCCTACAAAGGACACAAACTCATCCTTTTTTATGGCTGCATAGTATTCCATGGTGTATATGTGCCACGTTTTCTTAATCCAGTCTGTCACTGATGGACATTTGGGTTGATTCCAAGTCTTTGCTATTGTGAATAGTGCCGCAATAAACATACGTGTGCATGTGTCTTTATAGCAGCATGATTTATAATCCTTTGGGTATATACCCAGTAATGGGATGGCTGGGTCATATGGTACATCTAGTTCTAGATCCTTGAGGAATCGCCATACTGTGTTCCATAATGGTTGAACTAGTTTACAATCCCACCAACAGTGTAAAAGTGTTCCTATTTCTCCACATCCTCTCCAGCACCTGTTGTTTCCTGACTTTTTAATGACTGACATTCTAACTGGTGTAAGATGGTATCTCATTGTGGTTTTGATTTGCATTTTTCTGATGACCAGTGGTGATGAGCATTTTTTCATGTGTCTGTTGGTTGTATGAATGTCTTCTTTTGAGAACTGTCTGTTCATATCCTTTGCCCACTTTTCGATGGGGTTGTTTTTTTCTTGTAAATTTGTTTGAGTTCTTTGTAGGTTCTGGATATTAGCCCTTTGTCAGATGAGTAGATTGCAAAAATTTTCTCCCATTCTGTAGGTTGCCTGTTCACTCTGATGGTAGTTTCTTTTGCTGTGCAGAAGCTCTTTAGTGTAATTAGATCCCATTTGTCAGTTTTGGCTTTTGTTGCCTAATTAGGTTGCCACCTCAAAGGCGGGGTTTGAAACTTGCACATATCTTCATCCTCAGCTCCTGGCCGATTGCCTGGCACCTAGCAGTCACTCAGGAATTATTTGGCGTGGGACTGAATGAAAGATAGGTGTTCACTGGGTAAGGACTTGGGGGCAGCTCACCCAGGATTTTTTCATTGCTTTAAGGCACTTAACTGCTAACTGGACCCTTTGTTTCAGGGCAGACAGAGTGATAGAGACACAGGAAGTATTGAAGGACAGGCTTTGCCTGCCTCGTTTTATCCTAATCGGTTAGTTCACATCTTCTTTGACACTGTCCTTGTTTTCAGAAGAGAAAGGGATTTAGGGTGCTTCTTACCTTTAAAAGGAGGCTTTTTTCCATTTGCTTCTACAGAACTGTGCTGGTTTTTTCCCACTGGGATTGCATTTATCTCACCCCCATTTATTCTCCATTAATATCTCCACAGTGGCAATTATTACCCCTCATCCATGCCTGTGTGTGTCTGTCTGCCTTCCCCACCTCCACCCTGACTGTGAACTTCTTGAGGCAATGACCTCAAGAAGAATGACTTGTCCTAGTCATCTTGTATCTTGTCCAGCACAGGGCCTGGCCCACCAGAAGCCCTCAAACCATGCTTCTTAAATGAAAAATGCTTAGTCATTGGTAGATCTGTGGTGCAGGAAAGTACAGGAATGAAGTAATTATCCAGCTTTTTTTTTTTTTTTTTTTTTTTTGTAAAAGAAGAGACTGATCTTTGGCTCAAGGAACCAATAATCATTTAGGACTCGTTTCTCATCATCTTTCCTCTCTCTTTCCCTCCAGCTCTTGTCATTTGATAAGTGATGCAGAAAAATTCTTCTCTCAGGATTGGATAAGAGAGACTAAAAAGGTAGTTGGACTGGGTGGGGGGCAGGGAGTTGGAGGAAACATAAAACAATAAAGATGATTTAATTAATATCTGATCATAGCAACCAGCTGGCTATACCATCAGTTATTACACCCTAGTAGTTATTAAAGAGCACCTCTATCATAGGCACCTTATTAGCTAGGGATTTATGGAGCACAGAGGCACAGAGGAAATATTGATATTTCACTCACAACATCACCTGTGGATGCCTGGGTTGTCTGTCTCTCAGTTCTATCTCTTCTCATCTGTCCTTATTCTTAGGCCCGATAGGCTCAGGTTTAACTCCCAGAATGTTTTTCTCCTACAGTATGCATAATGGTAAACAATTTCACTCACTTGTGCTTCGATCCATTGTGCATCTGTTTCAACACCTATGGCTATAATATTCCCGCTTTCCAGGCAGAAGGTGTTTTGGGCTCATTCAGATATTTCTAGAGTTTTCTGTGTCACAAATTACTGCCATTGATAGGGCTTCTGGTTTAGCCTACTTTTTAATAGAGAAAATAAAAACCTAGACATTGGATTTCATTTTAGCCAGGTCTCATGTTGCCGCATGAGTCCTAGAATCTGAGCCTTCAGATCCCTGGCCTATGCTTCATCTTTCCTCCTTGAAAGCCCCATTCCAAATGGATCTCAGCCCTGGTTTCTGGACTGAATGCAAATAAGTAAGTTACTCTTGGATGTCTTGACATTAATGACACATTTCTTTTTAACACAATTGGATGCTTTATTCATTCCTAGAAGCAATTTATTCCCAATTATAACCAATTATTATGTGTGATGCCAGAAATAAAAAACAAAAACAAATTGCATTTTTAAATTTAAAACGTGTGTAGGGAAAAATAATGATATGGAGCCAATTATGTCAATTCAAATCAGTCGCAGAATTTTTCCTTTGAAGATAACATTTTTAAAGAACTGAAAGTTTCCACATTTTGATCCCTTGAAGTACCAAAGTGACAACACAGGCAGGAGGAGATGACACAAGAAAAGTGGCAATTAGTTATTTACCCAGAAATGCAGAGCTAGGTGTTAATAATGAGTGGCTAGATTACACCTGACATTTTACAAAGTGACTTACAATCACACCTGCATGCATGCACGCACACACATGTGTATAGAAATTGCCTGTGGAATAGAATAAGAGAAGAGGACAGAACTGGGTCTCTTCCTTAGGGACAACATGTACTGTAAATATTGTCTGTGTTGGTGAGGATGGAATAAGAAAAGTACAAGCGTGAATGGGTGCATGAAGAATTAAATCCACAAATGACAATTAGCTGGGCTAGGTTTATATGCATACCCACATATCAAATCTATCACTTCAGACATGCATAAGCATTTAAATCTTTTTATGATGCCTCGATGGGTCTAGATGGCTATTGCTACTCTGATCTTAAAGCTGGGGAAATCAAGCTATGGGAATAACATGCAGAGCAGCATTAGACTTTGGAGCTCCAGATTTTTATGCTTTCACTTGCCTGCTGAGCTTCATGGTCTCTCAAACAGCAGCCAGGCAAGGTGGGTGGTTGTTTTATTGTTTATTAATGACTCTGGAGAGTCCTGGATGTGTTCCTGTCACAAAATGTGTGTCAAAACCTATTAAAGCTGAAAAGAACTTAGAGGCCGTGGGTCCAATCCCTTCCTTTTAAAGAGAGGGAACCTGGGTCAGAGAGAGGCCAGATCTGCTTTAAGTCTCGTGACTTCTCAGTGCCTGAGTCAGATCTGCCCACCCAGAGCTCTTTCTGTCACTGCATGGCACTTGCTGAGCTTGTAGGGTGCCCTGCTGGCAGTGCTGTTACTGGTGATAAAGGTGATGAGCATGCACCATCCTCCTTCACTCCCTTTTTCTTGAATGTGGCTCTCAGTATGGCCTTACATATCTTGTGGTTGAAATTAACCTCCCTACATAGTTCCCCTGATTCTACAGCAATCAAATATACTGTTCTCCTATCATAATAGGTCAGGGGCTGTACCTGCCTGGACACTGAGTACAGAATGCAGTGTAGAGTTTTCAAAGTGGAAGGCTCAGTCATTGAGGAACTATGCGTGCCCACTTTTGAGTGCCCACTATGCCCTAGGTCCCCTTCATGCACTGGAAATGCAGCAGGGAATGAGATGAAGTCCCACCCTTGTGGATTTTATTTTCTCAGAGAATCCACAGCAACCAGTGGCTAGAGATGAGGAGCAGTAGCTCTTTTAGGAGGCCTGTGGTCCCTGTGGTTCATCACCATGGCTCTGCCTTCACTCCCGATACTGGATTCTAGTAATACCTACCGACTTCCTTATTTCAGTTCCACGCCTGGCCTCCATGAGATATTGAGTTTGTGCCCTCTGTGGAGCCACAACTTTACCGTGAAACAGTAAGAGCCTGCAGCTTTCGGCAGTTAGAACAAGCATGATCTCAGGCCCCCACCCCCATGCGGCCTGCCATAGTCGCTGGCGCTTAGAGAATGAAGTAAATCGGGTTTTGTGATCAGAACAGATGTGTGAAGAGACAAATTCAGACTGAGCAGGGGATGCTGCAGGTCACCACCAAGGGACGTCAGAGGTGTGGAAGTCGGCGGGGGAGGGAGGGCGACTTTAATCGGAGAGAGTGATTATGGAATCCAATTAGCTTCTCATTTTCATTTGCAGAAGGAACATTCAATTCACTTAACGCCACTCTACAGATCCTTCTTCTCTCATCTGTACCCAGAGGGATACAAATTCCAGTGTAGTAGAGCATTTGGACAGCAGCAGACCACAGTAGAGAGCGCATGTGGCTAGAAGTGAGGAGGCCTGGGTCCCAGGCTTGGCTCTGCCTCTACGAGTTTCGTGACCCTGGGCCCATTGCCTCACCCCTAAATGACCTGGGCTCATCTGCTAACTATGGCAATCAAATTAAATCATTTTAAAGGTCTCTTTAATTCCAAAATTCTATATTTGTTTTTCAGTGTATATCTTCATATTACAGCTTAATAAGGTATGCAATTATCATTTTGGAATTCCTCACTACAACTCTGCCAATAAAACTCTGAGCTTTGGAGTCAGATAAACCTGTATTTCAGTGATGAACTTACCTACTTAACTTTAAGTCAGTTACTTAATCTTTCCAATCCGCAATTTATAAAATTAGGATAATAATAATAGTATTTGTCTTACAGAATTGTTTTGTGGATTAAATGGGCTAATATATTCAAAGTACTTAATACAGCATTTGGGACATATGAAAACTCAATAAATGTTTACCTGTTTTTATTTCATTGTCCTGTTTACTACAAAGTTTTAGAATAACTTGGATATTTTATCTAAAAATTTAAAATGATGTGGTAAGGGGACTTCCTTTTAAAAAATTGCTTGGATGACATGGCTGAAGAGGTTTAATGGTGGGTAGGCTAAGTAATGGACTAAGACTGAAATAGCTCCATGGAAATAAAGCATTTAATGTGGGAATAAATGAAGTTGCCACCCAGAACTAACAGCCAGAGTCCTGGCTGGGCTGTAATTAATGGATATGCTGGCCATGATTTATAAGGATATTTTAAGAAGTGACTGTATTGCTCGGAGCCCTGGGTTTTATGCCCGAGTTGAAGTAAGATCAATGGGAAATTCATTAGGCCTAAGATTTAATGGGTAGGAATGAAGTTTCTTCCTCAGCATTAGGGCTTTTCACATGGTGGCTACCAGGGATGCTTCCTCTGGGATGGAGGCCACGGGGATATGGAAAAAGTTGTTGAGCACTTGGAGCCAGAAAAGGAATGATGCTCCACATCTCTTTCCCTGTGTTAGAAAATGCAGAGAAGGAGTCCCAGCCCAGACTTTTCTCGAGAGCTTTCTGGGTCTTACTGGCTGGAGGCTAGGGGTGGTTTCCTCCACCTTCCTTTCTTTCTTTTTCTTCTTTCTTTTTTTTCTTTTTTTTTTTTTTTTGCCTCCCTCCCATGTGTCAAGGTGTCAACCTTCCTTTTTGAGCAAGACATTGAGCAGAACTGCACTGAGCACAGTGCACATCTGCTGACAGGAGTTTGGTTACCCTGAGGATGTGTGTGCTGAGCACCTGAGATGGTAAATCAGCAAATGCAGGCCTCTGCAGGTGGCTTTGGCTGACAGCAATATCTAGCACTGGTGCACAGGTGGCCCATCTGCACCCTGAGGCCCTGCAGTGTGCTGGAATTTGCTCTGTGACTTGCCTTGTTTTTACCATCAGCAGAGGGAGGTAGTGCATCCTGTCCTTCTAAGACCTCTGTTTTGTGATGGAATTTGGTGATAAAAGCCCATAGATGCTTTCAGTTCTTCCTTTGCTTTGTTCTCAAGGAGAACTGAAAGATCAGATCCTGGCTTTCTGAGTCTCCTTGTACTTTACTTCTGATTACGATAGGCCAGAGAAACATCTAACTCAGGCTCACCCCTGGGGAAGGTGATTACCCATCTTCCCTTGGTCCATGCTCAGTGCTTTGATGCTTTGATGCCACAGCAGCTTTGTTCATGTCATTCCTTCTGCCTGGATGTCCTTCTCCCAGGAGCTCGGCTTAGCTCCCTTATGGGCTTGTTCCTGGTCTAGCAGTCACCTTACCTGCATGTAAACCTGGTGTTGTTTGTTCTCCGACTTTATCACCTGGCTCACCCCATGTTACTTGTTCATACTTTTTTGTAGCAGGTTGGCCCTTTCTGTTTCCTAGTCCATCCATTTTTTAATCCTGCCTCTTATAAATATTTTCTTTATGAAACACTTATCAATTACTTCTGAGTTTTAATGACAGGCTTTTAGCTTTATTTTTCTGGATATGCTTATATTTTTCCTCAATGATGCTTTACTTTATGAGCAGAGTACCTGGTGTTGATACCTCTTTCTCCATCAGTCCCAAGGATATACTCCTTGCAGTTGTATGGAATTTTATATTTTATTAATCATTATAAAATAACTACTACTTGTTGTGTGCCTGCTTTGTATCAAGTACTGTGCTCAACACTTTGTATACATTATTTTATACCACAAATGATTCCCTTATAATGCCCATTTTACAAGCAAACTATGACTCAAGGAGTTTTAGCCTGTCTACAGTCGCACAATTAATAAGTATACTCATATTTAGTAGACTCTAAAGCCCATTTTAAATTATCACACTATACTTCATATTCAAAATCTAAATTGATCCCCACAATAATACTATAAGATAGCTATCATTATGCCTATTTTACAGATTAAGAAAACAGAGGCCCAGGAAGTTTAGGTGACTTGACTGAGGTAATCCAATTAGAGAACAGACAATTAGAACTTGAATACAGGTATTTTGATTCTAATTTCAGTTCCTAATCCATTGATCCATGGTGCTAGCCTCTAGGACATTGAGGCTTCTGTGTTTTTCTTGTTTTCTGCAACCTGTAATCTCTGGCATGATATTTTTTTCAGTTCCATTTCCTCTGCCTCTTCCTCCTCTTACTGAGACTCAGGTTAGGGGTGCTAAGCCTCACTCTCATGAAGAAATGAGGAAAGTGGGGCATTATCCTAGAGATAGCATCTAAGTGAATTTTATCTCAACCAGTTTTCTCTGCTTGGTACCAAGAAGACAACAGAGTACAGTTGTCTTGCTAATAAATGCAAGGAAGAGATAATCTGTGTAAAACCAAGTTATCTTCTGTCTGAGATGTTAGGGAATAAATTACACAGTGAACCAGCTACTTGCTTTGATGAGTGACTACTTATTGCATATCCACTGAATACCAAAGTAAGTTTTAGGTACCATAGGGCAAGGGCACAAAGAAATGACTAGACCACAATAAATAGCTGCTGAGGATCTAGGAATAACCAAGACATAAACTTGTCTTGTTGATCATAATCAGTGATGGGAGGGATTGGGGGAGATAGACCTGTGTTAAATGTTATTATATTACAAAGGTGTATCCAAGGAGCAAGTCTGCTAGTCATCCCTCTTTTTCCTGTGCCTGGCATGGTCCATGACACTTAAACACTGTCCCCAAATAAGATGAAAGTGAGTGAATAAGCCATGCAAATAGAGAAGACAATGTCTAAGACTTCCTTTGATAGATATGGAGAGAGGGGATTGAAAAAAGGCTGTGCAGATGAGGTTATATTTAAACTGTGTCTCTGCAATGTGTAAGAATTTATTTTGGGGACAAGGTTGAAAAGAGGGAGAATATTGTAGACAGAATGCAAGATACTGTAAGAATATGACTCATGGGGGCTGAGCGCGGTGGCTCACACTTGTAATCCCAGCACTTTGGGAGGCCAAAGTGGGCGGATCACAAGGTCAGGAGTTCGAGACCAGCCTGGCCAACATGATGAAATCCCGTCTCTACCAAAAATACCAAAATTAGGGTGTGGTGGCATGCGCCTGTAATCCCGGGTACTTGGGAGGCTGAGGCAGGAGAATTGTTTGAACCCAGGAGGTGGAGGTTGCAGTGAGCCGAGATCACATCACTGCGCTCCAGCCTGGGTGACAGAGCAAGATTCAGTCTCGGGGGAAAAGCAAAGAACAAATAACTCATGGGAACTGTGTGGCTGGAAAGGGAATTTGGGCCAGGTTATGACAGTCCTTGGGTGTCATGCTAAAAGACTTGAATTTGATTTTTAAATGGTGGCAACCAGATAATGTATTAGGTGTAGCAAACAACAGTATCAGGCCTGCATGGAAAGGAGGAGAGAGGCTGGAGGCAGGTGTCCATGGGGACATGGGCAGGGTCTACTGTTTCACTGTAGCCTCCCAGGTGATTGCACAGGACAGTGCAGGATGGCATCTGGATAGATGCAACACAATTGATGAAGATGTATTAACTGAGATGGGAAATTTGGAACAAAGAGGAATTGTGAGGATGGGAGCAAGGGAAAAATGGGATGAGGATATCATGAATTTCAAATGCATCATGTTGAATTTGAGATGCCTCTGGAACATCAAGATGGATGTATTTAGGAGACAAGTTGTAATATAGGACTGGATTTTCAGAGATAAGTGCTATCTAGAAACTTATATTTAGAAATTATCAGCATGTAAGAATTGTGCACTGTGGGTATGAGTGAAAGCACTTTTGGAGAGTATTAAGAATGCTTATAAAATGCCTTCCTGGAGTTAACTGTCTCATAGACTGATAAGGCAGTTTAGAGTGTTGAGTTCCCTTTGTCTAAAGCATCTTTTCTGGTAATATTGAAAATATCCATTTTATCTTTGACTCAGTGGGATAGAACATCTTGAGATTTTTTTCATGAAATTTAAAGGGAATCTCTGATTCATTCCTTCATCCTCACTAATACCATTCAGATCAAGTCAGTTCAACACTCTGGCCAAGCCCCTAGTACATGAGTCATTATGAGGCGTGAACCCTCTCTCCAAGGAATTTCCAACATTTTAGAGAATAGTCAACAAGAGTGTAAATGACTATAATAGGAGGGAGAATAAAGTAAGTACCATGTACATTAACAAATGCTACAAACGCATAAAAGATGAAAGAATTAGTATGTTTGCAAGTCAGGAAATGCTCCATAGAGAAGTTGGTCTTGAAGAATGAACAGATTTTTGATCAGCAGAGATAATGGAGATTAGTGATAGAAAAAAATAAAATAAAATCAAAGTGACAGAGGGGATTAAGTTCAGATGGTTTGTAGGGGAACACTGGAAGGTAAACTCGAGAAGATAGATTAAGGCCTTGAATGCCAGGGTGGAGAGATTGTATTTGATTTCATAGTTCAAAGAGCTCAAGCTCTGTTTCAACAATATTTCAGAGGTCAATACCAAGCCTTCCCCAATTTCAGAACAAATGGGTATTAGAAGGGCTGTGATCCTTTTTCAAGGAGAAAGTTAATTGATTGGTATTACAGAGTCACCATATATGGCCAACCCCAAATTGAAAATCCTCTTCTGAAGACAGATACTGTTTGTTTAGAACTAAGCCACAGCCCAAATTCCCCTTCCCTTAGATTCAGATCTGTATTTTCTTAGCAAAAGAGTCCCTTGAGGGGCCTGCCCTTGCTTTTTCTCAGGAGTCATTTGTTATCTTAAATATTGGCATCTTCGAGATAAGAGTTTTCTAAATCACATTTACAGAAGGCTTGTAAACACTCCTCATGTTTGGAACAGGTTTCTTCATTGACCTTGTGCCACTGATGTGCTTCAAGCTACTTCAGGGCATTAAATTCCCTGAAGCTTTACCATGGAAACATACTCCCAGGTCATAACTCTTTCCTTTGCCTGGGCGTGGGCCTCAAACGTTTATGTGTCTGCTTCAGCTAGCATAACCAGTCCAACAGGATTTTCAGTAAAACCTGAGCTGCCATAGAGACACAATATTTCTTTTCCTAATTGCTCATAATTTCATTCTATTTCTTCTAACAGCAATTGAAGATGACATTACACTCCCTTTTATGTCAGTTGATGATGCATAATTCTCTCCTGGAACAGCTAACGACTGTATTTACTAACACATTAAAAAACATTGATGTGTATTCAGGCCAGAGCCATCTTTACACCAGTATTTTATGTGTGTGTCAGATGGTGGAATGTTGAAAAGGGGTTTCACTATTATAATAAGCATCTCCCACTTTTGCAGATAGAATGGCATGTGAATAACCAGATGTCGCGGTTATTCCTCGTTTGTACCAATCTCCACGGACCTCTACCCTGGCCCCAGATCCATTCTTTTCTCTCCTGCCTTGATCTATACTTGGGAGGCTGTCCAGTGTGGACTGCATCACCTGTATTCGTTTGCCTACTGGCCTCCGATTGGATTTGGCCAGTGGGAGGCACTAGCAAAAAATCAGAGGTTGGGAGAAGAGAAAGGTTATGGCATTTCTCTCTTGCTCTCACCCTGCTTTGGTGTGGTGTTTCTGACAGCCACTACACCTGATGTTGATTATAGCCTTCACTGAGTTCTGATAACACTAATTCCTGCACTTGTCCTTTGCTTTTCTGCCTTGGAAGTGTAGTGGTTTTCATCATTTGCCAGTCTCTTAGTGCCTCAGCTTCCTCGCCCATCCCTTGGTAGCTAATTCCATCTAGGTCTCTTCACTTGAGCCATTTGGGTGAATTACATTTGCCATTGGGATTCTGTTGGAAACACCAAATATTACGGTTTCCAAATAAGTTATTTGGCAAATGACCTCTCCGTTCACCTTGTTCATAACTGGCCTGGACCTTTCTTTCGCGGTTCTCAAGGGGCTCACTATGGAAATATCACCAGAAATAATTAATTATAGAAAATTGAAGCTTACTTCCTAAAAATGAGACTAGAGTACTCTACTTTAAATGGAGACACAATATATTGTAGTTTTTATATACATAGCTTATGGGAGCACATAAAATGGCAAAGTTTCAATGTGAATAATGTGTTCACTGGTGGAAAAAAGGTCAGGGGAAGAGGCAGAGTGGATCAGCTCTATGTGATTCAGTGGACTTATAAGTGAGAAAGGAGAAAGTGAGGTAGATAGAACGTTGAAATATATTAAAAGCTTGTCCTACATGTACTAGTTCCTCATGAAGAATTGCTACTACTGATCTGCATGATTTGGATGGGATGGGATGCTATCAATTATATCCAATATCAAGTGTTCTTTTGTAAGAAATGTATAGATTGCTCAGCATGAGGATTTGGGGAATATAGCTCCATTCTCAATTCTACCACTATGAGAGCTTGGCAAAGTCATTGTGCCTCAATTTTACCATGGGCAAGTGGGGATAATTATAAACATTTTAGCTATTTCACAGGGTTGCTATGACTATAAAATGTAATTATAGATCTTAAATCACTTGTATATAAATATGTCATCCACTACCAGAATAAAATCTTAATTTCTTTTATCTTATTAGAAGTAAAGATTAAATAATTTTTCCCTTTGATGTAAAAAATGTGTATGATTTGGAAACCAACCATGCTTTTTGCCTGAGGCTAGGTTTGATGGGGCTCGTGAGGACCCAGAGCTCAAATGTAAACTATCAAACCCTTTTGCTTGTACAGTGTCCTGTACATAGAGAGTGCTTGATATATATTGTGGACTAGATTTATTTTATCTAGATTGGTTTGGGTATAATTAGCATTTTTAGTGACTGTGATGACATGGACCAAAACATCTGGGTGACTTTTCTTATAGCATCTTCATTTCAATTGGATCACAGATGAATATGTAGACAGGCTCTCACATTCAGAACAAGGACTAAGAGTGATGGACAATTCCCACTAGGCTTCCATAATGATTAACAACACAAAATGTGCTGGAATCTCTATTGTGTTCAGTGACTCTGTAGAGCAAGTAATGAGGCAGTATGCAAAAAACTCTGAATTTGGTAGAAATAATAGCAGGCTTTTCATGAAGCAAAATGAATGTAATCGGGGTCATCTCTTCTTGCCAAAAATGAGAAGAGGGGATCTTTAACCATGAGAAAAAAGATATAAAGTCATTGAAATAACAAACTCTGGCATCAGAAAAATTACCACAAATTGCTTGACTTTGGAAAAGTTTTTTTCTTTTTTTTAAAACCACCACCACCACCACTGCCACCACCACCACCACCACCACCACCACCTCTCTCAGTCTTGCTTCTCCCATTTGTAAAATGAATGTAAAATACCAAGGATATCAAAATATCCTTGCTGAGGATCTATATTATTATGCTTGGTGTCAAGCACAGTGCCTGGCATAGAGAAGCTGCTCAACAATTATTATTAACGAAAACAATAATCTGCCTACAATTTGACATCCTTTCCTCAGAGTGTAGAGGATACACTCTGATGAGGATAGATTATACTATGCTGAAGTAACAAATAAACCCTGAATTATTTGTGGCTGTACATGACAAAGGTTTATTCATTGCCCATGTCATAGTCTAACATGGACTAGGTGGCTGTCCTTTAGGAGGTGACTCAGGGATCTGACATTCTTCCATCTTGTCGTTAATGCCAGCTGAGATGAATGGCTTCAAAGGAAAGAGAAGAAAGGGCTGGAAGATGCTGGCATGATGCTTCTAAGGGCCAGGACTAGAAGGGAGTCATATCTTTTCCATCTGCCTTTCATTGGTCAAAACTTAGTTGCATGGCCTCTGACCTAACTGCAAGAGAGGCTGAAATATTTAACTTTCCTCAGGAAAATAAAAATGATATTTCTCTGCCACACATAACAGGTGAGACTTGTCAGTCCTAAGAAAATGGATTGTTAAAATAATTCTTTTTCATCTTTGATAGTTCTTTTTTTTTTTTTAAAAAAAGAAAATTAGATTCAAGGGGTACATGTGTAGGTTTGTTACATGGGTATTTCGTGTGATGCTGGGTTTGGGCTTTTATCAAACCCATCACCCAAATACTGAACATAGTACCTGATAGGTAGTTTTTCAACCCTTGTCCCCCTTCCCCTGTCCTCTCTTTTGGAATACCTTGTGTCTATTGTTTCCATCTTTATGTCCATGTGTACCCAATATTTAGCTCACACTTCTAAGCGAGAAAACACAGTATTTGGCTTTCTGTTTCTGTGTTAATTTGTTTAGGATAATGGCCCCCAGCTGTGTCCATGTTGTTGTAAAGGACATAATTTCATTCTTGTTATGGCTGTGTAGTATTTCATAGTGTGTATATACCACATTTTCTTGATCCCATCCATAATTGACGGGCATTTAGGTTGATTCCAAACCTTTGCTATTGTGAATAGTGCTGTGATTAACATGTGAGTTCAGGTGTCTTTTTGATAGAATGCTTTATCTTCCTTTGGGTATATACCTAGTAATGGGATTTCTGGGTTGAATGGTAACTCTATTTTTAGTTCTTTGAGAAATTCTCCAATTATTTTATATTATAGCATGTCAGGACCTTTGTTCGTAAATCTCTCAGCCCTTGAAAAAGATCAAGTATGTTCTAGTCTGTCATAAATGGTGAAGTTTAAGGGGGCTGAGCCTTGAGCCTCTTTCTGTCCCTGCTCTGGACAAGCAGTGGTAGAGGAAGAAGTAGAGGTTATTGGCCTTGCGGATGGGGAATGTGTGATGAGTAGTTGTTTGGCTGCAGGGACCTTCAGGAAGAGCAGTAATGTAAATCTGCTTTGCGCTTTAGTAGATGAAGCAAGAAGCCCATATGATCCTCAGAGATTAGGGAAAAAAATGTCTCAGTGATCTGATGTTATTATGGCAGGTAAAGGAGGGAAAGCTGTTGGCTCCCTTGTTGAGAATGAACCTGTAAAGACCAGGTGCCATCAGAGTCATGACTAGGAATAAAATATAAGAAAACAGTGATTAGAAAACCCAGGAAGAGCCTTCAACTTGGAAAAAAAAATAGTTTTGTTTTGTACCTTTTGAAAAAAATATGTTGGCCCCAAGTATCTTTTGTAACTTTTTTTTGTTTTGCTTTTTACTACCAATAACATTTACATTTGAGCTATTACTAATGTAGTACCTAGATTTTATGTTTGGCCTTTTATCAATGATATATTTTTGTATAAAATGCATGGAATTGGGCCCTAAACTCATAAGCCTTGCTCACTTCTAACTATGTGTTTATGCTGAGTTTCTTTCTTAAACTCCTTAACTATTTAAATCCTTTCTGTCTTAAGCCTCTAACTCAAGTACTACCTCTTCCATGAAGCCTTCCTTGGTGATTTTTTCTATAGAGCCTATAGCTAATAAACTGTAACAGCACATATTTTCCACAGGACATTACTGGATGTTTAATCATATATCACCTTGAAACATTTATTAGTTTGTTTCATGTTATTATTTATTGAGCTTCCATTGTGATCATGTCTGGACTTTGTATCCTGAGGCCCAGTGCAAAGCAAATAACAGATGGTCCATAAATGCATATCATGTTGAATAGACGCCATGGCCCACACAAGTTAGGGGCAGAGGCTGAGTAAGAAATGAAAGCATGCCCCAAACAGTTGCCTTTGTAAGAATTCAGATTTGGGGATCTAATATTGGGGGCATCTCTGCTGGCTCTTTTCTGCATCATTAAGAGGAGAGAGATATTATTCATAGATGCACCATCCTTCTTTCTTTTGGTAAATGAAGTGGCAGAGAATTAAGCTGGAATCCAAACAACTCCAGAAACACCCATTGGCCTCTCTTCTATTGGGAGAATGAATCATGCTTGCCTACTTTGTGAGTTTAAGAAAAAATGTTCTTACTATAGACAATTTTTTCTGTGATGGTTTTTATTATTGTTCTTGGGATAGCAGTAAATATACATAGATCTTCACTCTCATAGGAAATAGTTTCCTGAGGAAACCTAAAGACTGGACAGAGAGAACTTGTAAGGCAGACTGTTAGTATACCAAACTAACAGTCCAATGTCTGTGGTACCCACTAGGTTTTAAATGCTGTAGGTGACCTGGTGTCATCCCAGTATAATCTCACAAACTCACATACTCTCCAGAGCAGCAGCTTCCTTTAAACCCTGATCAACACCAGAGGGAACAACTTGACCAGTCATCTGCAAATTCAGATTTATTTACTTTCACTTTGAGTAAAAACACAGTCAGCATCTTCTGTGTGCCAGGTTGATAGGGCTAGGCTTTGTGCTCCCACCCAAATCTCATCTTGAGTTATAATCCCCATAATCCCCACGTGTCAAGGGAGAGACCAGATGGAGGTAATTGGATCATGGGGGTGGTTTCCCCATGCTGTTCTCATGATAGTGAGTTATCACAAGATCTGATGGTTTCGTAAGTGGTAGCTCCCCCTGTGTTCATTCCCCTTGCTTTCACCTTTGAAGATGGTGCCTTGCTTCCCCTTCACCTTCTGCCATAATCGTAAGTTTCCTGAGGCCTCCCCAGCCATATTGTACTGTGAGTTGATTAAACCTCTCTCCTTTATAAATTACTCAGTCTCAGGCAGTTCTTTATAGCAGTATGAAAATGGACTAATACACAGGTACTGGGGGGAGAGAGTTAATTTGAGCCCTAGTGAAAAGGTGTATCAGAAAAAATTAGTAAAATTGTAGTTTATAGAGCCACAGCTAAGACTCAGAATAGCAGGGCTTTAGATTTTACTTGCTGGGTATTTTGAGCTATCATTTTTTGAACACTTACTATGCATCAGACACTATGCTAAATTTTTGCATGTATTATCTCATTTAATCTGTATAATACTTCTATTCCCTTCATTTATTCATTCAACAAATAGGCATTGAGCAACTACTATGTGCCTGGTAACATTCTAGGCCTTAAGAATACAACAATGTATATCATGGACAACATTCCACTTTATCTGGATTTTATAACTTGGCAGCTGAGAAAGCTAATAAGCGAAATAAATATGTAAAACAGTCATCATGTTAGATGATAAGGTATAAAGGAAAATATATGGCAGAGGAGGTGGCCAGAGTGGTTGGAAAGCTTCAGAGAAAAGGTGAACTTTGAGTAAACGCCTAGAGGAGGTAAAGGAATGGGCCATCTGAGTATCTGAGGAAAGAGCATCACAGAGAAAGTTAAAAGTGCAGAGCTCTGGAGAACAGCAAGGAGACCATCATATGGCTATATTGGAAAGAGTCGAGAGCACAGTTCAGGGAGGCAACATCATGAAGGCCTTGTATGCCACTGTAGAGAAGCTGGCTTTTACAGTGGGTGAGATGGGAAGACGTTAGAGGGTTTGAGCAGAAAGAAGACATGATCTGACTCACTCTGGCTAGTGACTTCACTACAGCAGGCTGTGCAGAGTCAGGAAATGAATGCAATTATCTGCATAAGAGATGATTGTGGTTTAGTCTGGTGTCCTAGTGTGTCCAGAATTGGTGGGTTCCTGGTCTCGCTGACTTCAAAAACAAAGCAGTGGACCCTCGCGATGAGTGTTACAGTTCTTAAAGATGCTGTGTCTGGAGTTTGTTCCTTCAGACGTTCAGATTTGTTTGGAGCGTTTTCCTTCGAGTGGGTTTGTGGTCTCGCTGACAGGAGGGAACCTGCAGCCCTTCATGGTGAGTGTTACAGCTCTTAAAGGCCACGTGGACCCAAAAAGTGAGCAGCAGCCAGATTTATTGTAAAGAGTGAAAGAATAAAGCTTCCACCCTACAGAAGGTGACCCAAGCAGGTCCCCGCTGGCTAGCTCCCGCAGCCTGCATTTCTTCCTTTATCTGGCCCCACCCACATCCTGCTGATTGGTCCATTTTACACAGAGCTGATTGGTCTATTTTACAGAGAGCTGATTGGTCCATTTTGACAGAGTGCTGATTGGTGTATTTACAAACCCTGAGCTAGACACAGAGTGCTGATTGGTGTGTTTACAATCCCTTAGCTAGACATAAAAGTTCCCCAAGTCCCCACCACACTCAGGAGCTTACCTGGCTAGTGGAACCTGCACAGGTGGAGCTGCCCGCCAGTCCCGAGCTGGGCCTGCACTCCTCAGCTCTTGGGGGGTGTATAGTACCAGGTGCCATGGAGCAGGGGTCGGCGCCCATTGGGGAGGCTCGGGCCACGCAGGAGCCCACCATGGGGTGGGGGTGGGTCATGGTAGGCTGCAGGTCCGGAGCCCTACACTGCAGGGAGGCAGCTGAGGCCCGGTGACAACTCGAGCAGAGCCGGTGGGCCGGCACTGATGGGGGACCCAGCACACTCACGGCAACTGCTGACCTGGTGCTAAGCCCCTCACTGCCCTGGGCCGGCAGCGCGGGCCGGCAGCGCAGGCCGGCTGCTCAGAGTGCGGGGGTCCGCCTAGCCCACGCCCACCTGTGAGCGCGGCGCGCAGCCCCAGTTCCCGCCCGTGCCTCTCTCTCCACACCTCCCTGCAAGCAGATGGAGCCGGCTCCAACCTCGGCCAGTACAGAGAGGGGCTCCCACAGTGCAGTGGTGGGCTGAAGGGCTCCTCAAGCGCCCCCAGAGTGGACGCCCAGGCGGCGCCCAGAGCAAGGGCTGCTAGCACATTGTCACCTCTCACTAGCAGTGGACTTGGTGAAAATAGGCTGAGTTTAGGGTATATTTTACAGGTAGAGTCAAAAGGATTTCCTGGCAGATTGGATATAGGGTATAAGACAAGGATGATAATAAGGCTGTAAGTGTAATCCGTTGAAGAATGGAGGTGCCAGTGAACAAGATAAGTAATAGGATGGAGGAGCAGATTTAAGGGAAAAGATTAGTAGCTGCATTCTAAATATATTCACTTTTAGATACTGGTGAGTTACCCAGTTGTAGATGTGGAGTGGGGAATGTGCAAATACGAAGTTAAGGGAAGAAGTTCTCATTAGAAATATAAATTTTAGCATCATCAACATATGGATAGTTCCTTGTCAATCTAGAGGTCGTGATTTACATAAATAATTGTTGATGTATTTTATTGGCTGTTGGTAAATACACATATACACACACATACTCTTTTTGTACTTCTAAGGGAAACTGAGGCAGAGAGTTCTCCCAAATTGCCCTAAGGCATGTGTTTAGTACAAGGGAGATCAAGAATGCAAGCAAATATTAGCTTCTATGTCATCTCTCGCCCTCTTGAATCTACCAGTTTGTTTTCTTCTCTGCCAATCAAAGAGCTTGAAGCCATACATTAAGGAAGACAGTTTGCTTTCATGAGATCCTGAAAGCAGCAGTTTCCTTGTCAATCTAGAGTGCCTGATTTACTAATTGTTGATATATTTTATTGGCTGCAGGTAAATATACACAAGCACATGTACACACACATTCACTGGATTTTCTAAATCCTGCTTTTTCTCTTACAGCTTGGGTGAATCTGTCCAGGGTAATGACATGGATAGTGTTTAAAGCCATGAGCCTGGATCACCAAGGGAGATAAGGAAATTAAGACTTAAAACAGTTAAACACCTCATCCAACATTATATAGTGAGTCAGTAATAGAGCAGGATCTCAAATCCTGATCCATCTGACCACAAACCTGTGTTCTCCACCAGTATAGTATCCTGAGTATCCTGCCTTCTTTGATGGCTGATAGTGAGTAAGTTTCCTGGATTTGACTGATTGGAGGGTGGGGGCTAATGACAGAAGAGAATGATCTGCTGTAGTCTGGAGAAATCCAACATTGATAAGCCAAAAATATTTCTGCTCATTCTACAACTCTCTGGAGAGCATTGGCAATATGTCTTGCATTTTTAAAGTACTTACAGTAGATTGCATTAACAACTCTAGCTCTTAACCCCTTCCTACATCCATGTCCTTTACCATAGAACATTTCAGTTTCATTCACTGCCGATTCCCCAGTGACTTATTTAGGTCAGTGGAATGCTAGCGTGCATGATGTGAGCAAGGGACTGAGAAGCTCTTGAGTGACTGAATTTGCTCTCTTGTACTTTTTCATTTATCAACGGACAAAGATGTCTTGGCTAGCCTACTGATTCCAGAAGGAGGATGAGCAACATGTGGACTAGAGCTGATTTGTCCCATTGAGTCCTACCTAGATCAGTTGATCCCATTATGACCATCAGACGTATGAATGAATCCAGCTGAGATCATGTGAGCTGCCCGCCAAATCGAGTCAAGCTCAGCCTGGATCAACCCAACCCACAGATCAGTAAATATAGGCTATTGTCTTAACCTGCAGAGTTTTGAAGGTGATTTGTTATGCACCATACTTTTTTTAGCAATAGCTAACTGACACAGCATGTTGCAAAGCACTTCCATGAACATTGCATCCTGTGAACCTCATAGTAATTTTACGAGATAGAAGTTTTTACTCTCTTTATACTTCTAAGGGAAACTGAGGCTCAGAGATTTCTCCTGAATTGCCCTAAGGCATGTATTTAGTACACGGGAGATCAAGAATGCAAGCAAAAATTAGCTTCTATGTCGTCTCTCACTCTCTTGGACCAACCACTTTGGTTTCTTCTCTGCCAATCAAAGAACTTGAAGCCAGATACCTAGGAAGAGTTTGCTTTCATGAGATCCTGAAAGCAGCAGTTTCCTTGTCAATCTAGAACTCCTGATTTACATAACGAATTGTTGATGTATTTTTATTGGCTGTTAGTAAATACACACAAGCACATGTATACATACTCACTTGATCTAAATCCTGCTTTTCTCTTGCAGCTTGGGTGAATCTGTTCAGGGTAATAACAGGGTTTAGGAGGCATTTTGACTCAAACCTTAAGGAGGAGCCACCCAATGCTTGAAAGTCTGTGATTGAAGACTTTCTCTCAGCTTCCCATAGCCTTTTCTTCTACGCATCCCACATACTTTGTATCAAAGTCCAAAGACATTTCTGTTTCCCAAAGCAGCTCTCTTAAGAGCATGCTGAATTTCAAGAAGAAACTTATGTGAAAGGGGTGTGTCCACTTTATGATCCACTGCCTCTGAGAATTAAAGCCATCTTTGAATTTCCTGCCAAGGAAGAAGTGGCTAAATTGTTGCCTAAGGCAGCCTTTATTTTTATTTGTGTTCACAGGATGCTCCAAATCATAATACAATCCATCCATGACTTCAGACAGATGAAAACAGTTCCTTAAAAACAGAGGCTGATGTTTTTAAAAGACAATAAGAGAAGAATGTGAGCTCCCCATGGCTGCAGTAGAAAGTGCTGGATGAGAGGAGCATCTCCAGAGCGTGGAAGACAAAGCAGCCTTATCCTCACCTTTTCCACCTCAATTTCCATTTTCTTTCAAGGAAAAACTCCCACTTCTGGCAGGTGAGTCTCCTAGCTGCACCTTCTCCATCACAGCTGGTGCTGTCTTACTTTTGTGGTTTTGTTTATACCATTCTCCTGCCCCAGTGTCATTTCCCAGCCACCCCAATTAATGAGAACCTACTGTGTGCCAGCTGCTGTTCTAGGTGCTGTGCAAAAATAAATAAAGGGACAAGAATCCCTCCTTGTATGCAGCTTATGTTAACTGAAAAAAGAATGACTATAAACAAGTAACATGTCTTTGGCATCAGTTGGTGTTAAGAGTTATAGAGAAAGATGACACAGAGAGGATATTAGAGAATTTTGGTTGGGGGAGGTGGATTTGCAGTATTAAATAGAGTGATCAGAGCCTCAACTGAGAGGATGCCCTTTGAATAAGTACCTTAAGGGGGTGAGGGTGAGCAATGCAGATATCTCAGTGTACTCCAAGAGTGTGCCTGGTATGTTTGGAGGCTATTAAGAGGCACATGAGATTGAAACAGAGTGGATAGTGGTTAGAGGGAAGTAGTAGTAGATCAGGTAAGAGAATTAATGGAGGGCCAGGTCATCTGAGCCTTGTAGAGTACTGTATGGAATAAAATGAGAAGCCAGAGGAGTAGAATGACTTAAGTTGTAATTGGACCATCCTAACTATTGGGCAAGCTCAAAAGCCGAGAGACTAATTAAGAGAATTACAATTATCCAGGTGGGAGATGTTGGAGACTTGGACAAGGATGGTCATAATGGAGGTAGGGAGAAATAACAGATTCCATGTATATTTTGAAGGTACAGTCCATAGAATTTTGATGAAGTATGAAAGAATAAAGAGTTAGGAATGAAGGGTTTATAGACCCACAATGTGACATCTGTCCACCTTTATGGATCAGCTTTGGCACCTCCTACTCTGCAAAGACTTTGCTGAGCACTCCAGGAAGCTCTCTGTCTCTCTTCTAGGCAAATATCGCTTATGGGCCACTTAGCAAATACTGCCCTGAACTGCGTTTTCTTTTTTAATGCTTCTGTGTCTAGCCTTCCCAAGAAGTCTGAAAACGGTTAATGAGCCAAAACTGTGTCCAGTACTTCTCAATATCTCCCAAAGTTCAAGAAACTGTGTGTAGCACAATAATTATAATTATAATTTATAATTAGAATATAAATTATATTCTAATTATTAGTTGTTATAGGGTTGTGTGGGCTAGTATTATTACCCAGGAGGCTTGTCATTGTCATAGGGTTGATAGTGTGCATGTGTGAAGAATCCTGAATCTGAGTACAAAGGTAGTGGACCTAGTGTCGTGGAAGTACAGTGGCCAGACCAGTCTCTCAGGTGAGAGTCACAGAAAGCCTAGGCTACTTCATACCAGAATGCACTCTAGTGTGTTTGTATAGTGTATTTAAAAAAGAAAAATACTATTCAAGACAATTTGGAGGCAAATGTAAGATTTAATTTAGAGGGAGGCGCTTCATTGCTGTAGCTTTTGTGTCCCTAGTGTGCCAGGGAGTGACTGTTGTCTAACTTATACTTTCAGAAAATACACACACATGTGCCAGCACATACACATATCCTCACCTGGAACATATTTCCTTCCCCCACCACACCGTTCCTCCTAGAGACATCCCTAAGTCCCAGTAGGTTTTCAGAACTTGGCGTTTGTCCAGGAATAAAATTCAAGAAAGGAGAGCTGTCACTTTCTTGCCTGAAGTTGCGTACAAGCCTGCATTAAAAAGGTCTTCTCCTCCTTCCTCACTACCATATACTACTTACTGTGTGCTGGAGCCATGCATGAGCCTTTATTAAGCATGTGCTTTTAAGCAAGGAGCATTTGACTTCCCCTTAATTGAGGCATAATAATTAGAGCATTAGCACATTAGGAGGGTGAGACAGCATGTTTAGCTTTTGTGATTAATTATCTGAGAATTGTAATAAGTTGTTAAGACATTAATTACGCTAGCATGTTTACTGCTCTAGGTTGCACAGGCAATGCTTTGCCATGTCAAGTTGTGGCGTGTCTAAAGACACAGCTGTGATGGGAGGCACAGGTGGGTCGGGTGCCATAGGTGTTCCTGTGGAGCACCACAGCCCCATCCAAGAGAGCCTGAGTCAAGAGCTGTCTCTTTTCTTCCTGGCCATCTGTGGACTCAGGATGTAGAATAATTATTTTTTCTTTTATTGTAGATTAAATGAAACGAAGACACTGAGCTCTGCAAGTACACTGCTTTTTGAATCCCAGAGGTCAGTAAAAATGTAAAACATGACAGGTCTTGGGTAAATACAGGCTTTGGGATCTTATGTGCAGGCTACCTGATACGGTTTGGATCTGTATCACCACACAAATCTCATGTTGAATTATAATCCCCAGTGTTGGAGGTGGGGCCTGTTGGGAGGTTATTGAAGTATGGGGGTGGTTTCTCATGGTTTAACACCATCTGCCTTGCTGTTGTCATGGCAAGTGTGAGTTATCATGAGATCTGGTTGTTTAAAAGTGTAGCACTCCCCCCTACCTCCTCCTGCTCTGGCCATGTAAGATGTGCCCGCTTCCCTTTCACCTTCAGCCATGTTTGTAAATTTCCTGAGGCTTCCTCAGAAGCTAAGCAGATGCCAGCATCATGCTTCCTGTACAACCTGTAGAATTGTGAGCCAATTAAACTTCTTTTCTTTGTAAATTATCCAGTCTGAGATAGCTGTTTAGCAGTGCTAGAATGGACTACTATGCTACCCTACAAGGGTAAGTCTCTCTGTTGTGTGGACAGCAGACCTGCATGAAGGAAGAGGAGAGAACAGCTGGCAGGGCCTGGGCACATGAACTGGGTAGGAGCAAGGACGGAGGGTGAAGGCTGTGGACAGAAGCCTAAGGGAGTCGGCACTTCCACACTGTTTCCCATGCTGTGGGTTGTGGCCAACTATGATGAAAAGGCATAAACTGAGACTATGTGTGCCGAAAATAATGGCAGCAAACAACTGACTATAATTTAAAAAGATACATGTAATTTAAAAAGATAAATAATAAAACCCAGAATAATGATGCTGTTGTTACTTGTTGTAATTAAGTGAGAAAGCAGCTTAGGGAATCTAACTGAAGGGACCATTTATTAATAATTGTTTTAGGCACTTTGTATAGACTTCCTTGGCAAGCAGTTACCTGTTCCTGCAGAGAGAGGAGGTCGCTGTGAGAAGCCCAAGAAGTGCATGTAATATGCATTTTGCCCTCATGCTGAATAGTCATGTGTTAAAAAGAAAATTTGGCTTAAGCCAAATATTACCATTAGAGAATAAACTTCTGGGTTACAAGAATAAAAAACAGGTTTTATTATAAAAATTTAGTTATTCAAAAAATTTTATTGGTAAAAATTTTAGGAGTCAAATTTTTAAAAAGTTTGACGTTATGGTACGGAAGCAACAAACTCTCTACACTGCTACCCACTGGCTAGGCTGTGAGATGATTGTGTTGTACAACTACCATCCTAAAGCCATCCTCATACTCTGCTGAGTTGGGTGGCAGAGTAGGAATCAGGACCTAAAAGAAAGTAACTAAACACCAATACATTTATTCAAGATTATTTTGTTTGATGTTATAAATGCCAGATTTCCAAAAAAAATTAGCAAAGATTAGAAATACAATTTTATCCAGTCTCTGTTAATTTGCTTGAATTGTTATTTACATTGTAATAAACATTTGTGGTTGCAGAAAGGATACAATGCCCTTCCTAAAGTTGTCTAGGTAACACACTCCTATCAACTCCCCATTAATTTTCTTATATTTTGCAATTTTAAAGTTCTAAATAAATGGTTTTGTTAATAAATTTAACAACTTTCACAATCACTATTAATTTGAGTAGCATTTTACTCTTGTGATAATAAATGTATATTTTAAATGTAACTGACATAAAGCACATAAGATTTCACTCCAAGGTCCATGTGGAATACCTTTCTATATTTGAAGGTAAATAATCAGATGTTAACAGTACATTCAAAGGACATGGCTTGTTTATATTGCTGATAGGGTTACCCTGACTAGAAAAGCTAATGACCTAGATGATTGCACAAGTACTGATCACACCTACATCCAGGGGGCCCAGAAATTGTGTTTACATGGACCTTCAGGTTTTTTTTTAGCCTTGCAGTGGCTACAGTACAAACAGAATAGCAGATTTTGGTCAAGCACCAAGGTTGAAGGCTGACTTTGATACTTCGTAATCCTGTTTATAGAAATTCAACACAGCTTCTGCATAGGGTAAGTTACCAT
This sequence comes from Chlorocebus sabaeus, assembly GCF_047675955.1. Taxonomy (NCBI): domain Eukaryota; kingdom Metazoa; phylum Chordata; class Mammalia; order Primates; family Cercopithecidae; genus Chlorocebus; species Chlorocebus sabaeus. The sequence goes on from NC_132928.1 coordinate 52,187,089, forward strand.
CATCAAGAGTCAAGAGTTCAGGGCTGGTGTCCTCTGGGCAGGGTTGAGAAAGTATTGTTTAAACAAAGAGAATTCATATCCGAAACCACGCAGAGCGTTAGGTAGAACCTGGACCCAAGCTTCTCACTCTGATCATCTTGTCATATTGATAAAAGGAAAGCTTCTCCCCTCATCCTACTCTGGCTTGATGAAGGGAGCAGAGGAAGGGGATCTGTCAGCCTAACCTGGAGCTGGTGGAAGTCACGAACCTTCAGAGCCCCAAGACAGCCTATAGCTGGAGACATGTGGAGGAGTGAGGCAGAGTCTTCTTTCCTTTCATTCCCTACCTCCTCGCTCCAGAAATTTTCTTCCCTAGCTCCTTGAAAATGTTCCATTCCAGATATAGAGTGGTTCTTTCTGAGCCTGTTTACCTTGCGAGTGGTTAGGGTCTGCATTTCCAGGCTGGCTCCAGGTGAGGTTTTCTAGACTGCAGAGCACCCTGCTGACCTCCAGGCGAAGGCTGAATGGGCTTCAGATCCTCTGGAGCATACATTCCTTCTCAGCTCAGAGCTTTCCCCCTCACTTTCCTATTCTTTCTGGCTGCCTTATTCTGCTCAGAGCATTAAATGTGGTAACGTTTGGTTAAATCCCACTAGACCATCACTAGAGCTCGGAAGGTGGAAGTTGTTATTAAATACATTTCAAGGCTTCTACACATATTTGAGTATAGTAAACATTAAAAATTAATGCCTCTAATAATAAAACCCAGAATAATGATGCTGTTGTTACTAATTGTAATTTATTGCAAACTAGTGGCATGTTAAATGCTCTGAAGAACATAAAGGTATAAAGCAGCCTCCTTTGAATAGGTGAGTGGGATGAATAATTTCCCTACTCCTGATATTACCTGCACATTGATACTTACAGAGCTATCAGCAGGACCACCTTCTTACTGATTGTAGGCCAAGTCTGCCCCTTTGACAGTGACGGAGGAAGAAGAGAGTCTTTGAACCATTTAAAGGAATGATGATAATCATTCCCTTTTGTGATCTATGAGATTATGATTCACATGGCTGGTATCAAATGGCATTAGATATTATTAGTTATCTTTTCATGTATCTATCAGTCTCTCTACTGGGTAATATGCCCCTTGAGATTTAAACCATTTTATGTCTCCTAGTGACTTAATCTCTAGTGTCTTAATTTGCTTTATTGTAAGAGTTCTTAAAATGGAGTGTGTGTGTGTGTGTGTGTGTGTGTGTGTGTCTGTCTGTCTGTCTTTTGGTCCCTACTGAACTGTGCATTCTTTGAGGTTCAAGTCAATGTCTTATTTATCTTTATATCCACTTTTCTTAGCAGTGTCCTATCCTCCCTACCTACAGATACTACTTAATGGATTAAATATTAGGCTATGTTAACTTTTCTCATAGTTCAGATATCCTTACACATTAATTTGATGTGTGATTCTCCATTTAATCATTTATTCAATCATCCATTCATTTATGAAATACTGGTTTCTTTCTTTATGTTAAACACTGTGCTAAATGCCAAGGATACAGGCAAACCAGACAGACAAGTCTGTGACCTCTTCAAATTTATTTTCTAGTTAGACAGACAACAATCAAGTAGGCATATGAACAGGCAGGCTAACTTCAGACCACTGTTAAGTGTGGGTAAGTAAATTAGGACTAAAGGATGAGTTCAGGGAGGAAGGCCACTTCAAAGAAAATACTAAGAGAAAATCTCTGATAGGGAGATGGCCTGGGCATTCCCTGCAGATGTTCTCAGAGTATGCTAGGAGGAGGCCAAAATCATTTAGCCTGCTAAATTTGCTCTAATTTATTCATCCATTTCCTAATTCATTTGCCATTTGTTGAGCTCATGAGTGTGGGGCTCTGAATTTGGATCCAAGGATCCGGAGGTGAATATGACATAATACTTGCCTTTGAGGAATTTACAATCTGGTGATGGAGGGTGATATAAAGACATATACAGTAGATTCCAGTGAGCACCAGAGTGAAGGGAGCAGGATTATTACTCACTTTATATTTGTTCAGCTCCTGACCCAGGGCCCTCAGTGACCATTTGTGGAACCACATTGAATGGAATGGGTGGACTAGAAGCTGCAGATAAGAAGGAGGATGCAGGCTGGGAGGTAGAGAGGTAGGAGTCACTGCAAACTTGGGCAGCTTAATGCTTCAAATAGGACTCCAGTCAGGAGCTGTATAGCAGTCTCGTTCTTCATTTGAATTTACTCCCTGCAAAATTAATTGCTGAAGTCTTTCAGAAAGCAGCAGGGAAGTACTACTTTCCCAGAAGACGTTCTGATTTAGTGAGGTTTGTGGTACCACACATTTCTGAGGAGAAATGAGATTTTTGCATCCTTCATATTTCTCACAGAGAAAATTAGAGTGCTTAAGTCATATACATACATTATATGTGTATGTGTATATATATGTGTGTGTCTATGTGTGTATATATGTGTGTGTGTGTATATATAGAATACATGTATTTGGTTGTTTGATTGCCTTGAGGTCTAGAACCAACAAAGGAAATAGATTTTGGGTTTCTAAAAGGCTCTATTCTTTGTCCCTAAAGGTGTGCCACAAGAATGTCAAAGGACAGTTTAAAAGGAGAAATGCAGGATTCTGTGTTCCTCCTGGTTATTTCATATACATTGTTTCCTTGCTTGAAAGATCATGTTCCATGGGGACCAGCAAGTAACTGTCTTAATACTGTTGGTCCCTGTGCCATAGAGTGAATTGAGTTCTTCCCCATAGTAGTGGGGGGATTGTGTCTAGAATGCCAAGCACAGGAGGTGGGCATTAATTAGGGCTAACGGCCTATAATTGGAGCTGCCTTTATTTCTCCTTCCATTCTCCAAGCTTGAGACTGTCAGAAGGCTCGTTTTCACTGGAGCATCATAATTAACGCTGAATCTAATGTGAAAGGCAGATGAGGTTGAAGCCCAAAATAGCTCAGAGCTACTCAAGGGTGTGTGTGTGCAGAGCTGTGGGGAGCAGGAATAGGGAAAGAGGAGGCTGGCATTTAAGGTGACCTCCAAAAGTTTTCCTTTTGGAGAGGGAGTTTGGGGATCAACACTGCTGTTGCCCCTTCAGGTTCCTGGAATGAGTACTCTAAAATACTGAAATATACACTGAGTGACTGGTATTTCAGAATCCTGGGCCCTGGAAGCCACAGGAACCATACATGACAAGTCTCAGAAGCTCTGCTTTCTTTTTTTCTTATATGTAAGGGTAGATTTCCTCCCTCATGAAGCTGACATCTTTTTTGGACGGAAGCACAGAGACCAGGGAGGGCTGGTAAATGTAATAATGTTTGCAAAGCCCTTGGAGTGCCTTGGAAGAAAATTCAAGGTATTTCTCTTATTACTGCTGGTCTTCCAATTCCCCTGAACTCTGAGAACCCATTTAAGTGATTACTTCATGAGCAGGCTAGTAGAAAAGCAAGACTAATATATTTCTTCACTTGGCGGCTCCCATACAGCAAAGGACTCTAGGTGCACTTACAATCACTATCATATTCTCATTCTTTCCCCCTCGGTTCTGCTTAGAACATAATGAACTAAATACCTGCAATTTATCTCTTAGGAAGACCGAATTTTGTAAACCTTCCTGCAGGTGACTTGCAGCACCCCTTGTACATATGCATAAATATTTACTGAATTGTGTGACATTGGAGAACTGAGAGAAAGGTAAGATAGGGGGAGTGTGTTTGCCACATCCTGACCCCAGGCCCCCACTTAAGAGAAAGGGACCACAGGAAAAGAGAAAACTGGAACTGTCAAATGGTCTAGGTTCTCTAAGTCAGACTGCCTTGAGGATGCTTATTTGGAGTATTAAGACGTGAAGTCTTTGGCTTAATTTCCATCCTGAGCCATTTATTGAGAGGGGATCCCTAAATGTATGCAATTTTTCTCTTCCCATCAAAGAGATGTGTCACATAATGCTACGTGTAAAAAGAAAAAAGATAATGATTGCTAACTTACTTAGGGATGATCGACATGTTGGAGATATTGTCTTATTAAATTTGCTGCTAAAGGGTGCTCCCTTGACTTGGGAACCACCTTAAACCATGCAGCCTCCTCTGGTGACGATGGGAAATGGCTCCCAGGGTATTCACAGCCAACTGCAGATTCACAAATGCTGGAGGCACCCACATGCAGAAAACAGCTGCTTTGTTTCTGTAGACTGTTTTTATGCTCTAGTAGGTTTTCTTTTTTCTTGATCCTCTTTCATTTGAACAGTAACCTATTGTGTCATTAAGTTGCTTCAGCATAGATTTCTCTGGGTATTTTGGATTTTTATTCTGATGCTTGACCATGTTGGCAATCAAGTCCTATTAAAATGGGCCTGAATTATTATAGAGCCATTGTTTTCCAGTTTTCACACTGCCATTGAAATTTAGTAATTTACCTGGCTGAAATACTTGAAAGTGCAAGTAGCATGGACCAAAGCCAGTCAACATAAACATGTTAGAGGTGCTCGAGGGAGAGTCACTGGGTAGCTGTGAACATGACCATGGGCACCTTTGGGGCTCTGGGGCTATATGCAGCCAGGGTTGGTTGAAGAATGGTACTTAACTGATACACACTGGCTACTGTGGCTCCACTGAACCTGTTCTGATGGATGTGGACCTGATGTGGTTTCATTGCTTGAGTATCACATCTGCATGCAGCTGGTATTTTGGTTTTGGTGGTGGCAGCAAAATGTTTTTAAGGAAAGATGGTATTACTCTCCATATACCATATACTGAATCCTAAAGGATTGGAGATAAGGTACCAGATCTCTGTACTTTCTTCACAGTAAATCTTGAGTGAGATCATCCTCTTTACTATTTTTTTTGCCAGATTTTCTTAAAACATTAGAAGCTGGAGAAATATGAGAAAATGGACTGTTTTCAGGAAACCTTAAGTCTTATATATAGAGAACAGGACAGACTTGTGGGAAGAGATTAGCAGATTGGGCTGTAAACAGGCCAGTTGTGAAGGGCTTTGAACACCATGTCGAAGTTGGATGGGAAAGCACACCAAGGTCTTAGGTTAAAGTCTCAGCTCCATTGTTTAACCACCTATAAGGCTCTGGAAAAGAACATCAGCTCTCTATTTTCAGTTTGTTTGTCTGTCAGATGGGGAAAAATATCACTAAAAAGACACAGATACTTTCCATATTTTTGCTCTGCTAGCCTCAGACTGTCAGGTTAGATCCTTTCATGGTTGCAGGAAGGCTGTTGTAGCCCCTTGCATTGCACGATTACACGTTATGCAGGGCTGTGTTGGTCTGAAGGCCACCACAGGACTGCCGTATTTCACAGAGTCTAAGATGTCATTGACTATAAAATGCACCATTGTTTTGTATACCACTGTGAAAGAAATAGCACAACCAATTAGATTATGACACACTATTGGTTGTAAAATGCATTCTTAGTTACCTGATTAGTAAAATACAATATGCAATATATTTCACTAGTGTTTTTAAGAATGTCTCTGTAAGCTTTTACCATACCATTCCCCCTCGGCCAGCAGACTTCCCACATGCCGGCACTTAAGCCAATCTCTGGAATTACCACTGTGTCTGCCCTATCTTGTGAATGTCCTCTATTCCCTTGTCTCCTGTGCCTTTGGATGTTTACTCCATTGCAGTTGATGCTGGAGCTGCAGCAACCTGGGCCAGTTCTGTGCAAGCGAACACCATTTTGCTAAGTCTTTGGCTATTCCCATCACTTCTGCACTTAGAAGAAGCACCATATTAGCAGTAACTTTTTAATGGGGCAAACATTTACCAGTGGGAGACAGAGAGTGGGAAGAAACTTGTGGAAAAATTCCTTTTCTCTTTCCCCTATGATAGCCTATTCTGAAGCATGGATTTTTGAATGTAGCTTGTCTAGAGACATCTCAAGTAGCTGAGTGAATTTGTTTCACTTTGTGAAATGGTGGCCAACATGAAAAAGCATCACTTTTTATTTAGTTCTCATTATTGCCTGTCTCACTGCCTTCTTCCTTCACTCCCTAGGCCTGGCAATGCACCTCCCAATAATAGCACTTGACCCTTGCCTCAGACTCTCTTCTGTGGAAACAGGCTGTCACAGCCACCACATGACCTCAAGCCAATCAGTATTAATTCTGGTTACTTGGAGGAAAGTGAGCTCCAGAAGAAAACCAGGGCTCCTGTCAATATGGCAGAGAAATGGTGTGGCTATTGAGTGGACAATCGACAGTGTTTGATTAGTACCTGTCCTGCTACACTGGGTTGTTTTAAGAGTTAAAAGAGATAATGAGATGTGAATGTGCTCATTTAAATATTAAATAACACAAACATGTAGAGTTGTCATTAGACTTGGATCTATTTACAAGTTCTAGAACCTTATCAGTTCACTCATTCAGCAAAAATTATTTAGTGAGCACCTACTGCATGCCAGTCATGGTGCATACATGACTACATGAGTACAATAGTTCTCCCCATATAGTAGCTTCTTGTCTGTAGGGCATATGAACAAAGAAATTACATGTCCTACAATTTTCTAAAGGGAAATAGTGTGTTGTGAGAATGAGGGAGGCAAATCTAACCCATATTTGGGAAGTCAGACAAAACTTCCTAAAGTGATATATATGCTAAAACCTGGAGGATGACTAGGGATAGGTGATGGGTGGAGTGGTGTGCTAGGTAGGAAGAAAAGCATATACAGAGGTGAAGGGGTGAGTGAAGGCATGGCATTATTTACCATGGCTGGGATGGTAGAGGCCAATTTATAAAGTGTGAGTTGTAGGAAATTTGGATTTAATCATAAGGATGATGAAGAGCCATTGAAATGTTTAAGAAGGCTTGTTTCAATAATGATAGAATGAATGGACTCTTTTGGGCAGGGAAGACAGAATGGGAAGCAAATAAGGAAATTGAGATGCCACTATGTAATGTGGCATTTCTTTTTGTTTCATTTAATTTTCAATTTTTATTAGTATAAATTTTCTTCATAATTTAGGGTTTCATGAATATTACAGACCCCACACATTTCCCTAATGGTAGAATCTGAAAGTCAAGGTTGACACTTTCAGGTAAAGGATGGAAGGAATCTTTGTGGTCTTTACCCAACACAATCACTGGCTTAATGGCTCTCACTTTCCTTTTTATCTGTGCTGTTAGTTCTGATTAGATCAAGGGACACCAATAATGCAAGGTCAATAATGTGACTCTCCAGGGGAGCCAATTACCCATGCAGAGAAAACCACAGGCTTAATCTCAATACATGGCTGATCATCTGCAGCCATGAGCCATTGGACATGGGCGTATCCACTGGTTGGTTCATTCCCTCCCTCCCTCCTTTCCTTCCTTCCTTCCTCCCTTCCTTCCTTCCTTCCTTGTTGTCTTAGCAAAGGCTGAGAAAATAAAATACCACAAGCTTTCTTCAAGGATGGCCCCCACCACTGAAACACTGGGTAGGATCATCCTAGCCTGGGAAAACCAAAGAGGTGGCCCCACCCTTTGAAACCAAGAAGGAAACAGTCTTGCTCCTGGGCCTGTGGTGAGAGTGGCAGCCCTTATGATCTCTGAATCTTTGGGATCAATTTTTCTTTTTCCTTGAAGGATAGTGTGTATTTGCAGCCAAATATCTCTGTGGTCTGGTCTTGTAGAATCTGGGAAATCTGACAGAATTCTTTCATTGCATTCTGCTTTCTCTATCTCCTTTGGATTTAACTAGCCATGTCTTTGCTGGTATAATCCCATCTCTCTTCCTGGCTTCTGTTAAAATGGCCAGTGAAGTTCATGAGTCATACTCATGATCTCTTTATCAAATGGCTGTTCATTTATAACCTTAGTGTCCTCTTCAGAACAAGATTTCTAATTTATTTTTGAATACGGATAGGCATAGAATTTTTAAAATCTTCAATATCTGGTTCATTTTCCATAACAATTATTTTTTACCAATTAATCTCTCTCCTATCACATTTTACTATTAGTAGTCAGAAGGAACCAAGCTACTCCAACACTTTGCTTAGAAATCTCCTCAGCTTAATATCCAATTTTATCACTCATGAGTTCTACTTTCCACAAAAGACTAGAACACAGTTTAGCCGAGTTCTTTGCCACCTCATAACAAGGATCACCTTTCCTCCATTTTCCAATAAAATAGTCTTAATTTTTTTTTTCTGAGACTACACCAGAATAGATTTCAATGCCTATATTTCTGGCATACTCCTAAAAATTCTTCCAATCTCTATCCATTACCCAGTTTCAAAGCTACCTTCACATTTTTAGGTATTTATTACAGTAGTACCCTACTTCTTGGTACCCAAATCTGTCTTAGTCAGCTTGGGTTGCTGTAACAAAATACCATAGAGTGGAAGGTTAAATAACAGATGTTTATTTTCTCACACTGTTCAGAAAGCTGGACTAATAATATCAAGGTGCCAGCTGACTTGGTGAGGGATCTCTTCCTGGTTTGCAGAGAGTTGCCTTCTTGCTGTGAAGAAAAGCTCACGTGGCCTTTCTTGAATGTGTGAGGAGAAAGGATGTGAGCAAGCTCTCTGGTGGCTCTTTTTATAAGAATACTAATTCCATCATGAAAGCCTCAATCTAATGACCTTATCTAACCCTAACTACCTTCCAAATGTTCTATCTCCAAATACTATCATGTTGTGGGTTAGGGTCTCAGCATTCAATTTTGGGAGGCAGACAAGCATTCAGTTTATAACCCACCCCCTTTTTCCTTCCTTCGTTGCATCCATCCATCCATCCATCCATCCATCCATCCATCCTTTTTAAAAAAATTTAACCTGCATTTATTGAACATCTGTGGATGAGATAAACTGTTAGGTGCTATTGGCATGAAGATTAACTAATATGGGCCTTGCTTAAAGGAGGTCTAGTAAGGAAAGAGAGATTAAAAAAATAAAAAATACCAGCCTATTATCAGTGCTATAAGAGAGTTGTGTATGAAGTGCTATGAAAGTACAGAGAAGAAATATATAGCTTCATAAATATAAACTCTTGACTCAGGTGTTGGAGGTAGGATTAGGCTTGGTACTACAGATAGAAGGAATCACACAAGAATACTAAAAGGGTGTGCGGCATCATGGTGTGTGCAGGCAACAGAAAACTTTCAATAAATGAATAGACATGAGTGACTTTGGGGAGAGTCAGCAAATGAGGCTGGAAAGGTGTGGATCATGAATGCTCTTCTGTGTCATGGTACCAAGTTTGAATTTATCTTGAAAGTATTATGAGGCTCTGAAGGTTTTAAACAGGGGAGTGACAAAGAGATTTACAGTTTTCGAATGTGGATGAATTCAGGGGTATGTGTGGGGGGTACATAGGCAAGGTTGAAAGCAAGAGACAATTATGATGGAATTTATTTCAAATCTGCTCTCAGTGTTGTTTGTCTCAGTGATGAGGAATCAGTAGAAGCACTTATTTTTGCCTATACAGGATGTAACGTAGATATGGAGAAGGAAAGCTAAACTATTGAGGTTTGGATAGGGGCATAAATGTAGACAATATTCAAAAGAAGATCCTCACCATATGTGAGAGACAGGTTCTAGAAGACGTGGTTTCTTGGTGACTAAGAAAATTTATAAATTCAATGATGGTAATAAAACTTGCACTTCTTTTAACCACTTATTTATAAAGTACATAATTCTTCCCCCTTTAATTGCCAAGTTCAAGAATATCAACTATTCTAAAATAATGTTGCATATTGATTTTGTGAAAGGGCCTTATTTCCCTATAACAGAGAGAGTATGACTTGTCACAGTTGATGGTGACAAATATTAAAGGTCATGAACTATGAGCATTTGTGATGGCATATTTTGGCATATTTTTAAAAGTTTTCCTCTGACCTTGAGTTAAAACCAAGGAGTGAATGGAAATGTCATTACACTTTCTAAACTTTCCTGAAGACTTTCCATTTTGGATTCGTAAGATTAACCTTGATGTAACTCAAACATTCCTTTTTTCTTTGAATAAATATTTATTCATTTACTATCATATAGATAGGTAAAATTCTAATGGATGATTTTCCTCTCATCTTGTTCAGGGAAAAAACAAACAAACAAAAAAAACCATACTGTTCATTCATTGTCTCTCCCTGAATGGAGGAAGGACATTTAATTTGCATGCCACTTTCATTTGCCAGAAGTCAGTAACCTCCAGTATTTTTAGCTTCTTTTGAAAGTCCATTAGTAATGTTGCTTTTTCTTGAGACCTTTCCTGCTTTATGTACTGACATCAGCATTTTTTCTGGTTTCTGCTAAGACCTGTGAGAGAGTTGCTGGGGTGGCTCCTTTTTCATTCATGTTCCTATTCATAAACTCTTCCTGGATTTTCTTAAGCTCTTCCTATGTTTGACTTTTTATTTAACTCTTGTTCTCATTTTATTCTTTCTTAATATCAGGGTTGCTTCTAGGATATGCGTGTTTCCAAATAGCCACTTATATGCTTCACAAGTTCAAGATCTCACACCTGTGTTCTCTTCAGTGATTGTGTGACTACCTCCTAGATGTAGAACACGAGAGCTATCTGGGATTAATGCTGTACTGTGACATACAGAATTTGTAGGCATACAATGATGAATGCTGTATTCAAAAGAGCTATAATTCTAGTTGACAGAGTGTGATTGCCTGATTTTAAATCCAGGCAAATTATAGGGTAAAAACAACTTGGTGGAAATGTCTTAGTAGTTTATTTATTAAACACTTAAGGGGAATTTAAAAACTTACTGAATAAAAGAATGGGTGGTGTCAATTCTGTTTGCTTCATCAATTGAAGCTTGAGGCTCACTGTGGTGTGAGGTCAGAGAAAAGAAAATCTATGCAATAATTTTTGTCCATCTAGTTGCTACACTTTCTCTTTTCTGGCAAGAGAGGTGACAACAGTTAGGCTCAAGTATGACACATGATGCATCAAAGAGTTAAAGAGAAAAGCACTGGTTACATATTGACAAATTGAAATAAGACAAAATTTTATACCACATAACAGATTTTTTACTTCAATTTTCTTTTTCTTTTTTTTTTTTTTTTTGAGACAGAGGGAGTCTCGCTCTGTCGCCCAGGCTGGAGTGCAGTGGTGCGATCTCAGCTCACTGCAAGCTCCACTTCCTGAGTTCACGCCATTCTCCTGCCTCAGCCTCCCAAGTAGCTAGGACTACAGGCACCTGCCACAATGTCTGGCTAATTTTTTTGTATTTTTAGTAGAGGCAGGGTTTCACTGTGTTAGCCAGGATGGTCTGGATCTCCTGACCTCGTGATCCACCTGTCTCGGCCTCCCAAAGTGCTGGGATTACAGGCGTGAGCCACTGTGCCTGGCCTAGTTTCAGTTTTTAACTGAGGCATTTACTATGGGAGGCAAGAATAGTCACAGATGATTAAGCATTCAGGTAATGACAGAAGGTCTTCCAGGAAGTCGAGACAATATTTATTTCTCATCTATAATCAAGAAAGACTTAAAACAAAGTTAAAGAAAACTAAATAAAGTGACTATCTTGTGGAGCAGCAGTAGACATTTGATGAATTATACAGGCAAATCACGTGACCTGCTACCTTATTTTGTAAATATTTGTGCAGTAGCAATTAAGAGGTAGAAGTAGAAATGGAAAAGTTGTGGAAATGGATTGCAAACATCTCTTCAACAAACTAATTTCAAATCTTTTAATATTCAGAAGTGGGATTGCTGGATTATATGGTAATTCGATTTTTAGTTTCTTGAGGGAGTTCTATAATGTGTTTCATAATATCTGTACCAATTTACATTCCCACCACTAGTGTACAAGGATTCTGTCTTAGTCTGTTTTCTGTTGCTATAACTTAATATCTGAGACTAGGTAATTTATTTTTAAAAGAGGTTTATTTTGGCTCACAGTTCTGGAGGCTGGGAAGTTCAAAATTGGGCAGCAGCATCAGGTAAGCTTCTAGTGAGGGCTTCATGCTGCATAATAACATGGCAGAAGGCATCACTGGGTGAGGGGGCAAGAATTTGCCAGCTCAAGTCTGTCTTCTTCCTATAAATCCACCAGTCTCACTCCCATGATAACCTATTAACCCATTAACCCATGAATAAATTAATTAATTCATGATGCCTTTGCCCAAATCATCTGTTAAAGACCCCTTCTCTCAATGTTGCCACACTGAGAGTTAAATTTTGGAAATGAGTTTTGGAAAGAAAAAACATTCAGACCATAACAGGTAAACTTTTGTCCACATCCTTGCCCCAACACTTGTATCTTGTCTTTTTTATAATAGCTGCTATGGTTTGAATGTATCCCCCACAAAGCATGTATTGAAAACTTAATCCCCAATGCCACAGTGTTGAAAGGTAGCTACTAATGGGAGATGTTTATGTCATCAAGCCTCTACTCTCCTGAATGGAATGAAGCCAATGATAAAAGGTTTTGAGGCTGTGAGTTTGACCTTTTGCTCCCTTGCTCTTTACCTCTCTTGCCTTGCCAGGGAATGATGTAGCAAGAAGGCCCTCACTAGATGCTGGCATCTTGATGTTGGACTTCCCAGTCTCCACAATGGTGAGAAATAAATTTCTATTGTTCATAAATTACTCAGTCTTTGGTATTCTGTTACAGGAACACAAAACAAATGAAGATAGAAACAGGTACCAGAAGTGGGGTGTTCTGTAACCAATTTCTAAAAGTGTGGAATGGCTTTGGAACTGAGTAATGGGTAGAGGCTGGAAGAATTTGGAGGAGCATGCTAGAAAAAATCTAGATTGTCATGAATGGTGTACTATGGCAATTCTGGTAAGATCTCAGAAGAAAAAAGCTGTAGAAAGAGCTTATGTCTTCTGATGGATTATTTAAATGACTGTGATCAGAATGTTGGTAAAAATATGGGCAGTAAAGTCTTTTCTGATGTCTCAGATGGAAATGAGGAATAAAGTATTCAAAACTTAAATAAAGGATACTCATGTTATGCAGCTGTAAATAACTTGGTGGAATTATGTTCATGCCTTAGAAATTTTATGGAAGGCACAACTAGGACCTTGAGGGCAAAGTTTCCAGAGAGGTACCTCAAAGACCTCAGTATTTGCTGCCCAGAGCTACCTTGGAACTCTGCTCTTTGCATTCCAGTGCAGAACTCCTTGGTTGCCCCAGCTGTGGCTAAAGTAGGCTCAGATGCAGCTTGTGCTGCCACTGGAGAGTGCAAGTGATCATTCTTGGTGGGGTCCACATGGTGCTGACACTGTGATGCAGAGTGTGCGTCCTGTGGGGCCATTGTAGCCTCCACCTATTTCAAAGAGTGTTGCAGACAGGCTGGCAGCCAGTCAGAAACCTGCTGTAGGGTCAGAGGACTTTCGAGAACCCACACTAAGGCAGTGCTTAGTAAAACTGTGAGAGTGGGGCCACCATAACGATCCCAGAATTATACAGCTACCAGAATGGTATACTAGCCTGGTAGAGCTGCAGGTATGAACCTCCAGCCCGTGAGCTGTAGTGTGGGGAGAGTCTAGCAAAACCATAGAGGCAGAGCTGTCCAAGACTTTGGGGGTCCAACTTCTCCCCTCTCCATTGCACCTTTGAGTGCAGTGCCCTTCCCGCCCCATGTGGTATGTTTGGTACCCAGGAAGTGCACTGGGCAGGATTTGGCATTCATCACACTGAAGTTTGAATCCAGGCATTGTGCATTGTCCCTATCTCAAAAAGGTGGAACATGAAGTGAAAGATTATTTTGGATATTTGATGTATAATGTTGATTTTCTTGGCGGGTTTTGGTCTTACTTGGGACCAGATAGCCATTTTTTCCTGCCTCTTTTCCACTTTTGGGTTGGAAATATATATCCTATGTCTGTCCCACCATTGTATTGTGGAAGTAGATAATTATTTTTATTTCACAGGCCCACTTTCTTTCTTACTGAAAGGCTATCACTAACCTCTCCTGTAGTGCAGATCTGCTTGTGATAAATTATTTCAGCTTATTTGTGTCTGAAAAAAAATCTTTGTTTTGCCTTCAGTTTGACAGATACTTTCACTGGGTATAGAATTCTCTCTTGACAGATTTTTCTTTCAGCTTTTAAAAGATATTCTGCTACTCTTCTTTCTCATATTGTTTCTAACAAGGCATCTGTTGTCAGTCTTTTTTTTTTTTTTTTTTTTCAGTATAATGTGCCTTGTTGTGGATTTTTGTTTGTTTTTCATGCCTGGGGTTTATTGAGCTTCTTGGATCTGTGGATAGTTTTTATCACATATGAAAAAAACCTGCCCTTATTTCTTCAAATATTTTTTATGTAACCCTATTTTACCTTTTTCTTCAAGAGCTTGAATTACATGAAAATCAGATGGCTAAAGGTGCTTGATACTGTTTATTTTTATTATGTTTTCTTTCTCAGTGTTACCTTTAGTTTTATATTGCTATGTTTTCAACTTTTTTTCCTGTGGAATCTAATCTGCTTTTAATCCCATCGAGTGCACTTTTCATCCCACATACTGTAGATTTATCTGTAGAAGTTCAATCTAGATGTTTAAAATGTCCTCCTTTCTACTTGTCATTTGCAATATTTCCTCTATTTATTTGAACAAGTGGAACATAGTTATAGTAATTGTTTTAATGTCATTGTCTACTAATTGTATCGTTCATGTTATTTATGTATCTGTTTCCACTGATCCATTTTTCTTTTCCTTGTTAGAGGCTTTAATTTTCAGCTTCTTTGTGTGTCTTCTAATTTTTGATTGGATGACAGCCATTTTGCATTTTAATTTGATAGAATGCTGGATTATAAAATACCTAGCATTTATATTTGTAAATATAATCGTATATTTATAAATATATATTTCTCAACTTTATTTAGTTATTTGAAAACCATCTAATCTTTCTGAGGCATGATTTTAAGCTGTTTTAGGTGGCATTAGAGAAGATTTAATCCAGGGATGACTTTCCCCCACTCCTATGGCAATGTCCACATGAATTGTAACATTTCCTTCTCTGGATGATGGGAATATAAACTATGTCTGGCTATATGTAAATTCTGAGAATTTTCTCTCTGTTGCTTTTGGGTGCTTCTTTCCCCAGACTTGGGTATTTTCTTTACTGATCCTCTGATCAGTACTCAGCTGAGGACTTGAGATGGAGTCTCTGCAGTTCTCTAGATTTATTTTTCAGTGAATATATCTCCTCTCTAGTACATTGCCATTTGAACTTGGACACATTGGCTTCCTTAGTCTCATATCTGTATTTCTTTAACCCAAAAAAATTTCTGGGCTCTGTCTGGGTTTTCCCTCCCCTCCCCTGCATTCTAAAAACTCTCTCTAAGGTAATTCTCCCCTTGTTTGTTTACCTTTTCTCATAGATTACTGTCTTGTACTGCCTGATATCCTATATTTTGAAAATTGTTGTTTCATATATTTTTTCATTTTTTTGTTTGTGTTGGGTGAAGTTTAAACCTAGTCCCTGTTACTCCATGTTGGCTCAGGTGACAGTATATTTCAGTTGTACAGAAAGGTTTCAAAAATATTTTAAGGTATCTCTCATGTACCTTTTACTCATTTTAGCCAATTGTTTATATTTTACCATTTTCCCTGTCTCTGTGTGCGAGTGTGTGAGAGAGTGTGTGTGTGTGTGTGTGTATTCTTTTCCTGGAAAAAAATTTCTGAGTAAGTTCAAGATATGCTCCTTTATGTCTGTGTCAGTGTGTATATACTATGAACAAGGTCATTTTGTTGCATAGCCAGATTAAAGTTATAAAAATCAGGAAATGTGATATTAATATAATACTGTTATCTTATTTTAATCAATTCTTCCAATAAATTCCTATATAACTATTGATTTCTCAAAATCTAGGATTAACTCCAGGATTCTGCATTACATTTAGTTGTTACATCTTTTTAGTGTCTAATTTGGAACAGCTCTTCAGTCTTCATTTTTGCTTCTTGACCTTGGTAATTTGAAGATTTCAAGCCAGTTGCTTTGTAGAATGTTCCTCAATTTTTATTTGTCTGGTGGTTCTTCATGATTAGACCTAATACATATTTTTGGCAAGAATATTATGAAGTGATGATATATTCTTCTCACTGAATTTTATTAGAAGGCATATCATAAATTTGCTTCCAAATATCTATTACCTTTAATACTAGGTTGGTGCAAAAGTAAATTCGGTTTTTCCCATTAAAAGTAATGGCAAAACTGCATTTACTTTTGCACCAACCTAATAACTTGGATAAAATAGTGTTTTTAAGTTTCTCCACTTTAAAATATTTCTCTGTGAGACTATTTAGCCAAGGCAATTCTGAGTAAAAAGAATAAAGTTGGAGGGATCATGCTACCTGGCATCAAAATATACTACAAAGCCATAGTAACCGAAACAACATGATATTGATATAAAAATGGGAACACAGACCAATAAGACAGAATCAAAAACCCAGAAATAAATTCACAAGTTTATAGCCAATTTTTTACAAAGGAGCCAAGAACATACATTGGAGAAAGGACACCCTCTTTAATAAATGAGGTGGGGAAAACTGAATATCCATATGCAGAAGAATCAAACTATATCTCCATCTCTCACCATGTGCAAAAATCTACACAAAATAGGTTAAAGAGTTAAATGAAAACCTAAAACTATAAAATTATTAGAGGAAAACAGAGGAAGCACTTCCAGATATTGATCTAGGCAAGTATTTTACTGCTAAGACTTCAAAACACAGGCAACAAGAAAAATAGACAAATGGAACTATAGTAAACTAAAAATCTTCTTCACAGCGAGAAAATAATAAACAGAGTGAAGAGAAAACCTGTAGAATGGGAGAAAATATTTGCCAACTATTCATCTAACAAGGGACTAATATCCATAATATACAAGGTACTCAACTAACATAAAAAAATTCCATTATAATGTGGGAAAGATTATGAATAGACATTTCTCAAAAGACATATAAATGACCAAGTATATGAAAAAATGCTCACCATCACTAATCATCATGAAAATGTAAATCAAAACCACAATGACATATTATCTCACCAGTTAGAATGGCTGTTATCAAAAAGACAAAAAATAACAAATGTTGGTGAGGATGAAAAGCAATGGGAGCACTTACACTGTTAGTGGGAATGTGAGTACAGCCATTATGAAAAACAGTATGGAGGTTGAAAAACTAAAAATAGAACTGCCATACAATCCAGTGATCTCACTACTGGGTATTTATGCAAAGGAAAGATAACCAGTATACCAAAAGAATACTTACACACCATGTTTATTGTAGCATTAGTCACAATAGTCAAGATATGGACTCAACTAATGTCCATAAATAGGTAAATGGATAAAGATAATGTATTATATATAAACAATGTAATACTATTAATCCATAAAAAGGATAAAATCCTGTCATTTTTAGCAGCATGACTGGAACTGGAGGTCTTATTAAGTGACAGAAGCCAGGCACAGAAAGAAATATTACATGATCTTACTCATATGTGGAAGCTACAAAAGTTGATCTCATGAAGACAGTAGAATGATGGTTACCAAAGGCTGGAATGTGTTAGGGGAGATTGGAGAGATACTGGTTAATGAGTACAAACACACAGTTAGATAAAATAAATAAGTTCTAGTGTTCAATAACACACTAGTATGACTATAGTTAACAATAATTTATTTTATATTTCAAAATATCTGGAAGAGAAAATCTGAAATGTTCCCAACATGAAGAAATAAGAAATGTTTGAGGTGATGGGTATCCTAAATATTCTGATTTTATAATTATACATTGTATACATGTATAAAAATATCACATACCCCAAAAAGATATACAAAAATTATGTGTCAATAAAATATTCCTGTTTGTAATGAATAAGAATTTTGGTTACATATTTTAAGGATTATAAATAAACAATTCTCCTCAAATTTTCACCCACCAGTTTTGGCATACAATGGTGATTTTCTAACTCCATCATTCTTTCTATATTTATGAGTTAGCTTCTATTATAAAGACAAACAGTCCTTGTGCCTCTCCATTTATATATTTTTATGATGGTAGACTCATTATAAAAATGACAGATTTTTATTTTATTGCTGTGTTGTAATCCATTATTATTTATTTTGATACTCAAATTGTGTCAGATTTGACCACTGGGGGGAGTCCTTCTAGCTGTTCCTGTGATTTTTTTGATATTTCTTCATGTTCCTTTTGTGTTTTTGTGATGGAGTCTCACTGTGTTGCCCAAGCTGGAGTGCAGTGGCGTGATTTCAGCTCACTGCAATCTCTGCCTCCTGGGTTCAAGCGATTCTCCTGCCTCAGCCTCCTGAGTAGCTGGGATTACAGGCTCCTGTCACCATGCCTGGCTAATTTTTGTATTTTTAGTAGAGATGGGGTTTCACCATGTTGGTCAGGTTGGTCTCGAACTCCTGACCTCAGGTGATCCACCCGACTTGGCCTCCCAAAGTGCTGAGATTACAGGCATGAGCCACTACGCCCAGCCTTCATGTTCCTTTGAGCATTTTCTTAGTTTCTAGCATTATGACATATTTCAGGCTTTGTTTACACTATATAAAGGAAATATTTTATATTTCATGGAAAATATGTAAATATTAAATTAAGAGTAAAGGTGATAACTTATGATGTTATAAATTCATATTATATATTGAAGTGTTAATTATAATTCCCAGGGCAACGACTCAAAAGAAACCCACTCAGAACTGTATACTAAAAAAAAAAAAGGGAATTAAAATGATACAATTGACTTCTAATTTTCATTTATTTTAGTGTTCTTATCTGGCTTTGGTGTGAAGGTAATTCTGGCCTTTTGAGATGCGTTTGGAAGCATCCTTTCTTCAATTTTCTGAAAAAGCATGAGAAGGATTGGCATTGCTTTTTTTTAAATGCTTTGTAATATGTACCTCTGAAGCCATCTGTTCTTTGGCTTTTGTTTGTTGAGAAGTTTTTGATTATTGCTTCAATCTTAGTGATTATTGGTTTGTTCATATTTTCTATTTCTTCATAATTCCATCTTGGTATGTTGTATGTTTCTAGCTCTTTATTCAGTTTTTCTAGGTTATTCAATTTTTTGATGTATAGTAGTAGTTCATAGTAGTCTCTCATGATCCTTTCTGTTTAGAAAACTACTTTTATCTTTTTGGCTTCTATTTCATTTCATTTCATTTATTTCTACTCTAATATTCATTGTTTTCTTCCTTGTGGAAACTATGGGGTTAATTTATTCTTTCTCTAGTTCCTTGAGGTGGTTATTTGAGATATTTCTTTTTTTAATATAGGTGTTCATCACCATAAACTTCCCTCTTAGAGTTGCATTTGCTGCCTTACATAAGCTTTGGTATGTTGTTTTCCTTTTTGTTTGTCTCAAGGCATTTTTTTTTATTTCTCTTTTAATGTACTCTGTGACCCATTGGTTGTTCAAGAGTGCAGTAATTTCCATGTAATTTGTACAGTTTTCAAGTTTTTTTGTTACTGATTTTTAATTTTATATTATTCTTGTAAAATATATTTGATATAATTTCAGTCTTTTAAATTATATTTTGAGACTTGTCTTGTGGTCTAATGTAAGATCTATCC
This sequence comes from Chlorocebus sabaeus, assembly GCF_047675955.1. Taxonomy (NCBI): domain Eukaryota; kingdom Metazoa; phylum Chordata; class Mammalia; order Primates; family Cercopithecidae; genus Chlorocebus; species Chlorocebus sabaeus. The sequence continues at coordinate 52,206,583 of NC_132928.1, forward strand.
TGGAGAATGTTCTATGTGTGCTTGAGAAGAATGTATATTTTGCAACTCTTGAATGCAGTATTCTGTATATATGCTAGTTACATTTACTCTGAAGTGTACTTCAAATCTGCTGTTTTCCTATTGATATTCTGTCTGAATAACCTATTCATTATTGAAAGTGGAGTTGTGAAATTACTTACTATTATTGTACTGCTATCTTTGTCTCCTTTAAGTTCTGTTAATATTTACTTTATATATTTAAGTGCTTCAGTGTTTGGTGCATGATATTTACAACTGTATATCCTCTTGATAAATGTATCATTACAAACTAACTTTTTTTTTTTTTTGCCTTTTGTGACAGATTTTGACTGGAAATCTATTTTGTCTGATGTAACTGTGCTTACCTCTGTTCATTTTTGATTACCATTTCCATGAAATAACTTTGTCCATCCCTTTACTTTTAGTCTATGTGTGTCCTTAAAGGTAAAGTGAGTATCTCTTAGGAGCAGATAGTTCGATCTTGTTTTTACTCAGTCACTCTTTCTTTTGATTGAATAATTTAATCCCTTAACATTTAAAGTAATTATTGATAGGTAAGTATTGATAGGTAATGCCATTTTGTTAATTATTTCCTGACTGTTTTGTAGTTCTTTTGTTCCTTTCTTCCACTCTTGCCTGGTTCCTTTGCAATTTGTTAATTTTTGGTAATGTTATGCTTTGATTTCTTTCTCTTTTGTGTCTCTACTAGAGGTTTATTTTGTGGTTATCACAAGGCTTACCTAAAATATATTATAATAGTCTATTTTAAGTTGATAACAACTTAACTTTAGTTGTATTTGAAATCTAAATTTTTATTTTCCCCACTCCACATTGTATGTTATTGATGTCATACTTTACATATTTTTATTATATATTGTATAATAATGAACAAATTATTGGTTGTTATTTATATTTTTTCTTTTAGCTTTTATATTAGAATTAAATGTGATTTATGTGCCGTAATTACAATATTAGGGCATTTAACATTTTAACATGTATTTAATTTTACAAGTGAGTTTTATACTTTTATATGTTTTTATGTTGTTACCTAGCATATGTCTTAGCCTGTTCAGGCTGCTATTATAAAATACCTTAAAATGGTTAGCTTATAAACAAGGCAAGTGTTTTTCTCCCAGTTCTGAAGCCTGGGAATCACTGGCAGATTTGGTGTTTAGTGAATGCCTACTATCTGCTTCATAGATGATGCCTCTAGCTCTGTCTTCACATGGCAGAAGGAACAAACAACTTTCTTCAGGCTTCTTTTTATAAGGGAACAGATCTTATTTATGAGGGTTTTTCCCTTATGACTTAATCACCTCCTCTTAACACTATCACATTGGGGGCCAATATCTTTTAATACACTTACATTAGGATACATATGGATTTTTTGAGGGGAGGTGGGGATACAAATATTCAGTTCATAGCAGATTTCATTTATTACAACTTGGAGACTTTCTTTAGCATTTCTTATAAGTTAGGTCTAGTGGAGATGAACTACTTCAGCATTTTTTGGGGGTGAGGGGTGGTCTGGGAATGTCTTCATTTCTGAAGGGCAGCTTTGTATTGGGTATAGTATTCTTGGGTATAAGGTTGTTCCCCCCTACCCCCAACCCCAGCACTTTGGATTTATTTTCCCACTCCCTTCTGGCCTGCAAAGCTTCTGTTGAGAAATATATTGATAGCCTAACAGGAATTGCCTTGCAATATAAGTCACTTTTTCCTTGATGTTTTAAAAATTCTCTCTTTGTTTTTGACTTTTGAAAATTAGTTTATTGTTTGCTTCAGTGTAATCTTCTTTGGTTTGATCTTCCTTGGGATTCTTTGAGTTTCATATATCTGAATGTCTATATCCCACCCAAGATTTGATATGTTTTTAGTCATTATTTTAAAAAATAAGCCTTCTGCCCTTTTCTATATCCCCTTTTCTTCTAGAATTTCTATAATTCATATGTTTGTTCACTTGACGTTGTCATGTAAGTCTTGTATGCTTTCTTCACTTTTTCATTCTTTTTTCTTTCTTATTCCTCCAGATGAATAATTTTAATTATCTGTCTGGAAGTTCATTAATTATTTCTTTTACATGATTGAGCCTCCTGTTGAAACTCTTTTTCCAGTTTTTCTCTCCTGTCATTGTATTTTTATCTCCAGAATGTGTTTTGATCTTTTTTTAATGGTTTAGTTTCTATTTTTATTAATCTTCTCATTTTGTTCATACATTGTTTTTCTGATTTCATTTAGTGTTCCATCTGTGTTCTCTTATATCTCATTGAGGTCCCCAATGTGATTCCTCTAACTCTTTTTCAGGCAACTCATAGAACTTCATTTTCTTTGGTTAGTTACTGGAACTTTCTTGTGGTGGTATCTTGATTCTTTATTTTCCACATGGTCTTGTATTGGTGTGTCCTTTTTGATAGAGCAAATGTCTCTTCCAGTCATTATAGACTCATTTGGCTGATTGTAGTCTAGATTGAGTATCCACAGACTATGGTTTATGGGCCTAATCTGGCCTGCAAACTGTTTTTGTATGGCCCAAAATGTATAATTTTTTTGTTACTTTTTTAAAAAATTGAGGAAGAGGAAGAGGAATAAAGAGGAGGAGGAAGAAGAGCGATGAAGACTATTTGCGGCTTGCAATCCCTAAAATATATCTGAGTAGTTACAGAAAATGTTTGTGATCCCTGTTCTGGGTCTTGGTCCTTACATCTAAACTGTTGACTTTTGAAGTCAACAATTAATATAGGGGTGCTCAGTAAGGTCTCTCCACTCTGGGTGGGTTGGAACTCCAGTATTTCCCAGTACTTAATGACTTCTGGTGTCACCATGCAGGTTTTTCCCTCTGTAACAGTCGCTCTGTAATAGGCCTCATGGAGTTTCACCTTGTGCACGTTCAGTCCAGCCCTTGTGTATAAACTGAAGGAGAGCCACCTTTCAGATCTTGAGGCCCTAACATCTGTGTAGTTTGTTCATCTTTTATAGCCTGTCCCACAAATTTCAGCTAGCTCAGCTACCATAAATCTCTGCCTTCTGAGCAGTAAGACCTTTATTATGCTTTGACTCTACCTCTCTTCACCGTAGTAAAACAGAGCTGGTGTGAACAAATATTCAACTCAAATGTTTTCCTTCTCTCAAGGCTCACTGTTTTGCTCTCTCTGTTGTTCATGCCTGTAATTCCCTCATATGTTTTGTCTAGTTTTGTAGTTATTTAGGATGAAATGGTAAGTCCAATTTTAGTTATCTGAACGTGTCCTAAAGTGAAAGATTAGGCCTTTACTTTTAATATTCATTCAAGTATGAGAGATGAAATTTTGGACGTACAAGAATCACACAGCTGGGATTAATATCTTCTTCTAACACACATACACACATATAAAGTAGGAAGCCTTAAAAATGCTATAACCTCAGTGAAATTATACTGTATGAAAACAATCTTCTCAGGAGCATTGGAAGATGACAAAGACATCTTTATGTGTCTGCCTGGCTTTTGGGTGAAAAAGAGTCTTTCTTGATATATTGTTAGCATAGGCCTTAAAATCATAGGGGTAATGTTTTGAATTTACATTAGGTTCTTGTCCTGAGAGATATCCAATTAAGAAATTAACACAAAATTCAGTCCCATGCGGGTGGTATTCTGAGGATGACTGACAGAATCAAATATAAAATCATTCTTGAGGAATAAATTCTCAACCTTGGGTATACTGTATTTTCACATACAGAGGTCTACTGAAGATTAAATAAAACTTATATGATACATGAGGAAATAATCTACCATATGAAGCATCAGCAGCTGCAACAAACGTCAGGGAATTCTATTGTTAACAATTTTGAGTTACTGAAGAGTTTGAGAGATACATCTAAAATGATTAAATTAATGCAAAAATAAAAAAAGCATAGAACAAGACTCTATGAAAGGAAAAGACCAAACAGTTTAAAAAAGGAATTAAAGCTTACAAATAAATAGTTACATAAGATAACACTTAATACTTTGGTAAATAAAAAGATCCTGCCTAGTTGAACAGACAACTAGTGAAATACAAAAAGGCAAATGGACATTCAGTGGGATAGAAAAAATTTTGAAATTCTGGTCAGGCACAGTGGCTCATGCCTTGTAATCCCAGCCGCAGGAGGCTGAGGCATGAGAATTGCTTGAACCTGGGAGGTGGAAGTTGCAGTGAGCCCAGATCATGCCATTGCACTCTAGTCTGGGCTACAGAGCAAGACTCTGTCTCAAGAAAAAAAAAAAGAGAAGAAAAGTTGGAAAATCTGAAAGAAAGGTCAAGAAGTATAGAGAAGTGAATATTCAGTTAAAAATGATCAATGTAATATTTCTGAAAGATACTAAAATCAGAATAAGTAAATTTAAAAATGATAAATGCTTACAGCAAAATAGGAATTGGGTAGAAGATGATTAATGAAGAGAAATATTAAATAAAATAAGATGAAATGAATGTTAACTAATTTAGTATATATGAGAAAGTCAAAGTGTAACTGATGCAACTGAAGTAAATAAAAAACAAGGATGCTGTTCGTACCACAGTAACTCAGAAAGTCTTTGGAATTGGAGGCATCAGATACATCTGAAGACTGAGGATGGTGCAGGTTGAAACCAGGATTTTGAAAAGTCACTATGAGCAACACTTAGAACTCCAGCTCTTTTCTCCAGCTGACAAGACAATGCTCCCCCCAACTCCCTAGCAGAAGACTAGAAAGGTATTCGTTGAAAAGGTTGTAACAGAGAAAGTCAGAACTCAGGAATACAAAGTGTAGCTGAGGTTGGGTATGAGACTTGTACAGAGCATATGGGTATTAAGTGAAAGTCTATAAAGTGAATGATGAGGTTTCCACCTCAGCTACCGAAGCACTGACAGTTGGGCAACTACAATATTTGAAAATACAGTTTATGTGCATAGTGCATATGTGCACTAGCCCTCAGCTGTTTGGTCAATAGAGAGTACTGGATATACCTCTGGTTACTTGTCTCCTAATAACCTCAGCTGTTTTAGCCTCTCCTGAAATTAGAGTTGAGCTTTAGCACATCTTCCAACATGGTGGGAGTCACAGCAACTCCAGCACCCAGGTCCAATCCAACTGGACTCACAGAGGCTCTTCACAAAGGCTCCATAAATCTGTCTATTTCTTCCATTTTCTGCCTGATGATTGTTAGTAGAGCAGGATATTTCTAGGGATGAGACAGTTGGGCAGCTGACAAAAGTTGTATTCAATTTATATGTTGAACAAAAGGTAAGCATTGGTGAACATAAGGAAAAGAAAAATAAAGTTTTATGAACAAAACTACTATAAATTTTGTTTTATTATTTTGGATAAGTTCCAGAAGTGGTATTTCTGGGTCATAAGATAGATGTATGTTTACTTTTATCATAAATGGCTCAGTCTTTTGGCTGAACCATTTAATATTCCCTCTACAATGTATGAGAGTTCTGAGTTGCCAATATCGGGTGTTATCTGTCTTTATTTAACAGTTTTAGTGGTGTATGCTTTTATTTCATGGTGATTTCAGCTGCATTTTCTTGAGGCCTAATGAGATTGAACTCTTTATCGTATTTATTGGGCATTTGTACATCCTCCTTTGTGATGTGTCAGTTAAAATCTTTTACTTATTTGTTATTTGAGAGTTTTCTTTTTAATAAATTTGTGTTATTTTTAAAAATTTAAATTTATTACTCTTCTATTGTTTGTTTTAACTTTTAAGTTCAGGGGTACATGTGCGTGTTTGTTATACAGGTAAACTTGTGTTGTGGGGTTTGTTGTACAGATTATTTCGTCACTCAGGTATTAAGCCTAGTACCCATTAGTTACTTTTCCAAATCCTGTCTCTCCTCCCAATCTCCACCCTATGAAGGCCCCTTTATGTGTCCGTGTGTTCTTATCATTTAGCTCCCACTTATAAGAGAAAACATGTGGTATTTGGTTTTCTATTCCTCTGTTTGTTTGCTAAGGATAATGGCCTCCAGCTCCATCCATGTCTCTGCAAAGAACATGATCTTATTCTTTTTATGACTGCATAGTATTCCATGGTGTATATCTACCAGATTTTATTTATCCAGTATCATTGATGGGCATTTAGGGTGATTCTATTTCTTTGCTATTGTGAATAGTGCTGCAATAAACATGCATGCAAGTGTCTTTATAATGGAATAATTTATATTCCTTTGGTTATACATCCACTAATGGGATTGCTAGGTCAAATGGTATTTCTGTTTTTAGGTCTTTGAGGAATTGCCACACTGTCTTCTACAATGGCTGAAGTAATTTACATGCCCACCAGCAATGTATGAGTCCCCTTTTCTCTACCACTTTGCCAGCATCTCTTATTTTTTTGACTTTTTAATAACTGCCAATCTGACTGGTGTGAGATGGTATCTCATTGAGGTTTTCATTTTGATTTCTCTAATGATTAGTAATGTTGAGCTTTTTTTCCCATATGATTGCTCATTACATATAAAAGTGTCTGATTTTGTCCTTTGCCCACTTTTTAATGGTTTTTTTTTCTTATAAATTTAAGTTCTTTATAGATGCTAGATATTAGACCTTTGTCAGATGCATAGTTTTCAAAGTTTTTTTCCCATTCTGTAGGTTGTCTGTTCACTCTCTTGGTAGTTTCCTTTGCTGTGCAGGAGTTCTTTAGTTTAATTAGATCCCATTTGTCAATTTTTGGTTTTGTTGCAGTTGCTTTTGGCATCTTCATCGTGAAATCTTTTCCTGTTCCTGTGTCCAGACTGGTAGTGCCTAGGTTGTCTTCAAGGGTTTTTATAGTTTTGGGTTTTACATTTAAGTCTTTAGTTCATCTTGAGTTAATTTTTATATATAGTATAACAAAGGGGTTCAGTTCCAGCCTTCTGCATATGGCTAGCCAGTTATTCTAGCACCAGTTATTGAATAGGGAATAGTTACCTCATTGCTTGTTTTTGTCAAGTTTGTTAAAGATCGGATAGCCATAGGTGTGCAACCTTATTTCTGGCTTCTCTATTTTGTTCCATTGGTTTATGTATTTGTTCTTGGTTTTGTTTACTGTAGCCCATAGTAGCCATGCTGTTTTGTGTACTGTAGACCTGTAGTAGAGTTTAAAGTTGAGTAGTGTGATGCTCCCAGCTTTGTGCCTTTTGCTTAGGACTGCCTTGGCTATTCAGGCTCCTTTTTTGGTTCCATAGAATTTAAAAATAGTTTGCTAGTTCTGTGAAGAATCACAATGGTTGTTTAATAGACATAGCATTGAATCTATAAATTGCTTTGTGCAGTAAGACCATTTTTATAATATTGATTCTTTCTGTCCATTAACATGGAATGTTTTTTCATTTGTTTGTGTAATCTGTGATTTCTTTGAGCAGTGTTTTGTAGTTCTCGTTGTAGAGATCTTCCCCTCCCTTGTTAGCTGTATTCTTAGGTATTTTATTCTTTTTGTGGCAATTATGAATGGGACTGCATTTCTGATTTGGCTCTTGGCTTGACTGTTGGTGGTGTATAGGCTGCTAGTGATTTTTGCACATTGATTGTATATCCTGAGACTTTGCTGAGGTTGTTTATCAGCTGGAGGAGCTTTTAGGCCAAGACTGAGGTTTTCTAGATATAGAATCATGTCGCTTACAAACAAAGATAGTTTGACTTCCTCTCTTCCTATTTGAATACCGTTTATTTCTTTCTCTTGTCTGCTTGTGCTGGTCAGGACTTCCAATACTATTATTACTTTTTTTAACTTTTATTTTAGGTTCAGGGGTACATGTGCAGGTTTGGTATATAGGCAAATTGCATGTCATGGGGGTTTGGTGTACAGATTATTTCATCACCCATGTAATCAGCATAGTACCCAATAGGTAATTTTTTAATCTTCACCTCTTCCCATCCTGCACTCTCAAGTAAGCCCTGGTGTCTATTATTGCCTTCTTTGTGTCCATATGTACTCAAAGTTTAACTCCCACTTATAAATGAGAACATGTGTTCTTTGGTGTTCTGTTCCTGTGTTAGTTCACTTAGGATAATGGCTTCCAGCTCCATCAATATTGCTGTACGAGATATGATCTCCTTCTATTATTGCTGCATACTATTTCATGGTGTATATGTACCCCTTTTTCTTTATCCAGTCTACCATTGATAGGCATTTAGATTGATTCCATATCTTTCCTCTTGTGAATAGTGCTGTGACGAACATATGTGTGCATGTGTCTTTATGGTAGAACAATTTATATTCCCTTGGGTATATATCCAATACTGGGATTGTTGCAACAAATGATAATCCTTTTTTAAGTTCTTTGTGAAATCACCATATTGCTTTCCACAATGGCTGAACTAACTTACACTTTCACCAACAATGTATAAGTGTTCCCTTTTCTCTACAACCTCGCCACCATCTGTTATTTTTTGACTTTTTGATAGTAGCCATTCTGACTCATTTGAGATGGTATTTCACTGTGGTTTTGATACGTGTTTCTCTAATTATTAGTGATTTTGAGCATTTTCTCATATACTTGTTGGCCAAGTGTATGTCTTCTTTGGAAAAGTTCCTGTTCATGTCCTTTGCCCACTTTTTAATGAGGTTGTTGGATTTTGCTTTGCAAATTTAAGTTCCTTATAGATTCTGGATATTAGACCTTTGTCAGATGCATAGTTTGCAAAAATTTTCTCCCATTCTGTAGATTGTCTGTTCACTCTGTTGATAATTTCTTTTGCTGTGCAGAAGTTCTTTAGTTTAGTTAGATCCCATTTGTCAATTTTTGGTTTTGTCGCAATTCCTTTTGGTGTGTTTGTAATAAAATCTTTGCTGGGTCCTATATTGAGAATGGTACTTTGTGATTATGTTTCAGGATTTGGATAGTTTTATATTTTCCATCTTAATTAAAGATTAAGTCTTTAATCCTTCTTGAGTTGATTTTTTATATGGTGTAAGGAAGGGGTCCAATTCCCAGCACCACTTATTGAATAGGAAGTCCTTTCCCCATTTCTCATTTTTGTCAGTTTTGTCAAAGATCAGATGGTTGTAGATGTGCAGCCTCATTTCTGGGCTCTCTATTCTGTTCCATTGGTCTGCAGTTCCATTTTTGTACCATACCATTCTGTTTTGGTTAGTGTAACCTTGTATAGTTTGAAGTCAGGTAATGTGATGCCTCCAACTTTATTCTTTTTGCTTAGGATTGCCTTGGCTATTCAGGTTCTTTCTTGGTTTCATATGAATTTTAAAATAGGTTTTTCTAATTCTGTAAAGAATGTCATTGGTAGTTTGATAGGAATAGCATTGGATCTGTAAATTGCTTGGCAGTGTGGCCATTTTAACAATATTTATTCTTCCTATCCATGAGAATGGCATGTTTTTCCATTTGTTTATGTCCTCTCTGATTTCTTGGATCTGTGTTTTTAAATTCTCATTATAGAGGTCTTTTGCCTCCTTTTAAAGCTTTATTTCTAGGCATTTTATTCTTTTTGTAGCTATTGTGAATGGCATTGCATTATTGACTTAGCTCTTAGCTTGGATGTTGCTGGTGTACAGAAATACTAGTGGTTTTTCCACATTTATTTTGTATCCTGAAACTTTGTTGGAGTTGTTTATCAGATCAAAGAGCTTTCAGGCAGAGATTACGGGGATTTCTAGGTATAGAATCATATCTTCTACCGAAAGGGATAGTTTGATTTCCTCTCTTCCCATTTGGAGGCCTTTTATTTCCTTCCCTTGCCTGATTGTTCTAGCTAGGCCTTTCAGTACTATGCTGAATAGGGGAGGTGGGAGTGGGAATCTTTATCTTGTTCTAATTTTCAAGGGGAATGCTTCCAGCTTTTGCCCATTCAGTATGATGTTGGCTGTGTGTTTTTCATGGATGGCTCTTATTATTTTGAAGTATGTTCCTTCATTGCCTAGTTTTCTGAGGGTTTTTAACATGAAGAGATGCTGAATTTTATTGAAACCTTTCCTGCATCTACTAAGATTATATGTTTCTTTTTTTAGATCTGTTTATGTGGTAAATCACATTTATTAATTTGCATGTATCAAACCTACCTTGTATCCCAGAGGTAAAACCTACTTGATCATATTGGATAAGGTTTCTGATGTGCTGCTGAATTTTGTTTGCTAGTATTTTGTTGAGGATTTTTTCCACCTATTTTCATCAACGATATTGACCTAAAGTTTTCTTTTTGTTATTTCTCTACCAGATTTTATTATCAGTATGATTCTGGCCTCAAAGAATGAGTTAGGGAGGAGTCCCTTCTCCTCAGTTTTTTGGAATAGTTTCGGTAGGAATGGTACAAGCTCTTCCTTATACATCTGGTAGAGTTTGGCTGTCAATCCTTCTGGTCCTGGGCTTTTTCTGGTTGGTAGGCTTTTTATTGCAGATTCAATTTTGGAACTCATTGATCTGTTCATGCATTCAATTTCTTCCTGGTTCAATCTTGGGAGGTTGTTTGTTTCTAGGAATTTATCATTTTTTCGCCTAGATTGTCCAGCTTGTATACATAGAGATGTTAGATTCTGAGGGTTTTTGTATTTCTGTGGGGTCAGTGGTAACCTCCCTTTTGTCATTTCTGATGGTATTTATTTGGATATTCTCTCTCTCTCTCTTTCTTTTTATTAGTCTAGCTAGCAGTCTATCAGTCATTAATTCTTGTAAAGAACCGACACCTGGATTCACTGATCTTTTTTATGGTTTGTTGTGTCTCAGTTTCCTTAAGTTCAGTTCTGATTTTGGTTATTTCTTGTCTTCTGCTAGCTTTGGGGTTGGTTTGCTCTTGTTTCTCTAGTTCCTTTAGTTATTGTGTTCTTAATTTGAGATCTTTCTAACTTTTTGATGTGGGCATTTAGTGTTATAAACTTTCTCTTAACAATGCTTTAGTTGTGTCCCAGAGATTCTGTATTGTATTTTCATTCTCATTAGTCTCATAGAATTTCTTGATTTCTGCCTTAATTTCATTATTAACCCAAAAGTCATTCAGGAGCAGGTTTTTAAATTTCCATGTAATTTTATGTTTTTTAGCAATTTTCTTAGCATTGATTTCTATTTTTGTTGTGCTGTTGTCTGAGAGTGTGATTGGTATGATTTTGTTTTTTATGAATTTGCTGAGGATTGTTTTATGCCCAATTGTGTGATTGGTTTTAGAGTATGTGCCATGTGCAGATGAGAAGAAAGTATTTTGCGTGGAGAATTCTGTAGATGTCTATTAGGTCCACTTGGTCAAGTGTTAAGTTCAGGTCCTGAATAATTCTGCTAGTTTTCTACTCGATGATCTGTCTAATATTGTCATTGGGGTGTTCAAGTCTCCCCCTATTATTGTGTGGTTATCTAAATTTCATCATAAGTATCTAAGAACTTGCTTTATGAATATGGGTGCCTCTGTGTTGGGTGCATGTATGTTAAGGATAGTTAGGTCTTCTTGTTGAATTGAGCCCTTTACCATTATGTAATGTCCTTCTTTGTCTTTTTTTTTTTTTTTTTTTTTTTTTTTTTAAACTCTGTTGGTTTACAGTCTGTTTTGTCTGAAATTAGAATAGTAACCTCTGCTTTTTTTCTGTTTTCCTTTTGCTCGGTGGATTTTTCTCCAGCCCTTTACTTGGAGACTGTGTGTGTCACTGCATGTAAGATGGGTCTCTGGAAGACAGCATACCCTTGGGTCTTGCTTCTTTATTCAACTTGCCAGTCTATGCCTTTTAATTGGGTTAGTCCATTTACATTTAAGGTTAGTGTTGATATGTGTGGATTTGATCTGTCATCAAGTTTTTAGCTCTTTATTATGCAGATTTGTTTCTGTGATTGCTTTATAGTATCACTAGTCTATGTAGTCAAGTGTGTTTTTGTAGTGGCTGGTAGTGATGTTTACTTTCCATATTTAACACTGCCTTCAAGATCTCTTTCTCTTGTAAGGTAGGTCTGATGATAACAAATTCCCTCAGCATTTGCTTGTCTGAAAAGGATCTTATTTCTCCTTTGTTTATGAAGCTTAGTTGGGCTGAATATGAAATTATTGGCTGGAAATTCTTTTCTTTAAGGATGCTGAATATGAGCCCCCATCTCTTCTGGATTATAGGATCTGCTTAAAAATCTGCTGTTAGCCTAATAGGGTTCTCTTTGTAGATGACCTGCCTCTTTTCTCTAGCTGCCTTTAACATTTTTTTTTTTTAATCATTTTGACCTTGGGGAATCTGATGACTATTTGTCTTGAGGATGGTATTCTTATGTAGTATTTCACAGGGGTTCTCTGCATTTCCTTTGAATGTTGGCCTCTCTAGCGAGGTTGGGGAAATTTTCATTGACAATATTCTGAAATATATTTTCCAAGTTACTTGCTTTCTCTCCCTCTCTTTCAGGGATGCCAGTGAGTCATAGATTTGGTCTCTTCACATAATCCTGTATTTCTCAGAGATTTTATTCAGTCTTCATTTATTTATTTTTGACTAATTTCAGAGACTATCTTCATACTCTGAGACTCTTTCCTCAGCTTGGTCTATTCTACTGTTAATACTTGGGATGGTATTCTGAAATTCTTTATGTGAGCTTTCTATTTCCAGATCTATCAGATTAGTTTGGTTCCTTTTCTTTTTTTTAGACAGAGTCTCACTCTGTCATCCAGGCTGGAGTATAGTGGCATGATCTTGGTTCACTGCAACCTCTGTCTCTTGGGTTCAAGTGCTTTTCCTGCCTCAGTCTCCCAAGTAGCTGGGATTACAGGCACATGCCATCATGTCTGGCTAATTTTTAGTATTTTTAGTGGAAATGGGGTTTTGCCGTTTCGGCCAGGCTTGTCTCAAACTCCTGACCTCAAGTGATCTGCCCACCTTGGCCTCCCAAAGTACTGGGATTACAGGTGTAAGCCACCATCCCTGGCCTGGTTATTTCTTAAAATAGCCATATTTCATCTTTCATCTCCTGTATTATTTTATTATATTTCTTATAATCCTTGGATATGATTTTGATTTTCTATTGAATATCAATGATCTTTGATATGGTTTGGATTTGTGTTTCTGCCCAAATTGCATGTCAAATTGTAATCTCCAATGATGGAGACAGGGCCTGGTGGGATGTGACTGAATCATGGGGGCAGACCTCTCCCTTGCTGTTCTTGTTAGAATGAGTGAGTTCTCATGAGATCTCTGGTTGTTTAAAAGTGTGTAGCACGTCCCCCTTCACTCTCTTGTTTCTGTTCTGGCCATGAAAGATGTGCCAGCTTCTCCTTCACCTTCCACCATGATTGTTACTTTCTTGAGGTCTCACAGAAGCAGAAGCCTGAACATTCTGCAGAATCATGAGCCAATTAAACCTGTTGTCATTATAAATTACCCAGTTTCTGGAATTTCTTTATAGCAGTGTGAGAACAGACTAACACAGCAAATTAGTACTGGGAAGTGAGGCATTGCTATAAAGATACCTGAAAATGTGGAAGCAGCTTTGGAACTGGGTAAGGGGCAGAGGTTTGAGGAGTTTGGAGGGCAGGAAGATAAGGGGAAGTTTGAAACTTGCTGGAGACTTTTGAAATTGTTCCAACCAAAATCCTGATAGTGATATGGACAATGAATTCCAAGCTGAGGTGGTCTCATATGGAGATGAGGAACTTATTGGGAAATAAAGTAAAGGTCATGCCTTCTATGCTCTAGCAAAGAGACTGGTGGCATTGTGCCCCTGCTCCAGGGATCTGTGGAACTTTGAACCTGAGAGAGATGATGTAGGTATCTGGTGGAAGAAATTTCTAAACAGCAAAACCTTCAAAAGTGACCTGGCTGCTTCTAACAGCTTAAGCTCCTATGCATGAGCAAATAGATGATCTGTAACTGGAAATTAAAAGGGAAGCAGAGCATAAAAATTTGGAAAATTTGCAGCCTGACCATGTGGTAGAAAATAAAATCTCATTTTATGGGGAGGAATGTAAAGAGGAGTGGAATGTTAATAGTCACAACATTGAGGAAAATGCCTCGAAGGCATTTCAGACATCTTCATGGCAGCCCCTCCAATCACAGGCCCAGAGGCCTAGGAGGAAAGAATGGTTTCATGGACCCAGCACAGGGCCCTGCTCCCCTATGCAACCTTGGGACACTGATTCTTGCATCCCAGCCATTCCAGCTCCAGCATGACTAAAAGGGCCCCAGCTACATATCAGGACACAGCCTGTGGTATTCAGCCTGTGGGTGCACAGAGGGCAAGGACTGAGGCTTGGGAGCCTCCCTCTAGATTTCAGAGGAGGTTTTTCAAAGTGAGAAGAACATGAGATTTTGGAGAAGCTGGGGCAGAATGGTATGGATTGGATTTGTGTTTCTGCCTAAATCTCATGTCAAATTGTAATCTGTAATGTTGGAGGTGGGGCCTAGTGGGATGTGATTGGATTATGGGGGCAGACTTCCCCTTTGCTGTTCATGTGATAGTGAGTGAGTTCTCACAAAATCTGGTTGTTTAAAAGTGTGTAGCCCCTCCCCCTTTATTCTCTTTATCCTGCTTCAGCCATATAACATGTGCCAGCTTCACCTTTACCTCCCACCATGATTATAAGTTTTCTGAGGCCTCCACAGAAGCAGAAGCCTGTGCAGCCTGTGGACCACGAGCCAATTAAACCTCTTTTCTTTGTAATTTACCCAGTTTCAGGTATTTCTTTATAGCAATGTGAGAACAGATTTGTACAATCTTCATTCCTATTCATATTCTGAATTATTTTTCTATCATTTCAGCTCTTTCAGCCTGGTTAAGAATCATTGCTGGGAAACTAGTGTGGTTGTTTGGAGGTAAGAAGACACTCTGGTTTTTTGAGTTGCCGGAGTTATTGTGCTAATTCTTTCTCATCTTTGTGGGCTGATGTTCCTTCAGTCTTTGAAGTTGGTGCCATTTGAATAGACTTTCCACTTCCTCGTTTTATCCTTTTGGATGTTTTAGGGGCTTTGGTTTTGGTCTAAGATGAGTGCAGTCAATTGGCTGAAGATTAGGGGGATAAATATCAGTTCAGGACTCCTATGCTGTGTGCTCTAATTCTGGGGGTCTGCCAGCTTTGTTTTCTGGACTCTTGAGGTTAGAAACCTGCTGTGCTGGAGTGGCCAAGATGTTTATAGACCTCTGGTAACAACACTATGATGGGTGGTGCCAGCCAAGGCACTTCATCAGGTGGTGGCAGCAGGATTCATGGTCATTTCCATGTTCTAGCAGCAGCAACAGCAGCAGCAGCAGCAGCACAGCACATGCTTATTGACTGAGGTGGGGCACTGACCGGTGCAAGTGTGCCATTCTCCATGCAGGCATACACTGCCTTTGGTTTTAAATGTGTTTCCTGGATTCTAGAATGTCCTGGAGCCCTCCCTGTAGATCTCCCAGTGCCTGTAAGTAACAAGACAACAGAAGCTATGGCTTAGCCATGTGGGCCTCATTAAACATAGGATATGGAACAGTGAAGATGTGCTTGAGCTTAGCAGGCAGAAGCAAGAATTCCCTTTTTATTAATGAGTTGTAGGAATTTTTTATATTAACTAGATAACAGTCTGTCAAATACCAGTTTTACAAATATTTTCTTCCACCTCATGGCTTGCCTATTTTTTTAATGTTTTCTGAATGAGCAGAAATTTTCAATTTTGATGAAGCCTAAGTTGTCATTTTCTTTCTTTTTATGGTTATTGATTACTGTGTCCAGTCTAAGAAAGCTTTTCTTACTCCCAAGTTACAATGATATTGTCTTATTAGTTTTAGTTTTCACTTTTGGGAGTAGGAGTTATTATAAATTAATGTTTATGTATTGTGTGAGGTCAGGGTCAAAGTTTTTTCATATATTCATATCTAGTGTTTCATCATTTGTTAAGTAGAGATTCCTTACCATGTTAGGTTACTTTGATTTTTACCAAAAATTAAATGACCATGCAAGTGTGGGTATATTTCTGATTTATATTCTGCCCCATGATAAAATCATCAATTTACTGACTCTTATGGCAGGAACACCTTCCTTCATTACAAGAGCTTTCTAATTCTGAAATTGTGGTAAAAATTCTGTAACTTAATTTTTTTTTCAATATTGGCTTTGGATTTTCAGGTCTTGCATTTCCATATACATGTTAGGATGAGATTAATAGTTTCTACAAATAAGTCTGTTGGGATCACTATTGGAATTGCTTTCAAATAATTTGAGAAGAATTGTGGAGATTAGTTTGCCAATAATTGACATCTTAAAAATATTAGTTTTATAATCAATGAACATGGTATATCTTTTCTCTTACATTTAAATTTTTTCTATGATGTTTGCAATTTTCATTTTACAGGTATTATGTTAAACTTATTAAGTATTTTGTGATTTTTGATGACATTGGAAGTAGAGTTGTTTTTAAATAAATTTTATAATTTACTAAGTAAAATACAATTAATTTTGTATATTATTTTTGCATTCTACAATTTTACTAAGTGCAGTTATGAGTTATATTAAATGGTTTGCAAATGTATTAGAATTTTCTGTGTTAACAATTATGTCTCTGGGCATAGTGGCTCATGCCTGTACTTCAGAAGGCCAAGGTAGGTGGATCTCTTTATGTCAGGAGTTCAAGACCAGCCTGGCCAACATGGCAAAACCTTGTCTCTATAAAAGTACAAAAATTAGCTGGGGAAGGTGGTGTGCACCTGTAAT
This sequence comes from Chlorocebus sabaeus, assembly GCF_047675955.1. Classification (NCBI taxonomy): domain Eukaryota; kingdom Metazoa; phylum Chordata; class Mammalia; order Primates; family Cercopithecidae; genus Chlorocebus; species Chlorocebus sabaeus. The sequence goes on from NC_132928.1 coordinate 52,223,170, forward strand.
CTCAGCTACTCAGGTCTCTGAGGCAGGAGAATTGCCTGAATCTGGGAGGCAGAGGTTTCAGTGAGCTGAGATCATGCCTCTGCATTCCAGCCTGGGTGACAGAGTGACACTCTATCTCAAAACAACAACAACAGTCATGTCATTTGCAATCAGACAGCTTTACTTCTTTTTAAATTTTTGAGCCTTTTATTTATTTCTTTTTCTTCACCTGCCCTGGCCATGACCTAAGTAGAATGTTGAATAGGAACAGTGAGAGTGGGCATCCTTGCCTTGTTTGTATCTAATGGGAAAAGTGTTTAATCGTCATTAAGTATGATGACAATTTTTCATTTTTATCAAAACCATTGATCATCTTAATGAATTCTCTTCAATTCTTCATTTTATTAGATTCAAAAATATGACTTACCATTTAAAATTTGTCAAATGTTTTGGGGGGAGAATTGGAAGATATTTGCCAGAGGATACAAAGTTTCATTTAGAAAAGATGAATAAGTTCTGGAGATATGCTGTGCAGCATGGTGTCTATAATAATAATAATATATTGTATACTTGAAAATTCTGGAAGTAGTAAATCTTAAATATTCTTATTACACAAAACAAAGTATGTGAGATGATAAAGATGTTAACTAGCTTGATTTAACCATTTCATAATGTATACACATCTCAAAACATCACATTGTACACCATAAAGATATACAATTTTTATTTATCAATTAACAGCTTTATAAAGTTGAGAAAAATAAAAACAAACAGACAAGCCTGAAAGTGCGTGTACCCAAAAACAAATTAAAGAAACTCAAAAAAGAGAAATTTAGTCAAGTGTTTTCTGTGCATCTATTGATGTAATAAAATAGCTTTTCTCAACCATTTTGTTAATGTGTTGAATGACATTTATTTTTAAATGTTATACTTACATTGCACTCTTAGAATACATACCACTATATCATAATGCAATATCCTATTTACATACAACCGGACCCATTTTAGTTAACATTTTTGTCAAGAGTGTCTACATTTTGTTCTTGAAAGATGTTGTTCCCTCTTTCTATGTAATGTTTTATTCAGGTTTTGCTGTTAGTTTTATTCTGGCCTCATAAAATTAATTGGAAAGTGATTTCTTTTTTTTTTCAAAGAGGTTGTGTACATTTGGTTTTATTTCCTCCTCAGATGTCTGATAGATTCATCAGTAGAACCACCTGAGCCTAGAGTTTTCTGTATGAAGAAGTTTTTCATAATAAATTCAATTTCTTTACCAGCAGGTATATGGGTCTTCCAATCTTCTATTTTATCTTGTGTCAGTTTAATAAGTGTATATTTTGAGAAGTTTATTTCATTTAAGCTGTAGAATTTGTTAGCATGAAGCTGCTTATAATATTACCCTCTTATATGTTTAAATGTTTGTACAACCTTTAATGAAAACCTTTTTGTTCCTGATATTGGTAATTTGTGTTCTCTCTCTCTCTCTCTCTCTCTTTTTTTTTTCCCACGATGTAGTCAAGACCAGACAATTTTGCTGGTCTTTTCTAACACAAACTTTGACCTTGTCATTTTTTTCCTATTGTTAATTTTCTATTCTGTATTCTCATTTTTATTTCCTTCTATCATAAACTTATCAGCATGTGTCTTATCTTTACAGTGGTAAAGGTTAGGAATAGACTTCAATTTTTAAAGTGAGAATTAAATGATAACATGTTTTCTGGTGCACAGTAATAAATAGATGGTATTCATTGTAATTATTATGAACACTTTCCTGATACTTCCTGTGAGGGTTTCTGTAAATTTCTAGTTAAAAGTAATTGATATAAAGTATTGTTATTGGTATTTATGTGGGGGAAATTTTAACTGGATAGAGATCAACAGGTTAATATTTTACAGTTTTTACTGGATAAAGTTATAAATATTTGTAAGGCTGCATTCCCTTCAAAATAGAAAAAGCAGGTACTATTTTTACTTGGGTGAGGCAATCTTCTCCTAAAGTGTAGATCAGTTGCTTACCATCTGGTGAGGGCATTTTTGTAGACCTGTGCTGACCTCAGCATCCCAGTCCCATTTATTACATTGAGTGAGATCAGCCTAGGGTCGAAAAGAGGTAGGAGTGTATAGAACCTGGTATCTATGATGACCTTGAATAAGAGAAAAAAAATTATAAAAATGAGAAAGTCAGGTATGGAAAGGTAGAATGAAATTATTTCTTGTTGAGATCTAGCAATATGACTTGACCATGTTAGGTACTTCATGTATTCTTTGCTATTCCTAACATTATGTGATATAGATTATTATATCCATTTTAGAGTTGAGTATATCCAAGGTTATAGTCAGCTGTACAATGAGATATGAAAGCCCATTTCTTAGCACTGCATAAAGTCTGTACACAGCCCCCAAAGTAGATAGCCATAGACCGTTGCCAGCATTGGTATGGTGTCAAATGGTAGTGTCAACTGGAGTATGGATTAAGCAAACATGTTAACAGTCATCTTCAATCCCAGGATTTAAAATCTCCTCTGATGTGAAGTGGGATAAAAGCTCTTTAGAACTTCAAATAAGGTGTTTTTTTTTTGTTGTTGTTGTTGTTGTTTTTTTGGTGGGGTAAGTTGGTAGCAGGAGGGTTGTATATAATAAAACAACTGTAGACTTTTCAGTTTGTGTTTTGTTGGAAGGTAATGAGGCCTACGGAATTGAAAACATCTCCAGAAAAGTAGACCTTGCTTTGTGCACTGGATGCATTAAGTTGAATATAAAGCTACTATTTGTATATCGGATCTCTTGACATAATTGTGAAGCTTTACTCCCATTAGGAAAACACATGCACTGAAATTCAGGTTCTTGAATACAAGACCCAATAAAAACAACTCTTAAGCATCCTAACATGCACTTCAAAGGAGCATTTTGTCCCTGTCAATATGTAGTCTACAGTGCATTTAATTTTCTGAGGAAATCCCTGTGAGCATTTTGCTAAATGGGTAATCAATCTACCTGATCTTGCCCAGTTAAATTAAAGCACAGCTACAAGAGCACAGACAGTCCTTCCCACAGTGAAAGTGGCAAACAAGGTTAGCAAATGGAGGCTTGGGGCCCAGCTGGAACATGCCCCCTTATCCCTTGTCCTCAGGCGCATGGAGGGCAGGAAAATGGCAAAGGACAGCCAGTTAGCCACTTTCTCACATGCTGAGTCTTCTTTTGTTTTTCATTACATGCTGTTTTTCTCGTTACAAGCTGACTCCTCCCTTGGCTTTGTCTATTTCTTTCCCTCACTCTTCTTTCTTCTCCTCTTCCTCCTCTTTCCTCCTCTTTCATCTCCTTTTCTACTTCCTCTTCCTCTCTTTCTCTCTCTTTTCTTTATTTTATATGCTGCCTTTTGTTGCTTTGATGAAAGTTCTCAATAAAAAAATTCAATATTTATTGGCTATGTTGCTTATAACACAGTAATAAGCATGGTAATCTAGAACCCATTACCAAAGATTTTGGAAGCCAGATATGCTACTGAGAGGGGCTTTTCCAGACTCCCTTTTTTGAGAGACAGAATGAGCCATAGCTATCATTCATTCTTTCAACAAATTATTTATTTAGTATCAGGTACTGTTCCAGGTTATGAATATAGCAGTAAAAGAAAAGAAAAGAAATACATGCCTACAAAGGTTTCATACTTGGCAGGGAATGAAGAGACATACGTAATTTAAAAAGTAAATTATATAGTATATTGAAGGTGGTAAGCATTGGGGAGAAAAATAGAGGGGGGCAAGGAGGATGCGAATGCTGTGAGGTTGCAATTTAAGAAGGGGTTTCAGGGTTGGCCTTGCTGAAGTGTTAACATTTGAGCAAAACTTAATGGAAGAGAAGATGAAGGAGTAAGTTGTATTTCTCTCTGGGAGGCCATCCAGAGGAAATAGCAAGTGCAAATGCCCCAAGGTGGGAGCACTCTTGGAGTATTTGAGAAATTCAAGGGGTAGAGCATTTAGGGCTGAATTTTCCAGTAAAATTGCTTTTTAACTTTCGTGTGTAGTTTTTCAGGTATTTAGTTATCATTTGTTGGTGTATACAAAAGACAGAGTAGTTGATTCCTAAGGGACTCCTAGAGGAATTCATACAAGATCAGAAGGTACACAGATTGCTAGACCCAAAAGGAGAATTTAACAGGTTGTTGGAATATCATAGAAGGTTCAGGGAGGTGAAAATACCTGGCTGATATGAGCATTTTATCAAATGCGTGCACATCAGCTCATTCAAAAGGCTACTACAAGAACACATACCTCAAGTGGATAAAATGCAGGCACGCCAGTAGACTTAGAATGAAGAACACATCTACTGTATTTCAGCACTTATTTGTTCTCTTCCTTCTCAAGCTTTACTCTCAGCAAATGCATCCAGCCTTACTGAGAACATCATGGCCATCTGATCTTAACTTCCTCACCTTTGCCTGCACCCATGCTTGTCCCTAAGGCCTTTCTTTCTTCTCATAAGCTCCCTCTTTCTAACTAAGCCCCAGTCTTGTTTAGCATTCCTCCCAAATTTCTCTCCATAGAAGCTGTGAATTTTCCCATTTTATTACATCATTTTTTTCCTGCTTTCCAATGAGAGCAGGAGGGTTTTTGTTTGTTGCTTCTCTTACTCATTATTGGATACTCACAAAGCTGGTACTTCCTGGTACCAAGTAAGCATCTCATAAATATTTGTAAGTGGAATGAATGGTAGTTCTCTTTTACTTTCAGACAAAAATAATCCCCTTTACTGTGTTTCTGGAGGTAGTGAGAGATGCGCGGATGGGACATTCTCCATTTCTCTGCCTCTCTCCTAACCCCTCCTTTCCCATTTTCCTAAAGAGCAGGTCCTCCCAAAGCTCTAAACCTTAGAATTTTACATATGTCAAAGTTACCCATTTCTTCTCTTTCTCAATCAAAAGCCCCATTCCCTCAACAGAGAGCATTTCCCTGGGAAAGAAGGAGGTAAATAATCTAATTGAAGTAATTGATTTTGATGTCGCAATAATTACATCAGAGCCCTCTTGGAGAGTATCTGAATCTTCAAAAGAGGGAGAAACCTTGTTCATCTCCTTATTTTCATTTTGAAAACCTCAGAAAAAAAACTATCAGTGAACTTTAAAAGAAGTCATTTAGTTTGGGAAAATTATTACCTGTTTTTCTTTATGAGAGACAGTCCCTTGGGATTTTTGTAAATCTGTCCTTTGTCCCTTCAAACCTTTTAAGTGCTCTGTCTCTGGGTCTCATTATGGTTATTTTCAAACACCAATTTTGAGCTGTCTCTCTTGCAGCTGAGGCATCTCTGAGTGACATTTCCTATCAGGCATGCAAGTGCATCTGACCTAACTCTGATTGTCCCACATCAGTGCTATGAGGGTCCAGCCAGTTTCTGTGATTGTGGGATAGAAGGCAATCGCAGCCAATGGGTTAGCTCTATTTCACTCAGCAGGCTCTTCAGCTAAAAATCGCTTATTTTAAAGGGCCACTCAAGGGGCAAAGACGATGAGGACAAAAGTGTAGTTTGGCAAATCAGCAATCCTATTGAAAACCATTTCCAGTGGTTTTGGAATCAGGGGAAGACATGCTGTGTGGCAGGGCTTGACATGCCCGAAGTAACTGTAGTGACTCTCTAAATAGTAAAAAAATTTAGAAAATAAGACTGGGTGGGCAGGAAATATAGACACTTTCAAGTTACTTTTACTTCTCTGGTTTTCTTGCCAGATTGATTTCTTTCATTAGGGGAAGTTACTTCCATCTACATACCATTCTAGCCTCAGGAGGTAAGAGACTGATTTAGTGGTCTTAATTTAGAAGTGTCCTGAATTTTCAGGAATTTATTCTTTAATATTTGAATGCCCATATGTGACACTTGGATTAATCGACTTGATTTGGGTGTAAGTCTTTTGTGAGTTAATGCCACAAATTGAGTCGGAAACATAATTTTGAATTAGCGGTGCCATCATCTTGGACATCAAGGCTAGAAGTAAGTGATTAGAAAACTCTTTTCAGCACAAGCCCCAGTTAAAGGCCCATAGTCACTTCTTGTTTCCTGTTTTCTCTGGCTTAACCTCTTTAGCTTCACATTCAGGACCCTGAACCAAAGGTTTCCTCATCTTAATCTCTGGCCAGTGCCCTCAATAGAAGCATTATTGCTTCTTCCCTACCCCCAGGAAGGAGGTATGGAAGAGTGCAGGAATTTTCATAGTCATAGTTACTTGGGAGCAGTACCAGCATTTAATGGGTAGAGTTTAGGCATGCTAAAAGTTCTGTAACGTTTGATAGTCCTACAAGTGAAGAATTGTCCCCCTGCTTCCAGTGCCAGAAAACACCCATTGATAAATGCCATTCGTCTGACTCTATCAGCTTTACAATTGTCCCTCTGCCCTAGCTCACATTCTTTGTCCTCCTCCTCATTTGTATTATTGCGTACCGTCTCTTCTTTACACATCTGTATATGTCTATCCCACCTGAGATATACACTCATATACTGTCTGCCTCTCTGAATTTATCCCTAAAGACTCAGCTTTTTCTTCACATCTTTCTTGAAACCTTTCCCAACCATGCCACTCTAAGTAACCTCCTAATACCATGAACCTCCTTCCCATCTATTTTATGCATCACTCTCAGGAGAATGAATCACAGCCTTTTGTTTGTTTTTGAACTTTTTGTGTCTATTATTCTTTCCTAAGCTCGTAGAGAACAGTCTTGTGTCATATACTTCTCCATCATTTGTTTCATCTTCTATCTCTGTAACCTTCTGCTCTAGCTAAATCACTTTCCCCCAAACACGATATGGCAGAGACTGCTATATGTCCACCACAGCCTACTTCCTTGTCCTCTTAGACATTCAGTGAGGCCTCCCTTGCAATAGGTGTTAGGTCTGAGTTTTAGCCAAACGAATGTGGGCAAAAGTGAGGTATATCACTTCTAGGTCTGGTACGTAACAATTTTCTATGTATAATCCATCCTTACTCTTTGTCTTTCCCATCTACTAACTAAAGGGAGAAGATGTCAAAGACCCAAAGGAGAGCAGAGCCACAAGACAACAAGAGTTAGGTCCTTAAATGACTAGGTAGAAGGCCACTCACTCATTGGGAACTGGCAACATCTGTATTAAACTCTATATGAACAATAAATAAAGTTTAATCTTGTTTCACCACTAAGATTATTGCAATTCTGTGATCATAGCAAGCATTACCAACACACACCATATCCTTTCTCATCTATGTGCACTTATTTTCATTTGCTCTCATTGCTTGGAATGAGTTTCCTCTTCACATGTTTAAATTTTATGCTTCATCTGATACCAGATTAATTCCTGCCTCCTCCAAGAAACTCCCTCCAGTTTCACCAATCCAGAGTGACTTCCTCTCCAAATGCTTGAAAATCACATAGACTACTTTTCCATTTGATTGGCAAATAATATAATACTGCATTGATTTTTATTTAGCTTTAATGTATATATTCTGTCTTCTCTGGTAAGTTTTAAGATCTGTCAAAGTAGTACCTTTGTCTTATGCTTCACAGTATTAGGAATGTTGTGGATGCTCAGGAAATAATTGTAAAATGAACAGATGGCCTTTTAAAAAAATTTACATATTATCTCTTCTTACTGGCTTAACTTATGTTATAGTATTTTGCTCCTTCCATGGATGATAGGGGGTGTCATTTCTTGTTTCTGTGTCTACTTCTCAGAAATGTGTCACAGAAATGCTGCTGCAAGAAAATTATATTTTCTTCGTATCCATTCTCTTTCACTGTATTTACTTTTAAGTGTTTTTATTTACATGTGCTTAATATATGTTAGTTGAGTGAATGAATCCATTATCTCCTCTGAATTTAGAAAAGAATATATGTAAATTAACCTAAACCTCCTGCTTTAGGAGATATCAAAACATTGTATCAGATTTCTTTATTTTCTTTGGTGTTATGAGAGTCATTGCATAGAGATGGCTGACGTTTGTGAATGAGGTCAATCATTACTATATCGACCTTTTTTATCTAACAAAAGAAAAGATTTTTCAGTCTGTTACTGTTGTCTGATCATCACTTCTGTTGGTTTCATATTTGAGTTAATGTATCCTTATGCCTATGATATATTTTCCAAGTTAGTGGGGTAACCTGATGAGACTTTTCTTCCAAGAGATTTGTTTGAAGGAAAATCTACTACTGAGGCAAAGGCCTTGTCAAGAAATCAAAATTATTGACTCTGCTCTTCTTTTTTCCCTACTAAACCTTGAGACGCCATTCAGAAATCAATGGTGACCATAAAGAGGAGGTACACAGAATCAAGCTTCAGGAGACCTGACCTCTTTTCCCAACAGTTTGATCCTTAGAAATCCACCTCTTTCTGCATCATTCTATTCAGAGGAAAATGGGTCAATATATTTCTCACTTTCTTTTTCATGTCTTATTAGGATCAATGAGACAATGTTAATAACCACATAGGTAATTTCTGACTAATGGACAGATAATAGGCACACATTTTCATAATATATTGGTGTTAAAAACCTTTGCAATCAATGTGAAACAGATGGCTTAAGTCTTTAACTAGGCCCTAATCCCAATTACTTGCATGTATCAGACAGATGTGGCACTAGCAACAGGTCTGTATCCTTTGGTTATATCCCTGAGTTTCTGTCAGCCTTGAAAGGGCAGATGTTAGGCCAGAAGTAACAAATTTCCCAGGAATAACTGAAAATTCCTAAGTAGCAAAATGCGAAGACTCCTTCACTGAGGAAGTTAGCAAGGTGGAGAGCCAGGCCTCCAGTGGTTGGTGCTGTCAGGGAGAGCCATGAAGGAAGGACACATTTATGGTAGAGGTTAGGAGCTGTGATGGGTGTAGGAAAAATCCAGTGACTCAGAGCAAGGCAATACAAATTATGAACTAATTAGAGTTTTAATTTAAAGACTGCCAGTACTTTTCTATAAACTGTCTCTTTCACTAATTATTTAATATGTCTATTCAGTTGAACTGCCTGCTTAATATGGGCATGGACTAGACTTGTTGTATGTCTACCTTGTGTCTAACATGATGCTAGACACATTGGCAGTGTTTGGTACATATTTGCCAGAGGGTTTATATCTGTGCTTAGTTTCTGTTTGGTTAATTCTTTTCTGTTTCAGGTTTTGCGACTGATTTTTTTGTAGCTGCATTTAGGTATTCATTTTCTTATTCACTCAACAATTGTGCATTAAATGCCGAAAACTGTGCTAAGAGTTAGAGATATGGATAAAGTTTATACCCTCATAGAGCTTATATTCTTCATTGATATAGAAATAGACATATCCACCATATATATGGATTGAAAAATGCAGAAATAGATATATCTATAATCTATCTATCTAATCTATATCTGTCTATGAAATAGAAACAGAATGCTAAATGAAGCACGAAGGATTTCATGCAAATTTCTACAGAGAGAGAATTCTAGGCAAAAGAATTGTCTAGTTCCTGAGGCAGACATGTGCTTGCTGTGTTGGAGGAGCAGCAAGGAGGTCCATGTGACCAAAGAGGAGTAGCAAGAGGGAGAATTATAGGAAATGAGTTCAAAGAGTTAGGCAGGGGCCAGATTATTTAGGGGTTTTACACAGTAGTAAAGACTAGAATTTATTCCAGGTGAGATGGGAAGACATTGAATGGCTTTGAGCAAGGGGTAGACCTGATCTGATTTCATTCTCAACAGGAACATTCTGGCTGTCGTGTGGCATATAGATGTAAGGGGGTGAGGGTGCAGAGAGTCTCTTGCTGTGGTCCAGAGAGAAATGGCGGTGGCCTGAAATAGGAAGCAGTAGTGAATATGGTCTTCTCAGATCACCCTGATTATTGACAATGTAGAAGGGTGAGATTTCATTTTCCAAGTTTGAGTGACTGGCCCTACAGTACTACTTTGACATTAAAGCACTGCTGATCTTGCTTTTGAAAACTGTGACTTTGTTATTCTAGGGCCTCGAGCCCTGATCAAAGCAGGCTCTAGAACCTAGGAGTACAAAAGTCAATGTAAAAAAAGTTGAAAGAGAAGCAGAAGATTTAGAAATAATAATGAGATATGGCTTCTGGTGTTACAGCAACCCCTGACCATGCTGAAGGCCATGCCCTCACTTCCTTTCATCCCATTTTTGTCTCAGCTCATTGGCTTCCATGCCCAGCCCTTTAGTAGAAACCTGCTTTGCCCAGGCCATAGCTGACCTCTAGATGGGCATGAGATGCCTGCATTTCAGTTATTGTCTTTCTTAACTCTCTACACTGAGCAGCACTGGGCACCATGTCCTCTCTTGGTTTCCAGAACATCACACTCTGCTCTTTTGTCTTCTGCCCTTCTGATAGTCCTTCTTCATCTCCTTTGCAAGTTCTTACTCTGTTCACTTTTTAAATATTAGTTTCCAGGGTTTTATTCTTTGCTCTCTTATCTTCTTACTCTTTCCATTCTCCTTGGGGCTTCCATCCTGTACAGGGGCTTAAGCCATCATGGATATGCAGATATCCCCTCTCCCAGTATCTTAATCTCTAGTTTTAACCGTGAGTTGAGCCTCAGACTGCTAGACCAGTTGCCAACTGGTCACTGCTACCTGGATGTCACATAGCCTTAAACTGAATGGTTTCTAAACTGAATTTGCTGTCTCAACCTTCCCCAGGCTCATTCTGCTTTTCTTTGTTTATTCTGCAACCCGGTTTGTGGAGCAATCCTGCATTGATCCTTCTTTTTCTCATATCTTCATTCTCTATCAGTCGCTCACTCAATTAGATGATTTTACTTCCTAAGTATATTTTAACCCCTCCCTTCTACTAATTCCTGCAAGCACTGCTCCAGTTGAGGCTCTCCTCATCATTTACCTGGACTTCTAACTCGTTTCTGTGCCTCCAGTTCATTGTCTTTACTTCCTCAGGGATCTACCTAGCCTATAATCTGGTCATGTCACTCTTTTGGAGTAAATTCTCCAAAAAGTCACTGACACGTACAGTGTACTCTCTGGCTCCTCAGAGACCAAGCAGGGCTGTTCACCATCTGGCCCTGGCTCACCTTCCACTGTGACACACCTGAAATCTGTCTCTGTCTTCACTATTGTTCACACTCCAGGTCATTAAATGCTGGTAATAGTTCCTTTTTTTTTTTTTTTTTGAGACAGAGTCTCACTCTGTTGTGCAGGCTGGAGTGCAGTGGTGTGATCTTGGCTCACTGCACCCTCTACCTCCTGGGTTCAAGAGATTCTCCTGACTCAGTCTCCTGAGTAGCTGGGACTATAAGCGTGAGCCACTGCACCTGGCTAATTTTTGCATTTTTAGAAGAGATGGGGTTTCATCATGTTGGCTGGTAATATTTCTTATTCTCTAGTCACATCAGGTTTTAGACCTATGGTCATGCCATTTCCTTGCCTGAGAAGGCCTTCTTTCTGATCTGGATTATTCGGAGTATTTAAAACTCAACTCAGTGATACATGGCCTCTGGGATACCTTCTTTGTTATTCCCAAAATAGGTTCCATGCCCTTCCGTGGTGTCTCTGGTGCCCTCATAACATCCTGCACTCATCACCGTGCATTATCAGTGGTAATTATATGCTTATATGTCTGTTTTCCCTCTTTGAGCCTTTGTGTCCTGATCTGTAAAATGGCAATAATAGTAATACTTATCTTAGAAGACTTTGGGGGGAATTAAATAAGAAAATTTATATTTTGAGTTCAGAACAGTGACTGGTACATAGAAAACACATTAATTGATAGCTACTTGGTAATGACAATAATATTATAATTTATTTTTTATAACATTATATAATAACATTACTGATAATTATAGTATAATAAGATTATTAATAATAGCTATTTCATACCATATTATTTTTACATGGCTGAGAGCTCCTGAGGGCAGAAGCTATTATAATGATATAACTACGATTATAATAAAAATATTAATAATTAGCATCTATAGTATAGCATAGTATAGAATAGAATAGTATATGCCAGACACTGAGCAAAACAAAGAACATCAGTTATCTCCCAAACACCTATGAGTTTTACAGATGAGTGAATGGGTGCTTAAAGTGTAATTACTTAAACTCACAGAGACAGTAAAGGGCAGCCCTAGATCTTGGCCCTGATTCTAGTTTGACTTCACTCTAGGACCTCAGCTCCCACCCTGCAATATTGCTGAGAACCAGAGAAATGTGAGACATATAGTAGTTGGTCAAGTTTATTACCTCTCTGGTGGAAACTACCAAGTACTGCCCCAGATGGAAAATGCAAATGGCTTAGGAAGCTGGTGGTCCCAAAGGCTGCTAGATCACCATTCATACAGCTGAACTAACACACTATTGATGAAAAGGACTCCCCTAAACAGTACCTCTCTAACTTTTTGACTAAATAGACAATTAGAGGGATATTGAAAACTGGACATGTCCAAAATAATCTGAGACTCTCTGCTTTCTAAAGTTAGTGATGCATGGTTTGTGTGTGTGTGTGTGTGTGTGTGGTTTTTTGTTTGTTTGTTTGTTTGTTTTTTGTTTTGTTTTTTGAGACAGAGTCTTTTTCAGTCATCCAGGCTGGAGTGCGGTGGCGCGATCTTTGCTCACTGCAAGCTCCGCCTTCCGGGTTCACGCCATTCTCCTGCCTCAGCCTCCCAAGTAGCTGGGACTACATGATGCATAGTTTTAATCATGGGAAACATGAACAACAGCTTGAGCTGAAAATAGAGTGTACTCAGTCTCTGGCTGCAGAATAAACTCTTGGCTCAGTTATGTGGAAGGCCATAATTTTCAGATTATGTTGTTCAGCCCTTAAGAACAACATTGCAACAAGTTAAACAGATATCAAAGCAGACTGAAATTACTGACCCTGAAGAGCTCATTTTCCTAAGATTAAAGACAAAGACATATAGCAGAAAATGTGCTGGGGCTGAAAAAATGGGGAAAGAGAATACTTACTTATTGAGCAGTTATTACGTACTAAGTATTTTACATACACTGGTCCATTTAATACTCACCAGGATCCCATGAATTAAATAACATTATCCTGATTACTGATGAGGCAAAGAGAGGCTTGTAAGTTGCCTGCATCACAGAGCTGATGACTTTGCTTTAGTGGCCAGCCATTCTTTGCTTGCCTAGTTTGTTAAAATCCTTTAGGTCTTAGTTAGAGTCATTTCCTCAGGAAATTCTCATACCAGAGGATACTTATAATGGCATCCTGAGCTTTTAGCTCTCATCATGCTGCGGTGAAGGATAACTCACATCATCCTGCTCAATTTGTAAACCCCATGAAGGTAGGGGCCGTATCTCTGGTTCACGTCTTTGTGACCAATAACTAGTGGCAGCACCTGGCTTGTGGTAGGTGCTCAGTAAATGTTTATTTAATTAGTACTCTTATCTTTACAAAGAAATGTCTGAATGACGTGATCCCTAGGTTCCTGCCAATTCTGTGTTTCTAGTGGTAATGTTTAGACCAAGCAAAAGACTTCAGTAGGACTTAATGTTCCCAGTCACTGATGCTATGGGAAGGGCATGATTGCTGGTGGTGTGGGTTTTGGTCTTTGTCATAAGTCCCTCTGAGGCCTTTCTACTTTCATGCAGGCCCAGGCAGGGGCCCTTTAACCTCCTATTTCCTTCCTGTAGGGCTTAGAGAATGTTTGCCACCCTTTCATCTTTAACATGGGTGCTGTTCACTTCGCCCTTGGGAATACTCTCTCCAGAGCTGGATAGGAAATGGGGCATCATCTTCCCACAGAGACGTGCAGACAAGCCTATTTCATATAGAGTTTTGCCATGAATTGGCATAAAGACAATTGGGGGAACTAAAATAGAAGTGACAAAGTTTAAAATACCCTTTATCCGTTGTGAGGACAAAAATCAGTTTCCAGTTGCTGCCCATGATTCTGGAATCAGGCTTTCTGGACTTTAATCCTAGCTTTTGGAACCTCAATTCATCATCCTGGAAATGGAGGGGGTGGTGTCACAGTATCTGTGAGGTTAAAACATATAAAATTGTCATTTTTGTAGGTCAAAAAGGGTCAAATATTGACAATTTCATAAAGCTCAACTTAATACATCATATGTTTGCTGTGTAGATGAAATGAATAATGCATATAAGGCACTTATCATAATGCCTGTCCCAAAAGTACTCAATACATGCAAGCTATGATGATCCTAATGATTTTTATCTGAGACAGTGACTGAGGTCTTATTGGACTTCTGCCGTCAGCTCAATTTTTCTGAGTGGCACCGACCAAATGCCTAGCTTTTCCTGACGATTTTTTGAAAAGTAAGGGGCAAACAGGCAACCTTTGAAGACCGCTTTTCCCACTATGTTGCCTTGAATATAATACTGGGGAAGAATGTTACATATGGGTCCTCATGTTCCAAGCAGACGTGTTAAATCCCTCTATATGGAGAGAAGTCAGTTTCCCAAGCCTCTCCATACATGAAATGATTACCTGAGGGGCTTTTCCTCATACCACTCACTTAATATTGCCGTGGCTCTGAATGAGTCACTTAATATTTGAGTGTCAGATAATTCATTTTCATTTTCAAACTAACATGTATTTGATATTTGCTAGGTTTTAGGCAATTACATGCTGGTTTCACAAACAAAAATTTATCCTCCTAACAATAGTCGTTCATCTTTCATTTATTCCACAGCTATTTATTGAGCACCTGCCAGATGTCAAAGTTTACGTTAGACAATGGATAACAGGGTGACCAAGTCAGATATAATACCTGGGAGCTTACAGTCTACTAGGAGAGAGAGATCAAATATATAATCTATATAAAAAATGTAAAATTGCAGTTGTGGTATTATGAATGAGAATATATGGTGTATGGCAGCAAGAAATACAAAGCTTTGATCAAGTTTCTGAATGTTGGGCATAGCTTCCAACTAGCCCACACCATGCTTTTGAGAAAGTTAGGTAAAAGGTATCCTAGGATGTGCACTTCTGTGTTAGGATATAGGAATTGGTGAGTGGAGTGTGACTAGATTCTACCCATCATTTGACCCTCAGCCAGATGCTCTTGTGTAGAGTATAACCTGCACAAATGTACACAGCATCTTTCGGTCAGAGGAGGCTTCCTCAAGGAAATGATATTAGCAGTTATCATATGACAGACAGAGAAGCTAATTGTGATTATGTGAAAATGTGTGCTTATATTCAGTAGAATTGAGAGAGTGGTGCTCTAGAGAACTGTGTGTGCAAAGGCCCAGTGGCAGGAAGAATCAGGACCCACTTAAAAACCATAAAATGTCTATTGAAACTAGAGGTCAGAGTAATGGGGAGGAAAGTATAAACTAAAGCTGGAGAAATAAGCAGAGATCAGAACTTGTGGGTCTTAGAAGGGATACTGATCTTCAACATGAGAGCAATGAAGAGTCACTTAACTGTTGTAAGAGGATGACCATAACAGGATTACGTTTTTGTTTGTCAAGATCACTTTGGATGTTAGAAGGGAAATGGATTGGAGAAAGGTAGCAATTATGAATATGGAGACCTGCTAGGAGAATGTTGTGGTTAGAAATGATGGTAGTCTGTCACAGTGTAGCATCCAAGGTAATGGACAAAATAGTACCTGTTCAATAAATGTTAGGAGGTAAATTGGGTAGAAGTTGCTGATGGATTGAGTGTTGGAGATGAGGTGAGAAAGTAATCAAAGATAATGCCGAAGGTTTTGACTTGTGAAATGACATAGATGGTGAAGTGATTCCCTGAGATAGAGAATAGTGGAAGAGGACTATGTTGCCTAGTGGAGACACTGAATTAGGGTTTCATCTGTGGCATCTAAGTGGAGTTTTCAGCTATATAGCAGCAAATCAGAGGAGAGATCTCTGTCAAAGATAGAAATTTATTAGGCACCTGTGGAAATGGGAATTAAAGCCATAGGTATGGTTCAGATAATCAAAGAAGAAAATATAAATAAGAAAAGAAGGCTTAGCAATGAGCCTTTAGGAATTCCAAATTTATTGGAAAGATGGAAAAGATAAACCTTCACATTTTTGAGATCCATCTTCCAGAAACTAAGGCTCAGAGAAGTTGAGTAATTTGTCTAAGACACATGGCTGGCAAATGGTATAGATGAAGTTGGAGCCTGGATATTTTATATTTCAGAGCTCTCACTCTTCCACTGTGTCATATATTGTAGACTTTGAAAAATTAATTTTTGAAAACTTTGAAGAATATTTTCATTATATCATTTAACATTGACTAATTCCATTGAGTTTCTATTTTTTCCTGTTCTTAAAAAGGCAGCCTAAAAGATTCACATTGTTCAGGGTAGTGAGAGAAAGGCAAAATGAATGTTATAAGGAGGGATTAAAAACTAGAACTAGAAATTCTAACAGCCTCTGGGAACCTGGAGTTCACTGACGACATAATTAGGTGTCCACTTAACACTCAGTAATTGAATGACTTTACGCTAACTTCTTTAAGATAGAGAAAACTAGTGAGGGATGCAGCAGACACCTCCAGGCTCTTTCACAAAAACCTTCATGGCAGCAATCTGCAACTCCTGCTGACTTATAACTGTGTTATCACACCTCCAGCGAGTATGCAGGAACTCCTTTCTCCTTGTCTTGGGTCAAAGAGCTGAAAACAGTCCCAGCAAGTCCTGAGAATGAGATACTGAGCTTCTGTGGGTCTGCTATATGCAGTTCCTTCTCTTTTCACTAAAGCAGATTCCCTGACAGTGAATGCCATGGGAATAAGTCCAAGAGTTCTGTGAAATAAACTGGAAATCAGAAAAAAAATGGGAAGAGTTTTCTAGGTCTACCCTGTCCTGGGATGACTGGTTGAAATTAGTTGTGTCTTGTAGATTCTTTCAACTTCTCCTCTCTTCCTTATATTTAAAGGTCAGTAGAAAATTTCACTTTTAATTTAATTAGGGCAAGAAAGCGATTCAATAATTTATGTGCTGGGCACATCTAAATAGATTATACTCACCCACCTAGACAAGTAAACAACAAACAAGGTTTTAAAATACCTTATCTGGAAATAAAAATCATGAAAAGAACCCAAGTTAGGCAAAATTTGTGCTGTGCAGAAATTAGTTGCAGACAGAATTGACCCTTCTGGGATAGCCATTTAATATTCCTTTCTTTGCAGCAGTTCTAATTAATACTTAATCACCCTGGAACTAGCCTCTTCCTCAAGGAACTCATAGGGATCTTGAAGCTACCTTTGCTGATTGACCAACTTTCAACTGGTAATGGTGACTCTGATTAGCTTGCCACAAAAACATTAAATTGAAGCAAGCAGGGATGAGAAGATACCTCAGTACATGAAAGTGACTAAGGACACTGTGCTGTTCATAGCTTTTAGCTTCTTGTGACCATTCAGTTTCTCCTAATATGATGGCATGGGTGAGCTAGAGCAATGAAGGAAGCACTGAGCATGGAATCCAAGGACTTTGAATCCCTTGTTCCATTTGCCAGTGATGTGACCTTGACCAAGTCATTTAATATAATTAACCAAACATATATTGAGTATGGCAAGGGAACTTGGCTATAGCCAAATAATGAGGTTTTCCAGGATATGTTAAGGAATTTAGACTATTTTCTTAGGGAAACGAGGAGTCAGAGGATAATCTTGAGCAGGAGAGTGACATGATTGTGTATAGTAGGAAAATCTCCCTGGTGTCAGTGTATAGGCTGGATTAAACAAGGGCAAGGATAGGGGTTGATCTACATACCTCATTGGCTTTATGGTGGATGTTATGCACGCAAAGTCTTCTGCAGATAGTCTGTAGTTCTTGCCATCTTGTGATTCACAGGAAGAGGCCACTGACAATCCCCATGCTCCCTCATCAGTCCCAGGCCTGCCAGAGTGCCCATAGTGATTAGGGTCCCAGCCCATTCCTAAACATGGTGGTTCTGCCTTCTCCGCATTGCATACACTAGAACTCTGATGGAAGTTTAGGCAACTTTTTGCTTGAGGGCTGAGGAGGCATTCTGAGATAGTCCAGAGTAAGAGGGTGGAGAACTGGGACTCTGCCTCACAAAGCCATTCTCTTATACCACATAAGGGGTAGGGGAACTCTCCCTCATAGTTTAGGCATTCTTTGGAGGGAGATCCACATGAACATACCTCCTCTTTGGATCCCTCTCTATTTCCTCAATTCTCTATTGTCCTGCACCACTGTCAGGACTTTCTACTCAAATGCAGGGTTTCCAATCTGCTCTTTCAGGAAACCCATCAGAAAAGAGTCTGAAGCCTGTATGTCTACTTGTGTTTTGGAAACATTGGCATTCTAGATTTCAGGTGGGTTAAAAAAAGTAGATTCTTCCCTCTGCCTTGGGATTTGCTGCCTGTAAAGAGGAACAGGTTGGTTCTTTGAATGGGGTGATGGTGAAAAAGGTGGATGAAGCTTCAGTTCCAGTTCTCTCTCTCTGCTACTGAGGACTGAGATCAGTTTCTTTCTGAGTTACCTAAACACAAACATTTCTTGGTACAGGGAGTTGAAGAAATCAGTTTAGTCCCTAAAAAAAGGAAAGCATAATCCTTTCACTGAAATCTTGAAAAACAAAAAGCTTGATAGTATTTTATAAGGAGCATTTGGCTCCTTTTTGAACCTTTCTTTATTCCAAAGGGTCATTATATTAGTGGAAAATGGTACCTGAGTCATATGTGATCAAAATGCCACTCCCAAGTAGATTATTTTCAATCTCTAAATTTCTCCTCTGATAGAAGAAAGCTTTTTTTCTGCCTCATTAAGATTCATTTTATTGGAATATCTTATTAAATACTTTTTCTGTGTATGTATATTATTGTAATCAAATATCTCAACCTGCGTCCAACAGTGGAGTCTTCCTGTGCTGGGTCTGTGGCTTTTTACAATGTGGCTTTGTAGTGCAAAAGGTAGAGCGGCCTCTGTGGCACCATTACCAGTCCTTATGAATGAAGTCATGACCAGATCTGGAACAAGCCTGATCCTCCAACATTACTCTAGATAATGTAGCTTCTCTCGTATTCTGTTTCTGTTTCTCCTGTAGTTAAATAGAATAAATGTGCTCTATCTCAATAGTATCTGGAATAGCAAATCTCCTTCAATCTGCTGTAGCAGTCTAATTTATGAGTACAAGAGATAAGGAGATAGGAAAGGAGAGAAAGATGAAGTAAGAAAAAGTTGCAGATCCCAGGATTTAAGCCAATTTGTCAATAGGAATTACATTAAAATTGAAAGACACCCAAGCCAGTTTAAAGTAATGAACCAAAAGAAAATTCACTTTAAAATACCATGATGACACTCTTCATCATGAAGAAAACAAAGTGTGTTTATTATTACCCAAACATTTTATGAGAAAGAAGTTATTTGATGAGGTTCAAGTTCCTGCCCATTGTCACTTTGAATAATACTGGGTTTAAAAAATAAAACAGGTAGCTCAGTTTTGGTCCTAAAAGAGTATAATTCTGGAGAGCAGATTTATGAAGGAAACACAGAAAATATCACAAGTGAGTCCTATTAGGCTTTTAACCAGGGGCCAAAATGTGGAGTATAAACTGTAGGGTGACAGGAGAGAACAACCGAGGTAGAGGTGGCCCATCACTTTCTTTCTTAAAAAAGATCACTCATCAGTAAAAATACACCTCTTGATTCAGGTTGGGAGAAATGTTGCTGTGGATTCATTGATTCCCTCTCCTGTCAGCCACGTTTTGTTTTTGATGAGTCAACTACTGTTGCTGTTATGAGATGAAAGCCAAGACCCATTGGTAATTCTTCCTCAGTAAACTTCACTCTTGACAAGAATACTAAGTTTCTAACCCTTTTCTTTTTTAAACATGCTTCCTATATACCTTCAGCCATTTCTTTATTTTATTTTATTTTATTTTAAATTCTGGGATACACGTGCAGAACGTGCAGGTTTGTTACACAGGTATACATGTGCCATGGTGGCTTGCTCACCTATCAACTCCTCATCTAGCATGCATTAGGTATTTGTCCTAGTGCTCTCCCTCCCCTTGCCCCCAACCCCATGACAGGCCCCAGTGTGTGATGTTCCCTTCCCTGTGTCCATGTGTTCTCATTGTCCAGCTCCCACTTATGAGTGAAAACATGCAGTGTTTGGTTTTCTGTTCCTGTGTTAGTTTTCTGAGAATGATGGTTTCTTGCTTCATCCATGTCCCTGCAAAGGACATGAACTCATTATTTTTTGTGGCTGCATAGTATTCCATAGTGTATATGTGCCACATTTTCTTTATCTAGTCTATCGTTGATGGGCATTTGGGTTGGTTCCAAGTCTGCCATTGTAAATAGTGCTGCAATAAACATACATGTGTATGTGTCTTTATAGCAGAATGATTTATAATCTTTTGGGTATACATCCAGTAATGGGATTGCTGGGTCAAATGGTATTTCTGGTTCTAGATCCTTGAGGAATCGCCACCCTGTCTTCCACAATGGTTGAACTAATTTACACTCACATCAACAGTGTAAAAGCATTCCTATTTCTTCACAGCCTCGCCAGCATCTGTTGTTTCCTGACTTTTTAATAATTGCCATTCTAAATGGTGTGAGATGGTATCTCATTGTGGTTTTGATTTGCATTAGTCTAATGACAAATGATGAATTTTTTATATGTATAGCCAAGACAATCCTAAGCAAAAAGAACAAAGCTGGAGGCATCATGTTACCTGACTTCAAACCATGCTACAAGGCTGCGGTAACCAAAAACAGCATAGTACTGGTACCAAAAGAGATATATAGACCAATGGAACAGAACAGAGACCTTAGAAATAACACAGCACATCTACAACCATGTGATCTTTGACAAACCTGACAAAAACAAGCAATGGGAAAGGATTCCCTATTTAATAAATGGTGCTGGGAAAACTGGCTAGCCATATGCAAAAACTGAAACTGAACCTCTTCCTTATACCCTATACAAAAATTAACTCAAGATGGATTAAAGACTTAAATGTAAAACCTAAAACCATAAAAACCATAGGAGAAAACCTAGGTAATACCATTCAGGACATAGGCACGGGCTAAGACTTTATGACTAAAATACCAAAAGCAAGTGCAACAAAAGCCAGAATTGACAAATGGGATCTAATTCAACTGAAGAGCTTCTGCACAGCAAAAGACACTATCATCAAATTGAACAGGAAACCTACAGAAAAGGAGAAGATTTTTGCCATCTATCCATATGATGAAGGTCTAATATCCAGAATCTACAAGGAACTTAAACAAATTTACAAGAAAAAACAACCCCATCAAAAACTAGGCAAAGGATATGAATAGACACTTCTCAAAAAAGACATATGCGGCCAACCATCAGCCATTTCAACTTCTTGTTATTTTTTGTTCTTGAAGTATTCACTCCTGCGCTTATGATCAGCAAGATCATACTTGAAAGGGTGTGTGTGTGTGTGTGTGTGTGTGTGTGTGTAAGACAGAGAGAGAGAGAGAGAGAGAGCTAAAGTTCAATGCCAGTGCTTGTAAGCTCCTGACTAAAGTCCCAGGATACTTAGAATATTCTGAACAGTGTGTAATAGTGTAATGGTAATTGATAATGGTGAAACTGTAGTGTAGCTTTAAGTGGATGTCAATAGAATGAGAAGATACTATCTGCTTCCTATTTTTAATTCTCTATCAATCCTCACTCTCTTGGTTGTTCCAAAGCTGTTGTCTCCTCCAGGTGATGTTTAAACCTGTCCCTCTTCTCCTTGCATGTGCCTTATGAAAAATGGCTTTGCCATCTGCAGCTGTCAGGAGGCTGTGGAGTTGGGAGTACAGCTCAATGAATATACAAATGTGCAGCTGGACTACAGCCCCTTCCAGAAGGTAGCTGGAATATAAATCATAAGCTTGCATTACTCAAGTAACCATTGGGGGGCTGCCATGCATAAGGGGGCTTAAAGTAAGAAAGAGGACATGAGAAGGGTCTCAGTGGAAATAGGCCCTGCAATATGTGAATAGTTCGGTGAAATAAGCAGAGCTGAGAGTAGCATGTTTCAAAAAAACTAATTTGTTAGGCTCTTGCAGATCATGGAACAAAACTAAGAACAACATAGGGTTTATTGAGCTTCAGTAGATTTGCTTCCTTTAGGACTGAAAAGGATATGAGGGCTCAGATGGAAAAAAGGAACAACTTATTTGAAACTAGAAGAAAGGGAATCCTTTAGTAGGTTTGCTTCCTTTTGGTGTTTCTCTCTCCCCTTCCCCCCACATTCTCCTTTCTCTCTTTCTTCCTACTCTTCCTTTCTTTCATTTATTCATACGATCTACTTCCCAGTATTTAATGCCAGGGACTATGCAAGTTGCTGCAGTCACAGTTTTTGTTTCTGACTCAAACAAAATCTCTGCCCTAAGGTTTAGGAATGATGAGGTGCGGGGTGTGTAGGTCATGATGAAGAAACAGACTTTAATAACAAATACAAAGATACAAAATGGAATGTGATGAGTTATAATAGAAATGGGTATTAGAAGTTGTGAAATTTTAAGAGGCAGAGCATATAAGTCAGCTTGGGGATGGATTTTCAGGGGAGGTGACATTTGAACAGAATCTTCCAGTATGAGTAGGAGTTGCTTAGGAAGATCCGGATACAAGCAGGTGACAATGGATGCAAGACTGGAGGCCTGAAAGCGTGTTCATTGGTTCTTTTTGATGGCCAAAATTTTAATCAGCCCATAATTCTTAATTATTTTTCTTGAAGCTTTTTCTTATTAGAGTCAGTACAAAATCTACTTGTGGACTTGTTTCTCACACAGCTGGCCTCACCTGTAAACACATCTGGCCCACATAACCTTGTGACTCCCCTGGCTTCCCGTGAAAACAAACTCAGCTGCTTTCCTTCTCTTTCTCTCCAACATAAAGTAAAACAGTTGATGAAACCTCAGGAACCCTTCACTGGATTTCAAGTCTCATTTTTTCTGATAATAGTGTTAAAGCCCATAGTTTATTTTTTCATTGTCAAGAGCATACTCCCCGAGGGTTTTTTTTTTTCTTTTCATTTTGTCGCAAGAGCTTTCAATGTGCTTGTGTATCTCATACACAGGAAAAGGGATTCCTGTCGCTGGTATTGCCTGGCAAAAGGACCTGGGTTAAGGCAGAGAGTCCCTGTATATTCTGGATGCAGTTTTCCATATTATTAACACCTTACATTAGTGTGGTACATTTGTTACAATTGATAAAATAATAGTGATACATTATTATTAACTAAAGGCCATAATTTATTCAGATTGCTTTAGTTTTTACCCAATGCCCTTTTTCTGTTCAAGGACAGTATCAGCACCTCTTGGATGTGATGATTTCTTAGACTTTCCGTGTGTGTGTGTGTGTGTGTGTGTGTGTGTGCATGCACATGTGTGTGTTTAAATGACTGTAGCAGGTAGAATAATGGCCTCCCTCATATTTCCACATTATAATCCCTGGAACCTGTGACTATGTTATGTTACATAGAAACAGGGAATTGAAGTAGCAAATGAAATGAAGGTTTCTAGTCATCGACCTTAAGATGAGGTGATTATCCTGGATTATTTGGGCCCAATATAATGACAAGGGTCCTTAAATGTGTAAGAGGAAGAAGGATCTATGTCAGAGTAATGTGATATAAGAATGACTTGACTGGCCATTGATGGTTTTAAAAATCATAGAAAACCTCCTGAAAGGAACACATCGTTGCTGACATTAAAACCTTAATCTTAAACCCATTGAGACCCATTCTGAACTTCTGACCATTGGAACTGTAAGAAAATAAATTTGTCTTGTTTAAACCACTAAGGTTGTGGTAATTTGTTATAGCAACAATATAAAATTAATATAGATTTTATTGTCTACAAGTGGGGTGTTGCTGTAACAAATACCTAAAAATGGGGGAATGTGCTTGCAACTGGGCAATGGGCAGAGGCTGTAATAATTTAGATGATGATGGGAAAAGCTGAGATTGCTTTAAACAAACTGTTAGTAGAAATATGTATGTTAATGACTCTGCTAGTGAGAACTCAGAAAGAAGTGAGGAACATGGTAGAAAAAAGCATATGTAGTCTTAAAGAATACCTAAATCTTTATGAAAACACTGTTGCTAGAAATACGGGTGTTAATGTTCCTGCCAGTGAGGGCTCAGATGGAAAGGAAGAACAACTTATTTGAAACTTAAAGAAAGGGAATCCTAGTTATATAGTGGCAGAAAGCTTAGCTGAATCTTGTCTTGTAGTTATGTGAAAAGGCAAATTTGTAAATAATGAACTTAGATATTTAACTAAAGAGATTTCTAAGAAAAGTATTGAAAGTGTGTCTTGTCTCTTCCTGCTGCTAATCGTAAAATGTGGGAGGAAAATTATAGGTTGAGGGAAGAATTGCTCAGCAAGAAGGAGCCAGTGCTTGATGATTTGGGAAATTTCCAGCGTGTCAATATTTCAAATTACCCACAATTAGGTAATTCACTATACTTTGGAGAGAAAACCAAAGACATTGCTGGACAGCCTTTTACTTGTGCCTCTAAAGATTAGTATCCAGTCACACAGGTTAGTCATGTGACACATGGATCTCCTCACTAGATACCAGAAATATAAATGAGAATATTCAGGAAAGGTTTGTGAAAGATTCTTTTGTTTACTGGAGTAAATCTCCATGACATACACAGGAGACACACAAAGATTTTTAGAATTTTATACCAGTAGAAACACTGCTACCTTGACCTGAAAAGGGCAGAGGGAATACAAATGAAAAAAAGCTGTTGAACCTCAAAAATTTACAGTGAAGAAACTGCTGATAAAGGCACTCAACTGTAAACATATGCCAACTTTCGTGAAATTGAAATCTTGACTCACTGGGCAGATCCTGAAGTCCAGGAAGCTGAGCCAAGATCCTAGAGGGCAGAGCTGAAAATCACAAAAGGTTATTCCCAAGCCTTGAAACTAAATGGCGTTTTCCTGGCTGGGTTTCAAAATTGCTTGGGAATGGTGACACCTTTTTTTTTTTTTTTTTTTTTGCAAGTTTCCTTTCTTATTATCTTTTGAGAGCAGATAGCTTTTTTTTTTTTGTATTCCACGGGTTCACAGAAAAGGCACAGAAATGTGCCTCAAATGGATTATACCTACATTCTGATGCATACCTAATTTAGATGAATTAGAACTGATTTTTAGTTTTATAATTTTTTTCTGTTTTCAATTTTATTGGTTTCTACTCTAATTTTTTTTTTTATCATTTCTTTCCTTCTGCTTGCTTTGTCTTGAATTGCTCTCTTCTTTCTCTATTGTCCTAAGATAGAAGCTCAGGTTATTGATTTTTATATATGTTTTCTTTTTAAATACATATAATTAATGCCATAAATTTCCTCCAAGCACTGCTTTCTCTGCATCTCACAAAATTTTATAAGTTGTATTTTCATGTAGTTAAAAACATTTTAATTAATCTTGACTTTTTTTTTTTAACCTGTGTGCTATGTAGGAGTGTGCTGTTTAATTTCCTAATATTTGTGGATTTTCCAGATATTTTTCTGTTATGAATTTCTAGTTTGTTTTCATTGTAATATGGGCACATACTTTGTGTGATTTCTATCATTTTAAGTTTGTTAAAGTATGTCTTATGATCCAAAATGTGCTCTATCTGGCTGAATGTTCCATTTTAGTGTGAGTAGAATGTATATTCTGCTGTTGTTAGATAAAATCATCTAGAAAAGCCAATTACCTGGTTGATTTGTAGTGTTGTTTAATTTTACTGCAGCCTTACTGAGTACCACCTTGTTTGATCTCTCAATTGCTTGAAGATGAATGTTGGAAGTCTGCAACTATAGTAGTGGATTTGTCTACTTTTCTTTTATGTCAGTTTTTGGCACTCTGTTGTTAAGTGCATATACCTTTAGGATTGCTATGTCTTCTTGGAGAATGGATTCCTTTATCAGTATGGAATGCTCCTTTTTATTTCTAATAATTTTGCTTGTTCTTAATACATTTCTGGTTTCACTAAATTTAAGATAGTTACTTCAGCTTACTTTTACTTAATGTTAATGTAATATATCTTTATTCATCCCCTTTAATCTATTTTAGTGTTTATATTTAAAGTGGGTTTATTGTAGCAATATATAGTTGGTTCTTTTAAAAAATTTCTTCTCACAATTTCTGCCTTTTAATTGGTACCTTTAGACCATTCATACTTAAAATGATTATTGACATAGATGAATTATCATCTATTGTATTTGTAACCATTTTATTGGTTTCTTTTAAGTCTGTTTTCTCTTAATTGAGCATGTAAAATGATTCTATGTTGTCTCTTAGCATATAATCGTATTTATTTTAAAAAATTGATGGTTACTCTAGACTTTGCAATATACATTTTCAATTAATCTAAGTCCACTTCCAAATAATACTTCTTCCATTTCAAATGCAATGTTGTTCTCTTACAGCAGAATATTCCCAATTCCTTATTTTCAACCATTATTGACATTGTAGTAATTTATTTT
Organism: Chlorocebus sabaeus; assembly: GCF_047675955.1. Lineage (NCBI taxonomy): Eukaryota > Metazoa > Chordata > Mammalia > Primates > Cercopithecidae > Chlorocebus > Chlorocebus sabaeus. The sequence goes on from NC_132928.1 coordinate 52,249,520, forward strand.
ACTTACTCATATGCTGTAACCACCTGTTTGTATCATTACTTTTTAAGAGTTAACTTTTAGATAAAGAATCAAAATAAATAAAAACTTTTATTTTACCTTTATTTATTCTCCCCCAATCATGCTCATTGTGTTATGCAGATCTGTTTTTTTTGTTTCTTTGTTTGTTTTTGGTTTTGTTTTGTTTTTTTTTGAGACGGAGTCTCGCTCTGTTGCCCAGGCTGGAGTGCAGTGGCACAATCTCGGCTCACTGCAACCTCTGCCTCCTGGGTTCAAGCCATTCTCCTGCCTCAGCCTCCCGAGTAGCTGGGACTACAGGCACCTGCCACCATGCCCGGCTAATGTTTTTTGTATTTTTAGTAGGGATGGGGTTTCACCGTGTTAGCCAGGATGGTCTCGATCTCCTGACCTCGTGATCCGCCTGCCTCGGCTTCCCAAAGTGCTGGGATTACGGGCGTGAGCTACAGCGCCTGGCCGTTTTTGGGTGTTTTTGTTTGTTTGTTTGTTTTTTGTTTTTTAGTATTATCATTTTCCTTCTCCCTGAAGAACTTCTAAAGTTTTTTTTCAGGGCAGGTGTACTGAGAATATATTTCTTCCATTTTTGTTTGTTTAAGAAAGTTTTTATGTCTCCTTCATTTCTGAAGTATAATTTCAGTGAATACACAATTTAAGTTGGTGTATTTTTTCTTTTAACACTTTAAATATTTCAATACACTATCTTGCTTGCTTGCATAATTTCTGATGAAAAATTGACTGTAACGTTTATCCTCATTCATCTATAGATAAGATACTTTCTTCTCTAACTTCTTTAAAGTTTCTTATTGTCTGGTTTACAGCAGTCTGAATATAGTACTGTTTTTGTTTGTTATTTGTCCTGCCTGGTATCTTCTGAGATTGCCTCATCTGTTGTATGGTGTCTTTATTTAATTTTAGAAAGTTCCCGGTGATGATTTGTCAAACATTTCTTCTGTTCTTTTTTCTCTTTATCCCCAACTAATACTTTCATTACACACATATATATCTTCTAAATTTTTCTACATTCTTTGGATGTTTTATTCTAGTTCATTCTTTTTTCTCTCCCTTTTCTCTCCTCTTCTCCCTTCCTCCTCTCCTCTCCTCTCCACTCCTTCTTTTCTTTTCTTTGTTTCTTTCTTCTCTCTGAATGTCAGTTTGGGAGGTTTCTATTAGCCTATCTTCACCTTCACTGATTCTTTCTATGGCTGTGTATGACCTATAGATAAGCCCATTAAAGGTATTTTTAATTTATAATATATTTTCTATTTCTCACATTCCCTTTTGATTATCTTTTAGTGTTTTCATCTCTCTACTTATATTCCCCATCTGTTTTGGGATACTATTTGTTTTTCCATTACAGCCTTTAACATATTAATTATATTTATTTTAAATTTCCTATCTGATAATTCTGATATCTGTGTCATAACTAGGTCTGCTTCTGATGCTTGCTTTGTCTCTTCAAGTTTTTTTTTTTAAAATCCTTTTTCATGTCTTGTAATTTTTTGTTGAAACAAGACATGTTGTTTTGTGAGGATTTATGGGAATCTGGCTGTAATTTTTTCTGTGTTCAATGTTTGCTGTAGGCTCTAGATGCCAGAGGCTTCAAATTCCTCTAGTTTCCTTGTTATTGTCTCTCCTCTTGACTTGGGGATGCCTTAAGTACTCCTTTTCAGCCAGAGTCTATATCTTGCAGCTCTTTCAGCTCTAATACACTGTATTTCTCAGGATCCCTGTTGGTGTGGTGGTCAGTTGAGGAAGAAAGAAAATATTCCATCATCTTGTGATTAAATCTCAGCCTTTTACTAGGCCTGTGGGTCTGGACTTCTGACCTTCATAAATGTTTTTCTGGTAGTTTAGGATAGCTTTTAAAAATACTTTACCCTTAAAGTGTGACAGGAAGTGAAGTAGTAAAGTATATGCTAGAGTGAGAGTAATGCTCTTCCTCAACTTGGATGAAGCTCTGGAAAAGTGTTTTTTTCCTAGAGGGTAGGTCTTTGTTATGGGGAAAGATCTGGGTGCATTCCACAGTGATTCTTCTTTTCTTCCCATCCCAAACCCTCCCCACAAAGGGATCTTTTGTGGATCTTGACTGTGAGAATCTGGTGGGTTGCTTGGAGGTTAATCTATGAACATTTAATAAACCATTTAGACTGTGATCTTCAGATTTTCTCACTCTCATGCTAGTCCGCACTCAGCTGCCAATAATTCATCAAAATTATCATTTAAGTGTTTGTGCTGATTTATGGTTCTAGCAGCTTCTGCTCTAGGTAAATAGATCTTGAATGTTCCCTTCTGAATGAACTTACCAGTCCAGGTTTTGGAATTAGAGTTTGCCCTGCAAACTCAGTTCTCTGCTGAGTTCAAGAAAAGATAGTGATTTTTAGCATGTCCAGCTTTCTCTTGTAAGGACAAATGTACCAATTTCCCAGGTCTTTGCTAATTTTATTACCATTATTATCCCAATTCTCAAAATAAGGTAGGTGTATTAGTTTAAGGGTGATGAGGTAGAAGCTGCTGATTTATATTTCTTGTGGTTGAATTGGTTCTTAATTTAGTGTGCCAAAAAGAAAAGAGCAGATTTTGACCATTCATTCCTCTCTAACCATAAGTTTGAAGCTGATTTATCTTTAGAATGACTATACACCACACACACTTTCTCTCTCTCTCTCTCACAAAAATAATTATAGTTTTGCCTCGTCTCTCTGGAACTCAGCTATACAGCAAGGCTGTCTCTTTGAAGTGCAACTGATAACAAGAATATAAGCAAAATAATCCTCTGAACAGTTCACTTAAGTGTCACAAAATACTGGCACCAAGTTTCTTAGAATATAATTTTGATACAAGCAAACTATATGTTGTGTGTCCATTATATATGATTATAAATATATAATATATGATAATTATGAATATATATTATATATACACCCATATATATGTGTGTGTGTGTGTCTATATATATAACTTGTGAAGCTTACCAATATAATGGTCGACATTAAGTCTAGCGTCTGTCAGAAGAGCTAGAATATTACCAATACTCTTGAAGCTACTTCCCATGTAAAGGTCTATTAAACAACCAGAGATAACTACTTTCCTAAATTTTGAGCATATATAGTCATATGTTCTTTGAAAAATGCTTTATTACATATGTAACCCTAAACATATAATTTTGAGGGTTTTTGTTTTTTGCTTTCTAGTTTATTTAAAATAGGGTATCATGCTATAAGCAGTCTTCTAGACTTAATTTTAAAAATTTAATTAGTTACATAGTCTTTCTGTACCCAATGTCCTCTTCTGCAAAATGAGGGTAATAATATTTACCTCACTGTGTTATTATAAGAATTAAATGAGTTAATATTTGTAAACAACTTAGAATAGTACCTGGTGTGCAAATCATGCTTTGTATATTTTGGTATATATGTGTGTGTGTGTGTGTGTGTGTGTGTATTCATATAAATATATATATGTATACATGTATATGTATACACACATATATTAATTTATGTTGTTGATGTAGTTGGAGTTTATCATTTTCACTACTGTATAATGTATTTTGCATATAGTATAATTATTAATCCATTCTCTTGTTAATTGGCATCTAGATGATATTCAGCTGTTTCGTGTCATAAATAATACTGACAATTTAAAAAGTTTTATATTGCTTTTATTTGACACATAATAATTGTACATATTTATGGGGTATGGTGTGATGTTTTGATACATGCATGCAATGTGTAACAATTGAATTAGGGTAATTAGCATATCCATCACCTCAAACACATGTCATTTATTTGTGGTGAAAACATTCAAAATCCTCTCTTCAGATATTTTGAAATATATAATACATCATTGTTAACCATAGCCACTCTATTGTAAAATGGAACACCAGAACTTATTCCCCTAACTGTAACTTTGTATTTGTTGACCAACTCCTCCCAATCCTGTGTTCCTCCTCCCCTCTCTAACATTGGTAAACACTATTCTACTCTCTAATTCTATGAGAACAGTTTTTTTAGATTTCACGTATGAGTGAGATCATGCAATATCTGTCTTTCTTTGCCTGGCTTATTTCACTTAACATCATGACCTCCAGGCTCATTCATATTGCCACAAATGACAGGATTTCATTAATTTTTTATGACTGAAGGGTATTTTATTGTGTAAATAGACCATCTTTTAATACATTCATCCACTGAAGGACATATAAGTTGATTCTGTATCTTGACTGTTGTAAATAAAGATGCAATAAACATGGGAGTGCAGAATATCTCTTTGAAACAGATTTCAATTCCTTTGGATATTTACCTAATAGTGTGATTGCTGGATCATTTCGCAGTTCTATTTTTCATTTTTTGAGGAACATTCATACTAATTTCCATAATGGCTATAGTAATTTGCATCCCCCTGACAGTGTATGAGTTTGCCTTTCTCCGTATTCTCACCCACATTTGTTATTTTTTGTCTTTTTGATAATAGCCATTCTCACTAGGGTGAGGTAGTGTATTATTGTGATTTTGATTTGCATTTCCCTGATGATTAGTGAAGTTGAGCATTTAAAAAATATACCTATTGGCCATTTTGTATGTCTTCTTCTGATAAATGTCTATTTGGAACTTTTGCCCATTTCTTAAATATTTTTTTTTTCTATTGAGTTGTTTGACTTTCTTTTATATTCTGGATAGTAACCCCTTGTCAGAGACATAGTTTGCAAATATTTTATCCCATTCATTAGGTTGTCTCTTCACACTGTTAGTGGTTTCCTTTGTTATGCAGGAACTTTTTAGTTTGATGTAATCCCATTTGTCTCTTTTTACTTTTATTATCTGTGCTTTTGAGGTCTTATCTAAAAAAATCCTTGCCCAGGCCAATGTCATGAAGTATTTATCCTGTTTTCTTCTAGTAGTTTTATATTTTTAAGTCTTACCTTTAAGTTTTTAATCCATTTTGAGTTGATTTTTTAAAAATAATGATACATAGGCATCCAGTTTTATTCTTGTGTATATGAATATCCAGTTTTCTCAGCACCATTAATTGAAGAGACTATCCTTTTCTAATGTATGTTCTGGGTGCCTTTTTAAAAAATCAGTTGGTTGTGATGTGTAAATTTATTTCTGGATTCCATCTTCTGTTCCACTGGTTTACGTGTCTGTTTCTATGCAGTACTGTGCTAATTTGGTTACTGTTGGTTTGTATTGTATTTTGAAGTTAAGTAGGGTGATGGCTCCAGCTTTGTTCTTTTTGCTGAAGATTGCTTTGCCTATATGGTACATTTTGTGATTCTATAAATTTTCTACTACTGTGAAAAATGTCATTGGTATTTTGATATGGATTGTATTGAATTTGTAGACTGCTTAGGGTAGTATGGACATTTTAACAGTATTCTTCTCATTCGTGAACACAGAATAACTTTATTTGGTTCCTCTTTAATTTTTATCTATTTTATAGTTTTTAGTGTAGATATTTTTACCTTTTTGATTAAATTTATTCCTACGTATTTTTTAGTAGCCATTGTAAATGAATTAATTTCTTTTTCAGACAGTTTGCTACTGGCATACAGAAATGCTACTTATTTTTGTATGTTGACTTTGTGACCTGTGATCTTACTGAATTTATTACTACTAACAGTCTGTTTGGGTGGAGTTTGTAGGGTTTTCACCCTACAGACTTTTATAATCTTTGACATAAGATTAAGTCATCTGGAAACAGGGACAATTTGACTTCCTTATTTCCAATTTAGATGCCTCTTATTTTATTCTCTAGTCTAATTGCTCAGGCTAGGACTTCCAGTACTATATTGAATAGAAGTGGTGAAAGTGGGTATCCTTGTCTTATTCCAGATCTTGGAGGAAAAAATTTTAACTTTCCCCCTTTCAGTATTTAGCTGTGGGATTGTCATATATGCCTTTATTGTACTGAAGTATGTTTTTTCTGTGGTTAATTTGTTAAAAGTCTTTATCATGAACAGATGTTGAGTTTTATCAAATGCTTTTTCTGCATCTGTTGAAATGATATTTTTTTCTTCATTCTGTTAATGTGATGTATCATGCTTATTCATTTGCATATGTTGAACCATCCTTGCATCCCTGGGATGATTTCCATTTGGTCATGATTATATTTCTGATGTGCTGTTGGATTCAGTTTGCTACAATTTTGCTGATAATTTTTGCATCTATGTTCATTAACGTTATTGGCCTGTAGTTTTCTTTTTTTGTTATGTCCTTTTTTGGTTTTGGTATCTGGGTAATGCCAAACTCACCAAATAAGTTTGAAAGAATTTCCTCCACTTCAGTGTTTTGTAATAGTATGAGTAAAATTTGTATTTGTTCTTCTTTATGTGTTTAGTAGAATTCAACAGTGAACCATTAGGTCCTGGGCTTTTCTTTGATGGAGGACATTTTAATTACTGTTCCAATATCATTACTCATTATTGGTCTGTTCAGATATTCTATATCTTTGTGATTCAATCTTAAGCAGTTGTATGTGTCCAGAAATTTATCTATTTCTTCTGAATTTTCCTATTTGTTGGTGTGTAGTTGCTCATAATAGACTCTAATGATTTTGTATTTCTGTGGTATCAGTTGTAATGTCTCCTTTTTCATCTCTGATTTTATTTATGAGTCATCTCTCTTTTAGTCTAAAGTTTGCCAATTTTGTCTTTTTAATAAACAAAGTTTTTATTTTGTTGTTCTTTTGTATTTTCTCTAATGTATTTATTTATTCTGTAATCCTTATTATTTCTTTCCTTTTACTAACTTCAAATTAGTTTGTTCCTGTTTTTCTGTTTCTTTGAGCTGCAATGTTAGGTAGTTTGAGATTTTTCTACTTTTTTGATGTTGGTGTTTATTGCTATAAGCTTCCCTCTTAGAACTTATTTTGCTGTATGTCATAGGTTTTGGCATGTCATATTTCCATTTTCAATGTCTTAAGAGTTAAAAACATTTCTTTAAAAAAAATTTCTTCATTAGGCCTTCGATTGTTTAGAAGCATGTTGTTTAATTTCCATGTATCCTTACATTTTCCAAAGTTTCTTCTGTTATTGATTTCTAGTTTTATTTCATTATGGTCAGAAAGGATACCTGATATGATTTAGATTTATAAAATTTGTAAGACTGTTTTATGGCATAAAATGTCTTTTGCAGAATGTTCTATACACCATTGAGAATAACGTATATTCTGTGGCTTTGCATGGAATGTTCTGTGAATGTCTGTTAGGTCCATTTGGCATAGAGTGTGGTTTAACTCTGATATTTCTTTGTTAATTTTCTGTCTGGGTCATCTGTTCATTGCTGAAAGTGGTGACCCCATATTACTGTATTGCAAGTTATTTCAAACAAATAACACCTTAACTTTGATCACAAAGAAAGGAAACAAACAAAAAACCCTGTAGACTTTAATTCAATTCTCTCCCTCCTATTTCAATTTTTGATGTGACTTTATATTTTATATATTGCCTATGTCTTAACAAATTATTTTAGTTATTATTTTTAATAGTTTTGCCATTTAGTCTTTATACATCATATTTAGTTTATACACCATAATTGCAATATTAGAATACCAAATGTTTTACCATCCTTTTCTTTTGGTTTGAAGAACTCCCTTTAGCATTTGTTGTAGGAAAGGCCTGGTAATCATAAGTTCCCTCAGCTTTTGTTTGGGAAAGGCTTTGTCTCTCCTTCATTACTGAAGGACAATTTGTCTGGGTATACTATTCTTAGTTCGTATTTTATTTTTTTCTTCAGCACTCTAAAAATATCCCATTCTTCCTGGTCTGCAAGATTTCTGCTGAGAAGTCTGCTGCCAGGCATATCGGATTTCCATTACAGGTTATTTGCTTTTTTCCCTCACTGCTTTCATAGTCCTTTGTTTTTGTCCTTTGAGAGTCTTATTATAGTATGTCTTGGAGTATTCTCATTTGTGTTGAACCTGATTGAGGACTTTTGACTTTCCTTTACCTACATATTAATGCCCTTTTCCAAGTTTAGAAACATTTGTTAGTTCTTTGAATAAGGCTTCTGCCTTTTTTTTCTTTTTCAACTCCCTTTTTAACTCCAAACACCTGAAAATTTGCTCTTTTGATGTTTATTCATCGATTCCATATGCTTTCTTTTTATTCTTTTCTTCTTTTCCCCCCTCTAACTGTGTGTTTTCAAATAGCCTATCTTTGAACTCATTGGTATTTTCTCCTGTTTGATCAGTTATGGTGCTGATTCTCCCTATTGCATTTTTCATTTTGTTCATTGTATTTTTATGCTTTAATATTTCTGTTTTTTAAAAAATTATTTCAAACTCTCTGTTAAATTTCTCTGATAAATTTCTAGATTTTTAAAATTAAAGTTTGTTGAGCTTCCTTCAAATGGCTAGTTTAAATTCTTTGTCTGAGAGATTGCATGTCTCCATTACTTTAGGATCAGTTTCTAGCATCTTATTTGTCCATCTGGTGAGGTCAGATTTCCCTGAATGTTCTGGATGATTGTGAATGTGTAACAATATCTGCACATTGAGAGACTTAAGATTTTTTTTCACTCAGTCTTCACTGTCTGGTTTTGTGCCTGTTATTCCTCAGCGGGCCTTCCAGACATTTTAAGCAGACTGACTGTGGTGTTTTTCAAGTCTGTGATCGTTGCAGCTCTCTCTGCACTAGAGGGAGTTCACAAGTCCAGGTTTGCCATGAGTCTTGAGAAGTCTCTAATTTTGTCACAGCTCTTAGGCCCAACTGGATCTGGGAAAGACCCAAGGAGGGTGTTTGGGCTGTGTGGGAAGGCTGGGCAGAGACCTGAGCCTGGAAGACTGTCCTGGTGGCCCAGAGGAGATGCACATCCCAGCATGTTCCTTCATAGGCAGGATAGTTCCCTGACTTTGATGAGAAAGGTTAGAGTTGAGACTGGGCCCCTTCAGGATCTGTTGTGGGATGGAGGTTAGAGAGCCTATCTCATTGGCTCAGACAAGTGCCTGTCTCCTAGCAGGTTCTTGCACAGATGGGGTAATTTTTCAACTGTACCAGGAGAAGCTGGGCCAAGACTGGACCCCCTCAGGATCTGCTGTGGGATGGCAGCTGGCAAGCCCACCTCATTGGCCCAGATGGCCATGAGTCTCATAGCAGGTCCCTGCACAGAGGGAATATTTCTATTTCCCTGACTGCAGCAGGAGAGGTAGAGCTGAGATTGGATCTCTTTGAGTATGCTGTGGGACAGAGGTTCACAAGCCTCTCATGGGGGCGCAGACTTTTGTGCTGTGTAATATGAGTGAATCTCCCTCTGGGTCCTTGTGCAAGTAACTCTAAGCTGAGGCCTCAGCTGAGTATGGCTTGAGTTGAGCCACAGAATAATTTTCAGATTCACTGCTGGGACCTATGTCAATGCTGCCGAGGCACTAGTGTGTATGATCCCTTCTAGACCCCTTAGCAGATGGTTTTGGTTGCAGGCTCAAGGCCAAATGGGCCTGTAGCCCAGCCCCTTGGGGAATGGGCCATTTCCAGGCTTAAAATCAAGAACATAATTGGATTAGCCACATGAGTGCCAGTCTGCTCTCAAAATTATCTTCCTAGGTCTCAGGTGGCACTGGCGTTTCATAATCTCCTACCTGAATCCCAAGGCTCTCACAGATATACTTTTGTAGATGGGTACCCAGTTCTTGCTGCTGTGGGGGGATATGAACAGGTAACTTCCTATTCTGCCATCTTCCTGACATCCTCCCTTGAATATTTTTGTTCTTGTGTCATAATATACCTGTGTGAGAGTTTCCCTAGGGAATATGCCAAAGGTGGAATTGCCATATCAGTTTGAGCATACTCAGCTTGACAAAATAACAGTAAAGTGGTAAAATACATTTTCACTTCTATTAGTAGAACATAAGAGGTCTTATTATTTCACAACATTGCCGTCAGTTGACATTATCAAAGAAATAGTTTTTACAATCTAAATGGTGTACAATAGGCTTTATTAAGGAGCATTTACAAAGTTTCTAATGACAAGCATCTTTTATGTTTGTCCTTTAATTTCTAACTGCCTATGTCATTTGCACACTTTTCTGCTTGGTTGTTGTTTCTTCATACAGGGCTTTTTGTTTTTTATAAGTGAATACTATTATTTTGGCAGTTACACAAGTTGCAATAATTTTATAATTTTTCTTACTGCTTACTTTGTGATTTTTTTTTTGTAACAGAAGTTCTTAATTATAATGAGGTGTGTTAATGTTTTTGATATGTTTAGTGCTCTTTGTGTCTTAGAAAAGTCTAAAATGCTCAACTTACTAATATATTCTTTATGCTAAAATGTTTAAAGTTTTGGGTTTCACGTTGAAGTCTTTGTAATTTACTTTATATACAATATGTGGTATGGATCAAATTTTAAATTCTCTATGTAAATGTGCATTGTCCTGATATCCATAAACAATATAATCTACATCTGTTGAATCATGCATTCTTTCTACATTGATTTGCAGTGACACCTTGGTCGTATATAAAATTTCCACATACGCATAGGTCTATTTCTGTGTTATCTGTCCTATTCCTTTGGTTAAATTATCAATTTCAACACTAATACTACGTAGACTTGACTTAATTTTACAGATTTTAAACACATTTTGATATTTATCTCTTATATAAGAGTGCCCTGGCTATTCTTCAACCATTGTTCTTTCACATATATTTTAGAATCAGCTTGCTAAGAACTTCAAAATACTTTATTAGTCTTTAACTGGAACAGTACTGAATATAAAGATTAATTTGGAAAGAACTGATATCTTTATAATTTTGAGGCTCCCATCCATGGATATGGTGTGTGTGTGTCTGTGTGTACACAAACACATATGTATGTATTTACTTATTTAGGTCTTTTTTACTATCTTTCAGTAAAGCTTTAAAATGTTCTCCATAAATATCTTACAAATCCTTAATAGTTGCCTTCTTTTTTGCTGTTGTATAGAATATCTTAAAAAGTGTTTTAAAAAGTAATTTTCACTGCTGTGCAGAAATCAAATTGTTTTTGTATATTAATTAGATGTTTAACAAGTTTGTTAAACTTAAAAAAAATTCTAACATTGTATCTCTAAATTATTGTGGGTTTCTTTGTAGACAACCATAACATCTATTTTTAAAAAAAGACAGCTTTGTTCCTTTTCCAATTCTAATATTATTTTCCTCATTTTATTGCATTAGCTAGAACATTTAGTAACATGTTGAATAAGTCAGGTATGGTTGTATCCTTTTTCTGGTTTAAAATGAAATTATTCTAACGTTTCATATTTAGGAATCATTTGTAGAGTTGGCGTGGCTGGGCTTCATCAGGTTATGAAAGTTTCTTTGTAGTTCTAGCTTGTTATTATGATTGGGTGCTGAATATTACCAAGTGCTTATTTTTGCATCTATTGGCCTAATGATGTGATTTTACTACTTTAATATGTTAGTAAATTGATTTGCTTTTAAATATTCTGAAGCATAACTACTGTTCCATTTCTGGTGTCACATTTTTTTTATGTACTGCTGCATTAGTTTTTTCAATATTTTGCAGAAATATATTAAACACTTAATTTTCCTTAATGGTTCCTTAGTGTCAGTCTTAAGTCATATTTTTCTATGGTTTTAACCAATTCAGCTTATTTTTTCAAAGTTTTTATCATTACTTGCATCATTATGGTGCCCCCTCTTCTAGTACCTACTCTTAACCTACTCTTAATTTCCCTGAAATACAATGGAAAAGACATTGTAAATGTTGGAAATATGATAGAACATCAAATCAGCGATATCAGTTGTAAAAGACAAGTCATGATTTGTTTGAAATTGTTGAAGATCACAACATTTTTATAAATGTATAAAGTAAAATAATAAAAAATCATAGATGACATCGTTGAGAACAAGTCGTACCACTCTGGCTTTCATAGACTTCGCTAGTGCTTTAAAGTCATTCTGTGCCGGTAGCACAGTGTGAACATTTTATCTCCATTTTATGGAAGCCCAAAGAACCTGAAGAAAGGTTAAATTGTGTTCTATTTCTTTTATTAAAAGAATTCTAAATGCCTTTAGAAAAATTTCTACCTAAGATGGTTAAAACAGAAAATTTATTAATCTTTTTTAGAAAATTCAGATTTTTTTTTCCCTCTGGATGTTGATACTCTTCCATAGGGATTCTAAATAAGGTTTTTATTATACATCGTTTCCAATTAGTTTTTTATCAGTTTTTGTAGTGTAACAAACCACTCTAAAATTTACTGACTTTAAACAACAACTGCTTTACAGCTCACAATTTGAGTTAAGATCAGCTGGGGAATTTCTGCTGCTCTCACCTGGCCTCACTCCTGCATGTAGATTCCATTGGCAGTTAATGTCTCACTCACACTATCTGACAATCAGATGGCTGTTGGCTAAGGTGGGAGGCCATTTGTCTCTTGTCATCCAGCAGGTTAGCTGACCTTCTTAATGACCACAATGTGGCTACGCTCAGAACTCACACTGTAACACTTTTAGTCAAACCCAGTCACCAGGTTAGCCAGATTCAAGGGTTAGGGAGATAAACCTCTTCTTGTGGGAGAAGCAGTAAAGTACTGTGGCCAATTTTGCAACCTAGAAACCTAGCAGTGCCTTAGAGGGTATCAGAACAGAAGAATCTCCTCTGCAACTGCAGGCTCTGAATCTATCACGGGGTTTCTCATCAGGAATCCTTCAGTATGGCCTCTGCCACGACACTCCACCCTTATAAACATTGGGTCACGGTGACTCCTTGAGTTTAGCTTTGGAATAGATCTAGGTGAGTAAGGGAGGAATTCAAACAATAGGACCTGACCTTGAAACCCAGCAGGATGCTGGCTCTTCAAAATTTTCTCTTCATCTGGAAATGCTCTTTGATTTGGGACCACTTACTCCCTCTATAGGTTGTAAATGTTTTTGGTTATAGGGGACAGCTAAGAGGGTGTGCTCTCAGTTCATTTCTCTGAACAGGTGCAGCACTCCATATGGCATGGGTGAGGGGTGGTTGTGGGGGTAATATGAGAACATAACCTCCACATTACCGGGCCTGCTTGCATTCCGCCTCTGTAGAGTGCTCCCCTTTCTTCCCCGCTCTGGGTAGCACCACATGGTGGGAAATTGCAACTTGTCACTTCTTTGGGTGTGATAGCAGAGTCTTGGTTCCTTGAATAGAACAGTTTAATGTTAATTTTCAGTCAAAGAGGATCTGTGTATGTATGTGTGTATGTGTGTGTGTACATTTAAGTGAGACCAGAGCAAGTGAGACAGTAAGCGAGCGAGCGAGAGAGATTGATTTGTTATTTAGGATGCAGAGAGAGAGATGACCAGAGCTAGGAAAATTAATTCTATATATCCTGAGCCTGAAGAGTAAATTGAACAAAAAAACTATTATTTAAGAACAGGGAGATGTCGAGTTTCACAAATCAGTGATTGGATTCGTGGTGGGAATGTGTGTGGGGGGAGGGCAGAGAGACTGTGTGTGTGTGTGTGTGTGCACGTTCACATGTGTGGTGGGGGCTAATGTAACTGAGACTGGATTCAAACCAAGTCATGCTGCATTTGTGGTAGAAGAGATATTTATATTCACCCCAAATCTTCCCAAGTCCTTTCCTCTCTCCATAAGCTCCATGCACGTGCCTTTCCTCTTTGCTCATCACTGGCTTTATTTTCCTTTCCTCTCTCCAGCTGGAATCCAGAGAGACTCTCTTTGAATTTCTTCAGGCTAGTCCACACCTGCAAGGTAACTGTCCTCTTCTCTGGTTGTAGCCGGCAAACTCTGCCCTCAGTTTATTTCTCCCTTCTTCCTATCACCTTGGCTCTCACTTTCCTTTCTCTTTCCCATTCTACCTACATCATGATATTTTTCTTTCTTTTATAACACGCTTCTAAATAAACAAACGACAAAGGGAAGCCAGAAGAAATAGCAAACTTCCAAGCAATATTTTTGACAGATTTTTTTCCCTTATCACAGCATTAAGAATCTAGCTATAGGCAATTCTGTTGTAGGTAATGTATAAAGCAAGTTACACAGATAGGATCCTTGGTACTAGAAATTTAATTCTTCTAAGATGTGTGCTCCTTGTATACTCTCCCAGAGTAGCTTATGGGCAGTCATTCTATATTAAACTGTACTATATGAAATTGCTGATGCTCAACTATTGTTGATATACAAAAATGACAATTTTGTGTGATTCAAACAATATTTTATGTTAGTCCACTGATAAATGTTTTAATCAGTTTTTGTGGGGTAGGGAAGGCATTCTCCTGAGTACAGATTAAACCAGAAAAAAAATTACGGTTCTTTTTTCCCATCTTGCCCTTACTGTTGCAACAGCTTCTCTCCCAGATGGTTTCTTTCTGTCTGAGCCCCCCATCATTCTTCTAATCAAGTCACTGCCCTGATTAAAGTCATTAATGACTCCACAGGATGAAAACCAGATTATTTGTTCTGGCACACAGACCTCTTCCTGTATGAGGCCCCTGTCTGCTTCTCTAGCATCTCATACTAGCACACTGCCCCATGTACCCTGGGCTTTAGCCGAAGTCTTCCAGACCATACCAAGATGTCACGTCTTCATGATTTTGTCTGTGGTTCCTTCTGCCAAGAATGTTTGTCTCCACTTACCTGCTGGAGACACTCCCACTGCCCCAAGAGGTCTTAGTTTTAGGGTTACCTACCTCTCTCTATTCTTCCTTGACACACCCCTAGGTGTATCAATTGCTCCTTTCAATGGATTCCCATTGTAAAATACTCTGATAACTGCTATACCATTTCCCCATTATATTATACACATTTGTGGGTATGCATCCTTTGATAGTTTTGAGTTCTCTGAATACTTGTCCTGTGTTTTGATCATCTTTGTATCCCCAGCATTGCCTGGCCCATGATGAATGCCCCATTAATGTTGGTGAAATACATTCTCTGACTGCAAAATTCATCAACCTTTTTTTTTCCTATTCAAGATGGAATAAAAAAAAAAAAAAACCAGAGGCAAGCAAGTTGCTAGTATTAAAGTTAATGAGCTTGCAAACACTTCATTTAAATTTGGATATAAAACATACAAGGCAGTCTTTGTTTTCCCTAAACCCTATACCTGTCCCAGCTGTGATTAGTTATGTTAGAAAAGATTAATATATCTTTAATTCAACTACACTATGTATTTCTCACTTACTCTAAGCAGCAGAGAGCCTCTTTCAGGTTTAATGTTGAAACATGTAATAACTTCTATTTAAGCATTACAACCATGGATATTTTTCCAATTAATCAAACTTAGCTTGGTCCTCACTGTACCTCAAGGGAGTATAGCTGGTCAAGAGTATCCTGGAGTTTTTTGTTTGTTTGTTTGTTTTGGTGATGAAACTCCTGCTTAGGTTCTGGGAGAGTGTGATTCTTTACATTCAAATTCATAGGAAGGTATAACCTCAAATGCCAAGCCCTAAGCTCTTTTGCTTTCATTGACTCCTCTGTCTTAGCAAATGCCTTGAGAAAGTCAAGTTTGTATTATAGTCGGAGGAGTAGCAGCAGGACAGATCTTATCCAATAAGGCCCTAGATGAGCTTCCAGTGCCCCTGCAGAGAGCAGCTGAGACGCCCTGGGACCTGGGATGCTGAAGAGGAGTGGTTTGACCAAGTGGGAGGGTACAGAATTCCTGATTCTGCAGCTTTTCCTGAGGAGGTTGGAAGATGGAGGAGGTGGGGGCAGAGGCACAGGGAGAAGGGAGCAGTTGCCACAGGCAGAGCTGCAACAGCAGCCACAGCAGTAGGACCGGGCAGGGGGAGGGAAGCACTACTGCCAGCAGTTCCCAGCTAAGGATGCCCTCTTCTCCCAACTCAGCAGCAGCTCCAAGGCAGAAAGCAGCAGAACAAGTGTCCCTGAAGGGATTTGTGTGATTGCTCATTCTGTGTAGTTTTCCCATTCTGCCCAACAGTTTTGTTTTTGTTTTTCAAAGGTGTATAGATACTATAACATTCAGACTATGGCTCTAGGACCATTTGTGGATGTGGGAGACAGACTCTGCCCACCCTATCCAGTATTTACCCCCGTTTCTCACCTTCTGTTCATCTGGAATATTTTCTGGGGAAAGAGAATGGGGAGGAGAGTGGGATATTGAAAGTTATGCTAATATTAGGGCTTCTAAAGCTTGAAGATTTAGTCAGACTGACTGATGTGTTGGACTCGCCTGAGGGGTCTGTACATCATATAAGATTAGTCACAACCTTGATGGCTCTACTGTATATATTAAACATTCACGGAAGCAAAAACATATGTAGGGGTTTTGAATTCTAAGTCCACAAATTCAAGTGTGTCAAAATGTAAATTCATCTACTTTTTCATAATCTAAATTTATTACATCATATTTTCATGGATAAGAAAATTTAATATAGAGCAATTCAGGATGCACCTGGTCAGTTTACAGTTTTTCTTCTCCTACCTTTCTCCTTGAAATTTCTTCTGAGTTTCCAGGAGTTAATGTAGCATCAGACCTCACGGTTGAGGTGGTGTCTGGTCTTCGATCATTGCCCCATTTCCCCCTGGCATCTACTGAGAATTATGCATTTTTACATGGTCTGGAGAGAGTCCCACTTGGATCATTCTACCCCCTCCTTGTGGAAACTGGAAGGCTGCTTTGGATGCACAAGTACTCTCTGGGCCACTTTCTTGTATCTCTTGAATATGTTGGAAAATTCTGTATATTTTCCTAAAGGCACTTTGAGGATAGAGAAATTCAGGGGTGCGAGCGACATCAGGACCTTCCTTTGTATGCATCCCCACTGCCTCATATGAGTGGGGATCTTGGTGCTTTCCTGGGCCCTATCTAGCTCAGGGCCAAGATGATCTCTGATCTTAGATTCTCAAATAATTCTGGTATTTTTTTAACATCCCCTTTCTTAAAACTTGGCATAAGGGTATAGGACAGGGCTTTATCTCAGAGAACTCTTGGCCTCTACACTGTTTTCCTCCTCTCTTTGATGATCTTCCCTCAGCCCACCTGATGGAATTTTTACCTAGTTAGACACAGAATTGTCTAATGCTTCCTGTTTTCCCCAAGCCTGTGTTTGTACAGAATAAACTTCAGTCTCAGAATCTTTTAAAACTTTTGTTTTTGATACTCAAAAGTCAAGATTTTGGAACAGAAAAACCTTTTTCTCAGACAGTTTTCTCCAGCAATCATATCAAGACACTATTGTGAGTCTCAAAAGCAATACTGTCCTTTCATATTTCTGTTGTAACAATCTTCTCTTGAGGTAAGTGGATATTTCTACTGAATGAGAGAAGAAAGGACAAAAAAAAGTCATTGGAACTATAGAGGAACCATAGTTAAAATCTCAAATTGTTATCTTGCCACACTTGCATTAAGTTATTTCTATGTGTTTATGATAGAGACCATGAAAATCATTCTTCCAGTTTTCACTTCTGAAGCAATGTAGTGAGCATTGTATGCTGTTGTAATCAGGTTCCTTACAAGAAGATTGAATCCCTGTTACAAGAGGTGGGATGTGGGGACTGCTTGTTTGGATGAGTTTCATGTTGCATTAGACTCCTTAACTTGCTCTCAAAGAAGACTCCGGGGCGTGATTCAAGAAGGACCATTCCCATTCTCCGTATCACTAGAGCTTCACCAGGCCAGCATTTGGAACCTGACGTTGGGAGTAGTTGTTTAAGACACTGCTTCTATTTTTTACTTCACTATAGCCAATATATCCTTCAAATAATTGAATACTAAAATAACTGAATTCATTAGGGAGAACTGGGAAAAGCCATCTCTTATATATTTTTATTTGGCTTATAGGGCCAGAAAATAATAATAAGGAAGGTGATGATTGAAACGAATTACCAGGGAAGAATGTGCAGAATGAGAAGAGAATAGGAGCAAGAATAGAATGCTGGTGTTGATAATATTTAAAAGGAAGGAAGGGGCTGGGCACAGTGACATGCCTGTAATCCCACCACTTTGGGAGGCTGAGGCAGGCAGATCACTTGAGGCCAGACTGGCCAATATGTTGAAACCTTGTCTCTACCAAAAAATACAAAAATTAGCCTGGAGTTGGGGCATGCACCTGTATTCCTAGCTACTCTGGATGCTGAGTCAAGAGAATCCCTTGAACCTGGGAGGTGGAGGTTACAGTGAGCTGAGATTGTGCCACCACACTCCAGCCTGGCTGATAGAGTGAGACTTTGTCTCAAAAACAAAAACAAAACATAAAAGGAAGGACGGTACAGAAGGGTCTGGAGAGGAATCCAGAAATGGGAAAAAAAAAAGCAGAACAGAATGTCTGCCACAAAAGTCAAAGATTACATTTCAAGGAGGAAGTGAACAACACTGTCAAATGCCCCCTAAAATCACAGAGGACCAGAGTAAGTTCTAGTGGTCTCTACCATTGTTGAATGACTACAGTTAATAACATAGTATATAGTCTCAAATAGATAAAAGGGGGATATTGAATGTTCCCAACACAAAGGGATAATAAATGTTTGAGGTGATGGAGATGTTAATTATCCTGATCTGATCACTATACGTTATGTGTATCACAACACCACTGTTGTGATATTTACCCCATAAATATATACAATTTTTATACGTTAATTAAAATTTTAAAAAAGAAGAAGAAGAAAAAAAAAAGCAAGAGGGCTGCAGATATAATCAGTGACCTTAACAAGAGCAATGTCAATAGAATGGTGATGTAGACAACAAGACTGTTGAGGCATGAAGGGCAGGAGAGGGGATGATGGGTGTAGGTCAGTATTTCCCAAAGTGTGTTCTTTTGTATAATTGTCCCAAGCAATATACCTTAGGAGGGGAATTTTGTGGTTATATACAAAGATGGTGAGAAAGCAGTGAATTTAAGTTCAAGTGGTTGTCTCTGGTTTTGAATGTCTTTGGTTTTAGCAGATATTCAGATGCTGGCTTGTGTGTGTGTGTGTGTGTGTGTGTGTGTGACTGAGTGTGTGACACAGTTTTGCTCTTGTATCACCCAGGCTGGAGTGCAATGGCGTGATCTCGGCTCACTGCAACCTCCACCTCCCGGGTTCAAGGGATTCTCCTGCCTCAGCGTCCCCAGTAGCTGGGATTACAGGCGCCTGCCACCACGCCCATCTAATTTTTATATTTTCAATAGAGACGAGGTTTCACCATGTTGGCCAGTCTGGTCTTGAACTCTTGACCTCAGGTGAGCCACCCACCTCGGCCTCCCAAAGCGCTGGGATTATAGGCATGAACCACCATGCCTGTCCGATGCTGGCTTTTTCCTTTAGCTGCTGGTGTGGTTCTGTAGGGCCATTGCCCCTTGCTGAGGAGATCTCTGTATAGTGCTGCTATAAATGGTGGCTCCTTTGGCTGGTCATTTTCCATTCTTTCTCAGTCTTGACGATGAATCTGAATTCTAATGATCCACTCCACATTAATTCTGTTTATTGAGGTCACCTCATTGTCCCAGGTTAATAGTGAACTCATGGGTGAGGTCTCAAATTCAGTTCCTTTCCCCAGGTGCACATGTGGTCCATGCATGACATATACCTTTTCTCTGCTCTCTTGGAGGACTCTAACCTTGCTCCATGGTAAGGGCAAGTTCTAGCCAGCCTTTAGGCTTTTCCAGGAAAAATCTAACCAGGGTTAGGGCTGCATTCAAATGGGTTGTGCAATCAATCAGAATTCCAGTTTTAGTAGTTGATGGAGTGCTGGATGAAGAAACCTGAAGCAGGCTCTTAGTCAAATCCATTAAGCCTTGTGACAGGAGATGTATGTAGACATATATAGAGCTTGATCAAATTGTTAGCTAAGACATGACAGGAGATGTATATGTGTGTGTGTGTGGTACGTGTGCACTTATATAATTTTATCAAGCCATTAAGTAAGACACGTGTGGTGCTGACATCTTTTGGGAAAGTTTTCTTTTCATTTGCAATTCATCAGATAATTTATCCTACCTATCTACAAAAGATTGTGACCATTGTGATCATTTATTTTTCCACAGTCAGAGAAGAGTCTCAGCCTAGAAGGTTTTTTTGTTGTTGATTTTTGGTTTCTTTTCTTTTCTTTTTCTTTTTTCTTTTCTTTTTTTTTTTTTTTTTTTTTTTTTTTTGAGATAGGGTCTTGTTCTGTTGCCTGGGCTGGAGTGTGGTGGTGCAATCACAGCCCACTGCAGCCTCAAGCTCCTGTGCTCAAGTGATTCTCTCACCTCAGCCTCCTGAGTAGCTGGGACTACAGGTGTGCACCACCATACCTGGCTAATTAAATTTTTTTTAATAGAGATGGGGTCTCTCTGTGTTGTCCAGACTGGTCTTGAACTCCATTGCTCCAGCAATCCTCCTGCTGTGGCCTCCCGAAGTGCTGAGATCACAGATGTGGGTCATCACACTGGCCTATTTGTGTTTATTGCATTGTTTTAGTACAAACATGCATACTGGAATGTGCCTTTTATTGTTCATAAAGCATCAGAAAGGTGCTTAATGTTTTATCACTATACCCGAATCCCCTTTTAGCTCTTCTTTTAAAAACTCTGACATCTTCTTCCCCACACCTGTACATCAAATTTATGTGTATCACCCTCCTGTACTCTTGTTCTGTGTTTTGCCTTTCAGAGTGCTTTCTGGGTTCAAAAGTTTAAAAATTGTGGGAGAGTATCATTTGCCTGCACCTGCAGTAGTCAGGGTGGTGTCTTCTACCAGTTCCTGTATGTCTGGTCCTTCCTCTGCCTCCCCAGGAGCCTGCCCATGCTGCAGTTGAAGCACTTCTCACCTGAACCTCAGCGATTTGCTAACGTGCTTACCCACCCCTCGCCTCCACTATAGGCTTCATGAAGGCAGCGAGGCCATCTTATTAATTTTTATATTCCTGAGTCAAGCACAATGCCTGACACATAGTAGGTGCTCATTGTATACTTGCCAAATAAATGAATTTCACTTTAGTGGCCCAGTTTCAGGGATTGGATTGGGAGCACTGCCATACTTAAGGACAGAGCAAGGGCATGGTGTGTGTGGGGGTGGGGGGTGGTAGTGATGGTGGTGTGCTTAAGAAGGGGTTGAGGAGAAATCTCAAAGGCAAAGAGGATGAAATTCCTTGACCTTCTTTATAAATGGAACTGAGAGGGACACGAACTTTCTCCCCACTCTGAACTCCCTTTGTGCTTGCTGCCTGTACCACTCATTTTAGTACTTAATTAGCACATTGCCTTAAATTAAAGTCGCCCAGGATCATAGAGGGGTCTAATCTGCATAGTTACCTCAGGAATTCTGTGATGCCAGAGCAGGTTACATGGGGTTCTATTTTCATGAAGTCTCCCAAGTCACTTGGGAAGAGCTGTGATGGGAACTTTGAAGAACCCTGAGAGAGGTGAGGACAGTCTGCCCTCGAATCCCTTTCAGAAGTGTCTGGAAGTCCCACATTCTAATATGAGAAAAGTGGGAGGACAGAAACCAGACCTCAGATCCCAGCATGAAGGGCAGACGTGCTAGGTTTCTGGGCCATTACTTTTCGGATTTCACCAACTCTATTTTGCCCAGTTCATCTCAGAGATCAGTAGAGTTGCATACATTTAGCAATTGGCTCAGGCTTTAAGAGCCATTGCACTGGGCAGGAAGACCTCCTTTTCACTTGGGGCAGAAGGAGCAGGCATCCTCAGCAGAACAAATGAAGTCAGTAATCACAGAGGGGAAGAGGCAGGGGTCAGGGCCTCAGTAAAGGGAGGCTGGAGCCTGAAGA
Organism: Chlorocebus sabaeus; assembly: GCF_047675955.1. Lineage (NCBI taxonomy): Eukaryota > Metazoa > Chordata > Mammalia > Primates > Cercopithecidae > Chlorocebus > Chlorocebus sabaeus. The sequence continues at coordinate 52,271,189 of NC_132928.1, forward strand.
TCACCACCCTTCTTTTACTACGTCATTTCAGGTGCTCTGACACACAGAGGGATGTAGACACAGTAAGACCTTGTTTAGCATAAAGGCCACCAGTGGTGGATGCTAGTGTATTTTGAGTCAAGAGAATTCTTGATATAGGCTTGAGTCAACTCTCTCAGGCTGAACTAGACTGAAAAATTAAGGTGACAGTTCTTGTTTAACCAATTCTTTTAATAAGTCTATAAACCATAAAATAGCAAGTGAAAAAATATTTTAGTGAAGTCACTATAGCCCAAATCCAAAGCCCCAGCTTTTATCTGTTGTTCTGTTGTTGCGATTGTTATCATCATCTCCTTCAGGCTTTCTCTGAACAAGTGACTCTACTCTCTGAATTTTTTAAAACCCCAATACAACTGATATATATTAAACAGCTACATCTTTTAACCAACACATATAATTAAACATACAAAGCATTCACTCACACCAGTTTGCCAAGACAGTTGCTGTGATGCAAATTATTGCCCGACGCATCGTTATTCTCCTTGTGCTGCCTGGTACTGCTTTTTTACTCTTTCTCTTTGCTTCCCACAGCCATGGAGGGAGCAGGGCATGTGTAATTTTCAGATGATCTGCTGCTTTTGATTATCTGCATCATTGCTTTTCAACATTAGTGTGTATAATCAAGCGTTGATTTTATATTTGTCTATTGTGCATCCTCAATTAAGTTCACAAAGGGCAAAGGCACTGTCTGATTCTGTTGGGTGCCTAGAACAGTGCTGAGCAAACTGGGTGCCCCTAAGCACTAATTGGATGCCAGACTGAATGCCAGATGGCAGCTCTTTGATTTGGCTCCTCTCAAGTCTATTTAACCACAATTCACATCCATTGGAATTTAGATTTCATTTTATAACCCAGATTCTTCTGATCTCAGTATAAAGAATGTGGTGGAGCAGCTCTTAACTACAATTAACTACAATTTACATTAATATTAAAAGCCTCTAACAGTGGACAGAGACAAAGTTGAGCTACTATTTTTCCATCCCTAGCCTTGGGACAATTCAAGTGTATTGGTCAGTTTCTCTTCTCACCTGTGACTGTGATGCCTAAAGATCCCCCACCAGAGTGTCATTCCTGTATTCCCTTTATTTATTTTCCTCTCTCAATTTTTAAAAATGAAAATGCTTCTAGATAGGTAACATAGGAAGTAGTTATTAGCCCCTTGGTGTAAGTAAGCTGAAGGACCAAATTAAATTGGGATCCTAAAGCTGGGAACTTAGGTAGAGATTAAATGTTTGCTGAAGTATTTATATCCAAAGGACCCATTGCCATGAAGGGAGTTCAAGACAGATGAAGACCACTTAGTGTGGTAGGTCCTCAGGGATGGACACAGTTCATGCTCTAACTAAAGGGTGGGCAATGTATGTGTGTTGGGGACAGAAGGGTTTAGTAGGCTCCAGTTTTAAAAATAAAAACAGGGAACAGAAATCAAATATAGTTTTCAGTTACCATCTTGAAGGGGAGCCATAATTACAGCCTAGAGACCAATGCTGCAGAAACTTTGAAGGATTTTTTAAGATTTGTAACTTCACTGTATTTATTGTCACTGCTAGGTTTGGACTTTTTTTTTTTTTTGTAGTTATTAACAGTAAACCCTTAAAACCAAAAGGGACTTTGCAGTTATCTTGGGGAAAACAAGGAAGAAGAGAGAACTAGGCAGACGGACTCCCACACCACTGTCAGATTTTTGGGAGAAAAACCACATAGGTAATCAATAAAATGAAAATAAGAGTAAAGGGTGCAGAGGAGGCAGGCATAGCCTAAAAAAAGACTCAGAGTTTAACAATAGGAGGGCTCATTTGGTGGCAGGAACCAAAGCCTGTGACATTAAGCAGAAGATGGAACAAAGCCACTTCAGGGAGGAGGCCGAAAAAGACCGAAGTGAACAGCAGGGTATGTCCAGGCTAAGAAAGGATCAGAAAGGGGTGCTAGCCAGGAACGAAGGGAGGCGCCACCTCACACACTGCACAGGCTATGGCTGACCTGCCACAGAGCTCAAAGGAGTCACCTTCCATGAGGTGCAAGGGCCTCCAGGATGGAAAGAAAGCTCTTGGTTTCAATTCCCGGCATATACTTTTCTTCTTGAAGTGAGTTTAGATCACGTTTCAGCAAACGTCCTCCTGCAGAGAAAGGTCTTCATATTAAAAATAAAGTTCACTGGAGACACACTTGATATTTCTAGTGGCATTTCTACCTGTCCAGCCCAGGGAGGATCTTAGTTTCATTGTCCATCACTGCCTCACCCCAATCCCTCATGCAATTCAAGTTGTTGGGTTTAATCTACGGAGCGTTAGCAGTGTGGAGCCTAATTGTTTCAGAGGTCATGCCTGATGCTGTGCATCCCAGCTGGATGGAACTGCATTTCCGGTGCTGATTTGAACTTGAGAAGAGCTGCAGTGTTTCACTGATATGGGGTGAAAGGAGGTTTGGGGATGAGGGGTAAAAGAGAGATCTTCCAGCACCCTTTCCTGTCCCGTGTGTTCAAATCCCTGCTGTGCTGCAAACACATTGCTTGTTCTGGTGAGGTTAGAAGCCTGGTATCTCAATTTATCTGCTTTGCTATAGGATTTGAAAAGTTAAGTTCTCCTAAAGGAAAAAATGTTGTTTGGTTGCCTCTAATAAAATGTATATGGGACTGACTGGGTATGCATTTACTACATGAAATAAGGATACAGAGTGAGGTCTTTACCTCAAGTTAATCACTAGGCATCTTTCATTTATCTGTTGGTTGGCATGAGTGTTCTGTGGCAACTTTGACAAATGTAATCTCATTTTAACCTTGGTTAGGTGGGTGTTTCAGGCTTCCACACTGAAACAAAATGGCAGCCAAATCCTTTTAAATATGCCTCTGTCCACAATTTGCAATGGACTTTGGATTTTGGTGAAATGTGACATACTAGCAGAGATTGTACATACAGATGTGAGTGCCGTGAATGTCAGTCTATGAATGACACTTTTGGGTTTGAATGATGCTACAACATTCCACCTTACTTCTTCCTAGTGGTGTCTCACGAAAGTGGCTTGTAAATGGGTGCTCCTGGTGGGACCAAAGGCAGGTTTCAACACAGTATAGACCCCATGAAGGAGGCAAATGCTCATCACTCCACCCCTTAGGATGGGAACTGAAGCCTTGTAAGAACTGCCTAAAACGGTACCACACTAATTAAGGGGAGAGGCAGAGTTATAAAATAAATCCTGTCTGGTACAAAGCAGGCTATGTGTGGGAGGGAGCGGGGGAGATGGGCAGAGGGTGGAGAGACAGTCAGGCCAATTTAGCAGAGATGGAGCCATGGCACATTTGATGAAGACACTTTCAGAAGTAATTGTTACTGTCGCTTTTTAGCCCTCTGGAAAAATAACCTGAAGCACCAAGAGAAATGAATTTTCTCTCAAGTCACTAAGTAAAGAAATCCTCAAAATAATGATTTTATACTTCCCAGTGGAAGAGAGAGAGAGAAAGAGACAGAAAGAAAGTGGAAGAGAGAGAGAAAGTGGGAGAGAGAGAGAGAAAGAGACAGAGGGAGAAAGAGGAAGAGAGAGAGGGAAGAAGAAAGAAGTAGTTTTGCTAGTTTTGCTTTCTTCCACTTGGAATTTTGAATAATGAGACTCACAGGCTGGAAGGGAGGGCTCCCAGATGAGTAAGTGAGTATAGGGGATGGACACAAGCAGGAACTCAGATGGGCTCGTATCTGGAGTGATCTCACTCTCATTTTCTACATGAGTGAGAGCACAGCACAGACCATCAATCACAGTCAAACCTCCTCAGAACGCCACCTTTTGCCGCGCTCCTCTCACCTCCTCTCTCCCAGCCCCCTCCTTCTCCGAAAAACAAGTGTATTATGTGTGACCAGAATTTTGACCTGCTCCTTTGATGCTGTGTAATTTATGTCTCGTTGCAGTGGTGTTTTCTTTAAACTAGACCTGTGTTGTATCTCATCTGGGTATTACTGCTTCTTTCTGTCATTGGATTTTAACACACAGAATTCTTGCAGACTCACTTAGCAAACATTTACTGAGCAAGGACTATATTGCTATGTTAAAGCCTGCTTGTAAATCCTTCTTACCAAGGTCTAAATGGCTGCTTGCTTGAAATGTCAACTCTTCTTGGAGATAGCTGCATTTTAAAATAATTTGAGGACGTAAGTTATGGATGGGAAATTACCTTACAGTTCTGGGATTAGGGGAGATATCCAGGGGTGCTTCTTGTTGAGAAGGGCATTTGGGTGCCCTGAATTATGGCCACAGGACTGGTTGTAGACTGTTATCTCTTACGGATAAATGGCTCAGAAGGACACAACAGACATCTTTTTGGACTCCTCATCTTGATTTTGGTCCCTAGATAGTAAGGTTCTTTGGGAATAGGAAAGCCTTACAATATTAACAGCAAACACTTTCTCCAACCTCTTTCTTTATGTGTCTCTAGGCATTTGGGATCAGAATGCTGCCCTCACTTCTGGTAGTGGCAGAGGAGCAAAGGTCCCCTTCCTTTAGACAGGTGACCTCTTCCCACAGCCTAGGGAAGGAGTGTGAGAATAATGGTCCTGCACAGTGGCAGGAAAATCAAACTACTTGTCTAAGACTGGGGTTTGTCTTTTTAAATCATTGCTTCATTAGTGTATCATTCTTTGTCTCCTTGATCTTATATTTCAGTTTCTGGAAGGTTAATCAGAAGGCTGTAGCTAAATCATCTACTGTCTGTAGGGCACTGGCCGCCCTCAGATACACGGCTATGCATGAGGGCTCTTTGGCAACACCAGTTACTTTCTGCCCAGGTTGCCGTATCCCTGAGTCCCGCAGCCGCTGGTTACCATGTACGCCTCCCCTTGGTTTCATTCTCAGAATGTCACAGTGACCAGCTTGCAGGTGGCATCCTGCTGTAGATGCTGGCACAGATTTTCAACCATTATGCTGCCTGTACTGATTTTTTCCATTATTTGCTGCCAATGATACTCACTTTGATCTTTCCCTCCTCCTCCTTTTCCCCATGTACTCTTTCTGAATCACTCAGGCTTAGGAACCAGAAAAAGAAGCCCTTCGTTGTAAGGCTAATCCTAGGATTTCTAGGTTTCTTTGGACTCAAATTCTGCCATGAGCAGCCTGGACCCCACAGGCCTTGTTGATGCCTTCCTCACTGTGTTCCCAAGCTCATTTCTTTTCTCCATACTTCCCATGCCAGATAGACATGATTTTTGATTCCTTCTCTTTTGTTGAATCTGCTAAATGTGAAATCCAGATGATTCCACTAATGTCAAACACCACCAACCTCTGAACAGTCCCATTATGCTTACCTTTCTTGCTGCACTATGTCAGGAACAAGCTTATTTCATGTGAAAGTAAATGGGTTTCACAAGCGCTGGAAATAGCATTTGTTGTCTGTCAGTGAAAATATGAGTGTGGGTCACAGTTGAGAAGGATTGTTTAGATATTGGGGGTCTTGATGCTCTGTGAGGAATGAATACAACCCCTAGGTGAAATAACCCAACCAAATGAGCTCTTCCAATACCCAGAGAAGACCTTCTGGAGCCATGAGGAAAGGATGTTACTTCTGTTGCAGGGCAGTGCAACACTAATGAAAAGGTGAGAGGGAGGGATGCATATGCCTGACAAAAGATTCCCTCCCAGAATTAATAGTTACGTTGACAGTTCACCCTGTGAACTGTCATTCTAGCACCCAAAGATAATGATTACAGCCAGCTCTTATGGGGCACTTTTTATAACTGGTGATGTTCTAAGTATTATACATGATTTTTGTCATTTAATCCTCAGCGCCATGCTATAGAGGAATACTCGTATTATCTGTATTTTAAAAAATGAAGTCCCTTATCTAAAATTGTACAGCTGGTAAGTATTGAAACTAAACTTTGAACCCAGACAGACTAGTTTCAGACTTTTACTTTTATCCTATATTAATTCCATTTAATGACAATACTTCTAAAATATCAGTGCTTTTCACAGTACTAGCAGACAATAGAAGCTCAGTATTTGCTGAAAGAAAATATTTGCTAAAAAAAAAAAAAATCTTATCAGAGAAGGGAGTAAAGGGTATGGGATATTGTCAGCAGTGACTTTGTCTTCCCAAGACTACAGTCTCAGCTAGGTGGGGCACTAGGTGCGGGCATTTTGTAGGACACCATGGAAGAGATCAAGATCTCCTCTCCTTGTCCCAAAGGTTCAAAATCTCGGAGTCAGAACACAGCTTCTCTGCTCCAACCACCTTGAACTCTTTATTGTGACTCCTTAGCCATGCCATGTATATCATCCCTCCACACATTGGCTCTTGTCTCCATTGCCTGAAATGTGCTCTCTTCTTTTGTTCACAGGGAAAACTCTTCATCGCTGTTTAAGGACCACTACTTCTTTATCATTTTATCTGACTTCTGCTTTACCTTTTTGAGTCAAAAGTAGCTGTCCTTTCACATTTCAGTTTATATCCAACTCTGCCATTTTGCATTCTTGGCTAACATTTACCACCTATTTTCCCCACTCAAAGGTGAGCTCTTTGCAGGAAGAGTCATGTTTCCTCAGTGTATGTATCCACAATACCAAGCATATCCATAGTTCCAGATGCATTCTGGGTACTCATTAGCACAACTGCACCAAATTGTAGTTCCTGCTTGCTACCCTTTGCTCTGTTGTTCCAAAGGCTCAGTGGGCCTGCTTGGGGAGCTCAGGGCCAGAACAGTTACAGGGAATGGGCTGCCTATCCTTCTCAAGTTAACTGGCCACCAGCCACTTGCTCCAGGGGAGGGTCAACTTGATTTAAAGGTGCAAGATTGAGGAAGAGTATGTCATGAACTTGACTAAATGATTCTCTTAACCAGTGTCAGCCCATTGAACTGTCTCTTCAATTTTAACTGTTCCATCAGCCAAACAGCTTACTCAGCTTTTCAGAGGCCTATTACTTGTTCTGAAAACATTGGCAACATTTTGGCCTCCAAACTGACTTTAAGCCTGTTATAGATAATGTGTTCTCTCTGGATTAGGTGACACATCTTGGTCGTATTGGAGAAACATCAGTTATGTCCGTGTCTTGGCTGGTAACAGCCAGAACTGAGGGTATGCCAGCTTGCACCTCACTGCTAACAGACTCCTTAATTAACCTGCTAAATCTAGTGCACAATTCACTGTTGTCTTAGAATTGAGATGCATAATATGCACACTTGTTCTTCCTCTACACTTTTTTATTTGCTCAGGTTATTAGATAGTCAAATTCTCATGGGTTCTGCATTAAACCTTGTCAAAAGAAGCAAGAATTTGAGAAACACCCAATGGAGTTGATTTCTTTGACGAGACTTGCTATTGCTGCATTTACCCCTCGATAATTGAGTTTCTCTTCCTCCTAGTATTTAAACACATCAACTCACTTAATCTTAAGTGTCTCCTTTTCTTGTAATATCTCCATTCTCATAAACTACTGTTTGTAAAATAAAAGGCTGAAGAAGCCCCTTTGCGTTTTCCTTTTATGGAGGCCTGTGCAGTGAGAATGGAATCTCTGCCTTTTCATGCTTCTTGGGCTATGCATATGCATGCCTCCTGTTTGTCATGCCTGAAATAAATTTTCTACCTGTGTTTTTGCTTCATGCTTTGCACACAGTGCCCCAAATTGCTACTCCACGGGAAACTAAGCCAAGGACACGTCGTGTTCCATTTTCATGATGAAATGTAGATTTCCCATTGAACCTAATCAACCTTCATTTCAAAGGGTTGACAAGGCAGATACTTAAAGAATTCACTTGGTGTTAAATTTATGGTACTGAAAAAGAGTCCATTCCAAGAATATTCTCTGATTCTAAAGCTATAGAATTTTTATTTGATTGTTTATTGAATTACATTTTCATTCACTTCAAGTCCCTGCTTCTCAATTCTGTGTCCCGCATAGAGAGACAAACTTGTTGATAGTCACATTGATCTCCGTAACATTCTGTCCCAGACTGAAAACATCTAGTCTTTCAGTCATGCTTCCATCAGATAATTTTTATAGCCATTGATGTATCTGAGATTTTGCATGAAAAAAATATGGTCTTTTTCTAGTCAAGAAGTAGAAATAATGTACTTTGAGTTAGTAACCATGTGCCAGGGATGTGCTAGATTTTAACATCTGCTAAATCATTTTTTTGCAACTCTGTGGGGTGGGTGCTGTTGTCTCTTTTTCACAAATAAAGGTGTCTGGACTTAAGCTTCTATGCTCTTTCCCCAAAACACAAATAGCAGAGGAAGCAAACTCAGGCTTGCCTTTCCCCAGAGCAATTGCTTTTTTACATTCTGTAAAATGTTTTTCCCTAAAAACATTGTTGGTGTGGGAAGGCCAACAGTATTTAGAATATCAAATGAGACAAAATTCTTCCTGCTTACCCCAGAAGTGACCTAAGAATCACTCTCAACACAGCATCTAAGTAGCCGCTATTGATTAATTAGTACTAGTATGCAGACTGAAAATTATTTGCCATTCTGTCTGCAGAGCAAGTGTGGACTTTATTACTAGACCATAAGGTTCATACCCTAACCCACTCTCTCAGCGAAGTAGCTCCAATGAAGAGGGGATGGTAATGCAGAGACCTAAGGCACAAAGACCCACAGACCTGAAGAAGCAAGGGTGGTGTCAGCAGGAGTCATGAGTGACACAAACAAACGACACACAAATAAGACATTTTGTGTGTCATTCAGCCAGTTGTGCATTCCTCTGGCAAAAAAAAAAAAGGTTTATTTACCTTGGAAGTATCCCATAAAGATATAGCAACCAGATTTCTCTCCCACTCTAATTCACTCTTTCAGGTCACACTATACGTAATATATAATTATGTAACTTAATGATTCATACCCAATTACATGGTTGTTCTCACCCAGTTTGCACATGCTTCCTAACATCATTGTGTACTTGGCTACCCACTCAGCATCCATTTTCTTCTTTCTAGATCACATCAGCATTTGCTGCCCACTTTCTCCCTCCAGCAACTTCCACAGCCTAGTCATACATTGTGTGCATCAGGCCTTCACCAGCATGCTAAGATTTGTCCAAGAGTCTTGATGTCCTAAACACAAGTGACATGTAAAGCTTGGATCCCAAGGTCAAACAGCATGACTTGTGGATAACATAAGTAAGTAAAAATATACACGCCTTTCTCCTTCACTCATATGCCATTTTAGAACACTTGATTAACTATATCTATAAAATGAGAAGTCTTTTTTTGCTCTCTAAAACTGAGCCTGCTTCTAAGCGGGGTTAATATGGACAACAGTAAAGCCCTGGTTTTTCTGAAGTCTAGTATGGATTTGGTTATGTGAAGTTGAAGGTACAGCCCTGGAACTAAGCAGAATTGCTTTGCATAATAGAGAAGAAAGTTGGCAAGGAAAGATCCAGGAGTAAATGACCGGCAAAAGGGCAGTTGTATAATTAGATGCAGAGAAACTCCAGTAGTGGCATGGCTGAGAAGTGAATTGGAGGTATAGACGTTTTTAGTGGGAACATTTGAGAGATTTTTTTGGTGTGAGATGTCACACATAAAACTCCTACTTCATCATTTGTTGATACCAGCCCCTATTTTGGCATGATTCCTTTGGTGGACTTGGAAGAGGTACTAAGCTCTCTGTATCCAGGGTAAGTGAGGCAAAAACAGAGGGAGCAAGTTTTTATGCAGGAGCTGCAGGGGTTGCAAAGGTGAGTCTCAAAGAACCTCAGAGAGACATTTTGGAGTCTGAATTGGAATTATCTGAATCAAAGTGTCTAGATTACTAGTACAGCATTTCCCAATCTAGGATTCCTTTTGTGAAACAGAACACACACAAAACTTCAGAAATTATTTTCTCAGCCCTCTCAAGATTGCCAATATCTAGTATCATTCTAGGTATGTAGAAGAGAAGCAAAGTTACTATATAATATGGATGTTTTAGTGCAAGGGTCAAACTACTACTGGGGCCAAATCCAGCCTATTGTATGCTTTCGTAAGTAAAGGTTTGTTGTAACACAGATGCTCCCATGTGTTTATGTATTGCCTATGGCAGTTTTCATGTATGACCCACAATGCCTAAAACATGTTTTGTGTGGACCTTTCATTAAAAGGTTACCAACTCCTGTTTTAGGGCATTAGGTCTTTATTAAGCCTTAAATTTTTAGGAGACCCTAGTTGAGAAAGGCTGATTGGTGACATCTTAGCTTAAGTAATCAACTTAGAATGGAGCCAGGAATGTGTCCTCACCTCAGATGAACACTAGCAGGAGATATTTACTGTACAGACCATTCTGGTCTTTGCCAAGACGACAGTTGAGACTTAGTCATATTTGAAAGAAAGTAGACTAAAAAGAGGAAAACGTTACAGTTGTAACTTTGCCAGGGTTCCAGTCTATTTATGACATGGCCTAGGAAACTTAAACCCAGTTGGGAAACAACTCCCATGAAAGAGTCTATAATGGCCATAGATTTATCAGAACCAAAGGGGAATTCAAATACACGCAGCCCCCTTTCTCAGAGAGACGTGTTTCTTCTAAATTTAGATATGCAGTGGTGGCAGGCCCAAGCACCAGTTTGGGGATTTTTTTTTTTTTTTTTTTTTTTTTTACCCATATTGCACATTCAAAACCTCTTTTTTGCCTTGGCCTATTTAGAGTCCTTGTACCTGGTGCCTGAGAACCAAATTGGATGTGGGCTGTGTTTAGAGATACAGCCTCTTTGAGCTTTGTATGCAGATACTTATCAATCTTGTGCCTCAGTGGCCCCACCATGTCTTTTCCTGTGGCATTGTTTAATCCTAAGACTTCTGTTCTTTAAGAAGGTTTGTACCCTTGCCTTGACATCCCTTTTAGCTAGGGCATTACCCTTGGAAGGCTCTAAAACAGAGGTTGCCATTGACGTTTCTGAAGTCTATGCCCCTAAGCACATCTGCCATGCAATTCTTATTTTTCTTCTGCTTTTAGATGTTACAAGTGTTGAGTAACATTTTTTTCACTGTAATATTTTTCTCCAATAATGGGATATGTCTCTAATACTTCATTTTCCTTGCTAGTTTCTCTATGCCTTTTAAGAAAAGCTCAGCTGAGATTTTGACAGTTTAACTTTCTTCTTTAGTTAGTTCCTTTCCGTCTCTACCATGACATGGTGGAAGGCTAGCAGTATTAGCTGGACTAAGCACTCTCTTTCCTCTGTCCTTTTTGATCTCTGCCCTAGACAGGGATGATACCCAAGTATTTGACAATTAGAAGGGCACAGTCACTAACAAATAGAAAGAAATGCTGACTGTAAATAAGACATATGGCCATGCTGGTATATACTGGTGCCGAATATCAGTCCAGCCCTAGACATTGGCTTTTTAAAAATTTATGATATATATATATAAAATAGTGGGAGGCTTTACAGTAAGACATGATAAGTCAGTGAGTTCTGGTCAATAAGGTAATCTGTTGTTCAAGCAAATCCACTTTGGCTTCCAAACCTGGAGTTGGTAAACCTAAGTGGTAGTATTGCAGTAAACCAACATCTAAACTGGAACAGGATTTCATCTTTTGTTATTTTCCCCAGGTCCCTGTTAGGACTTTTTCTGTATTCCTCATATTCTCTTAGAGGCCAAATTTCACAAATTTTGGCCTACTTCAATAGCTGCATCTGCACCATTGTGTGCTGGAGCTGACTTGCATTGGCTCCTAGAGCTGGCTGTGCACATCTCTTCCAACTTTGTGTTCCGTAACTTTACATTGGATGCTTGAAATCAGTCATGGAGGGAGTATCCATATCTCAGAAATTGGAAAATGCTATAAATAAGGTTATTATTATTTTCCAGAGAGTGGGTTGTTAAACAGTAACCAACACAATTCCATCTACAATAACTAGTCTCCTTAAAACTTACCCCCATAATGCTGCAAGTATTTTAAGTTGATCTTTACTAAAGTAGTCTAATTTTTTCTCCTGAAACCTTTTGTATAGCTATTCCAACTTTCAAGAAGTGGTCACAGTTGCTCTTTCATAAATTACCTTCAGCTTTAAAAGGAGGGTTTTCTTGGATTCAGGCTTCCTTTAGGATTGGTTAAGCTCTCATTCCTTGCTCTGTGGGATTTCTTTGGACTAGAGCAACGCTTTTGTACCTAAAACAAAACATTTCCTTCGCTTTTCTAATCTCTTCTCTTTGAGCCATTTGATCTAGAAACATCTCATTTTCCTTTTTATATTTGTCTATTGACATCCAAGATTTTATTTTCACGTTCAGATGGGTATAGGCAGTTCTCTAAGAGTTCCTAAGGAATTTTTTATATTTCTTCTACAGCTTCTGATATGGTATTAAGATAATTCATATTTTTAAAGCAAAGTCCATTTCTTTTCTTAGCAAGCTTGATTCCTAGGGACTACTTCAGACAAAGACCTTTTTAGTTTTTAAATTCATAATCGTAATCACTGCAATTTAAAAAAATTACTTAACCTAAGAAGACACCCTATTTTTTTTGAGACAGAGTCTCAGTCTGTCGCCCAGACTGCTGGAGTGCAGTGGCACAATCTCGCGTCACTGCAGCCTCTGCCTCCCGGGTTTAAGCAATTCTGCTGCCTCAGCCTCCTGAGTAGTTGGGACTACAGGTGCATGCTACCATGCCTGGCTAATTTTTTGTAATTTTTAGTAGAGACGGGGTTTTACCATGTTGCCCAGGCTGGCCTTGAACTCCTGAGCTCAGGCAATCTGCCTGTCTCAGCCTCTCAAAGTGCTAGAATTACAGGCATGAGACACCGCGCCTAGCCACCCTATTCTTTATAAAATAAAGATTCCTATTCTTTAAAAAATGCTCATTAATAAAATCCACCATCCTTTTATGGATGAGAAGACAAAGTCTGGGTGTTTAAAACCTGAGGTCTTGGACAAAACCTAGGTTAATTAGTAAATCTGGAGCCAACCCAGTATCATGACACCGAGGATAACCTTTGGCAACTCATGAACATGCTGCACAATCTAAGAAGTTAGCATCTCCCCACTTCTCAGGCTTTGAATGCAATTCAAAATAACATAAATAATATAAAATGATAAAATAATATAGAAAAACTAACTTCTAGAATGTACCTCCTCTTCTTTTCAACTAATTTTCTTTCAAATGTCAGCTCTAATATCACCTCTATGAAGATTCTCTGACTCTCCAGTGTATTTGGTCTTCTCTCTGTACTTTTGTTGGTTCTGTTTTATTATACCTGTATTGCGTAATAATTCTTTCTTTCATTGTTCTATAACACTAGGAAGTAATCTTCCTTGACGAGAATATCTTTTATTCTTCTTCATAACCCCAGGACCTAGGGCAATGTCTGTTGCATTGTTGGAACTTTATAACATTTGGTTGATAATGGAATGCAGCATTTGTTCTAGGATTTGTCCAGTTTACATAAAAAAATTAAGAGATGTCATGGAAAAATCAGTTATTTGATGCAGTGTCCTCCATTTGAAAGTTACTACTCCTTTAGTTTGACCTGGTAGTAGAGCAAATTAAAGGTAGTTATGCTACCATTGAGAGAAATTGTTCCATTTTATTCTTCTTCTCCAATGAGTCCAAAATCTACTTGGAATTTTCCATTGGAGGGTGTGATAGTAGAAGGATACAGAGTAACATCTTGCTTGAGTGGTCCAATGACTTAGTCTAATTCACAAATACACCCATGTTTTTATGATCTAAGGAAATGGGTTCAGGGTTTGAAGTCAGACAATCTGGATTTCTACTGCTTGGTTGTACCAATTAACAGCTGTGTGTTCCTAAGCAGGTCATTTAATCTCAGTGAGCCTCTGCTTGCTTATTCATAAAATGGACATAATATCTATTCCCAGGAGCTGATTTGAAGATTATATTCAATACTTTGTAAACATTTATTCTCTAGAAATCAGTATTTTTATGGGAGTGATGATTGCTTGTGTCAGCTAGAGTTAACTGTGGGCTTGGACCCTATTAAGTAAAAGAGAAACCCGGTATAATTATGAATCAACTGCCATTTCTCCTCTGACATTTAAAGATATTCATCTTTCTCATCACAAAAAGATTTAGCTTGGAAATAGCCCTGCTTCATGGCTCATCCTTAAGTGAGATTTTTTTTTGGTCTTTGTTGAAAGTTTGAACTGATACAATTCCACTGCTTCTCTGCCTCTAAATCAGACCACATAGGCTTCTTTTACCTTCAAGTCCCTCTCTCAAAAAAAAAAAAAAAAAAAAAAAAAAATATATATATATATATATATATATATATACTTCAATCTCTTTCTTGTGATTGTATAACTCAGAAATGTCTAAAGCTATAAGCTTCAAACTTGGCAGTGTTCTTATCCTCACAAAGACAGAAAAATCAAGGAAAATTTGAAGGAGAAAAATTTCACTTTTTTTCTTTTAAGTTCTTTAAATTAAAAAAAAGTAACATGGAGTTGTTATTTATGTGTTTTCATTCTCCTTGCTAATAACATCATATTATGGCCTAAGGAGATTTCAATATCACTAGACTATTGATATATAGGATACAGAAATTTCCTATTCTAATCAGAGATGGTGTATAAAGCTTGTTCTGGTCCCTGTAAGCAAAAAATGCTTTTCCTTGGAGTCTGTATCCAGGTCTAATAATGAAGTCACATTTTGGTAAATAAAGAGAAGATTTTCTTCAAGGTATTATCCTACCTCAAAATCCTCCCCTAATTTTAGCACAAATTAAATTTTAATTTCAGGTCTTCCTTTACCTACGAAGCTTTATTTTTTGTGAAAAGACAAATGGTAGTTATCAACCACGAACTCTTCTGAATAAATAAAGAATCTGAAAGAGTTTTTGAAAAGATTTGGAGGAGATTGTATATATGGGCATGGTATGTAAAATTAGCAAGAAGAGGCTTGGGAAGTAAAATAAAGAGAATGAAGCAGTTACCATATAATTGACCATTTTATGTATGAAAGAAGGGACATACTTAACTGGAACTCATATACATGGGATGAAAATTCAAAGGTCACCCTAAAAAGTATGGGAAAAAAGAAGCACTAAGAGTCTTGGTCAGGAGAGGGAGTGGAGAGAACAAAGTGGGAATGTGAGATAAAGAACAGAGAGATGCCCAGAGGACTTACTTACATCTTGTTCCTTGTCCAAGAGTGACAGACATGTGAGGTGGGGCAGGCTTGGCTGGCTGAGTTTTCCTACAGAATAGTTTATTGTGTCCTTTTGTAGGTTTTCAATCAGCCATCAGATTTCCATGTGCTGAACACAGAAGATACAAAAAGTCCACATAATCAGCTAATCCCCAGGTTCCTCTTTTTCTAGGTCTTCTCATCAGGAGTGATTCACAGTTTTTAGTTGTGCATGCACACGCATGCGAGCAAGAGAGAGAGAGAGATCGTGACTAAGGGCATAGGTTCTGGAGTTAAACTGTGTGATTGCAAACACTAACACTATTCCTTACTAGATGTGCAAGTTACTTAACCTCCATATGCTTCAATTGCTTCATCTGTAAAATAGAGATAATAATGGTACCTACCTCATTGGCTGTTTTGGTAACTAAAGAATTCATATATTTAAATATATAGTAATATATTCTATCAATTTTGCCCTGTTGTAACTCTGGAAAAAGATGTCATGCATAATTATACTACCTGATTGTATACAGCTTCTTAGTAGTCTGTCAAATGATTGGTGACCAGCATATACATTGACTACACTTGGATCAGATTTGTTTATTGTCCAATCAGTGGTCAACCCTTTTTTATGAACAGCTGAGGGCTATTTCCCGCAGAAGGCTGTGGGCAGATAGTTGTCCTTAGGTGGTTATGTGGTTTGGCTGTGTCACCACCCAAATCTCATCTTGAATTGTAATTCCCATAATCCCCATGTGTCGTGGGAGGGACCCAGTGGGAAGTAATTGAATCATGGGGACGGCTACCCCCATGCTGCTGTTCTTATGATAGTGAGTGAGTTCTCACGAGAGCTGGTGGTTTTATAAGGGGCTTTTTCACTTTTTGCTCTGTACTTCTCCTTTCTGCTATCATATGAAGAAGGAAATGTTTGTTTCCCCTTCTACCATGATTATAAGTTTCCTGAGGCCTCCCCAGCCCTGTGGAGCTGTGAATCAATTAAACCTCTTTCCTTTATAAGTTACTCAATCTCAGGTATGTCTTTATTAGCAGTGTGAGAATGGACTAATACAGAAGGGATGGTGAATGTGTCAAGTTCCATGACTGACAAGCCCATGTTAGGAGGGATTAGTATAAAGAAGATGCCTTATCTAATTAACTAAATCCATCTATCATGCTGGTATTAAAATCTCTGACACTTCTTTCTTTCTCGTTTAACTCTGTAATTACTTCAATTACACATTTCTTCAATTATAATAATTATGTATTATTTGTATTGAAGACATTCTTAGGTGGCACAATATTGACAACATAATCTCTAAGTTTCCTTCCTGTTTTGATATTGAATTTCAGTGTCTTTATAATAATACCTATTTGTTTTGTGGCCAGAATCTTGTCCCTCTTGTTTATTGCTATTTTTTCATCATTAGAACTGTGCTTGACTTGTGACAAGGGCTCAATAAACATTAGTTGAATGAATGAATAAAAAGGAGGCTTAGAAGGGCAAAGTAGTCAGGTGTTGGGTGATGATTGGCCATACATTTCATGGGTCTCCCTCTAATGTTTAGTGTCTAATGTTCTTCTATTTTAAGATGGAAATGTACCCATTATTCATTTTTTTTTTACTGTTTTTTTTTTTTTTTTTTGTTACTGGACCACAGTAAAGCCTCTGGAGGTCATGCAGTGAGCACAGCCAAGCCCTGAATAGAAGGGATAGAGGTGCTCACACTGGCAGTTGAACTGGCATATTGTTGTTTTTTGGAAAAAAACTATCCCCAAAGTCACTCTGCAGTTGCCATGGATACTATCTTGGGTGCTCTGAAGTGTCATTCCACAGTGAAAAGAATCATGCAGAGTTGGGCTTAAATCCCAGGTCTACTCTTTATTGCTGTATGTCCTTGAACAGGCTATTTAAACTTTCTAGAGCCTCGGTTTCCTCATTTTAAAAATGCATAGATAGCAGAGTTGGTTTGAGGGTGATAATAATAATGGTTGCCATATAGTAAACATTTCCCATTTACTAGTCAAAGTGCTACCTATTTAATCCTCCTCAATTATTCTGTGAAGTAGGTTTTATTATTCCTGCCTAAAAGATGAGAAAACTGAGGTGTGAAGAGGCTAGCTAACTTGTCAAAGATCATACAACTAGTAAGAGATGGAACTAAGATTTGGCTTGAATCTCATACCTTGGCCAGAGATAATTTATGGAAAAATGGATGGCACATATCATGCATTTAATAAATAGAACTATCTCATTCTCATCATTTCTTTCCTTGTCAGAGAGCTTTTAAGACCTTCCTTTCCACCCGCCCCACTTCTTCATACATACTCATGAACTTTAGAGACCTTGTAAATGAAGTGAGACCACAGCCAACAAAACTGGCTGCTTTCTAGTCAATGTCAGGAAAGGCAAGTCCGTTTCCTTGATTTTAGGATCATTCAGGGGTTGATATGTATCTTATAGTGGCATGCTCAGATCCCAATATCTGGCTAACAATGGACAAGGGTAGGCTTCTCTGCCTAAGTAAACACAGAGAAGTGGTGTGTTAGGGCCTTTTTCCTACTTACCATTGTGCATCGGCATGCCTTTCCAAGCCCCCTAAGCAAGATATGAGAGATTCTATATAAAACCAAATTTGATTCTGTCCTCTGGATCAAGTAAATGATTACACCCTGGAGGGCTAAAACTATTATACAAGAAGAAAGGGAAGAAGAGGGTAAATGCTGAGTTTGGGAATAATTACTGCCAAAGGTGAAGGCGATTGACTGGGAGTATGATACCTGTGTAATTGAGGCAAAGCGAATATAAAAATCTGTGCTTGTTTCTAGAGTGTGCATTCAGAGGTCCTTGGCGACTGGTGTGTACTGCAGGTGGGTGCTTAAATGTCTGCTTCTCTTGGATCTTTGCTTTTATAATCTGCTTTTACAAGGCCTATTTAAGGAGTCCACTTTACTGCTGGCAGGGGAGTGGAGCACAATAAAGCTATATTTAAAAAATAATTCCAGTTATCTTAAATTTCTTATGGCATTCCAAGAGTATTAAATCTGCAGACAAAGGTAATGTGCAACTCTCTCCTGACCTTAAAAAAGACTTCTGGTAATGGTTGAGTTTCTCAACATAAGCTCTGATGGTGGAGTGAGTGGGAGGGAAGACCAGCGAGCCTGACCTGGATCTGCCTGTGTAATCTCCTGGCTTGGGGGTGGTGGGATTCTATTCTTTGTTAGAAGCTGGACTTTTTTTCTGATTTTTTTTAGGAGCCTATTTCAGATTATCGTTTTGGACTCTAGGGAGAATTACGTCTCAGCCAACCAGTTATACTGAACAAATAAACAAGGGGCAAGGCAAGGTTATAACTGAAGAAATTCTGTCTAAGATCTTGACTTCCTCATCTCCCTGTCCACTTTCTAGGTTGCTGATATGGTTTGGCTCTGTGTCCCCACCCAAATCTCATTCTTGAATTATAGTCCCAACATGTGATGTGGGAGGGACCCGGTGGGAGATAATTGAATCATGGGGTGATTTCCTCCCTACTGTTCTCATGGTAGTGAATAAGTCTCACGAGATCTGATGGTTTGATCAGGGGTTTCTGCTTTTGCATCTTCCTCATCTCTCTTGGGCTACTGCCATCCGTGTAAGACAGGACTTGCTCCTCCTTGCCTTAGCCATGGTTGTGAGGCTTCCCCAGCCACATGGAACTGTAAGCCCAATTAAACTTCTTTCTTTTGTAAATCGCCCAGTCTTGGGTATGTCTTTATTAGCAGTGTGAAAATGGACTAATCCAGTTGCCAGTTTCATTTCCATGATGAGTTTGGGGCTCAGTCTGGATGTAATATGGTTTGCTAAAGGAAATGTGCTTCTGTGTTGGAAGTTTGGAGCTCATACTGGTTTTCCCTGATTCCTTTTTCTCTTCCTCTTCGTCTCTCTCATCTTCCTCCTTTTCCTCCCTGTCCACCTCCTCCTTCTTATCTGCTTCCCTGTCTTCCTCCTCTTCTTCCTTTCTTTAATGTCCTTCTCAAATGGACAATAGGTTTCATACACTGTCCTTCATCTACTGCATTTTTCATTTTACTTTGTTTTCCTTTCCTCATCTGTCAAACCTAACCCATCTCCTATAGTTTTGTTCTGAATATCTCTTCCTTCTCCCTCCACAATATTTTCCATTTCTTCAAAATAATATTACTTATTCACCACCTTTTTCAAAAGAACTCGTATCTTTAATGGTCATCAATCCCTCCACCCCCTGGGGGACAGAAGTGGGGGTGAAAAACTTTGTTCCTCAAGATACAGATGGACTGATAGGAGAGGGGAGAATGGAGCAGGGAGACTTTCCCCAGGCCACCAGACAAATTAGCCTGGACTGAGTGCAGCCTACTTATTTCTGGATGACTCTGTTGATCCCACCCAACAGGAGACCATTTTGTCAACTGTCTGAACATTTGTATGAAGCCTCGAGTTTATTTATCTGTTGGTTTTCATTCCCATCCCCAATAAGGCTATAATTATTTGCTTTTTGAAGGCAAACATAAATATTATTTTTTTTTTTTTTTTTTTTTTGAGACGGAGTCTTGCTCTGTATCCCGGGCTGGACTGCAGTGGCCAGATCTCAGCTCACTGCAAGCTCCGCCTCCCGGGTTTACGCCATTCTCCTGCCTCAGCCTCCGGAGTAGCTGGGACTACAGGCGCCCGCCACCTCGCCCGGCTAGTTTTTTGTATTTTTAGTAGAGACGGGGTTTCACCGTGTTAGCCAGGATGGTCTCGATCTCCTGACCTCGTGATCCGCCCGTCTCGGCCTCCCAAAGTGCTGGGATTACAGGCTTGAGCCACCGCGCCCGGCCCAAACATAAATATTATTAAAAGCCTTCCACAGGTTTACTCATCCACCATGCTAAGAAACACAAAAGGAGCAGCAGGGCAGCAGAGACAACACTGGTGAGAGCATGGTCATGGCAGCACTGCAACCCAGCATTCAGGAAGGCTTTGATTCTGAGAGAAGCAGAAAGTCAGTGGTGAGAGCCCAACAAAATACCTGAGCACCAGTCAGCAAAGGAAGAAAGGAGCATGGGGTGGCGGGCCTTGTGAAAGGTGTGGTGAAATGTACTGTGGCTAGAATTGGTAAAGAGGCAGAAGCCACGCCAGTGTGGGTACAGAATCAACACAGATGGGTGAAGCAGGATGCGGTAAGAAGGCTAAGCTTAGAGGGCTGGGATGGCCTTAGAGCTGCACTACCTAGTCCCCCTTCAAAGAACCAGTTGTCTTAGCTATACAGAGGTCTAGTTGCAGACAGCCTTCAGTCCTCAGGCCACTTAGGGATTGCATCAGCTATGAAAGTACCTGCCTGAGGTGACCTGAATCTACTGACTGGCAGAGATGGGAAGAAAAAGCCCCAGTCTCTTCAACCCAATGCAGAACCAGTTTGCTGGAGCATTAGAGCCCCAGAGCTTCCTGTGGGATTGGCTGACACTATTGTTTGGGTTTGTATTGCAACTCAGTTCCTCTCACTACCCACAGTTACTTCCCTGATGAGCATCCTCCACAGTAACCTCCATCTCAGTCTGCTTCCTGGAGAAGTCAACAGTTGGTACCATGAGTAGTCCAAGAAAGCAGGTGTGAAGATGGAATTTTGGAGCTAGGTGACTTACTACCCATCTGGCAATGAGGATCCCATTACCAGCAGAGCACAGACAGTCCCTGGCACAAGGCAGAAGTTATTAAAACTTTCACCAGGGTTGAATGGTATACAGTGGAAGAGAATATACTAGCTGATAATGCTGTGCACAAAGTGTTTGAGAAATATGGGAGAAATTGTAACTAGGAGAACAATGGATTTGAGCAGCAATTGCTAAGCTCAATTGATGCACTAGACTGAATGTCAGGAAACCTTGGCCTATGAACCAAATTCTACCCACTGCTTGTTTTTATAAATAAATTTTGATTGGAACAAAGCCATTTCTATTCATTTACATATTATTCATAGCTCTTTTGCACTACAAAGGCAAGTTGAATAGTTGTGATAGAGAGTTTATGACCTTAAAGCCTAAAATGATTACTAGGGTCTTTATGAGCCTATAAGGAAAAAGTTTGCTGACCTCTGAACAAGAAGAAAGGACAGGGAAAGAGGAAAGAGAAAGATTATCAAGCAATTGCAAAACGAAGTGTGAAACCCAGAAGACTTTTTTGGCAAAGTACAAAGCGGCTCTCATCTCATGCAGTGGAGGGTAGAGAAAGCTACAGAGCTAAACCAGGACTTATTCAGTGAAGTACCTGAGCTCCAAAAAAAGATAAACTCTCAACCAAGGCAGGTCTGCTATGCTAAGGTGAGGACTCTGGTTAGAAAAGAAGAGAACACTGACACACAGGATAGGAGCATCTAGGCCGATACCTCCAACAATCTTTTTTTTTTTCATTTTTTAATTTTAATCTTAATTTTTTAAATCTTTTTTATTATTATTATACTTTAAGTTCTAGGGTACATGTGCACAACGTGCAGGTTTGTTACATATGTATACTTGTGCCATGTTGGTGTGCTGCACCCATCAACTCGTCAGCACCCATCAACTCGTCATTTACATCAGGTATAACTCCCAATGCAATCCCTCCCCACTCCCCATGATAGGCCCCAGTGTGTGATGTTCCCCTTCCTGAGTCCAAGTGATCTCATTGTTCAGTTCCCACTTATGAGTGAGAACATGCGGTGTTTGGTTTTCTGTTCTTGCGATAGTTTGCTGAGAATGATGGTTTCCAGCTGCATCCATGTCCCTACAAAGGACACAAACTCATCCTTTTTTATGGCTGCATAGTATTCCATGGTGTATATGTGCCACATTTTCTTAATCCAGTCTGTCACTGATGGACATTTGGGTTGATTCCAAGTCTTTGCTATTGTGAATAGTGCCGCAATAAACATACGTGTGCATGTGTCTTTATAAGCAGCATGATTTATAATGCCTCTGAACCTTTTGAGCCTATAGAAGTGTCCCCTATCCCTATTAAGAGCGAGCATACCCCCTTTATTACTTGAAAAAAATGCAGAGATCTCTCCTCTGAGAAACAACATGGGCTCCTCTCAATATCTGTGCTATCTTCTCTCCTGGTCATTAGACCTATGTGTAGCAGCCAGATGTGTGCTGGGCCTGGAAAGAAAGGAAAAAGACTTTGCCTAAGTGGAGCTGAAGGGTTTACACAGCATACACTGGCAGGAGATGGGGGAGTATGTGTGAGACTGGATTCTAAGTCACTTGATCAAGGGGACTAAAAATATGGTTGGTGTATTAGTCCATTTTCATGCTGCTGATAAAGACATACCCAAGATTGGGCAATTTACAAAAGAAAGAGGTTTAATTGGACTTACAGTTCCACATGGCTGGGGAAGACGCCAAATCATGGCGGAAGGCAGTAAGGAGCAAGTCACATCTTACATGGATGACAGCAGGCAAAGAGAGTGTGTGGAGGGGAACTCCTCTTTTTAAAACCACCAGATCTCGAGAGACTCAGTCACTGTTAGGAGAACAGTGCAGGAAAGACCTGCCCCCATAATTCAATCACCTCCCACTGGGTTCTTCCCGTAACGCATGGGAATTATGGGAGTTACAATTCAAGATGAGGTTTGGATCGGGACATGGCCAAACCATATGAGTTGGTTAAGAGAGATTTTACTGAATTAAGAGTATTCTTTTGAGTTACAGGGTTCAATACTGTGGCAAGGACCCTAGAGATATGGCAAACTTGTTACAAAGGTAGCTCTGGGAACATAAAAATACAATAGCCCACACCTAGTCAGGATAAAATGTCATAGTTTTTATGGAAGAAGATGGAGGAAATTAATAAAAGAGGCAAGAAAGTAGGTATGCCAAAGTGGATATAATATCTAAAGCCCAAAACCCCACCTGATATTGTGTTCTATGGGAAGACCCAGCGAGTATACAATTTACCAAGGCCATTAGGAAAGCTCTGATGAGAGGATCACTAACATCAAGAAGTTCAGCAATGACTCTCGTTTATAGACCAGGGATAATGGTAGGAGAAACCATTACAGAACAAAGCTCACTGATAGCAATGGGATGATTGGATCAACAAAACATTTGAACCCAGGTAACAGCATTTAACAGTCAGGTGGATGTAATTTTCATAAAAAGCAGCAGGGTTGGAATGGTAGCCAGTAAGATATGATCTGCAGAGAGTTATGAATTGTTAACAGATTGTGGCATCCCTCAGGGCTAAATAAATGTGCATCTAACAAGGGTTCAACCTGTATCATTTAAAAAGATCATTTAAAAGCATCTCAAGATGGTTCATCAGGAGGCTCAGGCAGTCACCCTAATAAAAATCATGTTTCTTTGCCAACTTTCTTGTCCTGAGACAGTTTTTGGATTCTGAAGCCATTGATTGAAGAGGAGACTGGGCGTGTGGGAGGAAAGACTGCAACACCATGACAAAAATACACAGTAATAATCTCTCCAGTCCTCCCACAAAGGGATATGTAGCAGTTTTCTCAGAGACATTGTAAAACAGAATACCTAAATATTTCAGGACTGTTGGACACAGTCTTAGAGTCAATATTGATACCTGGAGACATGAAATGTTTTTCTGGTTTGTTAAGATAATATTATATGGGGCTTAGGTTAAACATAAATGTGAAAAAATGCAGCTCATGGGTTCATTGCGTTTGTGATTACCCTGTGGTAATTTCTCCAGTATCCAAAAGTATAAATAAGCTAGAAATATCTGATAATTGTGGAACTTCCATATTTCGGTCCTTAGCCTGTGAGGTAAAAGCTATCTATCAAAGTAGGGGGTGGCCAAATGCAAGTGCTTGAACTTCCCTACCCCTAGACAAGATATTAAATAAAAAACAATATTGTATTCCATGGGAGAATAGAAGTTAGTGCTGCCATTAAGGATCTAAAGAAATCAGGAGTGGTAGTCCCCATCATATCTTCATTTAAATCACCAGTCTGGTTCCTGTAGAGAAACCAGACTGATCCCATCACAAACTTAAACAAGTTGTCATCTGTATTGCATCTGCCATGCCAGACGGGGGATCTCTTGCCAAAAAAAGTTAACGTGGCCTCAGGTACATGGAATGTGTCCATTGACTTGGCAAATGTGTGGTTCCTTATTCTGGTTAGAAAAGAGGATCAGAAACAGTTTGCTTTCCTATGGACTGGACAACAATATATACATTTATGCCCTCCACATCCCCAAACGCACTCAGGGCTAATTCTACTATCTTCTGTCATAATATAGTCTAAAGAGATTCAGGTCATGTGGATATCCCAAAGAATATCACATTGATATACTAAATCAAAGACATTATGCTAATCATGTTGGGCAAATGAGAAGTGACTAGCATGTTTGAGGTCTTGGTAGCATACAGACTCTCAAGAAGGTAGAAGATAAACTCTATGAAGATTCTAGGGGCCCACAACATCAGTAAAATCTGAAGTCCAGTGATCAGGGGCATTCTAGAACATCCTCTTCAAAATAAATGCAAATTATGCATCTCATTCCTCCTGTCACAAAGAAGAAAGCAATAAGCCTTTCAGGCCTTGGAATCAGTATAATTCACACTTCTCATATATTACATGATACAAAAGGCTGCTAGCTTTGAATGGGACTAGAATAGAAAAGGGTTCTTCAGCATGTCCAGGGTATGGAACAAGCAGCCTACCACTGGGGTCATATAACATAGCACACCTTACAGTGTTAGAGATATAATTGGTGCAAAAAGATGCCATGTGGAGTTTATGGCAAACTCCAATAGGGAATCACATGGCGTCTTGGAGTTCTGGAGCAGGGTCATGCTATCTAGAGTGAAGAATTATACTCTTTGAAAAATAGCACTTGGAATGCTACTGGGCCCTAGTAGAGACGGAGTAAAGACAGATCATGGAGCATCAAGTGGTGATGCATCTAGAACTTCTCATCAGGATCTAGATTTGGTCAGGCCTACCAAATTCCATGGTTGAGCAGGCTCAAAAACAATTCATTGTAAAATGTAGTTGTGCCTTATATGTCTGAGATCAAGTACAAAAAAGACAAGAGAGCATATGCAAGCAGGATGAACAGGTGGCCCAGATCCCATGTCATCCGTCACTCTTGTACCAGCGCTTCCCTCTCAGTTCATACCAATGACCTGTGGGATTGCCTTACAACTGGCTAACGAAAGGAGAAAATTAACAGAGCTTTGTTTAAAGATGAGTTAGCTCTGTATGTGGGAGTTAGCCCTTTAAATGGATAATAGGTGCACTACATGGGCACTCAGGGGTGGACTTGAAAGATTGTGGCAAACAATCTTCCAATAGGCAGAGCTTCAGGCCGAGCACAGTAATACACTTTGTGTTGAGGAAAAAAATGGCCCAAGGTTATAATTTACATAGACTCATGGGCAGTGGAGGATAACCCGGATGACTTATTAGGAATCTGAAGAAACAAGATTTGGAGATTGAGACCAAAAAATTATGGGGTTGAGGCATGTTGGTAAATATACGGAAGTGGAGAGAAAATGTGAAAATTTTTGTACCACATGTTAATACTCATCAGAGAATACCCATCATGAAAGAAACTCTAAATGACCAAGTAGACAAAGTAATTTGGCCAATGGATGTCAATTAGCCTCTTCCATTGGTCACCGCAGTGCTGATCCAATGGTCACATAATGAAGTTTTGCTCATGATCACACAGATGAAACCTACACATGAGCCCAAAAGATTATGCATGGGCTCCTACTTTTCAAGGCTTATCTAGCTACTGCCACTACTGAATACCCAAACTGCCCACAAAGAAGACCAATGCTTAGCTTGTAACATGGCACCAACTCTTATGGAGACAAGTGGATACTTGGTGGCAAGCTAAATATATTGGTCCCATTTTATCCTGGAAAGGGGTATCATTTATTCAGAAAAGAATAGACATATGTTCTTAGAATAGGCTTTCCTTTTCTTCCCCAGGCAATACCACTGTCTGAGGGCTTAGTATATGACCCTATATAACATCATGTAAGACCAGAAGACCAATTTTGCAGTAATTAGAATTTTGTATGGTGTTCTATTCCTATTAGTGAGACTACCTGAGTCTATAAATTGGGTGAAAGCAGAAATGCTCCAATTACCAACACTTTTAATGATCTACTTGAGGAATTTGTGTTTCTGGCACCTACAGATTTAAAGATCTTTGTCCCCAAATGGAAAACACATTATAAAGCAAGCATCCCATTGAAGTAAAAATTATAGTCACTGCCTGAGAATTTAGAGTTATTTGTGTCCAACTACCAATAGGCATGAAAAGGCATAATCTTGGCAGGGGAAACTGATCCTGATCCAAGAGGAAATATGATTGCTATTACCTAAGGAATCTATTTGGCATCCAGCTGATCTACTTGGGTACCTTTTGGTTCTTTGTTGCTTATTTTTAATAGTAAGTGGATGAGTGCAGAAAACTCAGCCTAATAAGGGCATTTGACCAGGAACTCAGACCACTCATGAGTTCCATTTCACACCATCAGGTAAGGTCATACCACCATATAAAATGAAAATCCATTTCACATCCATCAGGTAAGCCACTGGAGCAGAGGAACTAGGTGAGGATGAGGGAATCTACAATGGATAGTGTAACAGGAAAATGATTAGTATTAGTTGTGGCTCTGAGATCAACTCCAGTTTATCCCAATAACTGGGGCCAGGACTAGAATGAGGGGACAAGGTGCAAAATTTAGGGAGACATTCAAGGTCATGCAAGTGCTGACCCTGCACCTGTATGATCCTGAGCATGAATGCTTCCTTAAGAATGAAGCATCTACAATCCATCAGAAAAACAAAACATTTATAACATATAGGAGCATAACAAAAATTTTAAGCATATATGAACCTAACAACAGAGCTCCAAAATACATGACATAACAACAGATAGGATTGAAAGGAGAAACAGATAATTCAACAATAATAGTTTGAGACTTTAATACCTCATTTTAAATAATAAATAGAACAATTAGGCAAAAGGTTAACAAAGAAACAGAAGACATGAACAAGGCAATATTCTAAGTAGATCTGACATCTATGGAATACTTCACTTAACAACAGTATAATACGCAGTCCTCTAAATTACCCACCAAACATTCTCCAGAATATATCTTATGTTAGGCCATAAAACAAGCTTCAATAAATTAAAAAACATGGAAATTCATTAACTTATGTTCTTCAACTATAATAAAATAAAATTAGAATCAGTAACGGAAGAAATTTGGGGATATTAAAATATATATATATATATATATATATATATTAAACACACTCTCAAACAACCAATGAGTCAAGCTAAGGAAATTAGAAAATACTTTGAGATAAATAAAGACAAGGACACAACATAGTGAAACTTATGAGATATAGCTAAAACAGGAATTGGAGGGAAATCTATAGTGTAAATGCGTATTTTTTTTTTTAAAAAAAGATCTCAAGTCAGTAACCTAACTTCCCACCTTAAAAACTTAGAAAAGAAGAGCAGACTAAACCAAAAGCACACAGAAGAAAGGAAATGAAATTTAAAAAAAAGACAAGAGTGGAAATAAATAAAATAGAGAATAGAAAAACAATAGAGAAAAATCAATAAAATAGAAAGCTGGAGAGCCAAATCAGGATCTCAATCCATTCACAACTGCCACAAAAAGAATAAAATACCTAGGAATATAGCTAACAAGGGAGGTAAAAGATCTCTGCAATGAGAATTACAAAACACTGCTCCAAAAAATCAGAGATGACACAAACAAATGGAAAATCATTCCATGCTCATGGATAGAAAGAATCAGTATAGTTAAAATAGCCATACTCCCAAAAGCAATTTATAGATTCAAGGCTATTCCTATCAAACTACCAGTGATATTCTTCATACAAATAGAAAAAAAAAACTATCTTAAAATTCATATGGAACTGAAAAACAGCCTGAATAGCCAAAACAAACCTAAGCAGAAAGAAAAAAGCAGGAAGTACTGCATTACCTGACTTCAAACTATGCAACAGGTCTACAGTAACAAAAACAGCATGGTACTGGTACAAAAACAGACACATACACCAATGGAACAGAATAGAGAACCCAGAAATAAGACCACCCACCTACAACAATCTGACCTTTTACAAAGCTGGCAAAAACAAGCAGTGGGGAAAGGATTTGCCACTCAATAAATGGTGCTGGGATAGCTGGGTGGCCAGATGCAGAAGACTGAAACTGAAATCCTTCCTTACACTATATAAAAAAATCAACTCAAGATGGATTAGCGACTTAAATGTAAAACATAAAACTATGAAAAGCCTGGAGATAACCTAGGAAATACTGTTTTGGATATAGGACTTGGCAAAGATTTCATGACAAAGATGCCAAAAGCAATTGCAACACAAAAATTGACAAATGGGACATAATTAAACTAAAGAGCTTCTGCATAGCAAAAGAGTAAACAGACAACCTACAGAATGGGAGAAAATAGTCACAAACTGTGCATCCAACAGAGGTCTAATATTCAGATCTATAAGGAATTTAAGCAAATTTACAAGAAAAAAAATCTCATTATAAACTGGGCAGAGGACAGGAGCAGACACTTTTCAAAAGAAGACATATATGTGGTCAACAAGCATATGAAAAAATGCTCAACATCACTAATCAATAGAGAAATGCAAATCAAAACCACAGTGAGATACCATCTCACAGCAGTCAGAATGGCTATATTAAAAAGTAAAAAAAAATAACAGATGCTGGCAAAGTTGTAAAGAAAATGGAATGCTTATATAATACTGCTGGTGGGAGTGTAAGTTAGTTCAGGCATTGCAGAAAGCAGTATGGGGATTCCTCAAAGAACAGAATTACTATTCAACCCAACAATCCTATTACTGGGTATATACTCAAAGAACTATAAATTTTCCTACCATAAAGACAGATACATGTATATGTTTATTGCGATATTATTCACAATAGCAAAGACATGGAATCAACCTAAATGTCCATCACGGGTAGACTGGATAAAGAAGATGTGGTACATATACAGCATGGAATACTATGCAGCCATAAAAAAAGAATGAGATCATGTCCTTTGCAGCAACATAGATAGAGCTAGAGGCCATTATCCTAAGCAAACTGATGCAAGAACAGAAAAACATACCACATGTTGTCACTTAATGGTGAAAGCTAAACAATGAGAACACATGGATACTAGGAGAGAAACAAAAGACACTGGGCCTACTTTAGGGTGGAGTGTGGAAGAAGGAACATGATCAGGAAGAATGCCTATTGGGTACTATACTTATTACCTGGGTGATAAAATTATCTGTACACCAGACCCCCATGACATGCAGTTTACCTATATAAACCTGCACGTGTACCCCTGAACCTAAAATAAAAGTTAAAAAAAGAAAGTTGATTTTTTTGAAAAGATTAACAACACTGACAAATCTTTATCTAGAATGACCAAGTGCAAAAGGGAGAAGAATCGAGTTACTAAAATCAAGAATGATACACAGGACATCACTACCAACTTCACAGAACTAAAAAGGATAGTATGAACAATTGTACACCACCAAATTAAATAACCTAGATGAAATGGATAAATTCCTAGAAAGATACACCCTACTGAAACTGACTCAAGAAAGAAAATATCAATAGACCTAAAACCGTTAAAGAGGTTGAATTCGTTTAAAAAAAAAAAAAAAAAAAAAAAAGCCCATGATAAAAGCTCAGACTCACATGGCTTTACTAGTGAATTCTAACAAATGTGTAAAAGAAGAATGAATACCAAACCTTCCCAAACTCTTTCAAAAAGCAAATAGAAGAGGAGGGAACACCAATCAACTCATTCTATGGAGCTGGCATTACCCTGATACAAAAGTTATCTCAAAATCGAGGAGATACCTAAATACAAGAGCTAAAACTATAAAACTCTTAGAACAAAACATAGGTGTAAATCATTCTGATCATGGATTGGACAATGGTTCCTTAAATTTAACACCAAAACAAAAGCTACAAAAGAAAAAAAGTAGATAAATTAGACTTCAAAATAAAAAATTTTTATGCGTCAAAGAACACCATAAAGTGAAAAGGCAACTCACAGAATGGGAGAAAATATTTGCAAATCATATATCTGATAAGAATGTAGTGCCCAGAATATATAAAGAATGTTTGCAATTCAACAATAAAAAGACAACATGATTAAACAATGAACAAAGGATTTGAACTGAAATTTCTCCAAAGGCAAACAAATGGCCAGTAAGCACATGAAATGATGCTTGACATCAACTAGTCATTAGGGAAATGCCAAATCAAAACCATGAAGAGATACCACTTTATACCCTGTAGGATGGCTATAATAATAATTATAATAAAAAGATAGGCAATAAGGAGGTTGACAGGGACATGAAAAAATCAAATCGCTTGTGCCTTGTTTTGGGGAATGTAAAATGGTAGTTCTTCAAAAAGTTAGAGTGACTTTACAAACCAGACATTCCACTCTTAGGTCAAAGAAAAGTTAAAAAATGTCCACACAAAAACTAAAAATGAAACACACAAAACTGAAAACCACTGGGCCATACACATTAAAAGGCTAGATTTTACAGTATGTAAATGATAAATCAGTAAATTGCCCAAAATGTAAAAGAGTGAGGCATCCACGGTGCAGAATTTAAGGAGGCATTTATTCTCATGCAAGCACCTCCTTAAATTTTGTGCCATAGTTGTTCCACGTGCTTCATCCTAGTCCGGGACCAACCACCAAACTTCCCTTGTAAGTTTCTCACAGGAAGAGAGGCCTACTGAAATCCTGGAGAAGCCGTGCTGCAAAGGCATATGTGAAAGCTGACCCAATTTATACAAGGCTGGGGGACTATACTGGACATCGTTAAGTGCCCTTCAGCTTTCCTTTGAGGAATGACTTGATCCACTAAGTGTGGTGAGTACTGCAAGCAGATAGCCTTGATCTGTCAGCCTCTTTAGGGTTTCCCGAGCTGCACAAAGACATCTTGGTCAAGGCAGTGCTGTTTTTGAGTCAGTCTACCTCCAGCAATTGATAGAAGAAATAATCTAAAGGCTCAGCCATTTCATCCCAATGTGAGATAGCTTTCAAGCATCACTTTTAGCTGCACTGCCCCCTGTAGTGTAGGCTGAGGCTGTTGTCAGACCACCAGCATAGCTCAATTTCTTCCCCTATCCAATCATGCGTGCTTCGTTCCTTTAAACTGGTGCTGTTAGGACTTTGACCTAAGGGTGGGATGTCTGGATCATAAAGTCAGTCTAAGTTTAGCTTTTGGAAGAACTGCCAAGGGCATTTCCTAGTAAACATTCTGTACACTAAACTCAATCTCAAAGTTTACTTCCCTGAGAACCTAATCTACCACAGGGTCTAGGGAAATTATAAGCAAACAAACACGTGAACAGAAAACACACGAAACCCATTAGAAGTAACTACAACCTTCTTCAGGGATGTGCTACTCACTTATAAAGGTACTAGATCCCAGAATGAAAAGATAATCCCACCTCCGTTTTTAGAAAAATCATTCATATGAATGGCCTAAATTCCTTTTCAGAGTGAAATGGGAGTTGGGGAGGGAGGCAATGAATAAGCAAGTGATTATAAACACTGAGTCCAGCCACAGATGCTGGCAGTGGTGGTAGAGAATAGTGGGAGCAATGTGGTAAAGGTTGGCTGAGAAAGGGATCCATCACATTTTTCCCTCAAGGAGCTTACAGTCTTTTGATAGATGTGGAAGATAACCTATATAACCATATATCTTTGGGGCAAGGAAAATGGCTATAATCTGAAACTCTTTTTCTTAAGAGTTTTTAGCTATCTTGTCCTGTTTCTTTTCTCTTTCCTCTTCCTCCACTCCCTCCTTTACAATAGAGCCCCTGGTTCTTGCTGCACATACTCTTGCCCTGAAAGTCAGGGCAGCCTCCCAGAAAGTCTGTAGGACAGGCCACTGTATCACGGACTAAGATGCAGACTCAGTGGGAAATCTTGTGAGGAGAAGCTGTTTTTGATGAGCAGGTCATGGACCTCAGGACATCAGTCAAGATGCTTGTCAACATATTACTGTGGTTTGACAAAGAATTTCCAACATCTCTTATTCCATGAACATTGCTTATAGAATAACTCACTAAATACGGAATCACAGAACCTAAAGTCTATTTCCGTCTTACCCTGGTCAGCCATAGGGGTACATGGCATTGTCATTTGGTGCGTCTAGAGAGGTCCTTTTGCCTATGATCTCTCTTCATGATCGGTAATGCTTTTCTTTTAGGTTGAAGGTTTTTCTTATCCATCCAAGCATAATCTTTTGAAAAATAAAATGGAAAAAATAAAAAACTATCTGAAGTATTAATACTTATTTTTATGATCCTGACAAAGTTGCAAAATATCTGTGAGCTGGAGTTTTCTTAGATATAAAATGAAATGAGAATGCCCGCGTGGCCCACCTATAGATTGTTAGAAAGATTAAAGTAATGAAGGTGAGCGTTTTAAAGCTACTATATAATTGTAAGGGATTACTATTTTCAGCTGTCTTTACTTCATTATAAATAATATCTGCTAATTTTATCTCTTTCTTTCAAGATGGGAGTTGTAAAGGGAAAAAAGGGAGGGATGATTTGGGAGAAGTTACATGATTTATTTGTCAAAGGCAGATCTGGCCATGTGTCTAACTGGGAGATACTGGGATAAACCCAACACACAGAGAGGGTAGAAAATTGCTGGTGACAATAAATTAATCACCTTGTAGCATTCCAAGAGAAAGCGCTGGGCCACATGGTGTCCAAAAATTGTCAAATGCAGGTAACTTCACTTATTCATTCATCTATCCATCCATTCATCCAAAAAACATTTAACCAGTTTTCTTCATGCTCAACACTGGGAGGGTTGAATAAAACACAGTCTCACAAAGTGGCAGCAGAGACAGGCTAATAGATCAACCATTTCAGCATAATGTGGCAAAGCTGTGATAGGGGTAGCAAGACTATGAGAGGAGTACAGAGGAAGAGCATCTATATTGGATTAGGAAGCTTGAGAAAGGTTTTTTGGAAGAGGTGATGCTTCTGCTGAATTTAGAAGGGTGAGTAAGTCTTAGATGATGTGGGGGTAGAGAGAGCATTTTCCTGGAAGAGGGAACAATATGTGCAAAGACTTGGAAGCCTAACGTGCCTGTCATATTTTAAGGAACAAGTAGTTTCAAATGACTGTTTTGAACATGTGTGATGGGTGGTGGGGTTAGGCGGGAGGAGAGGTGTGTGCAGGGGTGGGGATAACAGAGCAATAAGGGATGGTATAGCCAAAACTTCAGAACTTGATCCTGAAAGCTTTGTGAAATCTGAAAACAGGGTCACAGTGACACAGCCAGAATTACATTTTAGAAAGAGGGAAGAATTGATAGGAGGAGTTCACCTGGAGGCAGGAAGCTCAGTCAGAGACCAAGCAATAGCAGTAAGGGCATGAACTGGCCATGAACTGGCCAGCAGGGTGGGAAGCAGGGAGGAGAGCTAATAGAATCTGCAGAAGTTGAAAATACGAAGCTCTGTGACTGAGTATGAAAAGTGTGACAAGTCAGAATGACTCCCAGAGACTAAAATATACACATAATTTGGGTTTAGTAACTTGCCACTTTTACTTAACTGTTTCTTTACCTCACTGGAAGGGTAGGTATCTGCTACTTTCAGCTTCTGGGAGGGGAACCTAGCATCATCTGCAGCTCCATGCAGTTAAATAGAGAACCAGTCCCAACATCAGTCACGCTTAGGCCATTATTTGCTTTAAGAAATTGAGCTCGTTTAAGTAAGACTTTCACAGCATGGAGGTCTCCAGTTTCTGTCTTTGCACGGCCTGGATTCCTTGCCATACTTCCCTCCCCCCAGCCTCCCAGAGCAGTCAGTGGTGACCGAAAGCAGCCTTCTCCGCAGGGTCCATCCTCTCCAGCTTATATTCCCTCTCCCAGCCACACGTGCCATCCTCTGTCGGAAGTGACAGATGATATTTTGGTCTTGGGATTTCCTCTTTGGAGTCTGTCTGTCACTTCTCCAGTCTGTGATGAATGCATTCTTAAGAGCTTAAAGGCTGTTTGACTAGAGCTGAGGCATCTATTTTAGGTTGAGAATTGCTGACATCCAGGAGCATTTTTTTTTTTAAATAGAATGAGTATTAGAAAGAGACGCCTGTTCTCTTTTATGTAGCAACATTTCTATGCTACCTAGTGATCAGGTATGGCATGGTACACTTTAGAATCCATCAATTATGGCCCAGGGTTGATTACAAAAATGGCCTCAATTTCTTCCTCTCCCAGTATACATGCCCTTGCAATGTGACTTTGTAGTTTCTCCCATCAAGAGGGGAAGATTCTCTTTTTCTCAGGGCATTGCAAGAATGGGATTTTTCAGAGGGAAGAAGGAAGGGATGATTTGGGAAAAGTTATGTGATTTACTGGGTATATCACTCAGGAAAGGCGGGTCTGGATATATGTTTAACTAAGGGGCAGACTGTACTGCATCAACTTCAAAGATGAGGAGAGTTGGGAAGTTGCTGGGAAAAATAAATTAATTGTTTTGCAACTCTCTAGAAGACGGTCCTGTGCCACAAAATATCCAAAAAGAACCAAGTGCAAATAGCTTCATTTATTTATTCATTCACTCATTCAAAAATATTTAGCCAGATTTTAATTTGTGTCTCTTGGGCATTACAAGAGTTGAGGCAGGTTAATAGATCACCATTTTGAGTATAACATGGCAACCCTAGCTGAGATTAGTTGAGCTCACCCCAGCCCAGGCCAGAAGAACTACCTATCAGAATCATGCATTAAATAAACAGTTATATTTTTAAGCCTCTAAGTTTTGAGTGGTTGGTTGTATAGCAAAAGATAATTGCTGCCTAATCTAAATCTAGAGGATCCTTATTTTGGTCTTTATTTACCTGGAAAGATCCTTAGGGCTCCCCTGAAGTGGGTTATACCAAATTTTAAGGTAAAAATGTTTCCTGCAATAGATTGGAAGAAGATTTCATGAAGCAAAGAAAAATACGTGGTTTATCACTGTTTGGAATATAGAACACAATCAGGATTAGTTAATTTTGTAAGGGTGTACAAGGAAGGCTAGACCCCAATAACCTTTAGAATTTACAAACTTATGAACATAATTAAAGATATTCCTTTAATTTTTTATTGCCCTAAGTAACAATTGATTTGGTGATTTTTCTGTTTCCTTTTTATTAAAAATTTTTAGCTCATGAAAACCTTATACTTAGCTTATTTATCATAGAAAAAAATTACCTTTCAGTTTCTCCTGGGTAATCTACAAATTCTACATATTTTACCAAAATGAGCCATGTGGTGCCTGGGACAATGTGAAACTTTCAAAAGTCCCTTTTGATAATAAAATATAAAATATGAGCATGAAACATCAACTATTATGATAAATCTACTATGAACCTAGGACCCTGCTTAAGGCTCAACATTCATTATCTCATTCAATTATTTCGTCTACTCACATGAGGTAAAAACTACCCTCATTAGTGATTTTCCTTATGAAGTAACTGAGGCTTAGAGACCCCCTCCTAAGGCCCAAGTCAGCAAGAGGCAGCTGTGGCATCTGAGGGTGCTAGACTTTGGATGCCTTCCTCCTAGCCATCACTTTGTAGTGCTGTGTTTAGCTGGGATTGAATCCACACTCTGCCATTGTTCTCCCTTATTGCTTGTGGGCCAGCCATTCAGCTTTTCTGCATTTCTGTTCCTTCTTCTATATCAAGAAGGTAACAGTATACAGAAGCAGAAACGGAGGGCTGAAAATGCCATCTTATATTAATGTATTAATAGATATGAAAGCTCTTTGAGAAAGTAAAACACTACCTTTTCCACAGCAGGAAGTTTGTTTTTGTTTCTACAAAGATTGCCAAAGCAAGAAGTTTGAGGGCAGATCCTGGCAGGTCTCCACATTCCTCTGTCTCTTCTGCCTCTCTCTACATTAGATATAAAGGATGTTCTATAAAGATGCATGTTTTAAACAATTCCTAGTCCTGGTCCGCTAGACTGAGACCCAAACACCTTCAACCCTAACAGAAAACAAACCCTTTACCTAGAAGTTGGGAACACTGTGTGATCTGTCATTGCCCTTTCAAAGAGGCAGAAACTGGTAGCAACAAGGATGTTTTATGAGTGACAGGGAAGGCAAAATGTCTGTGAAGATAAATGGTATTTATTAGGTGAGAAGGTTTAGGAAACTCCCACATATGGCCAGTTTATACAGCAGGAGGTAGTCACTGCCTTTGTGCTTCCTGAAGAATGCAAACCTCCTTCAGGATCACACTACATGGGATGGTGTTTAGAGGAAATGGTTTTTTTTGTTTGTTGTTGTCTGGAAATGAGATTTGTTCCTTGTGTGGTCCCAAGTAGTCCCAACCACACAGACACACAGACATGCAGACACACATACAGATACAGATACATAGGCACACACAAGCGCACACACAGACCCATGCCCAGATCACAAAAGATGCGCAGTATTCTTCTATTTTAAAAGATATTTAACAAATATTACAGAAGGAAAATCAATAGATAATACAAGGCAAAATGAATTCTCAATTCTTTAACAAGGAAGAAGGGAAAATGTATAAAACGTTGACATCAGGCCCAAGGCCAGTGATGAGGGTTGCCCCGCTGGTCCCATAAATCTCGTGTAACAAGACAGAGATTACCAGTCATAAAGCATTTCATTCTCACATGGTGTCATTTCCATAAACACGGCATATAAAGAACACAATGATGAGTGCTAACTCAGGTCATTGGGGAGGAGTCAAATGTTAAAAAAGAAGGTTTGGTTATCAAATTGAAGTTTTAAAACTTGTCTCAAAAGGATCTTACAAAACTGCTATAAAGAAATAAATACATATATATGTATGTGTATATAAATATATATATATGAATAATTACTTTTCCTCCAGTATTTCTCCATCAGCAGGAATCTAGACTGCTGAGTAAGGAGGGACATGATCCTTGCATTCGCAGAGGCACTAACTGTTCTTTTGTGTGTCCTAAATGATGTCGCTGACGTGCCTTTTACCCAGCTGCACGCAGGTACTGCTGGTGTACAGTTTAGGCTTACTGGACAATTTTAGTACAGGTCACCAAAGCCATCTTCTGGCAAATGAGTCTTTGTAATTGAGAGAACTTCCATCAGTGTTCTATGACCATAAATAGCGGAAACCCTCTACTCTAAGGGGAAGTAAAGCTCATTTTCTAAGTCTGTTATCTGTGAG
Organism: Chlorocebus sabaeus; assembly: GCF_047675955.1. Taxonomy (NCBI): domain Eukaryota; kingdom Metazoa; phylum Chordata; class Mammalia; order Primates; family Cercopithecidae; genus Chlorocebus; species Chlorocebus sabaeus. The sequence continues at coordinate 52,308,523 of NC_132928.1, forward strand.
TGTTTTAACCCCTTGCCACCTCAGACAACTCCTAATATTCCAATCTCACTATTGCCTTGTGGCTATTTAAATTTGAACCCGCTCCTGGTTCTCTCTGAACTAGAAATACTGAAGCCGTGGCAACAACTTTATTAAACTCTTTTTCTTCACCTGCAGAGGTCTGTCTGCTGAGCCCCATTGGCAGCTGCAGAATCATAAACATCATGCCAATAACAAATTTCTTAAGCAACTTTTTCCTGTGGGGAGAAAGATCTCTCTTCCCTCCTTCTGAAACCAAACAAAACCCAAAACAGACTGTGCTTGCCTGCTTAACCTTTCCACCCATCTGCCTAATCTGTTCTTTTACCATAAGTTCTGTGGCAAGAACAGGCACCTGTTAGCTGGCTCAGGGTGAGCTCTCACATTCCATAAGGATCCCTTAAAATCAGTGTAGCCGAGATTATAACCAAACTTCGATATTCAGGAGGTTTGCCAACAGACCTAAATCCCTCATGTAAACCAGCATTCCTCCTGCCCAACCCCATTCCCCAAATCTGCCATCACACACACAGCTGCATATCATATGGGGACACCTAGGCACCCTAGGTCTCAATACGAGTTCAAGGCAGCTGAGGTTGTACGTATTTACTAATTGATTAACTTATTAATTCAACAGAAATATATCTCTGGCACTGTGTAAGGTGCTACGAAGCCTCAAAGATAAAAATGGTAATGTCTCTGCCTCCAGTGAGCTTTAAACTTTGGCTGTGACTTGGATTAGATGACACTTAAACTTTCCATGATGGTATTTTCAGGGGCTCATTAAAAGAGGGTCACAGATGACTGATTTAAAGGAGGACAGATAAAACTGAAGGATTGGAAAATGAGGACTATTAGGAAAAGCTAGAGGAGGCACTATTATTTAGCACAGAAGGAAAAAGCTGAAGTGATAACTTAATAAGTGTATTTGAGTGTATAGAGGATGGACTCCATTATGGTTGTATCATCCATGAATTTACCTAAAACACTTTTTGAACCGAATTGTCTTTTTTAAGTTTGCGCTAGCTCTTGGAGTAATGAGTTCCTTATGTGAACTGCCTGCTGTGTGAAATAACACATCCTGTTGTGTTTTCTGAAATTTCTTTCCTCTAAGCTTATAGGAACTCCCACTAATTCTGAGTTTCCAAGATTTAGTGAGTAGGTCGCTCTGTCACGTGCCCTCTACCTGTACACTGCATGACTTAGCAGGTTTCTTTTATATCCTTCCTCGAGTTTCTATTTTTCTGAAGATTCTTTGTTTTTTCTCATAAAGACCATCAAAATTTGTTATCAGATTGGCTACACATTTTCCTGAGATTTCTCTATGTCTGGGGTGTCTTTTAGGGGGTGTGCTAAACCCAACACACCTGTCAGTCAATACACTGTATTTAAATATTTCAAAACACATTATTCCCCTCCCACATATTATAACATCTCTAAAATGAAGATATGTCTTATAATCAAGTTAAGAAAGTGATGTATCAAAATTTAATTGTTTTCTTTCTTAGTGGTAAGGAAAGATAATGATGTGTCTTCACCTTCACTTTCAATCTCACAAAATACAGTATTGGTCTATTGTTGGTGTTCTTTAGGGAGCAGTAGGCACTAAGGCATAATGGTAATACTTATGAGATGCCTCAGGATTTTGCTAATGCGTGCATTTGTTCAATGTTAATCAGGTGCTTTTTTCCCCCACCAACCTCTTTGTTGTTTAAGAGACTGAGGCAGTGTCTCTGTTATTTATAACTCTTAGTACAACACCAGATACCCATCAGTGCTTAAATGATGCCAACCAACAAGACTGGCAAGGATACACTTGTAACCTGGCTTCAATTCTTAACCTGCTTCCCAGGCAAAACCTTCAGGATTGTTTTCTGTGTTGGTTCTGTCTAGAAGTTTAGTAAAAGAACATCTACCCCGCATCCTACCAACCAGGTTAGAGGATAAAAGCCAAGACAATGTGGAGATGGTACTCTGAACTCCTGGGGAAAAACTGTAGAAAGTAGCACCATATCATTATTATTGTCATGTTCACCATGTCCCTTGAAATCTAACCCATTCTGGAGAATGAATTTTCAAGTAAAGTACAGCTCTGTAATCGGAGCTTAATTGGAGGCAGAGACTGTTCAGCAAGCTTCTCGGCATGATTCTCCTTTCTATGGCAGATTGTATTTCACTTTGCATAATGAGGCAATCTTTCTATTTACTGATTATTTCCTTATGTAACTTGAGCACCGAAAGGAAGTCACCACCAAGACCTCAGACTACTGACTAATAAACATATTTCCAACTCCTGATGTGTAGAACACTTAAGATACCTCTCTTGCTTGCAGACTGAAGTTTGTGCACAATATATGTCAGAGGTCATATTTTGCCAGGAGGCAAAGTTTACATTCCTGGCATTTTATTTAGAAAGCCAGAAGGAAAAGAATGAGGTAAAATCTCCATGGCTGGCATCTTGATGGTATGAGAGAGGATGTGAAATCCCTAGAGCTTCTCTAAGAATCGCACAGCTAACATTTGCATAGTACTTTATAATTTCATGTTTATTTGCTCCTCATTAGCACCAATGATAGAAACAAATAGAACAGGTATTTTACCACTTTGTATATTAAAAAAAGCAATAATTGGGGCAGACAGCTTGCCCAAAATCACACAGTTAATAATTGAGAGAGCCAAGAATTGAATCCAAGTGTTTTTGATCCACAGCCCTAGGAAAATGATGCCTGTTTCTCTATTGATTCTGTCTACAAGTTTAGTAAAATAATATCTACCCCACATCCTCCCAACCAGGCTTGGGGATAAAAACTGACAATATTCCAGGCCTTACCCCCATCCTGTGACAGCCAGGACTAGTGTCCACCAGTATTAAGTCCCTGATGGTTCAGACAAGGGTGCCAACAATGTTGCACCAGTTCCTTAGATCATTTCCTCAACCATCCAGTTTGTTTCAGCAGCATAGGCCTAGTGTAACTTCACACACTCTAACCATAAAATTGACCTTCCAGAAATGTTGCCGTTCTCCCATTTTTGCTATAACATCTTCTTTCTTGTTTTCTGCATCGAATTTATCCTATTATATACCTTTTGTTTATTTATGTCTGTTTACTGTCCATCTACCCAGTAGAATGTAAGATGCATATGGGCATATATTGTTATATACTCAGGGCTTAGCATGGTCCCTGACACAGAGTGGTCATCCAACAAATATTTGTTAAATGAGTGAGTGAATACAAGGTGCCTGAAATGGCCAAATTTCCCAATCAACACCAAATTTAACAGCATAGACTTTTATAAGTGATCCAGTTTACTATGGATTTCATTTCTTTGAACAACCCTGTATTCAAAGTAGTCATGATGTTTGATAGTGTCAACCCACAGTCTTGAATTGTACTGCCAGGAATAGCATATCATCTGCATTTAATTATACATTTACTGTATTATAAACCGTGGTTATCTCATTACAACTGGAGGCAAATTAAAAGGAATGCCAAATAGCACACTAGGGACCACTGTGGTGATATAGTCTAGACTTCAGAATAGCAGTGGCTGTATTTATGGTCTTTGTGGGTTCAACTACTTTCATAATTCTTCGTACTAACTCAATGAACCCTCTAATTTTTCCAAACTTATGTAAGCAACCTTGGTAGCCTGGTAAGAAAAAAAAAAAACCCTATATTCAATGTAGCATGTATCTTGTACATTCAGCAAATCTCTCCTCTGCCCATAAACTATCTCTTGTAAAGCTCAGCAAAGCTTCAGGAAAAATCTCTAATTTCTCTCAATAGCATTGAGTTCCTCTGGGCAGACATTGTGTAGTGCTGGTCAATGTGCTTGTTAAATTGACCCAGTGCTTATGTTTTAGTTAGAACTGATGACACTGACATAAGTCAATATTACTTATCACTGCCCTTGATCTGCTCCTCAGGATAGGAACTGCATGCATTTGCTCCCAACAGGTGGGATGGACGTCGGCAGTAAATAATAAATTATCAATATAGGTCACCTGCAGATCCACAGCGGCCACTGACAACTATAAGCTTGCTTCCAGGACATCTGAACCAATAATACCTCCTCCACACATCCTTCCAAACCACTTCCTCTTTGAAATATATTATTAGGCTAGTGCAAAAGTAATTGTGGTTTTTGCCATAACTTTTAAATGGCAAGAACCTCAATTATAGAATCTCACTTATCTCGCAGTAGAGAAACACAAAATCTAGACTTAACCAGGTCTGCCACCCAGGAATATAATCCTTACTTGCTGAGACACTTTGGGATATACAGACATGTTTTTGCTAAAAAAATAAAATGTCTTTGGGCTCTGAAATTGTATGAAAATGTATTAATTTATGGATCAGCAAAATGAAACAATATGCTTGTCTTAAAACCATAGTATTTTGAGGAAATGAAGTCCAGCCTCATCTATGTAGTTTAAGAACCAATATGTTCCCATTAGAGATGAAAAAAGGCTGGGCGCGGTGGCTCACGCCTGTAATCCCAGCACTTTGGGAGGCCGAGGCGGGCGGATCACAAGGTCAGGAGATCGAGACCATGGTGAAACCCCGTCTCTACTAAAAAATAGAAAAAAACTAGCCGGGCGCAGTGGCGGGCGCCTGTGGTCCCAGCTACTCGGGAGGCTGAGGTAGGAGAATGGCGTGAACCCGGGAGGCGGAGCTTGCAGTGAGCCGAGATTGCGCCACTGTACTCCAGCCTGGGCGACAGAGCGAGACTCCGTCTCAAAAAAAAAAAAAAGAGATGAAAAAATGAAGACCCAGAAAAGTAAAAGACTTGTCTGAAGTCACGTGGTTACTTAGACACAGAAATGTTGTCTTTTCAATGTTCAAATCAATATGGTGTGTGGATGCTAGAAAAGGGGATATGGCTGGGTTTGTAGACTTACACACCGGGAGTAATGTTTCTAAAGTTCCTTTCTGAGTAGCTACTCTCAGTTTTTGTGAGGCTGTGGTTCACTTAACTACAACTCTGAAGCTACCTGGAATTAAGGCAGTCTTCAGGAGCCCTTGAGGTCTTTGTTGTCATTTTAGAATGTAGTTATCTTAGTACATTGCCTTGGGTTGGTGGTAGAGGGAGTAGTGGTGGCTGAGGGGAGGGGAGAGGCAAAAGGAAAATGATAAAAGTGTGAGTCCACATTCTCTGTGGACCAGGGAGAATAAACCTTTAGTGGCAGAGGATACCTGTGCTTTGTCCCAGCTGTGCCAGGCATGAAGAAGCAGCCCTTTGTTATAGACCCTGTTTTGCCTGACCCAGGAATAGGAATGAGTTAAAAGGAACTAATTGCGTGTTACATTCTAGGATAGCCTTCTATTTCAGGTTAATTGCAGAGGTTTCATCTGCTGGTCAGTGCTCTTGATTTCAAAGAGCAGTTACTATGGATGAGGGTAAAAAAAAATTTTGTTCACATCCCAGCATAATATGGTTAAGCCTTGAGATCACTTTTGAGAATTCAGTGAAAAGCACTGTTTATCATATGATTAACCAATTACAACAAGAAATTTAAAGGTTGTATTACTCATTGTTTCACATGACAGGCCACCAGAAAGATTAAATTTCATTCTCCTATTTAAGATTTACTCTCATTCTTAGCTTCAAGGGCAGGGCACAGCTAAGGTTCGTGTGGTGGTGGGTCTGTGAAGAAATTGAAGGGTGATGCTTCTGCACTTTGATTTGTTCATGTATACCTGGCTCTGGTCTTATTTCCTCAGAGGATTATGCCTCTCGTGCATTATGTTTCTAGAATGTTAGCTATTTTGTCTGATTCACATCCTAAACCACTTTACAGCGTCATGTGTCACTGAGCTGGACTGTGTCATTGACTCTCTGAGGTCTCTTTAAATATGAGCAACTAGTGACTTTGGGCAGAATTATCATCAGTGAGGTGATAGAACTTGCCTGCAATCAATGACTGTGTAAATCTTCCTTAAAAACAAAACAAAGCAAAACCCAACTAGTTCACCACCTGAAATGTAGTAACATTCCAAATTGTGATTATTCTGATAAGACAAAAAGCATAGCCATGTCACCAATTAGTCTGTGTATATGAAAGGGCCAGAGCGTACACAGTTCATACTGACTGAGAATTTTCCAGGGCTACTTTGCTGGAGATGAATGTCCAGGATGTGATGAATTGCTCCGGTAATATCCTTCTCCCTGGTGGCAGGGACTTTTGGTAGCCATGAGTTATCCTAGTAGACTTCTAATAGAGGTGGATTTTGAAGAGAAGGAGTAGCAAAGTGGGTAAGACCTCGGGCACTGAAACAAGACTGCCTGGATATGAAATGTGGGGCCATTGCCTATTAGATATATGACTTTGGACATGTTGTCTGTGAACAAATCTCTCACTCATTGTCCATAAAACAGGAACAATACCACTAACCTTATAGAGATGTTGAAATAATTGGATATATTAATACATATTAAGCATTAGAATAATGCCTGGCAAATAATAAGTGCTCAGAAATATTACACTTACTATTAATGATAATTAGATTAAACTGTCTATCTAAAGTAATGTTGAAGAGGGACCAAACCATAAAAATTTATCAATTTATTGGCCTTCATGAAAACTGCTACATAGTGCAATGGAAAAGTCATTGATTTAGGAATTACTTCTAGCTGTGCTACTTTGGGATCATTATCTTACCTCTCTAAGATCCAGCTTCTTATCTGTAAAATGAAGTAGTAGTATCCACCTGATGGAGTTATTATGAGGATTAAATAACACCATACATAAGAAACATTGTGGCTGATACAGAGTAATGGTAATATATGTCACTCCTCTTTGCCTTCCCAGCCAAATTGAGTCAGCTGGGAACTAAGGTCATGTTTTTTAATCAGATTATTTCAGAATGAGAAGGGAAATAAACTTAATTATGAATCTAATAAGTGTTTATTGAGAACCTAAGTGTGCCAGGCCCCATGCTAGGCACTTGGGATACCACAGAGAATGGACCTTGATCTCCCAGAGCATGCATTGTACTGAAAAGATCAGCCTTGGTGGACAAGACATCCTCATTTTAATATTCAGGAAGGTACAGGCTGGGCATGGTAGCTCACACCTGTAATCCCAGCACTTTGGGAGGCTGATGTGAGTGGATGACCTGAGGTCAGGAGTTCGAGACCAACATGGCGAAACCCCATCTCTACTAAAAGTACGAAAATTAGTCCAGTGTGGTGGCAGGCACCTGTAATCTCAGCTACTTGGGAGGCTGAGGCAGGGAGAATTGTTTTAACCCAGGAGGTAGAGGTTGCAGTGAGCAGAAATTTGGCCACTGCACTCCAGCCTGTGTGACTGAGCAAGACACTGTCAAAAAAAAAAAAAGGTACAAAAGGAAACACTGGTAATTATTATTATTTTATGAAAGAGAAGATCCAAGGATATTTTTGTTTGAGAAGGAAGTTGCCTTTGGATTCTTTTCTCTCCTTGAGTTGGTCTGCCAAGCCCTGTCACATCATGGCACCTGAGTTGGTGCTTCACTCACAGAGAAAATAGAAGTCTAAGGGAACTGCATGTCACTGGTTAGGTTAATTTCACTGTCCCATCTGTCTTCATGGCTCAAGATCTTCACATGCAGTTCCATAAGTCTTTGGAACTCGAGACCATATATTGGTTCTCACTAAGAGCTTACTGGCTGATTTAGCAGAAATTTGAAAAGGTGGCTACATGCAGATGTGCTTTGTGGAACTCAAAATAATGAAGTGCTTCATTGGGAGCTTGCAGTTTTACCTCATCCAAGCTACCTAAAACAAAATGAAGACTTTACAAGAAGAAAAACTGTAGTCTGTGAAAGGGAGGTGTGTGGTACAGCTGAAGAAGTATGAGCTTGGAATTGGATCAACCTAGAATCAAGAGAGAAAAGTAGTTATTTTCTGGAGTCAGAAATACCTTGATTTCATCATTTTACTAGCTATACGACTTTAAGGATGTTACTCAACCATTCTATGCCTCAATTTTTCAATCCACAACATTTGGGTAATAACATTAACAACTTTGCATAATTGAATATAATTAAACTTCTCCAGAAACTGTTCTGGGGGAAAGGAAGGAGGTGCTATCCCAGGATCATGCTGTGTGTGACAAGTGGAGAGATTGCTATAGGCAGGGGAATGGCAAGAAAAAACATGTCCCATATTCTTTGCTTTGTGCTGGGGAAAGAGGAGATACACGAAAGAAAGAAAAAAACATTAATTGAATATCTGAGTGCTAGACACTTTCCACACATTATTTAATGAAGTCTTCACAAAAATCCTTAAGAAATGGTAGCTTACATGACCTACAGTTTACAGATGAGGAAACAAATGGAAACTTCAAAAATTTATTGCCAATAAATGTCAGAGCTAAAAGTCAAGCTAGCTAATTCCCAAAACCCATCCTCCGCCCACTCTTCAAAAGATGAACAAGACCTTTCTTCAAAGATGAACAAAGTATTTCTTCCAAGGAGCTCACAGTCTGGCATAGTAGAAGAACACTATCATTATGTGGGATGGCATGACTTTCATAATTACAGACTCTTCTGTACAAATGGAGCTTTCTTTACTTCCTTATATCTTATATCTGAATTTACCTTAATTCTTAAATCTCAAATTCCACCAATGGGAAAAATTTTAATATTACCTCTTTAAGGTTAACACAGTCACTTCTACCATTTTACCCCTCTCTCTCTTTTTTTTTTTTTTTTTTTTTTTTATATTCAGTCAGCTTAGGATTTTTTCCTCTGGTTCCTTAACCCAGGCACTCAAAAAATATTCTGGCATTTAGACTGTGGCAGTTCTCTGATCTTGCTCACCTCTGCGGAGGGAAAATCCATACCTCTCTCCCTACTGTTCCTATCCTAATTTTCACAGTCCCATCATGGTCTAAGCCCTATCCCACCATCAGGAGACATCTCCTTCATGACACTCAAGTGAATGCCCTTTTCTCATTAGGCTTTCCACTACATTGCAGTCCTTCAGGACAATATTGGATTACCACATAAGATAGTTGATGATTGGGGACATAAGCTATCTGTCACTAAATTGTGACTCTGGGTTTTACCTGAAAAACCGAGAGCTCTCCATATGCCTACTTCAAAGAATCATTTTACTGTTCTAGCACACTTAATGAATAGCATTCAAGTTCTCTCTTACATCCTGTTCTCCCCCACAGAGCCTTCAAGTCAAGGACTTTGAGTGTTTAGCACATAGCTCAGTTCCTGGTAGATGGTGAGCACTCAGTCTACTTTAAAACAATGTAACAAGCAATTCATGAACCCTGAAAAAAATACTTAAAAACCAAAGACAGGTCTTCCTGAAGACCACTAAATGACATCCAGAGTTCTTCCTTGAGGATCTTATTTGTATTTAGCCCAACCAAATGAGAAAATATAGGGGCTAAGTTAAGGAAGAAAGGTAGAAAGTCATATGGAGATTAATTGGGACAAGAAACAAGGGAACAAATACTGAGCACTATGCGTGAAATCCAACGTTAACTCCTCTGAGATAACTCTGTGAGGAAAGTCTTGCCAGTGCTGATCAAGTTATAATTAAACAAATGTGGCATAAAACTTTTTATTCTCTTTTAGTTCAGACAAAATGGTTTTGGACTTCTTTTTAAATGTCTTTTACTAAAACTCAAGGGAAAGCATAACGACAAACTATTTCACTTACATAAGGATATAAATTTTCCAGAAAGTAGGTGTTGAATCCAAATCTGGATGAGAACTAGCTACAAGCTGGCTTTGATGTGAATAGTTCCAAGCAACAGCATTTTGAAGAAAATTCACTAAATCCCGGAACCCAAAGTGTTAATTCTGGCTTTTTTTTTTTCCTGGTGAATTGTGACTTTGGTAAGAAAGGATGTCAGACGGTATGAGCAACTCAGTTAGTATGAGCAACTATGCTTCAGCAGTAATCAAAGACCAGATAGAAAATCTAGGAGAAAGTTTTAAAAAGGGATAATGTTTATTGAGTCTCTATTAAGTACCAGGCATCTTAAATCACATGATTCTTACAACAATTTTATAAGATGGGTGTTACTATACCCATTTTATAGATGAGGAAAATCTCGGGATTTTCTGCATCAGATTTTCTTCTCTGAGGAGATCTCATACCTTCTTTGGTGACACAAAAATGAATTTGATGAAATGTAGTAGCTTTAGTATTTGAAATAGAAATTGTCTCTAAGATAGGAAACAGAAATGTGGAGATCAAAGGTAGGGCAGGGTTTGCAAATCTGTCTAACAATAAAATCAGGAGAAGGAATTAGGTCAGTGGCAGAACTCTTGCCTTGGACTGGGAAGTTTCAGGGGAGTTCAGTGCAGGTGGGGTATGGGATATGATCCACCTGTTAGGTAATAAATAAAAGGGAATGTTTATACCTTGGATTTGGGAAGTATTCTTGGAACCACTGGTAAAAGCCAGTAACTCCTATTGTTTCTCAAGGGTTGGTGGTTAAATGAGATAATCTACCATCTCCAGTGTGAACTAATTATAATGTGGTGGAGAGTGTTATTGTGTGGATCAGAGGTTATAGAAAAGACTAGAGTTTGAGTTCAGATGCTCTCTTCATTCTTTGTTGTTGACACTGTAATTTGAGAATGGTCTAGTTGTTATAAAAGTCTAAGTTCCCCAATTTTGCCTGTGGTTGCTCCTACATTTTCTCCTCTGAGAAATGAGATGGGGCTACATTTTCCTATACTCAGTAAACAGACACAATACAGGAAGCCCATCCACTAGGTAATTTTTGAAAAGCCACAACACATCAGCCCACAACGGGCTGACCTGGTGCCTTCTACATTTAGCGATGCTAGCATGAGCTTTCCTTTAATGGCGACAAAGCCAAGGAGAGCATACCTTGGCCTGAGGGTAGGATTTTCAATTTTCTATGAAATATCCAATTCACATCCCACAATTCAGTTTCTTTCTGATCCCTGGACTGGTGTGTTGATATTGGTTGGACGGGAGAAATGGTGTACTCCTCAGGTGGTGCCTGGAACCACTGGGCTGCCTTATTGAATACCAGCCAGAGCTGCCAGTCCCTGCTCTCTGTTTTTACACATCTACCACCGGCATCAGGTTTTATTAACAGGGGAGACAGGTTTCTAATGAAATATGGCCCTTAACTTCCTTTTATATTTGGTAATATCCTGAACTCTTTATCCAAATGAAGCATAAAGCACTTACAACTGTGTTTTGCCATTGCACTGACCGAGGAATATATTCATTTGCAGTAACATGGGATTCAATGGAGTGGAAAATAAGCTCTGAAAATTGCTCTTGCCACGAAATTGTATCAATAAATAGGAAAAGCCCATTTAGATTTCACTGACCAATCTCCCCCCTGTGACAGAAATTAATATGGCCAAGTGGTGTATGTGAAAGGTAAGATGCCGGATGTGCCAGAGGCTGAGTAAGCCATGTGTCAAGGCCTGCAGTGTAGCTAACTTATTTTACTGTTCACAGAGCCAGCTGAGGGTGCCTTTGTGTGTATGTGGTGGGGGGAGAAGGAGTGTGAGAGGCAAAAGCCTCTGAGGGGTGAAGCAGGAGGAGAGGTGCTGAGAGCACCTATCTGTAGGTCACTTACCACACTCCCAACATTGCATCTCAGAGTCTGTGCAAACTGAAACTTTTCCCGAAAGGCATCAAGCCCACGTTATGAAAATAAAAAGCAGGCTCATATTGTGTTTCTTGGAGTCAGTGTGGCTTCTGGCTATTAATTTCAATATACTACATTCTCATAATGAAATCCTTGCAGACACATCTAAAAATAAACACATGGTTGATGTGTGGTTTATCCATGTGGAGATGAATAAAACATCAACTTCAGGTGTAAAGTAGTCAATTATGATGTTAAAAATGTGTAGAAAATACAAAGACTTGTGATTGATGACATGAGAGTAAAGTTAAACTAAGAGTCAGAACTGACAGTTTCTGCACGATTTAGGGCAAATGAGTATCTCTGAACTCAGTTGCCACATTTATAAAATTGGCCTAGTGGTGGCTGTGCCATTTGCTTCTCAGAGTGGTTGCAATCAAATGAGGTTATGCAAGTGAAAGTAATTGTGATGATCTGTAAATGTGTAAGATGCTATTACTACTCTCCACTATCAACACTGATGCTGAAGATCAATAATTATGAAAGTAAATTATATCTTTAAGAACTACTTCTTTGTGCCACTAGAGGCAGAATTATGTGGTAAAAGATGGTGAATCTGGGATTCTGGGGAGCTGGAGCCCAGCACTGCATCAGCTCTTACAGCACAGTGAGCCCTTGTGCAGCTAATGTAACATCGCAACTTTTCACATCTGTAATCTGAGATAGCTGCACTGGATTATCACCAAAATTCTTTTCTAGCACCATTTTTTTTTTTTTTTAATCAAAGAGGTATCATCATAATGGAAACCCAGATGGTGAGCTAGGAATGAAAGAACATATATTGTCATTTCTAATCAAGAAGATCACAATTCTCTTGTAATTTAATGTTAAAGGACAAGGTCACAGAGGAAATTTTGGAATTATTTTTAGAGAGCTATACTCTTTAAGGTAAAATTGTCTTGAATCAAAATCCTCATACTTGTGCTGTTATCTCAAACCTTCAGGTTTCTCTTTTTATTTCCCTTTTGAATCTTCTGTCCAATAGCTTGCTAGAGGTGGTAGACTCCTCTCCTTTCCAGATACCCACTGAGATTCTTAAATCTTGGCAGAGATGTAAAAACTGTGTTTTCACATGCCCGATGCCACCCTGGTAGAGGCTGGCTATATTACCTCCTCTTCTTGCCAATAGAGGTGTCTTGGGAACCTTCTCTTTTTCTTGATGTGCAGAATAACAACCAGGAGATAATTCGTGGCCTCTTGCTTGTTGGCTAAGCCCTTTCCCAGCCTTCTAAATGCTTGTTAGGAGGCCCTGACAAGTGGTAACTCCATGTGGTGCTCAGCGTGGCAATATACCACCACCTTCTCCCTCTGTTGCTCGTGTCAGACTGTCCCTCCTACCCTATAGAGTTTCAGCTGCTTTCATTAGTCAGAGTCTAGCAGATGATTACACAGACTTACAGCAGGTGGAACATGGAAGGGAACATTGAGTTGTCCCTATAGTCTGTGTCCCATTAGCAACGTGGGTAAAGGGAGTCTGTGCTGTGTTCTTTGGCTTCAATTAATTGCCAGTCATACTCTTGGAGAAAGGGCATCTCCTCCATCAAACTTTGGGAAAGTTTTATCAGTGCAGAGTCAATGGTACTTAGTACAATATAGTGGCCAGATTGAGACTGCAACTTTGGTTTCCTTGATTAAAGCAGATATTATGATATCCAGTCAGTATGATATGATGTCCAGTCAATATTATTTTGAATTAATGGATGAAATATATAAAAACATTCTCTTTGTAAAAACCGAAACAATAAAAAGAAGTGAAAGCCCATTTACCACCATTCATCAACGCCTGTCCCTCCCCAGAGGAGAACGATGTCAACCAATCCGTTTTTAAAAAAGGAGAGCTGCATGTAACAGGATGATGAATGTGGAGTCATTGAGCATCTCCTTGCAGGATTCTCTAGGAGACCCTCCTTCCCCCAACAATTCCCTTCTCAAAATGTGTTAGAAAGGAAGTGGAGTTATGATGTGTTGGATTAGGAAGGGGTGCTGTAGTTTTTCCTTTCTCTCTTCATAGGAAATCACGGGAGGTACTTCAGCCTAATGGAGAAGGCTCCAAGAGAAATACTTTTATATTTTGGGAATGTCTTCAAGAAAGGGAGACTGGACCTTAATTCACTAATTGGACATCTGCTTAGAGAGTGAACCTGCTGATCTTCACTTAATAGGAGAGCAAAATGAAGCAGCTACACATTGCTTGGTTTGGGGAGAATAAAGTTGTTTCCTATGTCTCAAGTGGACATGGAGGAAGGTAGCTTGAAGGCACTTGCTATTACCTGAGCAGGATGGCTGGCTTCCAGAAGAGGAAACCCTGTCAGCAAGAGACTGGTTTTGAGCCACTAGGAGGGTAAGGCAGAAAAGATCAAATCAGAGCCTTTCATCTGTTTCAGAAAGAACTCATCCATGTTTCCCAAAGAAAGGTGTTTGCCAAGTCAATGGCATCAAAAGCCTGACAGTGTCAGCCAAGAGAGGACCCCAAAGGCACAGAGACCCCAATCTCACCTCTAATATAATGGAGAGAGAGATGGATAAGAGTGAACAGGAGGAAAAGAATCAAATGAGTAGACCAGCCTCTCTCCTTACTTCAAGTCCCTCCAGTTGGGGCAGGCTGAACTGAGTGAGGGGAAAAAGGGTTTATGATTGATTATTTAAACTGGGATAAATGGATAGGACTAAACTGGAGGTTTAACATGTGAAAGTGATCAGAAAGCTATGAGATTTGTCCTGCATACTATTAAAGGGTTGAAAAGGGAGATTCAACACAGTTAAATGCAGTGAGTGAAAACAATCAATTCCATATTTTTAACCCAGTAAATCAAACTTTTCAATAAACTAGTTATGTACAGAAAGACACAGTGTCATTTGTTTTTAACATTAATTATGTCGTAATGTATATATCATACTGTAGCTTGCTTTTTACACTCAGTAATATGTTGCAGAGATCTTTATACGTCAATACACTTGGATTTCATTGTTATTTATGACTGCTTCATAGTTTTCCACTACTGCACTCCTAGAGTTTCTTTAGCCATTCTGGGGTGACAGGTTTTCAGCTGTGGAACAGCATAGACTGAAAGAGGGAAAGATCTGGCATAGATCTCTAAAGTGTGGCCATGATATCTGCATTGACTAAGAACTTGTCCAGGATTTCAGAATCCTTGGTGCTTTCTAAGGCTAGGCTATAAGCATGTGAAGATAGGAGAAAATGGTGAGTCAGATTGCAGAGGGATGGAAGTATCCTTTCCTCTTTGTCCTCCCTGTTATTGTTCCCCTAAATACCCATCTCACCAAGGTGGAAGCAAAGCCAGTGATTTCAGGTCAACACTGTTTTCTCACCTAAAAACTGGAGTGCATTTATTCCTTCTCTTTTCAAACCTTGCTTTTTTTGGCAACCAGCAATGTCAAAAAAGTACTTTGAAAATACTGAAATGGAGAAAAGATTTATTCAACTCAAAGATTTATTAAAATAAATTTCCATACCAGTTGTAGTATTTCATATACATTTGTCAGATACATGTATTTTAACCTTTAATTTATATTTTTAAAGGGATACATACTCATTGCCAGTAATTACTGAACAGATGTAAGGATATACAAATAACTGTATGCAATATTAAACATATAAAATGCTGAGTACAGAGTATATTAATGATTTCACATTTTGTAGAACTCTGGTTATCATGGTCAAAGATCTATAAACATATCTTAAGATTTAGTGAGCTCTTCATCCTAATTCTAAGCATTTGGGGGTTTTATTGTCTTTTTTTTTTTTTACAGCCTCCCTTACGGCACTTTAAAATGAGATTATTAGGCTTTCACTCAATAGAACTCTATCTAAAATATCTCTTGTTTTCCATTTTCTCCAAAGAGTAGAAGAATTTGGCATTGTCTTTTCTCCCCTTATGATTATGGACAGCTTTCATTGGTTTTCTCAGTGTCTTTTGTATTCGGTTCTGTCCACCTTTCAAAATCTTGGTGTTAAATTTTTAGCAGTAAGTACATTGTTGCTATTATCATACACTTACTCAGGTTGGCTGATAGCATGAGGGAGTGTCCCTAGTCAACGTTAGGAAAAGCAGCCACTCCAGATATGTTCTCCTGATTTATAATTCTATTTTAGGGTTTCATTTGCAGCTGTCAGTCAAATACCACAAGGTGGCCACTGGGTGTTGATAAAGGCCTAATTCCTCAGGAAAACTAAGTCCCCAGATGAGCCACCTGCTGGTGACGTGTGTGTGTACACAGAGAAAAAATAAACATAAATCACATGGTATGTCTGACAATATTTTTATTAGAAGGATTTATAGAATCACAAAATGAGAGGAGAATCTAAGAGTCCATAGAAGCCATTCCCCTGCCTTTAGGTAAGCCAACAATTTTCTCAAGTAGATTGATTCTCTTCTTTTTTATAGCTCTTTGGAATAAGAGATTGTATTCCTCATTTTGGAAAAATCATTCTAGTATTTAATAATCCTTATATTTTTCTTTAAATGTCTCTAAGAGAATTGAAAACTGTTGTTGGCTTCTCATTTGTACAGACCCATAACTCCTGGTAATTTGCTACTTTTGAAGACATTGTCTTCTTTTGATACAAATTAGTATGTGTATGTATTTTAATCATTTTAGTGTTTTTTTTCCTACACTTTGTCCAGTGTCCAAGATCAGATCTGGAATGGCTACCCCTGCTGTTTTACCATAAGCAGAGCAGGTCAAATGCTAAGAGGACCCTTAAGATTTCCTAACAATAGGTGTATGTGGAAAAGACAGATGGCTTCCTTTGTACCTGATAGATTCCCACTGACTGAACATCTGTGAGAGGAATGGAAAGTATTTACTTTGAGATTCTGTTTGTACCAGTTGAAAATCACATGTAAACTTTTGAACAGTTTCTACAGAGGTGAAGGCAGAAGGTTCTGCAAATCTGTTGCCTCATTCAGCCAGCCAGCCACCATTTCCCTCACCGCTTGATGTTAGGCAGAGCTTGCTTTATCGTCACATCCCTTGCAGTGATACTTGCACCTAAAGCAGCCAGGCCAACAGAACATCCTGATAGGGTCTGATGATTTATATCCTGGGGTGGAGGAGATATGCCACAGTCCAGGGAGTATCTTTTCCTTTGACATTTTAGCCCCTCACCTTCATCAGTTCATCTTGGGGGGTGGGTGGGGAAAGCAATCCCAGAATTGATATATGATGAGTGATTATGCATAGTTTGATTGATATCTCAGATTCCAGCCCTTTATACAATAAAAATAGGTATTAGAAATTCTTATATCCTCTAGTTTAGATTTTTTTCCAATATCAAGGTAACAGGGTACAGAACAAATAATGTGAATTTGCTCAAAGAGTTCAGAATAAAAAGAAACTAAAAAGTTTTACAAGAAATGTCACATACTTTACCAAAGAATTTTTAAATTGAATGTATTCCTATTGAGCCATTATTACGTGCTACCCAAGTAAGACATTACATATCATCAAGAGCCTTGTCAAGAGAGGACCCTCACAGTATGTGATATGTAATCAACAATGCTACAGGGAGATGTTCCAGATCAGGTCATGTCTGAGTGGAGTCTCGAGGGATGAGTGGGATCCACTTAGGTGACAGAGGAGAGGAAGGGCCTAGTAACTAGTAACTAGAAATTACTAGTGAGTAATTTCTCCAGGGGACTTCAAGTTGTCCAGTTTGGTAGAATTTAGAATGCAAGGATTGCCAGCCTGGATGCAATAATGAATTATTGTTTTAAAAGTCATTTTGGGGTGAAGGAAGAGTTTTGAAGAAAAATGAATTGCTGGAGAGAAAGGTGGAGGCAGGGAGACCCTTTAGAAGACTGTTGAAATAATTCATGGAATAGACTGTGGTAGCCTGACCTCAGGTAGCCTGACCTGAGGTGGTAACATTGTAGATAAATAGATAGGGATAAGTTTGAACCATATTATGGTTGAAGAATTAACAGAATTTCATTGATTAACTGTGGTAGTTGAGGGAGAAGGAACTCCAAATTTTGTTCATTGAGGAGAAGACACTGAGTTCAGTTTTGGATTTATAAATTGTGAGACATCTATGAGTTATATAAGTGGCTAAGTCTAACATTGATCTGGAGCTTGATTTGGGAGTTATCTGTCGGTCTGTCTAATCTATCTATCATCTATCTTTCTATGTAAATGAAACCATAAGAGTAAAAAAAATTGCCCAGGAAATATGCAGAGAAGCTATACACACTGCCCTTGCTCTATGCTAGAGCAAAGGTCTTCAGGCACTAAATATAGTGTTCAACATTTACAATGTCATTTTATCCTGGACAATGGTGGACAAACACTCTTACATCCCTGCTCTGTTTTCTGGACACTGTGAACTTTCACCTTCTATTATTACAATCTCATCAATATTTCATAATCCATTTTCATTTTCAGGATGTTGTGGACAAATGCCTTTTAGACAGCATAAATAGATATCTTAATGTGGATATTAGCTATGCTCATACACCAGAGTAATATGAGATTAAAGAAAAGCCTTCTCAGTATATGTTGATGACTCTGAGGCAGCTTCACCAAGTGACAGTTTTTTGCCTTGTTACCAGCTGTGGAGGTGGATTGTTTTACTTTTAATTCTATTCCTTGACTACCAGAACTAGATTCTGAAACCTTTGTCACTGTGCTGATTTCCACAGAATAGTCTATGTCTTTATTCATCCCTGACCGCTTGTGAATTGTTGTGAATTTTATAGAAATGGGTGTGGGGAAAAGGAGGGGTTTTCAAAACTTGATTTTCTAAGGCCTGACAAAAGAGTAAATATTTTTAGATGTGCAAAAAAAAAAAAAAAAAAATACAATTCAGGGCAGTGAATCAGTGCATCTTAGTGTTCTGAGTGATTTGAATGTTCTAAAAGAGGAAGCACTTGAGCAGCATCTGTGCCTGTCTTTTCGTCACGTCTCTGATTCCCTTTGAGGCACTGGGAAGTAAGATGACTCTGAGCACCAATTGCTCACAAATTTCTTCTTCTCTTCCAAAATAAATTAGTGCTAGCAGGTCTCCCAATATGCAGATGCTGCCTTGTTGAGTCAAAGAACATTCCAAGTAGAAGCATTTGCATTCTGGGGAGTAGCTTCTATGCTGCTAAAATGAGACTGTGGAGAAGCCAGACATGCTTCCCAAATCTATTAGGATGGATTGGATGTGATTCCATGCCCATTTTTATGCTATTTCATTTGTGCTTGATTTGAGACTCTCTGGGAGATATATGCTTATATACAAGAAATGAATTTTGCCCAGATTATCTACCTAGGTGATTTTACCAGTTCTCTGCCTTTTCTAACTAGTGAAAACTGAATGCCATTCTGCCCGCATATGTGGCGGGTGAAGGAGCAGGATGGAGTTGATGATGTGAGCTGAACTTCTGTGGCTTACCCCTGGCTAGTTTGACTTTAGGGACATGGCTTCTGCACTAATAAAAAATGCTGCCAATCAGAGTGTCACATTGAAGGGTACAGTACATTGTGTCCAGAATATTCTTTATTTAGATGGCAAAAGTGTCAGAAAAAAGAAAGACCTGAGTCAAGTGGGTTGATCGAACTCAGGAGAGATGTAGCTGACTGGAAGCAGTTTGGGGAGGACAGAAGAGCAGTCCCCAAGTAGAAATGTGGCTCTAGTTGAGATAAGTACTGGGGACAAACACATGAATTCAAAAGGGAGGACATGTGAATTCATTTTGGAAGAGCGCCAGAAACAGAAAGTAAAGAATTGTAAAAATGACTCCAAGTTTTGGTAAGAAGAGTCTGGTTTGATATTTTTACCTAAGCAGTTAACTGCACAGATTAAAAAACGGTTGACTCCTTGCAACTACAGTAGAATCTGATTAATCCAGAAACTAGCATTATTGGTACATAAGTACCAGGGAAGAGGACAGGCCGCTTTCCAGACACTGGCATTGCCAAAGGCATTGTTGTTATATATCTGTATAAATGTTTGTATAGTTGGAGTAACAGTGGGTAACTGCAGTGATCAGAAAGCTAGGGGCAGTCCCAGTAAACAGCCATCTTTCTTGACATGATTCCAGGTTCAAATAGCCTGGAAAATAATTTTTTACTTTAGGTTATATGCATAGCTATAGCAGAGTATGTTTCAGGTTCAGTCTCTTTCTGTCTTGGTGTCTTTCTCTCTCACACACACACACGCACGCACGTGTGCATGCCACATGGCTTTGTTTGGAGACTATATTACTTCTCTGGATGATTCAGAATTTTGCTGGTGTAGGTCATCCAAGACCATGATGGGAGCAGAAGAGGCCTGCCTCAGAAAAGACCATGACCAGCTAAATAGGAGGTAGGGGTCTGGCAGTCACTCTTGGGTCTGATAGAACGGAGGCCAGCTTAGATGGGAAGAGCAGCTACATAAACCAGGACAATTAGAGTTTGCCGTTATACTGGGTAATAGAGGCAGAAATGGTAGGAAAACTATTATTACTCCTTTCATTCTGAACTGTATCCAGTTATGTTTGATCATAGCCCTCTGAGGCAGCTATTACTCTAAAGTTAAATTTCCTAAAAACAGAGTCTGAGTCATGGATTTGAGTGCATGTGATTTACAGAGACAATGCTCTAAGGAGAAAGGGAGTGAGGGAAGTAGGGCAGGGGAAAGAGCTAAGTAAGCATTTGCTCTCTGTTTGTTCCCACTGGAGCTTGGGAGCATAAATTTCCTTTGGTGTAGTGGTGGGCATGGCTTAACATCTTGAGTAAGAGGCTTCTGTTTGGCTAAGGGCAATTTCCCAGAGGGGATTACTATCCAACACTCTCAGCTGCTGAGAGATGGGTACTCTAACCTGGGAAAGAGGATCTGGAAGGAAGATGCTGTAGACTTTACCCTTTGTTTCACAGATAGGGTAACTGAGACTCAAAGATAAGCCTTGCTCCAGCTAGGGAACTCAAACAGTAAGCAAAGATCACAGCATGGAAGCTGATTGGTATTTGCCCTATATTATTCTGTCTATGCATGTGACCCTGGTCCACAGGTAGTGTTGGCATCCAAAACAGAAATTAAAGCCCTACCTGAATCCTGGCTCTGGCCAAGGCCAGCATAGAAGGGTGAAGATAATTTTATATAGTTGAGACACAATTATCCATGAATCTCTTGCATGTCCAGATATTTTGTGAAAGGGGGCACTGATTGCCTTTGTTCCTGACTAACTTTACCGTGACGTTTATTTAGCCAACAGTCTTGGAAGATAGACATGGTGTCTTTTTCCACAGTAAGGGAAGGATGCTTACTGTTTATTAGGTAGGGTTTGGGTTCCCCAAAGTCCATTTTCCTCTCCTGCAACACAACACACTAAGTATGCAGGTGTCACCTGGCCCTCTAAGCATTGCATTATGGGAATTGGGCTTGGGCAACTGAGGCAAAAATGATGGTTCTCTGGCTGCTGCTGCTGCTGCTGTTGCTGGGATTAATAAAAATATCCTTTATTTCTGACCCAGGAGCACAATATCTTTTACCAATATCCATGAAATTGTGACAGGCTAACTTGCTAGCATGTAAATAAGGTAAAATCTTAGACCCATCACAATTTTTGACCAATATATTACCACTTATGGTTTTAGAAAGAAGATTTAACTTTGTGATTGGTGATTTAAATTTCTACCAAAGCTGGGGGGTTTTTTTCCTACTAAAAGCTTTAGACTTTTTTCTCTCTCAAATTAAGCATTTATTTTCATGCCACACAATGATATGTCTGAGATGGGCTTTTAAAACAATTGTTTGCTCTCACAGGGATGAAGAGCCTCTTCATTAGGTTCATCAGTTAGATTAATGCAATTGGGTAGATTACATTAATGGTTCCACTGCTTTACCCCTTTGGTCAATGGGATGTTAGTAGATGTAACTCAAGCAGAGTCTTGAAAATGCTTGCATGGTTGGGCTTGCACTTGTACCTCTGCCAGCCCTATGAAGAGAGCCAACTGGGTTACTTTGCTGGTCCCAGGATGATGATGAGAGGCATGTGGAATATATACACTCCCAGCCCTGCTCAGCCTAAGTCAGTGAACCTCAGCTGGCCATAGAGAGGTGAGGGAGCCAAGCCAAGCCTAACTGAATGATTCTGTTAAGCCCAGCCTAAGTCAGTTAGTTCACAAATTTCGTTAAGTAAACACTTATGGTTGTTTTAAGCTATTAATTTTGGGGGTAGTTTGTTACATAACAAAAGCTGTTTCATGGCCTTCAATTTTTTATTGTCGTGGATTTGAGAGAAGGATGCTCAGAGTCAGCTGCTGCAGCCCCAACTCAACATCTCAACCCTCAGAGATACAAGAACTCTGTTAACTCCAGTTTTATATGGTCAGACTGGGAGGTTGTCTCCCTCTCTCCCTCCCTCCCTCCTCTTCTTTCATTTGTTACTCTTACTTTTAGTAGATAGGTGCTGAAGAAACAAAGATAATCAGCTCTTACTTTTAGTAGATAGGTGCTGGGGATATAAAGACAGAAACTCAAAACCAATGAGGACATACATGCAAAAAAATAACATAGCAGATATAAGTGCTAATGGAAGTGTGTGCAGTCTGATTAGACTACAAAGGACAAATCTAAGCCTCTGAGGAATGGGCATGGGGAGCTTCGCTGAAGTGGTGTGGTTTCAGGAGCATTGAGTAGGCACTGCTGCAGTTCTTCCCAGCTCACTTGTTCATGCATTCAACATGGATTTTCCCAATCAGGAAACATATTATGACTACCTACTCTATGTATCCACTTTGCTAGGCACAGGGGATACAAATACTAATTAAATTCAGTTGTCCAAGGAGTTTATACTCTTAGCTTAATTCTAGTAGCTTGACATGATGTCTCCCCCCACCACATTTGTAATGCAGCTATCTCAGAGAAGAGTTATATTTTAACCTGATATCAGTATTTTAATCTTATGAATGTTTTCCTTCCTTTCCTTTCCTTTTTCCTTTCCTTCCTTTTCATTTCTTGACAGAAAGGGTCAGACTGGGCTGTTGCATGATGATCTATCCATGTTGGGGTAAGACAGAAGCCCAGGAACTGGATAGATTCATTGGGTCTCAGTATAACCCGGAAAGGCCTATACTGTGGACTAGAAAACGTGTTTTTAAGTCCTTTCCCTTCTGAATTCTCAGCATGCAACAAATACACTACACTCTGTCTTAAGTTGGTCCCTATAACCAAGGAAAAGGCCCTCATTCCCAGCCTTAAGATACTATGAGTTGGTATCTCAGGGGCTTATTGCCCTGATAGCCTGTTCTTGGATAATATGTGTAACCTCAGCTCACAGGTTTCTCCTTACCATGTTCTATGCCCATTAATGATGTCATCTGAGACTGTATTAACACTAGATATTCCCAAACTTCCTATCCTTCCTCAGCCAATAGCTCATGTCAACACTTTCTGCATCTTATTTGTTAGTGTTTGGAGAAATAATCATATCATATGTACAGATCAACTGAATTCATTCAGTTGCAAGTGATGAAATTCTTTTAAACAAACAAAGATTTATTGACTCGAACAACCAAATCATGAAATGATAGTGCTGACCTTTGCAGCAGCTGGAACCAGAGCTGCCGTGTACATTTGCACATTTTGCTTACTGCACAGGTGCCCAGCCAAGGGAGCAAGTAGGAGCTGGGATCCA
Source organism: Chlorocebus sabaeus (assembly GCF_047675955.1). NCBI lineage: Eukaryota > Metazoa > Chordata > Mammalia > Primates > Cercopithecidae > Chlorocebus > Chlorocebus sabaeus. Next base: position 52,331,821 of record NC_132928.1, read on the forward strand.
GCCCTTGTGCCATTCCCCAAGCTGTGCTCTTTGGCATGAGACTGTGTACCCCATAGGTACCTTCTGCTCACGTGCAAAGCCAGGCCTGCCCAAAGGCAGTGCATTTCTCTCTACTTGGTCCACTCAGAGGAAATTCTCATCTTTTACCTATCCTCAGATCATTGTTTTCCGTTCTGTTTCAGTAAGAGCCTCACTATAGAGCTTGCGTGAATGAGATTCTCACAGCTTAAGTATGTTTGCAGGATACTCCTCACCAGCTAACCAAGTGTGATAATTGACTTGGCATGGTGATAGCATTGGTGTTGGTATCATTCACAGTCATTAGATGTTCCTTAATACTAGCTGGGAGCATTATTGTCATCCTGAAAAGGAATATCATAAAAATCGTGGAAATGAGGAGGCACAAGTCTAGCAACTATAAATCAGGGCCTTCTGAGGAAGAATTTGACTTTATATCAGAGGCACTTAGGAACAGAATTGATGCTGAGAAAAAAAGTAAATCACTATTGGCAAGAGTAACTTGAGAAGCTCTTCAAAAATGCAGAGGAAATAAGAAAATGTGAAAGAGGATTATGAATATAGAAGATAGAAGACAGAAGCTTTATCAGATAATTAGAAGTGCTTTTGAAAAGTGTCCCAAACAATTGGAAGCAGATTAAATTAGGAAAGATAATGAAAATATTTCTTGATTTTTAGAAAAGATCTCAAATAGGTAAAATTAATAAAATGCTACTTATATATAGTTAGGCACAAGGTTTGAATTATAAAGAGGGAAAAAAATCTCATGAGTGCCCCCAGCAAAAGTAAGAAAACAAGTGAAGAGCTTATCTACAGAAGAATTAATATTAGTTGGCAACAGACATTTTAATCTTTTCAGTAATAAATGCTGTAATACAATGGAGCCACAGCTGGAATTGTGGTAGCTGTGAGAGAAAGGAATGTTACCCCAAATTCAAATCATTGTCATATAGGCAAAGGACCACTAACTCTGAAGAAAGTTAATTGAACTTAGTCTCCAACTAAGTTTTAATAATGACATAATGAAGCCATTTTTAAAATACAAATCTTTGTTAAAAACTTCATACGGAACTCCTTGCATGCATAAATGTCGTATTTATAGTTTTAACTATTCTCAAGCAATCCAAAGACGTATGAAGCAGTTTTCAATTGTATTGAAGTAGAGAGGTGCAAGGTGAGTTGAGCTGCAGAGCTAGGAAGCTAATATTATTATCCTACCATCTACATCGGCATGTATAGGACTGTTTTCCTTGCCTTAGTACATATTCAACTCCCCTAGAGTGATCAAAAGTAAAATTATTTCTTTGTTAAAAAATGGCCATCATCTGAGAGAAAAATATTAGCTAAAGTAAAAAAGGCAATCAAGTAATATTCTAAGGACCTGCTCAGTAAACACAACTAGAAACGTGATTATTATTTTACTCTACAAATATTTATTGAGCACTTACTATGTACTGGCCATTGTCCCAAATCTGCAAAAATGATGATGAATAAGACAGATACGATATTTGCTTTTCTAGAGCTAATAGAGAAATCAAACAATTAAGTCAATTAAATAATTAAAAATTGTGAAAGGTATGAGAATAAGGATGAGGATTTCCTTTAGAAAACATAAAAAGGACAGGTGCTTAAAAAAAGAGATTACTTTCAAATGAGTCTTGAAGGATGAGGCAATTTTCATCATGAAGGTAGTTGGGGGCCTTTTTGCTATATAAATTTAGCATTTGTGCAGTTATTTGTACCAATAAGCAGTGGAATCGGATGACCTGGTTTACATTTTTGAAAGATCCCTTTGCCATAAGGAGAATGGGGCAGAGGAGGGTAAGAAGAAGAAATATCTGTGCTCTGGATGGGAGATGGTGGCATCCATGTGGCAGTTAGAAGGATGGCGTGGAAAAGGTAGCAGCAGTGGAGAAAATGAAATTGTGTTTTAGTCTGAGCCATATCAAGTCTGGAATGTCTGCATGACATTCAGATGGAGATGTCAAGTAAGTAGTTAGGGATGTAATTCCTGAGGTCAGAGAAGTCAAAGGTACAAGTACAATTTATATTTGAGAATCAGCAGCATATAGATGACATTTAAAGCCATGAAAATTGATGATGCCATCAAGAAAAAAAGTGTGTGTGTGTAGTGGGGGGAAATACCAGAATTGAATACTGTCTATGAAGCAAAACAGGGCAGACAGCAAGTCAGCACCTACATTAGGCTTGCCAGGCCATCATTCCTTGGGAAAAATTCTTGGATATAGGAATTTTAACATACGTTCAGATTCTCCATCGCTTATTACATTTCAGATCAAGGTCCAGGATCTAACAAGCACAGATATTAGATTACAGCTCTTGGACTGTGGGACTTTTAAGCTGTCTGACCAAGGCAGCATCAGCCTTTCACCTGACACCATCAGTGCCTTGATTCAACAGCATTTGAGTGGTGGAGCTTTGCTCTAGCCCTGCTCTGCAAGCTCCATGTTTATGGCTGATAAAGCACTAGTCCTACTTCTGATGTGAACAGGGAACTGAGATCTAAGACTTGGAGTTGCAACTGTATGAAGTAGTAGTTTACTGGCAAGATTTTCTATAACAGCATTCTTGTTTGGAGAAGCATTAGATCCTCCCAAGTTCTGGTCAGGTTCCTGGGGTCTAAGCCTTCTGATTGATTAGCATTTATTGACTGAAGTCCTGGGCTATAGCCAGTTTCCATGGAGCTTTGCTGGAGTCCTACAAGAAATGAGTCTTAAACAGGTTAATTCTTTACTCCCAATCTGCCTTCTGAATTCAAAAGGTGGTATCTATGCACTATACCTCCATGTCAGAAATATATACTATTTCAATCCTGAGAACTGTGAGAGCAGTCACTGACATCACTTTAAGAGACATGGGAAGATGGTAATAGTTGACTATCCCCAGGAGGCAAGTCATTCTCACCCAAGGAGTGAGGGGAATTCCATTCATCATAACAACCAGGAGGGGCATATTCTCCAGTTTGGAAAGTATAGCCATGTCAGCAGCATCTGCAGCTGTAGCCCAGGGGTTGACCAAATGTTAACTAAAATTTGCAGCATTATTCTCAAGCTTTCTCCAATGATTCCTGAAAAGAGGAAGACTGCATGGCTTGTTCAGTCTCCAGTCCTATGACTCATTGTTGATAGTTACACTTGTGGGGTGCTATGTGGTATAATTCACTAGAGCTTGCCAGAAGGCACCAGAAGTAGGCAAAAACGTTGGTGTTATCAGGATACAGTAAGTGGCTACCAACTTTTCACCAGCCCATTCAGTACAAAGTAGTAACTCCAGCATCGTGACAGATTAGCTGAGATGGTCACCACCTGTGAGAAACACATCGAAGGACTAAGAGTGGCCTAGGTGACAATTCTTCCGGAAGTATTCAAGTTCAATTACTGTGTATCCACATTCTGCCTCTCATGATTTCAGTCATCTTTCAAATAGAAAAGGGGTGTCTCCTTGTTCTGGAAGTATCCTTACTGTCGGTGCCATACTTGAGGCCAGTTATCTTGTCAGGGACCTTGGAGTCACCCTGCCATCTCCATACAGTTCCAGATTCATAGTTCTGTGACACTGAATGCATGCATCTGCACTCAGAGTAAGCAAAGTGACATAGTGACACAGCAAGGTGTCTGGGCTCAGAAGTTCAATACACAGGGGACAAGGTAAAATTAATGTGGGCTCCCTCAAGTCACCTGATTGACTGTAGTACCAATCGCCAGTTGGGAGGAAACTATGTGTTTACAGTGGTGTCTTCCCACTCCTTAGCACAGCATGTGGGCTGGACTTTACCACTTCCTGAGGGAGTCAGGGTAGTCTTAGCAGTGCCACTAATTAGCAGAGTCGAACTAGAAACTGGGCTTTTAAGCAAGTCTGGAAAATGTTATTTTAGGCATTACATCCTTAAGTTCAGAGAAGAGCTGAGAATGGCAGCAAAGCTACAAAGTTTAATAATATCTGATACAGTCCACCCCTAGGATTCTCAGTGTCCAAATACACCCTTCTATCCATATTGAACTTCTAAACAACAGTAGCAGCAGCATGGAATGATCCAAGAGCTGTGTTCATGTATTATATGAATAAAAAGTTATTCTTTGTCTCCCCTAGAAAGGGAGATACAAAATCCTATGGATACATGTGTGGAGAATGTTCATTCCTTCCTTAGCACAGTCCAAATTCTCTTTGATATTACATAATGTAAAGACTAAATTAATCATTACTATCAATACATTGTATGTAAGATAATAGGAGGAGAGAATCATAAAAGTGGCCTGAATCATTTCTGCTTACATGCTGCTGGCCAGTCATCTAGGCCAGAGCCTAGATGCAGCAGCCAGAATGACTGTAGCCAGAAGAAAAATGGAAATTATTTGGTGAACAATAGCATTGCCTCTGTAATATAAGAGAGCACAAAGTTTCAGGAAAGAGGGACTTTTGATTAACCACATGTGTCTATCTTTTATTTCCCTGACTCTAGAATAAGCCTTCAAAATGACAAAACGGGAATTTTAAACATGTAGAAGTTGAAAAGGGCAAAGAGAATAGGAGGGTGAAAGACAGTGAGAGAAAAGCATCAACAAAATTTGAAAAATGATCAGTTGAATTAGATGAAGAAGTGGTAAATGTTTGAAAAGAGGGATGACAAAGAGAAAACCCATCTCCAAACCCCCTGAAAACTTCAGGTACTGGAAGAAAAGGGTGCATTGATTAGGAATAGTTCAAATAATAATGGGTGAGAAACAATCATAAAACCCTGGGGGCATACCATAATCTCTTGCTATTCACACTTCAGAAGACTGGTTGGTTCACTCATGCATTTGTGGGTCAGCAGGGGGCTTTTCTCAAGGCTGGGCTTGGCCTAGCTCCTTGGCAGGAGCAGCTCTTCTGCATTTGTCTCTCACCCTCCCCTGAGGCCAGGAAGGTAGCAAGATCATATCCTTCTCACAGGGAAGGCAGAGGCACAAGAGGACAAGTGAAAAAGCTAGGGTTAGGCTCAGAACTGGCACCTTGTCACTCATACCTCATCTATTGGCCAAAGAGAATCACATGGCCAAGTCTAATAATCATATGGCCATGACTCTTTAATGAGAGGAATTGCAGAGTCACATGGCAAAGGACATGGGTGAAGGGAGAAGTGAAGAATTAGTTCCATTAGTATAATCTGCCTGTCTTAGCTTGGGCTCCTACAAGAAAATACCATGAACTGGGTGGCTCCTAAGCAACAGAAATTTCTCTCTCACAGCTCTGGAGGCTGGAAAGAGCAAGATCAAGGTGTTAGCAGATTCATTGTCTGGTAAGAGCCTGCTTCCTGGTTTATAGACGGTGCCTTCTCACTTTGTCCTCACATGGTGGAAGGGACAAATTAGCTCCCTGGGGTGTCTTATAAGGGCACTAATCCCATTCAGGAGGGCTCTGCCTTCATAATCCAATCGCCTCCCAAATGCCTGACCTCCAAATACCATCACGCTGGGGATTAGGCTTCTACACTTGAATTTTGGAGAGCCATAAACATTTAGCCTATAGCACTGCCACAGCAGGACTGAGAGGATGACCCGAACACGAGACAGCTGCATGGAAGTCTTGTGAGGAGCAGTTAGAACCTCAGAGTTCTCTCTCCAGTCCCATGAATAGCAGAGGGCTGGAGGGGCAGGAGAGGCAAATGTTAAAATAATAGGAAAAAGTAAAAGTCTAGTCTCCACTCCCTATTTATCATCTCCCAGAACTCCAGCAAGTCTGGAGAATACATTGGTAGTCTTTTCAGGAAAAGCTGGATGGACCCAGAGAAAAGACCAACAGACAGTGCTCTACTGGAGCTGAATTGATGGAGGGACATGGTAAATGAAGGAAATTTCTAAAACAAGCAGTTAGTAATTATATATAATTATAAAGTATATATATAGGTGTATATATAATTTTGTAAATATGTAAAATTAGGTATAATTTTTTACATATTTACCTAATTTTATATATTTACAAAACATGTAAAATTATTATATGTACTATATATAGTAATATCTATTACTATATACATATGTAAAATTATATAACTATACACACATATAGTAATTATATACATGTATAGATTTTACATAGGTGTATATAGTAAAATTATAACATATATGATTTTCAGCAGTAATGAATTAGAGATGAAATGGAATCAGCCCATAAAGACAATTATTTCAAAGGGTGGTGATGAGAAATGAAGTGATAAATGGAGGAATATGTGGGTTTTATATATATATATATATATTTTTTTTTTTTTTTTTTTTGAGACAGTCTTGTTCTGTCGTTCAGGCTGCGGTGCGGTGGCATGATCTTGGCTCACTGCAACCTCTGCCTCCTGGGCTGAAGCAATTCTCCTGCCTCAGCCTCCCGAGTAACTGGGATTACAGGTGCCTGCCACCACATCTGGCTAATTTTTTGTATTTTTAGTAGGGACAGGGTTTCACCATGTTTGCCAGGCTAGTCTCGAACTCCTGACCTCAAGTGATCCGCCTGCTTTGGCCTCCCAAAGTGCTGGGATTACAGGCGTGAGCCACCGCGCCCAGCCTAATATCTTTAAAGTCTATTTTATGATGCAGGAGAGATAAGGATGAAGATTCAAAGTCTTTGAGAAGACAAAACTTTGATGTATTCAGAATCACCTGTAGAATACAGGTAATTCTGGACACCTCAGAAACATTAGCAACATGTGTTTGTTACTTTGCAACATTGTAGAGATACACACACACACACAGCAGATGGTAATATTCATGCTGTGGGATAGGTGATTTTTTTCATGTACTTTCCAAACTTTATATAATAAAGATGCATTAATTTCAAATCTGGGGAAAATGTTATCTATCTACCCATTTATTTATTTGTTTGTTTATTTATTTAATTAATTAATTTATTTATTTCATGAAATGAGTGTTTCTGTAAGGGCAGATAGACTACCAAGGAAGTGGTACTTTAAGTAAGTTGATATAATTTCAAATACTCTGTCTTTTGGGGAATGATTTTGCCTTAGGGGATGAATGGATGGCTTAACAGAATCCTGAAAAGAAAATCATTCCATCTCTTCCCTTCCTCTGCTCCTTTCTCTGCATAGTGGCCTTTCTTCACCACATCACAGTTGTCTCAGCCTCCCTCTCACTGTTTCACATGTTTTGTCTCTCACTCCCTCAGGCTATTTTCAGTTTGCCCCCTCCCACTGCCTGATCTATTTTCATGTAAAGAACATGATTTCTGAGAGTCCTACTTCATTTTTTCTGGTCCCCCTGTGGACTGGCCTGAATACACTTTGTTAGGGAATTATGTTGCACCAACTGCAGGGAATGAATTAAATTACTAATGGATCATTCTTTCTCAGGACTCAGGGGAAAATGCAAGTAAGCTGGCTGTGTTACCTCAACTCCCGTGGTTCTGCTAGGTATGCTAGGACCCCAGACTCTGGCTCTCTTACTAGGTACTGGCCATTGTCCCAAATCTCTCTGGCCTCCCCAACATCTCTGGAACCAAATGGATTTGTATTGGCACCTCTGCCTCTGACCAGTCATGTGGTTTGGATAAATTCTTATGTTCCCTAAGCTTAGGTGTCCTTATTTGTAAGATGGGGTTAATAATACACATCCCACTGTATTCAAGGCTGGGAAACAGCTGCCCCAGCTACAGTAGGGTTCAGTGAATAGACATTTCCATCCTTTCTTCCTACTTAATTTTTCTACTTTTTCTGTTCCGGTTTATTTTCTTAACTAGAGAACTATAATGCTTCTGTTACAACATAAGGAATGTCCTGCCTTCATCTCTGTAGTTGTATCTAGGCTAAGCTCAGACACAAATAGAGATGGAAATAAAGGAACTTAGCTCTGGAAGAATGACAGCTGAGAGAGCTTCTCTCTTAAGAAAACCTTTCTCAATTAAAACAAACAAAAATATACCAGGCTGCCTATCTTCCACACCTGTATGACCTTAGATATTTGTTCTGACCCAGGAACTGCAATAGGTTCTTTCAGACTTAACCTTTTTTAAGCCTCAGGCAGCCTTGTGAGATGTCATCATCCCCAAATCACAGAGAAGAGAAGTGAAGCTCAGAGAGGTTGCTCAAGGTCAAATTGCTGGTGAATGCTGAAGACAAGATTCAAAACTACAAGAAATCTGAACTCTTCATAAGCTCTGAGGTAGATTCATCTGCTTTAATTTTGCCGCAATTTCCTGTCCCTGTTGCAAGAAGGAACACACTAGGAAACTAACTGAACTTGAAGATACTAATTAATACAAAACACTGATATCTCTACAGTTATTAGCATTGTTCTCTTTGAAAGGATTCCTCCTTTATTTCTTTTTTGTTACCTTCCTCTTAATAATTTATAACTCAGTGGAGTGGTTTCTTGGGATTACCAAGGAATTCATCCATTCATTTGTTTATAACTTCTACACACATCAACCTACTGTGTGCTGGAGACTGTGTGAGACATTAAAGATACACAGATATTGATGAGGTCACAGTCTTGCATAGAGAGACACATATAAATGTACTATGACTGAGTCCTATGGGAGGGGAGCATGGAGGAATGCTGATGCTACGTAACTGAGAGTGGATGCATCAGGTAGGAGGCATTCAGCCACGAGTACCAGAAAACCCATTTCAAACTGATTTAAACAATAAATGAAATTTATTATCTCACAAGACATAATGTCCAAGTCATGGTAGGCAAAAGTTACAGTATGACCAGGGCTCTGATTCCATTTCTCTGCTCGCCTCTCAGCTCTGCCTTCTTGTGTGGGCTTAATTTGACCTCAGTTCACCTAATGGATGTGGTATCATGGCCAGAAGCATCACCTTGGGTAATAGTTTTCTTGTTTGTGTCTAACATAAGAGAGAGAAAAGCTTCTGCTCAAATTGTGAAAACATATTTTCCTTCATTCAGTACAGGTCACATACCCACTCCGGGGACAACAGCATTCACATGGGATGTAAAGGAACAGGATTATCATTATGGGCTTTGGTAAAAAAAAAAAAGACCCCTTCCCTGAAATACACTTCACTGGAATCATGTACATGGTATAGAAAGTGAAACAAAGAAAGAAGTGAATAGATGCTGGGTAGGTAATCAACAATGTCTATAGCAGAATTCAGAGAGGGAGTGGCATTTGAGCTGGATGTTGATGGGTGAATAAGAGCTCACCAGATAGCAAGGGTTGACAGTGCATTTCTAGTGAAGGAAACAGCTTGTGCCTTTGTGCAAGAGCCTACCACACTTGACATCTGGTCTGCCAGTTCCATGGGAGCAAAGTGGAAGGGGGAAAAGGGGCTTGGAAGAGGTGGGGGTAGTCTAGGAAGGATCACACATCCCTTACAAAGTATTTGTTTTCAGTCTGCAGGCAATGGAGAAAAAATGATAGTATTTATGTTACGACAGGGAATATGAGGTTAAATTTCTTCCAGGAAGATTAGCCTCACAGACTGGAGTATAGAGAACAGAGAGGTTAGCAACAAGAAGAGAGCTGCAAAGTTTCGATTAAAGATGTTAAGTTCCTGGCTAAATCAAGCTGGATGTGGATGCAGAGTGAGGGACATATAAGGAGCCTTTGTGAGATCACATTTCCTCTTGAAGTCCCTTCTCAGGGTCACTGAAACAGGAATGAATTGACTGTGATAATGGAATGACAGAAGCAGCATCGGCAAGAGTGAGGCTGGAAGTGCACATATCTAATCCCAGAGCCAGAGGGCCAGGAGTTTCAGGTGTACGGAGGGGTGGGGGAATAGGTCACAATTACTTTCCTTGCTTCCTGGGCTTTTCTGGGTCTACGGTGTTTATCATATGCACGGAGGCTTCTGAGTTAATAATGTGAGACTTGTGATCTTAAGAAGACATAAGGAGAGCCTCAGCACCCAGTCAGTGGACCATGGGGTTCCTCTCTCTGGTTTGTGGTGAGCTGTTTCTTCTCTGTACATTCACTGAGATGCTGGCAGATTCCTGATCTTGTTACCAGGGGCTGTTTCTGCAATTGCTGAGGCTGATATAATCCCTGCTCAGGATGGATTAGGGACTTGCAGCTCAGGCCAATTAGAACTTTTGTCAGGCAAAACCCACTGCCAGTGAGTAACAGAGGAGAAGCCTCTCATTCACTCCTAGCCCACGGTCTAGAGATGCAGGGCTTGGGGTGTGTCTTCCTAGGTAGTCTTTTATTTTAGAATTCAAGTTCTTTTGTAAATTACTTTTCTCCATCCCACTGAATTACTAGGGGACTTCTTCAACTCTAGGTTAGAAATTTATCTTGATGGCAGGGAATCTGGGCGGACATCATAGATAGCAGCATGGCCCTCCCCCTTCTGTGGCATAGCATCAGGAGGGGGCACTCTCTTTGCTTTCTAATTTCTCCTCTCTGATGGATCCATTCTACCAGCATAAAAACATGCTATAATATCTCACATAACAACAAGAACAACAACAAAGACCTCTTAGACCCTGGTACTTTCCAACTACCGCTCCATTTCTCTGTTCCCCTGTATAGGAAAGCAACTCTAAAGAGTTGCCCAGTTCTTAGCAAACTGTCACAAGAACAGAAAACCAAACACCGCATGTTCTCACTCATAGGTGGGAACTGAACAATGAGATCACTTGGACTCGGGAAGGGGAACATCACACACCGGGGCCTATCATGGGGAGGGGGGAGGGGGGAGGGATTGCATTGGGAGTTATACCTGATGTAAATGACGAGTTGATGGGTGCTGACGAGTTGATGGGTGCAGTACACCAACATGGCACAAGTATACATATGTAACAAACCTGCACGTTATGCACATGTACCCTAGAACTTAAAGTATAATAATAAATAAATAAAAAATTATAAACAAACAAACAAAAAGAGTTGCCCAAATTGTTTCTATTTCCTTGTCCCCCATTCTCTCCTTAGTCCATGCCAATCATGTTTTCATCTCTACTGTTGTATGGGAATTGTCCTTATCAAGACATTTGTGATTTCAGTCTGGGTAAATGCAGTGTTAAGTTCTCAATCCCCATTACTTAGTGTCTTACAGCACTTGACACATTTGATCATTCTTTTTTGAAACTTTTTTTTCACTTGGCCTTTAGGTCAACATGCTTTTCTAGTCATCTGCCTATATAACTAGCTGTTTCTTGATCTCCTTGGCTATATCCTCCTTCTTTAATTAGCCCCTAAATGTTGGAGTGTCCCAGGTCTCAATCCTTGGACCTCTTTTCCTTCTCTTAGCTACTCACTCTCGATGAGCTCATCTAGGTTCATGGCTTTACACACCATTAATATGCCAAGGACTCAAAAATGTACTCTTGCAGTCCTGACCATCATATTTATGTATCTAGCTACCTCCAAGATGCTTCTGTGTGGGTGTCTACCTGGCAAGTCGTGACATTGTCAACTACTTTATAATACTATAACATAGAAAGTGTGCTCCAAAAGTGTATATTAGTTACTTTAAGCTACAGAGAGTTGCTTTAATCAGGAATTTGCACTACAGCTGGCTTCGTTGCAGAAAGGCCATCCTCCAGAGGCAGCTACTACAAGCACTTCAGCTATCTTTAACTCTGATCAACACCAGACATTTTGCTAATTAGCATGCTGAAGTCAAAACCGGGTTTTCATTTGTGAAATTAGTGGCTTGTTAATCAGCATAATGGATGTTAGAAATGGGCTTTTATAGGTCGAATTAGAGGTAATCAAGATATGGGAATTGGCTAAAATGTCGTAGGGACATTTTCTACCCATATAAAAATAAAATATAAGAAGCTACCAAGGCCTATAGGCTGTACCTTTAGAAATAGTACCTGAAGCTAAATTCTTTTTATTTATACAATTTTAAAATGAAGTTTTATTTTTTTTGCTTCGAAAAAATGCCAAACATTTTTAAACGAGAGTAAAACTGTCAAATGTGAATGTTAAATTCAGCCAGATGTTGACCTTAACTGTGAATTTAAATCTTATTTATTTATTTATTTATTTATTTTTATTTCACTTTAAGTTCTGGGATGCATGTGCCCAATGTGCAGGTTTGTTACACAGGTATACATGTGCCATGGTGGTTTGCTGCACCTGTCAACCCATCATCTACGTTTTAAGTCCCACATGCACTAGGTATTTGTCTTAATGCTCTCCCTTCTCTTGACCCCAACCCCCCGACAGGCCCCAGTGTGTGACGTTTCACTCCCTTTGTCCATGCGTTCTCATTGTTCATCTCCCACTTATGAATGAGAACATGTGGTGTTTGGTTTCCTGTTCCTGTGTTAGTTTGCTGAGGAGGATGGTTTCCAGCTTCATGCATGTCCCTGCAAAGGACATGAACTCATTCTTTTTTGTGGCCGCATAGTATTCTATGGTGTATATGTGCCACATTTTCTTTATCCAATCTATCATTGATGGGCATTTGGGTTGGTTCCAAGTCTTTGCTATTGAAAATAGTGCTGCAATAAATATAAGTATGCATGTGTCTTTATAGTAGAATGATTTATAATCCTTTGGGTATATATCTAGTAATGGGATTGCTGGGCCAAATGGTATTTCTGGTTCTAGATCCTTGAGGAATTGCCACAATGTCTTCCACAATGGTTGAACTAATTTACACTCCCACCAGCAGTGTAAAAGCTTAATTCTTAAACACTTCCGTTTCCAGCCATTAGGGCAAAGGATTTCTGGGTGTCTGACCTTGCCTTGGAGTATTACCTTCTGCTGAGTGAACACCTCATTTGATGCAGTTGTTGGAACACCAGGAAGGACAGTGAGTTGGGATTGCATCAGGCTTACAGAGCAGGTGTATATAAATTGCTCTGTGCCTACTTGTTAATGACATTATGTCTGCATATGTGGTAAAATCAGATATGAGACTTGCTTTCATTATAACTCGGTAATGAGGTTGTAAGGCAGTAACTGATTCACCAATTTCAACTCCTTATGTGGCCATAGCTGTCTACTACAATCAGCCTAAGAATTGTGCATTATCAAAGTGGCTTGTGTCCATTTTCAATATACTTCTAACATAACATGGCCAAAACGGAACTCTTTATTCACCACTACCCCCAACATGCTCTCCCCCAGGCTTCCTCTTCACAATAGATGGCGCCCATTTGCTCAGGCCTAAATGTAAAACCTTGCCTGAAACTTGCCTACACCTGTAGCCTATCCAGCAGGTTGCCTAGATCCTACCTTCAAAATATATCTTTTCCTTGTGCACTTTTCTCCATGTCTACAGGTCATCTCTCATTTCTACCACAATAGCCTCCTAACTGGGCTTACTATTTCTAGTGGCCTCTAGTCAATTCCTACAGAGCTACCAGAGATGGTCTGTCAAATGTCAATGAGATTAGGTTGTCCTCCTGCTGTAACCCCTACAAAGTTTTCTAACACATTCATAACACAATTCTAGCATCTTGCCATGTTTTCTAAAACCCCTTGTGATTGAGCCCTGACCACTTCTCCAACCTCAACTTTTCCTATTCTTGTCTCACTTTATTACGGTAATCTTCAATCTTCTCTCTACTCTTTCAGCTTCTCAAACTTATTCCCACCCCAGTGCCTTCCCACCTGAGTCTTCATAAGAAATGCCCTTTCCCTGCATCTCTGTTCACATGTACCTCTTCAGAGAGGGCTTCCTTACCAACCAGCCAATCTAAAATGGCCTCACTATGGTCATTCTCTATCGTCTTGCCTGCTTACTTTTCTTCTTAACGTATATCTTAGGGAAGAATATTATTTATATCTGCATTTGCTAAATATATTGTGGTCTATTTCCTTCATGAGAATAAAAGCTCCATAAAGACAGAGACATTACACCGTGTTAACAGTTATATCTTCAGTGAGAACAGTAGTGCTGGGCGTCTAGAAAATAAATAGTCCTTAAATAGAGGTGAACTGAATGAATGTTTCCAATATTCCAACGTATTTCTCTGTTTCTTTCATGCTATAATTTTCAAACACACTGCAATTGGAAGGACAATTGGGGAGTGAGCTGTCTCTTTGTGAGCTGTGCCCCTGTTCACCAATTCATTCTTGTAACTTACTCTCCTTGCATCCCTTCTATCAACAGACCCTGTAGTAAGTGCTGAGGATGCAACTGTGAGCAAGCCAGACAAATTATCTGCCCTCATGGAATTTACAGTCCAGAGGGAGTCACAAACAGCAAAGAAGAAAGTTTGTAATGAGAGTTATGTAGAAAATAATAGAAGACCAAGATAGAGAATGGCAGGGGACATTATTTTATAGAAGGTGGTTAGAGACAGCATCTCAGAAGAGATGATCTTATGCTGAGACCTGAAGGATGAGAGTGAGCAGGGTGTATGGTACAGTGCCTGGCAAGTGCAAACGCCCTGAGGTAGAAAAGGTGGCTGACTCCTAGGGCTAAAAGACCTTACATGGCTAGAGAGCTGTGAGTGAAGTTGGGATCTGTGTCCAGGGACTGGGCATCCAGGGTTTACCCAAGGTGGGTTATATATATTCAATTATAAAACAATTATATATATACAAAACATATATAATATATATGTTATAACTCACATATATATTTTCAATTGTAAAACAACTGAAATATTTTGGGTTATAGTAAAATTCTTATATTTTAAAAATTGCTCTGTGGCTAGGTGGAAAATGGATCGTTTCAGGCCGGAGTGAAAGCAGGGACGTTAACTAGAAGGCAGTTGAGATGCTTGAGCTAGAAATGGCAGAGGTTTGGACTGACACAGTGGCAATTGAAAGGGAAAGACATCACCAGATGAGGACTCTGTTTTGCAGGTAGAACAAGCAGGAGCTAGGAGAGAATGCAGCAGGGGTATCCAGGGCTAGATACATGAAAGCCCATCAATAAACATAGGACTATATTGTATCCTTAGGAAAAGAGGAGAAATAAGAATGTTTCCCAGATTTCTAGCTTTCATAACAGGAAGGAAGGACATTGTTGCTTTCTGAGATGGGAAAGACTGAGAGAGAAATAGCATTCATAGGAGTATTTACTTCTGATTTGAATATTTTAATTGTGAGATGGCTTCCACACATCGTGTTAAGTAAATATTTGAATATGCCACACCAGAGAGAGGAGAGTTCTGGGCTAGATCTATCAGTTTAGGATCCTTTCAAATACAGAGGATGTTTAGAGCTGTGGGAATAGATAACATCATCCAGGAAAGACTGGAGAAGTGAAGATATTCCAGAACGAGGCCCTGGGGAAATCTAACAGTCCTGGTCAGTTAAAAGAGAAGAGGCTTAGAAGGAAATAAGAAGAGTGAAATAAGAAGAAATCCAGGATAGTGAGGTATCCTGGAGACAAAAGAAGAAAACATTTCTCGTAGGAAGTTTGTCAGTTAAGCTGACTGCTGGTGAAACACTAAGAAAGAAGAGGCGGGAAGAGTGTAGATTGCATTTGGCAACACAGAGGTTGTTAACTTTGACAACAGTAGTTTCCGTTGAGTAATGGCAACGGAAGTCAGGCGTTAGTTGAAGAGTAAATTGGAGATGCAGAGAGTAGAGGAAGATTGCTTTTAGGAAGTTTGACTGTGAAGAGGAGCAGAAAAATATTGCAATAACTAGAGAAGTATGTGGGGTCAAGGGAGAACGTACCACTTTTTTTTTTTCTGATAGGAGACTAATGGGACTGTTTCAGTAGAGAGGGAGAGATTTTTGTGGAAGAAAGGGGAGAGGTTTCCTTTAAAAGTCAACAGAGAATGAGATCCAAAGTAGAAGCAAAAAAAAAAAAAAAAATTGGCTTTTGGTAGGAGGAGGGTTTTTATTTAATGGAAGTTAGGATGTAAAGAGTGCTTGCTTTTCTTATTTCATTGCTGAGGCCAACAGCTGAGAATAATAGATGGGAGTAGCTCTGCTTTCTGAAGCGAGGCAGTGCACCATTTAGGCAAGACCTGGAGACAGACATTTTGCCCCCTTCACCCATCAACTAACTCCAGTTTTGTCTACTTGGCCCATCAGGTAACTTCAGGCAATATAAGACATAAGAAATACATGAGAAAGGCAAGGCGCAGTGGCTCACACCTGTAATCCCAACACTTTGGGAGGCCAAGGCTGGCAGATCACAAGGTCAGGAGTTCAAGACCAGCCTGACCAACATGGTGAAACCCCGTCTCTAATAAAAGTACAAAAATTAGCCAGACATGGTAGTGTGCGCCTATAATCCCTGCTACTCAGGAGGCTGAGGCAGGAGAATTGCTTGAACCCGGGAGGCGGGGGTTGCAGTGAGCCAAGATTGAGCCACTGCACTCCAGCCTAGGCGACCGAGTGAGACTCCATCTCAAAAAAAAAAAAAAAAAAAAAGAAAAAGAAAAAGACATAAGAGTTTATGAGAGAGCTGGTAGTGAGTGAGAGGCTTGGGAGATAGTCAGTTTGCTGTTCCTCCTGACATTAGAGAGCAGGGGGGCTTTCCTCCCTCTCCAAGCCAATCAGGAGGGCTTATCTGTATCTCTGGAGTCTGGTACGCTCAGAAACTGTTGCCTCCCTGACTATACCTAAAAATGTCTGTGGATGAAAGGCTGTGGGGAGTCATCAGTGGCAGCAGGGCAAACATTCATTGGGAAGGGCCTGCACTTCTAAAGCCACCAGGACCAAATGTTTTATTTGGTTTTGTTTTCCTGTGGGTCATAAACCTGACAAAAGGTAGCAAGTCTTGAGATTTCTTGTAAGGCATCTTCCCAATAGGATGTTCTAGAGAGATGAAGTACCACCAGAGTGAGAGTCTGTGTCGATGGGCTGGAACCCAGGGGATGTCAGTAGAACCATAAGAGACCCACTGGAGAGGACACTTCCCACATAAGGCAACTGCTGATGGGAAGCTCCCAGCAGGGAGACATGTGAGGGACCCACAAAGGAACCAATCAGGGAAGAAGCTACATTTGAGCTGTGACACACAGAGGGCCCCAGTGCCGTGATACCAACATACCAGCAAAGAAAGATGGTGGCCTTTTCTCTGAACACTCTTCTCCAGAGATCAGTGCAAGAGGGAACCAGGAACAGGATTTAGACAGCAAGAAAGAGATAGAGAAGGAGAAGAAATGCAGAAGTAGGCAAAAAAAATAAAGAAACCAATCTCATCCTCCTTCCTCATTGCAGGCTCTTGTACCTGAGTGAAAGTCCAGCAACTCTGTGGAGCAAAGCCATGGGGGCAGTTATATTGGATGAGAGGTTGAAGTTTTGACATCAAACTGGGTTTAACTTTTAAATACTTTAAAAACCATAAATATATATATGTGTGTGTGTGTGTGTATATATATATATATATATATATATATTTTTTTTTAAATTAAGAACAGAGATTGACAGGAGAAGTAATGATATACACGAGAGCCATCCTGGGGTGGGGAAGAACAATTCCACAGAGGGAGTGTAAATGGGCGAGAAGGAATCAAGTTGCTTTCTGCCTGCCCCTTGCTGATTCCAGCTTGTTCAATAAACTGGTTATGCTGGTTATGGTTTAAATTTGTTTCTATCTTAAAACTTTGTAATGTTTACATTGTTGCAGTCCAAATAAAACTTACATATGACAGTTTACAAGCACTGCTGTGATTCCTGGTCTATCATGTTGTAGACCAGGTTTATACATTTAAAGGCATCCACATGCCTAGCAGGTAGCAAAAATGGATGAGGCAGGTGAGGAGCAATAGAGAACAATGAGGACTGGAGAATGCCTGGCCTTTAATGTTTTAGCAGCCCTCTTTGGGTCAAACAACACAAATATGCAAACTACAAATGACTTTTGTGTTAGATATACAAAAGTAACTTCCCCTACCCAGGCCTTTGTAAGCCTACATTGCATTAAGTGTAGCTGTGGGAGGGGACAGGGAACAAGGCAATATGACATGCCTCCGCCTCACACACACATACTGTGATGATGCCGCTTACTAGAAAAGTGCAGAAATATTCTGAGATTTCCCAAATCTATAATTTATGATTCTTGTCAGCATTCTAGTTACACACAGGAAAGCATCAACCTGTCATCTGAACGTTGACAGGAGAATAGATGAGAGAAACAGAGTGTGCTTCACAAAAACTCCTCTTCCCATCACAGGCCAGATCCTGGTAATGAACACCAACGCCAACCATTGCTTTACCAAGGAAGCCACTTTTTAAAAGGCTTCAGTTCAATTCATTCAGTTTTTACTGAGTGTCTAGGACATACGAGAAAATTTTAGGAGGTCAGCTTTGACCAGAAGAAACTGTGCATTCTTGTATACAATCTTGTCATTTAGAATTCTGCCTGAGTAGCAATATACTAGCCTGAAGCAAAATATCCTGTCAGCAAATAAGAGATCCCTCAACCTAAAACAAAACATATGAGGGAAACAGAGAAACAGAATTTCAGAATGTGAATAATCATATGCTAGAGAAAAGGAGAAGTAATTGTATTTCATTAAATGTTTGCTTTCTAAATGATTCCCTAAAAAGGAACCGAGATTCATTTTTTTACATTATATTTGAAAATGCCCCAGATTCTTACATTGGAAGAGTCCTTAAAGGCTATCCAGACAACATTCTCACATAGGAGAGTTGCTCTTTAAGGTAGGACCCCCTTCCGGATGGTTCATCCCACGTAAGCTTTTTCACTCATGATAATCAGAACCAGGTTCTGGCACTGTGAGCTGTCCCAAACCAGATGCAACTAGCTGATGGAATCTAGAAAGATCTATGGTGCTGGACAAAGTTTAAGGGCCTGGTCATACAAGATGCATGGATCTGTATCTGAGAATTGGTCTATAATCAGGAAGTAACCGTGGTGGTAATGATGGGTGAAAGGACAAGGGAGGCAGAGGTAGCATTGGACAAGGACCTAACTAAATCTTGGAAGTAGTAGTCTGCTCAGGCCAGGCCGGGACATCGATAGACAACCAGAGTTGTTCTAGTTGAGAGAGATGACTGCAAGAATCAGTAAAATCCCTGAAGACCTGAGAACAAGGCAAGGACTCAGAATTAGGTAAAGGAGTCTCTAAGAACACGGTAATGTCTAGAACAAGAGTGTCCAGAGGACAAGCCTTGAGCAACTGATAGACATCTCTGTGTCCCTTCTTCTGAGTCAGTGCTGGCCTGGGTGGCATTTGCCTGCTGGTGTACATTGTTTTATCATCTAGATACATTGTTTTTATCATCTAGAAGAAGAGAGATATGAAACATAATGTGCCCTGTTCCCTTGACAGGGGACTGTGAGATTCCATCCATGATAGGCTAAATCTAAATTTTGCAGAATTTTCCTTAAATCAAATGGCTTCCTCTTCTTTAATTATTTTCTTCTTTTGATTTTCATTATGCCACCTTCTGGTTTTTATCTTATATGATTGGCCTTCTCTTTTACTGGCTCTGCTTCCTCTAACTGGTCTCTAAATGTTAAACACTTACAAGGCTCAGTTTTGAGGTCTCTCTTCTGTTTCCTTCCATTCCTACTCGCATGGCTCATGTCCCATCTATGTGTTGATGATTTCCAATTTTTGTTGCTCTAACCAGGACCTCCTCCCCGAGCTCCAGACTCATGCATCTAACTTCCTACATGATACATCCATGTGTGAGTCAAATTGGAATTTCAATATAATATATCCAAAACATAACTGTTAACCCTCTCTGTTGTCTACAACCTGTTCCTCCCACTCTTTCTCTATCTTATCAAATGGCAGCACCATCCAATGGAACATTTAAGCCAAAAACCTAAGAGTCCTCCTTCATTCCCCCTTTTCCTCATGGCCTCATCAACATCCAATTCTTCAGCAAATCCTGTGATTTTTATATATTAAATGTTTCTGGAACCAATCCATTTCTCTCTACCACATTACCACTCTACTCCAATCTACTGTCCTCTGTCCTCTCAAATACTGTCCTGTGTAAACTCCCACATACTCTGTTCTGTACTCAATAGCCAGTGTGATCTTTTGAAAGTATAATTTAGATAATTTGCTGCCTGAACAAGTCCTGCCCGTGCAAAATGTACATAGTAATCTCCCATCACAATCAAAATCCAGAAAGCCTTTTCTGAGCTTCCTCTGCCTACCCATCCAATTTCATCTTGGTACTACGTTCCCATTCACCTTCCCTCAGCCACACCCTGCTCTCTTGCTACAATAGCTCAGCCTCAATCCTGACCGAAGGCCTTTTCACTTGAGTTTACCTGGCCCAGAAAGCTCTTTCTAAAATTGGCTGGCTCTTGTCATTCTGATCTCAAAATGTCTCCTCCTTGGAAGGACTTCCCCAGCACCCAGCCTAGAGAGCTCTGTCCCCGCCCTCACATTCCCCCTTTGGTCTTACTCTGTTTCTTAATACTACATTGCTTTCCCCACAGTACCTGTCAGTGTATAAAGTCATTTATCTTGTTGATTATCTGTCTCCTCATCACTAGAATATGAACTCCAGGAGAACAGGAACCTTATCTATCTTGTTCCTTGTTAGACTCCTATATTAGAAAGGAGGATACTAAATCTGGGTGTTTAATGATCATTTATTGAGTAAAAGTGAACTCTACCTGCATATAACTTCCACTCATTGATCAGCTGGAGGTATGTTCAATAAGTCTATTATTTCTTTAATGTGACGACCCTTTCAATATTTGAAGGAAGCGTTTATTTTGTATGCCAATATATCTCTGTGTATGTGTATGATGTCTTTCCTCTGACTAAATATCTGCAAGTATTTAAATTAATCCTCATATGAAAGAATTCCCAGATACTTCACTATCCAGGTCACCTGCCCCTGGATAAACTCCAAAAGAAGACTCTCCAAAGTTAGTTCCAATGGTGTCCAAAAATAAACTGAATGACACCAAATATAGGTAGTGGAAAAAATGCTTTCAGGCTGAGATTAACAGCCAACTTCTGTTCTGGTCTGAAGTATTTTTCTGTAATGCAGAATTTAAGCCATAGAAAATATTAAAAGATTTTATTTTCTCTTTTAGAGCAAATAGTTCTCTCCCATAGCCCCCAAGCAATCAATCTTAGACATGTATTATTTACTTTCTTGCTTACTCCTTCCTGAGCTCTGATCTAAGAGAGGCAGACTAGAAGAAGACAGGGTCTCTGCTGGTATTTTCAGCCCTTGGCTCTTCTCTGAAGTTCAGATGTGAACCTCCTGTTTCCTAGTCAACACCTTCCCGGTTGTTTCACAAACACCTCTTATTTCAACACCTATCCCAAATTAGATTTTCCTCTCCCTCCCCCAGCCTTCTCTTCTCTGTTCTTTCCAATGCCTGTAAATGATACCGCCATCAATCCAGTCATCCAAGCTCCAAACCTCAGAGCCATTTTAGACATTTTCTTTCTTGATATTTGGATCCAATCAGTTTTCAACTCTGCCAATTTTACCATTTCCTTCACCTCTATTTTCACAGCACTAACTCAGGCCTTTATAACCTCTTATTTGTAGCCTCCTGAACTGGGCGCCTGTTTTCCCACCCCTGCCTTGCTTCATTTAAGTCTTATCTACATTGCAGTCATGGACACTTTCAGTACAACTCCATTACGATGGAGCGCAAACACCTGGCATGCTACCTGAAGCCTCCTTTTGCCTGACCTACCTCCCTCTGGTAACCTTTCTTGAGTCGCACTTAATTCTAAGAAAACAAAGTCAAGAATTCTCCCTAAACACCACGTACGCTTGTCTTCTATGCCTTTTCTTTTCCCCTCTACCTGGACTTCCCTTCTCAACTTTCTTCACCTTTCTAATACCCTCAAGGATTAGAGGAACAGCTGCTTCTCTGGGGAGCCTTTCTGACCCGCTATTTGGGCCATAAACCCCTCTTTTCTGCCAAGACAGGGCCCAGCATGATTTCTTATCTAAAGCACCCAACAGGAGCTATTGAAATTATTTGTTTTTTATATCCTCACAAGGCTGCAAGCTCCTTAAAGTCAAAACAATTCTTATTTATCTTTGTACCTCCCCTGTAAGACCTAGCTAAGTGGGGAGCACATAGTAGGTATTTCATAAATATTAACTGATCTGAAATATCATTTAAGAGGCTGAAACTTAAGTCTAGATAAGGAACTCTTAGGCCTAAAATAATATCAATGTCCCTTCATTACAAAATACGAGTGTTTCTAGTTCTTCATCATTCACATCTTGTGTTCAAAAACACTTAATAAAATTTCTCATGCTCCAGCAGCAGAATTCGGGGGACTTAGGGTGGTTAGTGGTGCAATTATATGCTATCTCTTACCTTTTTATCTTTGGCCAAACCTATTTTAAATAGTATAGATGGCAAGACATATGTCCAAGGCCAAGATGATGAAGTTTCCTGTGATTTAAAAGCAGCGCATAGTTATTAAACAATGGAGACTCCATTGTGCTATTGTTATTTATGTACATCTCCTAGTCCCTACTACAATGCTTCCATCTGGAAGGCAAGACTTGGGGCTTATTTAGCCTTGAAACTATTACACTGTCCATCACAATGTCCCAATCAGAGGATGATCTCCATCAATGTGTATTGAATTGAGTTGAGGCTGCCAAGTGGAAAGGAGCTTCATTGAGACACCAATTTGTTTGCGATAGTCATGGAAAAATATGTAGCAACCATTTCTTTCTCTTTGCAGTGAACTTGCTTGTCAAATGCCTCTTTAAAAAGTGAGTGAAGATAATTGCAAGTCAGCTGGAAGTGCTGCCAAGATATGACCTCCAGGAAGGCCCAGAAGACAAGTGATATTGTGTGGACTGCTACAGCGCAATGTCTAACTGATTCAAAATGAAGAATCAATTTGAAATTAAGATGAGTAAAGGCATCCAGCACTTATAGCAAAAAACATTGTCACCAGGCCCTGGGAAAGATGAGGCCACCTCCCTTCCCTTCTCAGGCTCCCTTTCCCTGTCAGACTCTAGCTCTTAAAAGCTGTCATCCTCCAAGGGTATTCCCTAAGTACAGCATAGCATCTCTGTTACCCTTTGAATTCAACAATATTGATCTCCTCCAATATTTTCATTCCTTTAGTCAAAAGTCAGCTGTCAAACGCGAGGCACAAGTGCAACTTTAAGGAATTCATGGCCAATATTTGTCATGTCATTTCATGGACTGTCTGCAGGCACATAAAACATACAATGAGGATACTGATCCAAGATACATGGCACACAATTAAATTGTGAAAAAACATGACTCTGAGACCAGAAGTTCTTATTTTTTCGCAGTCTTCAGAGTATCGTATAGGCCCCTTGAAAAATAAATTGGCAGAGTGTGAATGTTAATTTACTTTCACCTTCAGAAAACAGATCTTCCACATTTATAAAAGAGAAATAGTAACTATTCTAGACAATAGAGCCCAGCAAGAATACTCAAACTAGTATAACCCTATTTCTCTATACCACAAAGACATCTTGTAGGCATGTTTCTCTGAAGGACTTGACTTGAGAATTATGCTTTTTTTCCTCCTTTTCTCTCTAAAAGCAAAAAGCACCATAATCTTGCTGTAGTATAATCAAAACAGAGCCCGATGTGAAACCAGAGCCTTGAGTTTTCATCCTTCGTTTGTTACTTAAAAGTTGACATAAGAAAAATTATTTAACTTCTCTTAACCTCAGTTTCTTATCTATAAAATGGGATTATAAAATGTATCTCACAAAGTAGTTATGAGGATTAAAGGAAATGGAAAACATG
This sequence comes from Chlorocebus sabaeus, assembly GCF_047675955.1. Classification (NCBI taxonomy): domain Eukaryota; kingdom Metazoa; phylum Chordata; class Mammalia; order Primates; family Cercopithecidae; genus Chlorocebus; species Chlorocebus sabaeus. The sequence goes on from NC_132928.1 coordinate 52,355,405, forward strand.
CTTATTTGGTTTTGAATCCTGGTTTGGTCTATCAATAAAACTCATTAAGATGGAATGTTCAGGTATCCTCAGCATGTTGTTGTTGTTTCCAATCACTGATGATTAAAACATGGAGTAAAATATCTGTGGCATTTCTGAAAAACTGTGAGCCCATCACAAATCATCTAAAGCTCTGCTTTCACACAGGTGAGTCAGAGTTCAAGCCAACAAGCCAAGGAGAGACCTATGCTGCTGCAGCTTTCTTGCTTCTCAGAACCAACAGCAGCAGCAGCACCTAACACCATGCAAGCAGGCACTCTACGCCAGGTGCCAAGCTGTGCACCTTATATTCATCCTCTCCCCTCATCCTCAGCACAACCTCAAGAAGCTTGAGCTCCTCCACACAGAACCATGGCCCCCAGTGGAGGCTGCACATATGGCCCAGGCAGACCACAGGCAGCCTGCTCTCAAGAAGAAGGCTTGTTATTCTAAGGCTGAACCCTGAAGGATGCGAATTAATGAGCAATCTGTGTCCCTAGCCACCTTGCTTCATTTTTATTGTATAGTCTCTTGATCTATTGAAATCTCAAAAGAGGCCTCTCAAACATCCATGTTTCTGCTATGTTGCCTCTTCCACAATTGCCAGGGTGATCTTCTGAACCCAGGCCACCCATGGAGCTGGGAAGGTCTCTGGAACCCTGGGCCTTTGGTCTCTCCATCCTCTGAGTGCCTGCGGCCCTTGGCAAACAGCACTGTTGCTATCATGCCTTCTCTATCAGGAGAATGAGAGGTTCTGGAAGGTAAGAACTACCCCTCATTGATCATTGTATCTAGTGGAGTGCATGGGATGATGGCAGGGGCTCCTTCCACATACGTTCTATTAGGACAATGATTCTCAACCCTGGATATACACCTACAATTACCTAGGAAGTTTTTAAAAATACATATCCAAGCCCATGCCCAATCATAGTCAATGGAATCAGACTCTCTAGGCATGAGGATGGAGTCCCAGGTAACCCTAACATATTAACAGGCCTGAGATCCACAGTATTTTTGTGTATGTCTGTCTCTTCTCCATCCCCTTGGCTCCTCTGACCCATTTAAGAAGTAAAACTGGCCTGCAGCCAGCCCCTTCCCCTCCTCTACCCCACAGGGGCCCTGCTGGCCTGCAGCGAGCCTGCTTGCTCTTCTTCTAACCAGGCCTCCAGATAAGTAGTCTGTGCTCTGCCCTCATGAGTAAGCCCTGCCATCCTCTGTCAGCTCTGTGTCAGGGCAGGCGGGCCTGTTTGATTCCAGAGCTCACTCTTAGGAAACCCATTATTATTGTAGCCTAAGCCTCATTCACCAGTATTTGTTTTCAGTAATAAACTTGACATTTATATCTCCATTTGCTTAACGTCCCCCTACCTCATCAATGGATTTAGAATTTAGGAAGGGGAGAGATTTATTATCAACCTCAAACTCAACAGCATCCTTTTTTTTTTTTTTTTTTTTGACCTGACATGCATAGGCTATAATAGGTGCTCAATAAATATTTGTTGACTGAATCAATTCCCTATGCACTTCTAGTAATATCCATTCTCTAAATTTCGGTCTCACTTTTTCTCTGTCTCTTTCTTGCACAAGCTACAGATGGTATAAATGCTGCAGTCCTTGGGAAGACTGAAAAAGCAGTCAGACAGATGTGTTGTTCATAGCTCCCTAGTCAGGCATAACTAAACATTTACATTTATTACCAATTAGAGGGGAAACAGACTGTAGTTTTATGCACTGTATGTGGCTGGATATATTTCTTTTTGGGATCTCACTAAAAATTTTAAAATGTACCATTGGATCTCACTCTTTTACCAGCTCAAACCTCATTGAAAACACCATTTAAATAGAGGTCTACCAATGACAGCACAAATCTGTTGCATTCTCCTACCCAAGCACAAAATACCATGGAGGTGGAAAGGCAATGCTGCAGAGAGGCAACTGACCCAGTGTGATTGAGCTGAACCTCCTTCACTAAGACTTTGTGGCCATGCAGAACTGATGAAGTTGTGGTAGACTATGTTGAGACTATGCTGTAAAGTTGTTGATGGCACACAGTGTGCAACAGTGCTTGTGGACACATAGAGCTTTGCTGTGTGTGCAGCCCTTTTTCCATTTAGGACAAAATAGTGTGAGTGGACATAGTACTCGACAGGACTGTGAAACCATTGGTTCCACAGGGTTTCAGACCCAATGCTAAAGAATTCACTGTGTTTAGCTGAGTTCCATCTAACCTGGTATCCATCTTACACGTAAAACACTGACCCAACCCCATGAAAAAATCGAAGGAAAACACTGGCTACAGTATAGGTAACCTGAGCTCTGGTTTCAGCTCTTACTAACACAGCTTCTTCACCTGCAAAACCAGATGATTGCTTTGAGGAACTTTGCTGAGGAAATCGTGAGATTTAATTATAGATTTATATACTGTATAAAAATTTCATCCTATGTTTAGTAACAACAAGAACAATTTCAAAACAACCTAAAAGTCAACAATAGGGTAGAGACTGGAAGATACATTGTAGAGAAACCAGATGCATCACATAACTGTTAAAAACCACTTTGCATCCTCTCTAATGGATGTAATGAACGGCTATGATGAAACACAAGCAAACAAATGGAAATTAATGAATTCCGGTGAGGATGTGGAGAAGTTGGAACCCTCATGCATTGCTGGTAGGGATGTAGAATGATAGAGCAGCTGTGGAAACACTTTGGTGTTTCCTCAAAAAGCTAAAAATAGAATTACCATATGATTCTGCATATTTCACTCTAGGTGTATACCCAAACGAACTGAAAATAGACACTCAAACAAGAACACGTATACATATGTTCAACACTATTCGCAACAGTCAGAAGAAACAACCCAAATGTCCATTAATGGATGAATGAATAAATAGTAGTATATACATACAATGGAATATTTTTCTGCCATAAAAAAGAGTGAGGTACTGATACATGCTACGAGGTGGATGAATCACAAAATCATCATTCCAAGTGAAAAGTCAGACACAAACGGTTCACATATTGTATGGTTTCACGTACATAAAATATCCAGAATAGGTAAATCTGGAGACCGGATGCAAATTGGTTGTTTCCAAGTGCTACCAGAAAGAAGAATGAGGAAAAACTGCTTCATGGGTATGGGATTTTACCTTGGAGTGATAGGAATGTTTTGAAATCAGATGGAGATGATAGTTGCACAACATTGTGAATGTAGTAAATGCCACTGAACTCTTCACTTTCAAATGATTAATTATATGTTATGTAAATTTCGCCTTACATTATATTTTAAAATCATGGTTTTTAAAGAATATGTACTGACAAGGGAAAATTCACACCATGTACCTATTATTAAAAACTGGACTTACAATATGATCTCAATTTTGAAAGATTAAAAATATACATGTGAGTTTGTGCATATATACATACATACATACACACACACACACACACACACACGTATATATACTCATCCTCCTCCCCTCAAAGAATACCGAAAAGAAATTCAGAACTCTGATATTTGAATTATAGGTTGTTTCATTTTCTTATTCCTTAAAACGAACATATGTTAATTTTATAATTTGAGGGAAAAATCAATGTTATTGAATAAGAATTGGGTTATAAGAACATCACTGAAGTTTTCTCCAGCTCTGCAGTTCTAGTAGTCTCAACACGTTGCATTTTCCAGAATACCTATTAGATGCTGGGCAAGAGGGATAAGCTTTTAGAGTGGACACCTAGGAAATGATGATTTAAGGCAGGCAGGCAATGTTGGAGCACAGAGACATTTAGAATACAAACATTTGTATAGGCAGTCTGTATGCATAACTTTTGCCCTCATCACACCGGCCGTAAGTGATGCCATTAGAAGAGCATACATATCCATTATTCAGCTCATGGCTCATTCCCTAATGGCTCCTTTAAGAATAATGTTTTCGGGTAACAGGCATGGCTTTCATATTCAATCTTTTCATAATGCATTCATTTCAAAATAAAATACATACACCTGTCCTGCACAACTACCCAAGCTGAATTCTTTCTAGATAAATTACATTGTTTGGGTTTTTATTTACTTTCTTTTTCTTAAAAATAACATTCTCCAGCTGATGTATTCCAATGGGTGGCTTTCTAAAATGGTCAGCTCCTGTGTGGCTTGTGGGAAACTGAAAATTTCACCATCCTTGATTCTACCTACCTCATCCTCTTCCTATTACTCCATATCAAAGGGACATTGACGCCGGGCACAGTGGCTTATGCCTGTAATCCCAGCCCTTTGCAAGGCCGAAGTGGGTGGATTGCTTGAGGTCAGGAGTTCAAGACCAGGTTGGCCAACATGGTGAGATCCCGTCACTACTAAAAATACAAAAATTAGCCAGGTGTGGTGACGGACACCTGTAATCCCAGCTACTTGGGCAGCTGAGGCAGGAGAAATGCTTGAACCTGGGAGGTAGAGGTTGTAGTGAGATGAGATTGTACTACTGTACTCCAGCCTAGGCGACAAGAGCAACACTCCATCTCAACAACAACAACAAAAGAAAGTGACACTGAAAATATGGAGAATTAAAAAGTAGAATTTGACTTAGCATTTACAAAGTCTGTGTACTTTACTCCATATTCACAGTTTTAATTTTTAATTTTTATGGATACATAATGGTTGTATATATTTATGGTATATATGTGATATTTTGATACATGCATACAATCAGTGAATGAATGGATAATGAATATATATTTATATACACACACACATAGTATATATACACAGTGAAATATATGTCAGCCTTAAAAAAAAGCAAAATCCTGTCATTTACAACATGGATGGACATGGTAGACATTAAGAGAAATAAGCCAGGCACAGAAAGACACTGCATGTTCTCACTCATATGTAGGAACCAAAAAGATTGATCTCATGTGGATTGTGAATAGAATGGTGATTACCAGAGACCGAGAAGGGTAGTGGGGAGTGGGGGATGACGATGGTTTGGTTAATGGGTACAAAAATACAGTTAGATGCAAGGAATAAGATTTAGTGTTCAAAAGCACAGTAGGGTGACTATAGTTAATAGTAATTTATTGCATATTTCAAAATAGCTAGCAGAGGAGATTTGGAATGTTTCCAACACAAAGAAATGATAAATGTTTGAGGTAATGAATGAATATCCCAATTACCTAGAACTAATTGTTACACATTGTATGGCTGTATTACAAATTTTGTTGTTGTCTTATTTTTACCATTTTATCATATTCAGTGAGTCTCTCAAACTACTAATTACCTTTGTGGATGAAGAATCCCCACTCTTTACCTCACAACTTTTGGGTCAGTAGGCATAAAAGAGAAACTAAATTATTAAAATATTTGTTCTGAAAAGAGACCAGATTACATTCTGACAGTAGAAAATCCCTATATGGGCTGGGCATGGTAGCTCGCGCCTATAATCCCAGCACTTCAGGAGCTGACACAGGAGGATCAATTGAGCCCAGGAGTTTAAGACTGCCCTGGGCAACATAGCACATAGCAAGACCTCATCTGAAATATATTTATGTACATATATCTATAAAGACAAAATTTTTTTTTTTTTTTTTTGAGACGGAGTTTTGCTCTGTTGCCCAGGCTGGAGGGAGTGCAATGGTGCGATCTCAGCTCACTGCAACCTCTGCCTCCCGGGTTCAAATGATTCTCCTGCCTCAGCCTCCCAAGTAGCTGGGATTACAGGTGTGCACCATCATATCTGACTAATTTTATATAGAAATTTTAGTAGAGATGGGGTTTCATCATGTTAGCCAGGCTGGTCTCAAACTCCTGACCTCAGGTGATCCGCCTGCCTCAGCTTCCCAAAGTGCTTGGATTATAGGCATGAGCCACTGCGCCTGGCCCAAAAATTTTTTAAAAAGAAAAATCCCTGTACATAAAGGGAACATGTGCTCGGACCTATGGGGACAAGTGTAAAGTCTCATTTAGTGTTTCCAGTGGAGAGAAAATTTAGAAAGAAAACAAATTCAGGTGCTTTTTCAGAAAAACTGAGTCAAAACGCAACAGAGGTCAAAACGCATCTTCTTGTAACAGAAGATGCAAATGTTGAGTATGTTCACAAAAGCCTGAGAACACAGCCATGGAAGAGGTATTGACTTTTCTTGTACCCACAAAAAGAAGGGTCAAAGAAATTTTGTGGACAGAATTCAGGGACATGTCCATGGTGAGTTTTGAGAAGAGAGGAGGTGAGTCATTTTGAGGCTGAAAAGCACTGGATTTATTAAAACAAAACAGAAAGGAGTTTACTTCCTTGGTCACTAAGGCTGAGAGAGACAGAGCTCTTGTGTTATCTAGACAAGAATCTGAAATGAGAAATGGAGGTGTTGTCAAAAACCTGCCTTATGTATCACCTTCATGGGTACTAAACTCAGTTGAATAATTAAACTCTTATAGACTTGGATATAGTCAGACCCCAAATAAGCTCCACACAGGGCAACAGTGCATACCCCATGAATGTCTGAGTGTGTGTATGTGCTGTACTTAAAGTGGAACCACATGCTACTGGGTAAAGGAAAGTGAAGATTTTAGAAGAGACTGCATTCCTATCTAAGTCCTCCCTTGGGTAACTGCTTTTTGTTGAACTGTAAAGCTGTGAGCCCTCAATGGATAACCTGACACACTGATTACTGTTTTTCTGGTTCTTTCTTTGAAAGGACACTAATCCAGCCCCAGGGGAAATGCACAGCATTGGGATTAAAGAACAAAAGATAACTCCCTCCACTACCTTGACCTAGATCTCCAGAGGAGGTCAGCATTTATCAAGAGGATGTTATGGTGTCCCAGCTAGCAGAGCAAAGCACTGGCATGGTTTGCCTGGCTCCCTCTGTGAACTGCTGGCTCTCACACTGGGCTCACTCCATGGATTCCTTACCCCAGGACAATATTTTACAATTGTCTACTTTAAATTCTACTTTTCTTTCTCCAGCCTCAGGTCATCCAGAAAGAAAAAAAAAATTAAAGTCCCTCTGGATCCAGCACATGAGACCTAATTAGTTGCTCTATCTGCAAATTTAGTTTATCAAGAGGAAAATTTAATACTTTCCAGTTAATATCCTCCTCCAGCATAATTTTCGTGTGCTGGTTTGTGAGCTGCTGTGCTGTAGGAATTGTATATTGTGTGCTTTAAGCCACGTGAACATCATAGGTCTGTGTTATCACTGGCAGCATCACAGATGTACTGCTTCTCCTGTTGCATTACTCAGGGAGCTCTCATTTGATATCTGGAAGCTCATTATTAAGATGAAGAGACAAGAAGCAGTGTCAGGCACAACAGCTCTGAATGGACATCATCTCAATGTTAACAAAAACCTCTCTTGTTTCTGAGGATTTCTCTGTGTTAATGATACCAGAATGATTGCTCTCATGGTGCTGTCTTTAAATTTCAAAGAATTAGTTGAAGGTAAAGAACAAGAGGAATGGGGAGGGGCCAAGGTAGCCAATTAGAAACAGCTGTGGCCAGGGGTGCCCACCAAGAAGAATGAACACAGCTAGTGAATCCTGCACTGACAACTGAGGTATCCAAGTTCTCTCACTGGCACTGACTAGGCAGTTGGCACAACCCATGGAGAGCAAGGAAAAGCAGGGTGGTGTGATGGCCCACCTGGAAGCCACACAGGGCAAGGAGCATGCCCATTCCCAGCCAAGGGAGGTGGTGAGTGATCATACTATCCTGCCCAGGAAACCATGCTTTTTCCATGGATCTGGGCAACCCGCATATCAGATCATTCTCATGAACCCATGCCACCAGGACCTAGGGTCCTAAGCACAGAGCTGTGCAGATTATTGGTGGCCACTGGTCTGGAGACTGTCAAAGACTACTGAGTTCCCAGGGGAGGGGCCGCTGTCAACCCTGCAGCTGCCTGTTGACTATGATGACTGAGCTCCCTGGGGGAGGGGTGGCAGCCATCACTGTAGGTCCAGTCTACCATTTTATCCTCTGCCAGTGCTGGGGAGACTGGAAGGTTTGGGACCCAGGAGGAATCCCTCACAGCACAGCTCAGCAGCTGTGGCAGATCATGGGCAGACTGCCTCTTTAGTTCAGACCCTGACTCATCCCTCCTCACTGGGCAGGGCTTCCCTACAGGAATTTCAGCAACTCCAACCAGGGGTTTAGGGACAGAACTTTGATCTCCCTGGGACTGAGCCCCTAAGGGGAGAGGTGGCCATAGTGTCCATAGATCAGCAGACTTGGTCTTTCCTCTGCTAGCTCTGAGAAATCCAGGCAGTCTGGATGAGTAGGATTGTCCCCAATGCAGAGCACCCCCTCCACCAAGAGGCTTCATTAAGCAGGCCCTAGATCCCACACCTCCTGACTGGGGGAGACCCCTGAACAGGGGTCACCAGACACTTTATACAGGAGCATTACCACTGGCATCAGGTTGGTGCCCCTCTCAGATGGAGATCCCAGAGGAAAGAGCAGGTAGCAATCTTTGCTGTTCTGCAGCCTCCACTGGTGACACCTCCTGGTATGGGAAGGACCCAGGTGAATAGGATCCTGAATGGACCCCCAGCAAACCACAGCTGCCCTATAGAAGAGGGGCATGACTGTTAAAAGAAAAACAAACCAACAGAAAGTAACAGCAACAACAGAATCAACAAAAAAGTTCCCACAAAAACCCCATCCAAGGGCTAGCAGCCTCAAAGATCAAACCTAGATAAACTCATGAAGATGAGAAAGAATCAACAAAAAAACACTGAAAACTCAAAAAGCCAGAGTGCCTCTTCTTCTCCAAATGATTGCAACACCTCTCCAGCAAGACCACAGAACTGGGTGGAGGCTGAGATGGATGAATTAACAAAAGTATGCTTCAGAAGGTGGGTAATAATGAACTTTCTTGAGTTAAAGGAGCATGTTCTAACCCAATGCAAAGAAGCTAGGAACCATGATAAAACATTACAGGAACCATTAACCAGAATAACTAGTTTAGAGAGGAACATAAATGACCTGATAGAACTGAAAACCACAACACAAGAACTTCGCAATGCAACCACAAGTGTCCATAGCCGAATTGACCAAGCAGAGAAAAAAATTTCAGAGCTTGAGGACTATCTTGCTGAAATAAGACAGGCAGATAAGATTAGAAAAAAAAAAAGAATGAAAATGAACAAACAACAGTTTTGAGAACTTTGGGACTATGTAAAAAGACTGAACCTCTGACTGACTTGGGTAAATTAAAAGAGAGGGAGAACAGAACCAAATTGGAAAACATACTTCAGGATATCATCCAGGAGAACTTCCCCAACCTAACAAGACAGGCCAACATTCAAATTGAGGAAATCCAGAGAACCCCAGTAAGATACTCCATGAGAAGATCAACCTCAGGATACATAATCATCAGATTCTCCAAGGTTGAAATGAAGAAAAAAATGTTAAGGGAAGTCAGAGAGAAAGGTCAGGTCATATACAAAGGGAAGCCCATCAGACTAACAGCAGATATCTCAGTAGAAACCCTGCAAGCTGTAAGAGATTGGGGACCAATATTCAATATTCTTAAAGAAAAGAATTTCTAACCCAGAATTTCATAGCCAGCCAAACTAAGCCTCATACGCAAAGGAGAAATAAAATCTTTTTCAGACAAGCAAATACTGAGGGAATTTGTCAACACCAGGTCTGTCTTGCAAGAGCTCCTGAAGAAAGCACTAAATATGGAAAGAAAAAACTGTTACCAGCCACTGTAAAAACATACTGAAGTACAAAGACCAATGACATTATGATGCAACTACATCAACAAATCTGCAAAATAATCACCTAGCATCATGATGACAGGAGCAAATGCACACATAACAATATTAACCTTAATGTAAATGGGCTAAATGCCCCATTTAAAAGACACAGAATGGCAAGCGTGATAAAGAGTCAAGACCCATCAGTGTGCTGTATTCAAAAGACCCATCTCACATGCAAACACAGACGTAGGCTCAATATAAAGAGATAAAGGAGGGGGTGCACCCAAGATGGCCGAATAGGAACAGCTCCAGCCTTCAACTCCCAGTGTCAGTGACACAGAAGACAGGAGATTTCTGCATTTTCAACTGAGGTACCGGGTTCATCTCACTGGGGTGTGTCAGAAAGTTGGCGCTGGTCCGTGGGTGTAGCGAGAGCTGAAGCAGGGCAAGGCATCACCTCACCTGGGAAGCACAAGGGGGAAGGGAATTCCTTTTCCTAGCCAAAGGAAATTGAGACACCTAACACCTGGAAAATCGGGTAACTCCCACCCTAATACTGCACTTTACCAAGGGTCTTAGCAAATGACACACCAGGAGATTATATCCCACACCTGGCACAGAGGGTCCCACCCCCACAGAGCCTCCCTCATTGCTAGCACAGCAGTCTGAGATCTAATTGAAAGGCGGCAGCAAGGCTGGGGGAGGAGCGCCCGCCATTGCTGAGGCTTAAGTAGGTAAACAAAGCCTCTTGGAAGCTCAAATTAGGTGGAGCCCACCACAGCTCAAGGAGGCCGGCCTGCCTCTGTAGACTCCTCCTCTGGGGACAGGGCATAGGTAAACAAAAAGCAGTAGAAACCTCAGCAGAGGTAAATGCCCCTGTCTGACAGTTTTGAAGAGAGCAGTGGATCTCCCAGCACGGAGGTTGAGATCTGAGAATGGACAGTCTGCCTGCTCAAGTGGGTCCCTGACCCCTGAGTAGTCTAACTGGGACACATCCCACACTAGGTGCAGACCGACACCTCACACCTCACACAGCAGGGTACACCCCTGAGACGAAGCTTCCAGAGCAAGAATCAGACAGCAACACTCGCTGTTCAGCAATCTTCTATCTTCTGCAGCCTCCACTGCTGATACCCAGGCAAACAGGGTCTGGAGTGGACCTCAAGCAAACTCCAACAGACCTACAGTTGAGGGTCCTGAGTGTTAGAAGTAAAACTAACAAACAGAAAGGACACTCACACCAAAACCCCATCAGTACGTCACCATCATGAAAGACCAAAGGCAGATAAAACCACAAAGATAGGGAAAAAGCAGTGCAGAAAAGCTGGAAATTAAAAAAATCAGAGCATATCTCCCCCTCCAAAGGAATGCAGCTCATCGCCAGCAATGGAGCAAAGCTGGATGGAGAATGACTTTGACAACTTGAGAGAAGAAGGCTTCAGTCGATCAAACTTCTCAGAGCTAAAGGAGGAACTACGTAACCAGCACAAAGAAACTAAAAACTTTGAAAAAAGAATAGATGAATGGATAACTAGAATAATCAATGCAGAGAAGACCTTAAAAGAACTGATAGAGATGAAAACCATAACATGAGAACTACGTGACAAATGCACAAGCTTCAGTAACCGACTCAATCAACTGCAAGGAAGAGTATCAGTGATTGAAGATCAAATGAATGAAATGAAGCGAGAAGAGAAGTGTAGAGAAAAAGGAGTAAAAAGAAATGAACAGAGCCTCCAAGAAATATGGGATTATGTGAAAAGACCAAATCTACGTCTGATTGGTGTGCCTGAAAGTGATGGGGAAAATGGAACCAAGTTGGAAAACACTCTGCAAGATATCGTCCAGGAGAACTTCCCCAACCTAGTAAGGCAGGCCAACATTCAAATTCAGGAAAGACAGAGAACGCCACAGAGATACTCCTCAAGAAGAACTCCTCCAAGACACATAATTGTCAGATTCACCAAAGTTGAAATGAGGGAAAAAATGTTAATGGCAGCCAGAGAGAAAGGTTGGGTTACACACAAAGGGAAGCCCACCAAACTAACAGCAGATCTCTCGGCAGAAACTCTACAAGCCAGAAGAGAGTGGGGGCCAATATTCAATATTCTTAAAGAAAAGAATTTTCAACCCAGAATTTCATATCCAGTCAAACTAAGTTTCATAAGTGAAGGAGAAATAAAATCCTTTACAGACAAACAAATGCTTAGAGATTTTGTCACCACCAGGCCTGCCCTACAAGAGATCCTGAAGGAAGCACTAAATATAGAAAAGAACAACAGGTACCAGCCATTGCAAAAACATGTCAAAATGTAAAGTCCATCGATGCTAGGAAGAAACTGCATCAACTAACGAGCAAAATAACCAGCTAATATCATAATGACAGGATCAAGTTCACACATAAAAATATTAACCTTAAATGTAAATGGACTAAATGGTCCCATTAAAAGACACAGACTGGCAAATTGGATAGAGTCAAGACCCATCGGTTTGCTGTATTCAGGAGACCCATCTCACATGCAGAGACACACACAGGCTCAAAATAAAGGGATGGAGGAAGATCTACAAGGTAAATGGAAAACAAAAAAAAGCAGGGGTTGCAATCCTAGTCTCTGATAAAACAGACTTTAAACCATCAAAGATCAAAAGAGACAAAGAAGGCCATTACATAATGGGAAAGGTATCGATTCATCAGGAAGAGCTAACTATCCTAAATATATATGCACCCAATACAGGAGCACCCAGATTCATAAAGCAAGTCCTTAGAGACCTACAAAAAGACTTAGACTCTCACACAATAATAATGGGAGACTTTAACACCCCACTGTCAACATTAGACAGATTAACGAGACAGAAAGTTAAAAAGGATATCTATCCAAGAATTGAACTCAGCTCTGCACCAAGCGGACCTAATAGACATCTACAGAACTCTCCACCCCAAATCAAAGAATATACATTCTTCTCAGCACCACATCTCACTTATTCCAAAATTGACCACATAGTTGGAATTAAAGCACTCCTCAGCAAATGTAAAACAACAGAAATTATAACAAACTGTCTCTCAGACCACAGTGCAATCAAACTAGAACTCAGGATTAAGAAACTCAATCAAAACCACTCAACTACATGGAAACTGAACAACCTGCTCCTGGATGACTACTGGGTACATAACGAAATGAAGGCAGAAATAAAGATGTTCTTTGAAACCAATGAGAACAAAGACACAACATACCAGAATCTCTGGGACACATTTAAAGCAGTGTGTAGAGGGAAATTTATAGCACTAAATGCCCACAAGAGAAAGCAGGAAAGATCTAACATCACAATTAAAAGAACTGGAGAAACAAGAGCAAACACATTCAAAAGCTAGCAGAAGGCAAGAAATAACTAAGATCAGAGCAGAACTGAAGGAGAGAGAGACACAAAAATCCCTCCAAAAGATCAATGAATCCAGGAGCTGGTTTTTTTGAAAAGATCAACAAAATTGATAAACCGCTAGTAAGACTAATAGAGAAGAAAAGAGAGAAGAATCAAATAGATGCAATAAAAAATGATAAAGGGGATATCACCACCAACCCCACAGAAATACAAACTACCATCAGAGAATACTATAAATACCTCTACACAAATAAACTAGAAAACCTAGAAGAAATGGATAATTTCCTGGACACTTACACTCTCCCAAGACTAAGTCAGGAAGAAGTTGAATCCCTGAATAGACCAATAGCAGGCTCTGAAATTGAGGCAATAGTTAATAGCCTACCAACCAAAAAAAGTTCAGGATCAGATGGATTCACAGCTGAATTCTACCAGAGGTACAAGGAGGAGTTGGTACCATTCCTTCTGAAACTATTCCAATCAATAGAAAAAGAGGGAATCTTCTCTAACTCATTTTAGGAAGCCAACATCATCCTGATACCAAAGCCTGACAGAGACACTTCAAATCCAGCAGCGCATCAAAAAGCTTATCCACCATGATCAAGTGGGCTTCATCCCTGGGATGAAAGGCTAGTTCAACATACACAAATCAATAAACGTAATCCAGCATATAAACAGAACCAAAGACAAAAACCACATGATTATCTCAATAGATGCAGAAAAGGCCTTCAACAAAATTCAACAGACCTTCATGCTAAAAACTCTCAATAAATTTGGTATTGATGAAACGTATCTCAAAATAATAAGAGCTATTTATGACAAACCCACAGCCAATATCATACTCAATGGGCAAAAACTGGAAGCATTCTCTTTGAAAACTGGCACAAGACAGGGATGCCCTCTCTCACCACTCCTATTCAACATAGTGTTGCAAGTTGTGGCCAGGGCAATCAGGCAAGAGAAAGAAATAAAGGATATTCAGTTAGGAAAAGAAGAAGTCAAATTGTCCCTGTTTGCAGATGACATGATTGTATATTTAGAAAACCCCATCATCTCAGCCCAAAATCTCCTTAAGCTGATAAGCAACTTCAGCAAAGTCTCAGAATACAAAATCAATGTGCAAAAATCACTAGCATTCTTATACACTAGTAACAGACAAACAGGGAGTCAAATCATGAGTGAACTCCCATTCACAGTTGCTTCAAAGAGAATAAAATACCTAGGAATTCAACTTACAAGGGATGTAAAGGACCTCTTCAACCACTACAAACCACTGCTCAATGAAATAAAAGAGGACACAAACAAATGGAAAAACATTCCATGCTCATGGATAGGAAGAATCAATATCGTGAAAATGGCCATACTGCCCAAGATAATTTATAGATTCAATGCCATCCCCATTAAGCTACCAATGACTTTCTTCACAGAATTGGAAAAAAAACTACTTTAAAGTTCATATGGAACCAAAAAAGAACCCGCATTGCCAAGACAGTCCTAAGCCAAAAGAAAAAAGCTGGAGGTATCACGCTACCTGACTTCAAACTATACTACATGGCTATAGTAACCAAAACAGCATGGTACTGGTACCAAAACAGAGATATAGACCAATGGAACAGAACAGAGCCCTCAGAAATAATACCATACATCTACAACCATCTGATCTTTGACAAACCTGACAAAAACAAGAAATGGGGAAAGGATTCCCTATTTAATAAATGATACTGGGAAAACTGGCTAGCCATAAGTAGAAAGCTGAAACTGGATCCCTTCCTTGCACCTTATACAAAAATTAATTCAAGATGGATTAGAGACTTAAATGTTAGACTAAAACCATAAAAACCCTAGAAGAACACCTAGGCAATACCATTCAGGACATAGGCATGGGCAAGGACTTCATGTCTAAAACACCAAAAGCAATGGCAAGAAAAGCCAAAATTGACAAATGGGATCTAATTAAACTAAAGAGCTTCTGCACGGCAAAAGAAACCACCATCAGAGTGAACAGGCAACCTACAGAATGGGAGAAAATTTTTGCAATCTACTTATCCGACAAAGGGCTAATATCCAGAACCTACAAAGAACTCAAACAAATTTACAAGAAGAAAAAGTGGGCAAAAGATATGAACAGTCACTTCTCAGAAGATATTTGTGCAGCCAACAGACACATGAAAAAATGCTCATCATCACTAGCCATCAGAGAAATGCAAATCAAAACCACAATGAAATACCATGTCACACCAGTTAGAAGGGCAATCATTAAAATGTCAGGAAACAACAAGTGCTGGAGAGGATGTGGAGAAACAGGAACCCTTTTACACTGTTGGTGGGACTGTAAACTAGTTCAACCATTGTGGAAAACAATGTGGCGATTCCTCAAGGATGTAGAACTAGAAATACCATTTGACCCAGCCATCCTATTACTGGGTATGTACCCAAAGGATTATAAATCATGCTGCTATAAAGACACATGCACACCTATGTTTATTGCAGCATTATTCACAATACCAAAGACTTGGAATCAACCCAAATGTCCATCAGTGACAGACTAGATTAAGAAAATGTGGCACATATACACCATGGAATACTATGCAGCCATAAAAAGGATGAGTGTATGTCCTTTGTAGGGACATGGATGCAGCTGGAAACCATCATTCTCAGCAAACTATTGCACGAACAGAAAACCAGACACTGCATGTTCTCACTCATAGGTGGGAATTGAACAATGAGAACACTTGGACACAGGAAGGGGAACATCACACACCAGGGCCTGTTGTGGGTGGGGAGAGGGGGGAGGGATAGCATTAGGAGCCCCATTTCTCCAGAGCTCTAAATTTATCTTTGGATTTAGCTTTATCATAATCTTACATCTTTTGACTTCCATGTTTCAACCTCTTATCTTGATAGCTTTGAGCTTTTCTTTGCTTTCTAACAAGTTGTTTTACTCTGCCTTTTTCTTTTTCTGCTTTGCTTTTAAACTCTTAATGATGTGAAATACTCAGCCCAAATTTAACCTTTTTCCTTGTGTAACTATTTCAACTCATTTTAAAGATTTCTGGCCTTTTATTTTCTAGTCTATCTGTTTAGAAATTCCTTTTGCTCTCTTTTTTCTTTTAATTTCCATCTCACTATTTGTCATGTTCTGTGGTGATGAAACAAAATATCAGCCTGGGGACAGATATGATGTTGAGAACCCACATTAACAAAAGAAAAATGAGGGGTTTTCTTATCCCAGATGCCACTCTGTATGTGTTTTACATTTCTCTCAATATATTTTCTAGCTTACTTGAAGATGACTTTGCAAAGACTCTCACCCTAGGAGACTTGGGAGACTTTTGGGTAGAATATCCTAAGAGTCATGATGTGGTTTGGCTCTGTATCCCCACCCAAATCTCATCTTGAATTGTTACTCCCATAATTCCCACATGTTGTGGGAGGGACCTGGTGGGAGATAATTGAATCATGGGGGTGGTTTTCTCCATACTGTTCTTATGGTAGTGAATAAGTCTCATGAGATCTGATGGTTTTATCAGGGGTTTCCACTTTTGCATCTTTCTCATTTCTCTCTTTGCCTACTGCCATCCGTGTAAGATGGGACTTGCTCCTCCTTGTCTTCCACCATAATTGTGAGGCTTCCCCAGCCACGGGGAACTGTAAGTCCAATTAAACCTCTTTCTTTTGTAAATTGACCCATTTTAGTTGTGTCTTTATCAGCAGCATGAAAATGATCTGATACATTAAATCGGTACCAGTAGAGTGTGGCACTGCTGAGAAGATACCTGAAAATGTGTAAGTGACTTTGGAACTTGGTAACAGGCCGGGATTGGAATAGTTTGGAGGGCTCAGAAGAAGACAGGAAAATGTGGGAAAGTTTGCAACTTCCTAGAGTCTTGTTGAATAGCGTTGCCCAAAATGCTGGTAGCGATATGGACAATGAGGTCTAGGCTTAGGTGGTCTCAGATGGAGATGAGAAACTTGTTGGGAACTGGAGGCAAAGGTGACTCTTGTTATGTTTTAGCAAAGAGACTGGAAGCATTTTGCCTCTGCCTTGGAGATTTGTGGAACTTTGAACTTGAGAGAGATGATTTAGGGTATCTGGTGGAAAAAATTTCTAAGCAGTAAAACATTCAAGAGGTGACTTGGGTGCTATTAAAAGCATTTAGTTTTAAAAGGGAAACAGAGCATAAAAGTTTGAAAAATTTGCAGCCTGACAATGCGATAGAAAAGAAAATCCCATTTTCTGAGGAGAAAGTCAAGTAGGCTGCAGAAATTTGCATAAGTAACAAGGAGCCAAATGTTAATCCCCAACACAATGGGTAAAATGTCTCCAGGGCATGTCAGAGGTCTTCATGGCAGCCCCTCCCATCACAGGCCAGAGGCATAGAAGGAAAAAGTGGTTTTGTGGGCCAGGCCTAGGGTCCCCATGCTGTGTCTAGCCTGCATACCAGGGACTTGGTGCCCTGCATCCCAGCCACTCCAACCATGGCTGAAAGGTGCCAACATAGAACTTGGACCATGACTTCAGATAGTGCAACCCACAAGACTTGGCAGCTTCCATGTCGTGTTGAGCCTGCACGTGCACAAAAGTCAAGAATTGAGATTTGGGAACCTCTGCCTAGATTTCAGAGGATGTATGGAAACTCCTGGATGCCTAGGCAGAAGTTTGCTGCAGGGGTGGGGCTGTCATGGAAAACCTCTGCTAGGGCAGTCCGGAAGGGAAATGTGGGGTCAGAGCCCCCCACACAGAGTTCCTACTGGGGCACTGCCTAGTGGAGCTGTGAGAAGAGGGCCTCCAGACCCCAGAATGGTATATCTACCGACAGCTTGTGCCATGTGCCTGGAAAAGCTGCAAACACTCAACACTAGCCTGTGAAAGCAGCCAGGAGGGAGGCTGTACCCTGCAAAGCCACAGGGGCAGAGCTACCCAAGACCATGGAGACTCACCTCTTGCATCAGCGTGACCTGGATGTGAGACGTGGAGTCAAAGGAGATCATTTTAGAGCTTTAAGATCTGACTTTGGCACTGGATTTCAGACTTGCATAGGACCTGTAGCACCTTTGTTTTCATCAATGTCTCCCATTTGGAATGACTGTATTTATCCAATGCCTGTACCTCCATTGTATATAGGAAATAACTAGCTTGCTTTTGATTTCACAGGCTCATAGGTGGAAGGGACTTGCCTTGTCTCAGATGAGACTTTGGACTGTGGACTTCTGAGTTAATGCTGAAATGAGTTAAGACTTTGGGGGACTGTTGGGAAGGCATGATTGCTTTTGAAATGTGAGGACATGAGATTTGGCAGGGGCTGGGTTGGGGGGGAAATGATGTGGTTTGGCTCTGTGTCCCCACCCAAATCTCATCTTGAATTGTATTCCCATAATTCCCACATGTTGTGGGAGGGACCTGGTGGGAGATAATTGAATCATGGGGTTGTTTTCCTCCATACTATTCTTGTGGTAGTGAATGTCTCATGAGATCTGATGGTTTTATCAGAGGTTTCCATCTCTGCATCTTCCTTGTTTCTGTTTGCCTGCTGCCATCCATGTAAGATGGGACTTGCTCCTTTTTGCCTTCTGCCATGATTGTAAGGCTTCCCCAGCCACATGAAACTGTAAGTCCAATTAAATGTCTTTCTTTTGTACATTGCCCAGTCTCAGGTGTGTCTTTATTAGCAGTGTGAAAACAGACTAATACAAGCTCAAATCTTGCTGTTTAGACAGCATAGTGCACTTGCTGAGTGTTAGTCATTTACAGCTCATGCTACCTGGGCACTTTTGGAAAAGTCATGTTTTAAGATCAGTTGTCTCCAAAGTTGACACCACTGGCTTGTAAGCAACCCATTGGAGTGGTTAGCACTGGGTAGCTTGGGAATGGAAGAGAGATGCCTCCCAGGCACTTCCTCTGGCCTGACGGTGTAAGGGTTGAGTGGAGAGAACAGGGGCAGCATTCTGACACCACATCTACATCTATTTGCTCCTCAGTGAGCAGTATCTCCGCCCTTCCTGGAGAAGATCATAGGAGCAGCTTACCTGCATATGATCCCCGCCACTCCATTTTCTTGCCTTTGTCATGAGAATAAGGAGAAACTGTCTATAGCAGAGGTGACTATGAACAGACTTTCTGGACAGGAGCAGATGTACCCCTGTTAGGGGCTTCTTTCAAACCATCAGGCCCTGCAGCTGGCAGTGGAGGCCTACCAGGAGGGCAAAATCTGTGGTTACCCCCACCTTCTGATATGTCTAAATTTCCTGGCCCTCACCATCTCCTGACCTCACAAAATCTACAGCATATAAAAGTGTAGTTGGAGGTAAAGAGGATTAATTCATAACTAAACTACTGGAAGAAGAACAGGATGGGGGAATCCCCCCTTATGCGCACATTAGCACTGCCTTCTTGTCACCTAAGCAAGTGGACTAGTGAGATATCCCACCTGAGGGCTGACGTTTTCCTTCAGAGTTTGACAACTGCACTGCATTAAAACGGGACTCTCTTTAGCAACAGCCACTCAGTTTTGAGTGTCTGTTATATGCAGATCTTAGCATCAGGTGCCAAGGAAGCCACGTGGTGTGTGAATTTTAGTCTTTGCCTTTGGGGACCTTACAATGTAGTTGGTGATAGGAGAAATATGTATAAGATAGTAATGTAGCTTACAAGGTCCTTACATCTTCAGGAGTTTCTCCTCCTTCCTCCTTTCTCTCACTAAACACCTCAGGTCAAATTTTGAGGTTATTTTCTCAAGGAAATCCTTCCTTCCTGGGTGAGCTAACGCTGTTACCAACTTTCACCAAAGCCTTTTCTGACCTTTACCTTTGCACTTCACGATTTCCTGTATACTATTTCTCTCATTGGACAGTAAACTAGTTAAGAGCAGAGACTGACTAGTACACTGTTAGTGTTACCACCATTCAGTACAGTATAGAGACATGCTCACCAAACATATCTTAAATGAATCAATTAATTAACGATAAGAGGTGCATATGTTACATGCAAAAAGCATAAGAGACAGCAATTTCCAAATAAATTTAGAAGGGAATGGGAAAAATGGGTATTAAGGTACTATAATAGAGTTGTGGAACTAGTAAGTGGGAATGATCTGGCAATTTTTTGTGAACCTATGCACCTGGTACATACACATTCCTGTCTCATCTAGTGTCATGTTAAGGTTTAGGTGTGTAGTTCCTTGGTCAAAAGAAGTTGATAAGGGTTCGTGAACATTCCTCTGGAGGAGACGGCATTGCGATTCTAACTGAGCTAAATACCTCCAGCCCCCACTCCCCTCTCTCTCTGTGTGTGTGTGTGTGTGTGTGTGTGTGACGGTGGCAACTGGGCCAGATGACCACTTTCAGCTCCATCATTACCACTTCCTAAAAGCCACTGCATATAGCAGTCTGTGGAGTGAAAGGACCTAACTGCCATGACCATCCAGCTTATGTTCTAGTGTGGGAGTCTGAGCACACATAAAGAAATATGTGCAGAAATATCCCTGAGCATAAGTGCCCCACTCTGTGAAACATTCACAAACCAGCACAGAGTAAAAGGAACACAGATATGAAAACAACCAGTGAGTAGCTGTCTCCACTGTATAATAGATCACATGAAAGGGAGGAAGAGACATGACTGGAGGTGTAAGGATCTCTTCGTAGGTCATGGTACTAGTTTATGCATATTTCTTTTATCACCAACTACATGGAAGGTCCCAGAAGGCAGGAACTAAAACTTACACACCATGCAGCTTCCTTGACACTGAGTACTAAAACCTGTCTATAATAGGCACTCAATATCTGTTCCCTGCTGTAGAAGAGAATCCCATTTCTAGACCACATGGCAGAGGAGACAGTAAGGACATCTGGTGAGACACAGGCTGAGGGGACCCTGGACACAGTTCTAAGTGGGAGAAGAAACTGATTTTTGGAGAAGACTGGGGAGAGTCGTTCTATGGGGATAGTGGCAAGTATATTGTGTAAAGTATAAAAACATGGTGATATTGTGTGCAGGGTATGTGGTTAGAAGGACTGTAGGTAAAGGGATTCCTTCTACCAAGCCATAAAAGGTGAATGGGGGTGGTTAATAAGAGGGCAGCTGCCAGTGGACAAGAAAGAGAAGATAAAGAAAAATCACAAATGATCACCCACTATTGGAAGTACTGCGTATATCATAGAATATATTCTATATAGTTTGTGGATGTAAGGTTTGACTGGGAAGTTATGAGCTTTTATGTAATAACTGAGAGTCAAAGTTGGAAGAGTGGTTGCTTAGCAGGCTTCAGTATAGTTTCTCTAACTTAATAAAATTGTATTGTGGATCTACTATGGGCTTGGTACAATGCAAAGAGCTAGTAGATACAATGGTAATGCTGACATAGTTTTGCCTGCCACCTAACCTGAGGCTCTGCAAGAGTGGGAGGAGAATGCATTAAGGGGCTCAAACTTCATGAAGAAGATTTTAAGAGAAGTAACTTAAAAAAAAAGTTTATTTTAGTTTCAAGGGTACATGTGAATGTTTGTTACATAGGTAAACTTGTGTCATGGAGGTTTATTTTACAGTTTATTTCATCACCAAACTATTAAGCCCAGTGCCCAATAGTTATCTTTTCTGCTCCTCTCCTTCCTTCTTCCCTTCACCCTCAAGTAGACCCCAGTGTCTATTGTTCCCTTGTGTTCATGAGTTCTCATTATTTAGTTCCCACTTATAAGTGAGAACATGCAGTATTTGGTTTTCTGTTCCTGCATTAGTTTACTGAGGATAATAGCCTCTAGCTCCATCCATGTTCCCACAGAAGACATGATCTCATTCTTTTTTATGGCTCCATACTATTCCACAGTATATATATTCCACATTTCTTTATCCAGTCTGTCTTTGATAGGTATTTGGGTTGATTCCGGTTTTTTGCTATTTGGAATGCCATGAACATTTGTGTGCATGTGTCTTTAAGGTAGAATGATTTATATTCCTCCGGGTATATACACAGTAATAGGACTGCTGGGTCAAATGGTTATTCTGCTTTTAGCTTTATGAGGAATTGCCATACTTTATGAGGAATTACAAAAAGTAAATTAGTTCTACAATGGTTGAACTAATTTACACTCCTACCAACAGTGTATAAGTGTTCCTTTTTCTTCACAATCTTGTCAGCATCTATTATTTTTTGACTTTTTAATAATAGCCATTCTGACTGGTATGAGATGGTATCTCATTATGGTTTTGATTTACACTTTTGTAATGATCAGTGCTATTGAGCTTTTGTTCATATGCTTGCTGGCTGCATGTACGTCTTCTTTTGAAAAGTGTCTGTTCATGTTCTTTGGCCACTTTTTAATGGGGTTGTTTTTCTCTTGTAAATTTGTTTAAGTTCCTTATAGATGCTGGATATCAAAACTTTGTCAGGTGTATAGTTTGCGCATATTTTCTCCCACCCTGTAGGTTGTCTGTTTACTGATAGTTTCTTTTTGCTGTGCAGGGGTCTTAAGTTTAATTAGATCCCACTTGTCAATTTTTGCTTTTGTTGTGATTACTTTTGGTGTCTTTGTCATGAAATATTTGCCTGTTCCTATGTCCAGAATGGCATTGCTGAGGTTGTCTTCCAGAGTTTTTATAGTTTGGGGATTTACATTTAAGTCTTTAATCCACCTTATTTTTGTATATGGTGAAGCAAGGGGTCCAGTTTCAATCTTCTGCATATGGCTAGCCAGTTATCCCACCACCATTTATTGAATGGGGAGTCTTCCCCCCATTGCTTGTTTTTTTGCCAGCTTTGTGGAAGATCAGATGGTCACAGGTGCGCAGGCCTTTATTTCTTTATAAATAAAGAAAAAAAAGAGAGAAGATTCAAACAAACGCAATTAGAAATGACAAGGGGGGATATTACCTCTGACCCCACAGAAATACAAACAAGCATCGTAGAACATTATGAACACCTCTATGCACATAAACTAGAAAATCTAGAAGAAATGGATACATTCCTGGATACATATACCCTCCAAAGACTGAACCAGAAAGAAATCGATTCCCCGAACAAACCAATAACAAGCTCTGAATTTGAATCAGTAATAGCCAACCAACCAAAAAAAAAAGCCCAGGACCCAGTGGATCTGCAGCCAAATTCTACCAGATGTACAAAGAAGAGATGGTACCATTCCTACTGAACTAGTCCAAAAAAATTGAAGAGGAAGGATTCCTCCCCAGCTCATTCTATGAAGCTAGCATTATCCTGATACCAAAACCTGGCAGGACAGAGATACAACAAAAAAAGAAAAGTTCAGGCCAATATCCTTGATGAATATCAATGCAACATTTCTCAAAAAAAATTGCAAACTGAATCCAGCAGCACATCAAAAAGCTAATTCACCATGATCAAGTAGGCTTCCTCTCCAGGATGCAAGTGTGCTCAACAAATCAATAAATGTGATTCATCACATAAGCAGAACTAAAGACAAAAAACCACATGATTATCTAAATAGATGCAGAAAAGGCTTTTGATGAAATTCAACACTCCTTCATGTTAAAAACTCTCAATAGCTAGGTATTGAAGGAACATACCTCAAAATAATAAGAGCCATGTATGACAAACCCACAGCCAATATCATACTGAATGGGCAAAAACTGGAAGGATTCGCCTTGAAAACCAGCACAAGACAAGAATGTCCTCTGTCACCACTTCTATTCAACATAGTATTGGAAGTCCTACCCAGAGAAATCAGGCAAGAGTAAGGAATAAAGATCATTTAAATTGGAAGAGATAAAGTCAAACTACCTCTGTTTGCAGACAACATGATTTTATATCTATAAAATCTCATAGTCTTGGCCCAAAAGCTCCTTGAGCTGATAAACAACTTCAGCAAAGTTTCAGGATACTCAATCAATGTATAAAAATCAGTAGCATTCCTATACACCAACAATAACCAAACCGAGAGCCAAATCAGGAAGGCAATCCCATTCACAATTGCCACAAAAAGAATAAAATACCTAGGAATACAGCTAACCAGGGAGGTGAAACATCTCTAAAATGAGAATTACAAAACACTGCTCAAATAAATCAGAAAAGACACAAATGGAAAACATCCCATGCTCATGGATAGGAAGAATCCATATTATTAAAATGGCCATACTGCCCAAAGCAAATTACAGATTCAGTGATATTCTTATCAAACTGTCAATGACATTCTTCACAGAACTAGAAAAAAAATCTATTTTAAAATTCGTATGGAACCAAAGATGAGCCCTAATAGCCAAGGCAATCTTAAGCAAAAAGAACAAAGCTGGATGCATCATGTTACCTGACTTGAAGCTATACCACAGGACTACAGTAACCAAAACAGCTTGGTACTGGTACAGAAACAGACACACAGACCAATGCAACAGAAGAGAAATAAAGTCACACACATACGACCATCTGATCTTTGACGGAAGCTTCTTGTGTTATTTGAAAAGGGCAGTCACCTGCTTGCATGATGTATGAGGAAGACAACTTAACTGTGGAGTCCAGATTGGATTGGAGAAGGAAGTAGTTGAGCTGTGAACTGGCCATGTGCTGCCACAGTCCTCAGGAAGAGTGGTAGCATCTGGCTTTGGGTGAGGAGAGAGACAGGAAATGACTAAAGAGATGATTTCAATTCTACTTCGATGTGGTGACACTGAATAATGTGGACAGAGAGTGAGGGAAGGCAACCATGCAGTTCTCATCCTCACAAGACTAGTATCCTAAAGGGGCCTCCAGCAGCTGTTTAGGAGAAGCAGCACTAGCCAGGCATCTGACACATGGCTCCACTCCTGGCTGTTGGAACTTAAGAAAAATAAGTTTACTACAACCCTAGCTTATTTATCTTAAGAAGAGGCTGTTCCAGCCTTAAATGGTCTATGATTTACAATGGTACTTTGGTGAGAAATGTATGTGTTGAGTAACATAAATTAATGATATACTAAATTATACTGTTGATGGCAATAAGGACTGAGATTTGTACACTGCTTTACACTTTGCAGAGTGTTTTTGCATGTATTATTTAATTTGATCTTTACCCAAACCACTGAGATAAATATAAATATTTCATCCATATTTTATAAATGAGGTAACAGAGACTTCGAGCCTTATCCTAAGGCTACAGGGAAGTAAGTGGCAGAGCCAAGACTCAAACCCTCCAAAATCTTGACCTTCTCTGATATGTGGGGACTTAAAGGTCTCACTTATTTATCATCAGCTGTGAATGCTTGCTGCATGGAGGACTGCATTAGACTTTATACTATTATGATTGTCTCAGGTCACTTCTTTATTCTTTGACTCACTTGTTGATCATATATTTACTGATCAACTACTATGTGCTAGGCATTGGGAATACAGCAATGAATAGAGCATGGTCCCTACTCAGAAGGACCCAGTCTAGTGAAGGAAACTATGATTGGAAAGTAAAAAAATATTTACAATACAGCATGCTAAGCATCCTATCTCTGAAGCATGAATGAAGATATGCTGTTAAATGGTATATGTCTGGCTCTATTTTAGAGCTTTGTATATTCTGTTTTAGCATATATGGTACTTGTCTAGCTCTATTTTACTTGGGGATAGCACCATCTCATTACTTTCACAGATAAAACCTTTGACAAATGGTTCAAGACCCCTCTCCTTGGTCAAGGCTCTTCTGACTTCAGGTCACTATACCCTGTTGTTCTTAGAACCCTAGCACACTCTCTCCTGTCACCATCTATGGTGTATTAATTTTGTTCATTCATTGTTTACTATATATTTTCAGTACTTCTTTAGAGAGCATTATGGTAGATACACAGTAGTTTTATCAGGTGAGTACCATAGGTAATATTTATTATTCATTCATAGCACTAGATCTGAACATGATAGTCAATCAATAAACATTTGTTTGATTGATTGAGGTCCCCAGATTAAGAATCCACATGGTTGAGAGGTATCAAAATGAATCTTCTAAAAGTACTTCCATTAAACCAAGAAGGTGAATTCAAGAGCAGCTAGAAAGCTTCCCTAGAGTGTTTCAATTTGATAAGTGTAATCCACAACCCCACCCTTGATCCCCCTCCATCCATAGTGTCAGGGGCTGCAACAAGCACATTCAGATTGTGCAAGCTCACTGTTGTTGAGGAGAAAGGAAGACTCTGACTCTTTAATGTCATTTTGTGAAAAAGATCTTGATCCAGCAGGGAAGATGTTAAGAACCAATAAAAAAAAATTTATTGTTGGTATTTTTACCTGCATCCTGTTTCTGGCTGTGCTGCTGCCTTCTGAAGAGCCTTGGCACATATTCTACTTCTAAGTGCCAGTTTTCCCATCTGTAAAATAATCCCTGTCCTTGATCCTCAACTCACAGGGTTGTTTGGAAGCCTAGGGAGGTGATGTCTGTGCTGTGAGTGCAGGTTTCTGGACAAAAGGCATTGTATAAATAAGGGATCTCACTTCTATTTATAATGTACACAGCAGTTCAGAGATGTTTAATGCCCTGTCCCCTTTCCTTGTGTCTCTTCACCCCAAAGTCTCACCTCTGCTGGTACCTAGAAGTACAACTATTCTGATCTACCTGTAGTCAGATTAATTGAACAGGACTCGTTGAAATCCCAACTAGTTTACACAGCCTGCCTGTCCTTCGGGGCTCTTGCAAGCTCTTCTCTTTATTGAGAAAGGGAAAAAAGACATCAGTTGGGATGGCAGCTCCTTGGTTCCTTTATCAGGTCAACGTTTTCCTGAAGGGTCTCCTTGCCCCTCAAGGCATCTCCTCATCTGAAACTCGCTTCACACTGTGATGGCTGGATGCAGGGATGCTCTTGTTCTGTTGCCTTGGCAACAGCTTCTGTTTGTTGATAACGAAGTTTACTGTGTGTTTGTTGTTGTTTTCCCCTCTGCCTCGTAGTACAAGAGGGGTGAATAAACTGTGTGGATTAGGTGAAACAAAGGAAACCATCTGGTGAATGACAGAAAGAGGAAAGAGGAAGGACAGAGAACCTCCAGAAAGGCCCCTGTTGGGTCTTTGGGGGCTACAGAGTAGTTATGCATTTAACAAAAGCTATTAAAACCAGGAAGCATGTTATCTAGAACTTAAAGGCAGGTAAATAAAGACCTTGACATGATAGACCAATTCCTACGAGAATCATAAGAACAGGGGACTCCAGAGAAAGTACTGAAAATCTCTTCAGGGTAGACTGGACAACCACATTTCACATGTTTTCCTCATCCTCAATGAACTTAGATGCTATGGATCCACTGATATTTACTAATGGCCTACTCAGAGCAAGGCTGTATGACTGACAGTACAATTTGGCAAAAACCTTCCTTAGTGTCCACATATCATATGCATCCTGAAAGCACAAGTATATTCAAATGATTTTACTTAACATTAGCTTAGTATATATCCTTATTTTTATTTTTCTTAATTTGGAAGACTTGGCATAGTTGTGTCAAAAAAGACAACTTCAAGACTTGTGAGTCTGAGAAAGAGGAGCATTCTGATCCATTTCTGACAAGAACTAACTATCCTAAATACATATGCATCCAATACAGGAGCACCCAGATTCATAAAGCAAGTCCTTAGAGACCTACAGAGAGACTTAGACTCCCACACAATAATAATGGGAGACTTTAACACCCCACTGTCAACATTAGACAGATCAACGAGACAGAAAGTTAAAAAGGATATCTATCCAGGAATTGAACTCAGCTCTGCACCAAGCAGACCTAATAGACATCTACAGAACTCTCCACCCCAAATCAACAGAATATACATTCTTCTCAGCACCACATCACACTTATTCCAAAATTGACCGCATAGTTGGAAGTAAAGCACTCCTCAGCAAATGTAAAACAACAGAAATTATAACAGTCTCTCAGACCACAGTGCAATCAAATTAGAACTCAGGATTAAGAATCTCAATCAAAACCACTCAACTACATGGAAACTGAACAACCTGCTCCTGAATGACTACTGGGTACATAACGAAATGAAGGCAGAAATAAAGATGTTCTTTGAAACCAATGAGAACAAAGACACAACATACCAGAATCTCTGGGACACATTTAAAGCAGTGTGTAGAGGGAAATTTATAGCACTAAATGCCCACAAGAGAAAGCAGGAAAGATCTAAGATTGACACCCTAACATCACAATTGAAAGAACTAGAGAAGCAAGAGCAAATACCTTCAAAAGCTAGCAGAAGGCAAGAAATAACTAAGATCAGAGCAGAACTGAAGGAGATAGAGACACAAACAACCCTCCAAAAAATCAATTAAATCCGGGAGCTAGTTTTTTGAAAAGATCAACAAAATTGATAGACCACTAGCAAGACTAATAAAGAAGAAAAGAGGGAAGAATCCAATAGACGCAATACAAAATGATAAAGGGGATATCACCACCGATCCCACAGAAATGCAAACTACCATCAGAAAATACTATAAACTCCTCTACACAAATAAACTAGAAAATCTAGAAGAAATGGTTAAATCCTGGACACATACCCCCTCCCAAGACTAAACCAGGAATAAGTTGAATCCCTGAATAGGCCAATAACAGGCTCTGAAATTGAGGCAAGAATTAACAGTCTACCAACCAAAAAAAGTCCAGGACCAGATGGATTCACAGCCGAATTCTACCAGAGCTGCAAGAAGGAGCTGGTACCATTCCTTCTGAAACTATTCCAAACAACAGAAAAAGAAGGAATCCTCCCTAACTCATTTTATGATCCACTTCAACTGCTAAGCTTTGAAACCTGCATACGTAAGTTACTGTTAATTCTTTGTGTTGTCACCAAGTACAACTCTTACACTGCAACAAGAGCAAGGTGGGTTGAGTGGGGATAAATTAGTTTGAATGTCAACTACAGGTACAAAAAATGTACACTTATAGCTCTTTCATCCTTTTATTCATGCATTTATCACATAATTATTGGATTCTGATTATTTGTCTAGTGTACAAGGCACTAGGGGAATAGTAGTGAAGCAAACAGTAGAACATCTCTGTCTTTATAGATGCTATAATCTCTTCCAGTCCCATAATCAATGTTGATGCTCACATATGTGCTTCTGGTATTAGCAGAAATTTGATGTAGGTTATAGAGTTGCCACCCCAAAAGTTTACCATAAAATTACACAACTTCAGAAGAGAGTCTTCAGATACCATTATCTCCAACCTCGTATTTAAAGCAAAAATTTGTTTCAAGCATCCCTTGAGGTGCTTACCACCTTCTACCTATTCCTTCATCTTTCACTTCTTATCTAGCAGAAACTCTACTTAAAGAACACTCCCAAATCCATCTGCCCACATCTGTTATCTGTCTCAGTCTAATAGTCTCCTAGCTGGTCTCTCTGCTTCCATTCTTTTCCTCCTTCAAATCCATTCTCTACACAGCTGACAGAGTGATCTTTTAAAAATGCAAATCAGATAATGTCTTCTCTTTTTAAAACCCTCTGAAGGTTCTCAGCTGCACTTAGATTAAAATTTTAACTTTCCACCTTCCCCCTAAGCCCCTGACATGCTTAGGTCTTCACCCACTTCTCTGACCTCACTTGCCTGCCACCCCGGCACAGCACTGATTACTACCTGGGGCATAATTGCATGACTGATTATTTCTGTGACTGCCCCAACCACTACCACCACACACACACACACACATATACACACACACATATACACACACACACGAAAACACACACTAAAAACTAAGCTCCTTGGCAGCCATTGCTTTGTCTGATTTATTTCTACTTATTAAAAAAAAAAAAAAAAGTCTTGCAGAGCATTCGTAATTATTTGTTAAATTTTTAAAAATCCAGCATTTTTAATGCCTCTTTTCTTGACAAGAACTATCTGTATTATAAGGGTCCCCAATGTATATATTAAGAGTTTATTTAGTTTTTTCATATATTGTGCAAAATTTTCATTCCACTTACATGAAATTAACCCATTTCCTATCTATAAGCTCTTTAAATGTTGCATGGAACCTCTATGCCTTATTACATTTTTCGTTTTCCAAGCGAAACACTAGCAGTTGCTTTAACCATTTGACCTGTCGTGATTTTCAAATTCTTCCCTCTCTCCTTTTCTCTTGAAAACTACCAGTTTGCCTAGTTTCCTCTTAAAATGTAGAGATTGGTTTAGTTATATATCACAGCTATCTAGGGAAGACAAGATGAGTCAATTAACAGGAAACATTTGGCTGGTGAAAAAGAAACTTGATCCAATGTTATAAAATGTCTGTTGATCACTTACATGAAACTAGTTTAGTGTCTGACCAATTAAACCTAACTGAAGTCTCTGCTCTGCCAAGTCAAGTACACCTTCCACTGGATTTTAAGCAATGAACTGATGTGCATGTAGGAGAAGGAACTGCAACCAATCCTCTATTCTTAACTGGTCTGAATACATGCTGGTGCTCAATAAATATGATATCAAAATAATTATAATAAAATTATGTGAAATCCAAGATGTGGTAATTAATGAAGAAGTATTTGAACTGTCAGTGGCATCTTGAGCCCTAAAGGGAAAAATAATAACCTGACAATATAAGTGAAATATGAGATCAACCAATTAATTAGCACAATAATTTAATCTGATGCTCTGAAAGTAGGCCAATTAAAATTCACTGTTACTATTTAACATTGATTAAGCAAGGTGCTAGATCCTGAACACAGTTTGAAAATAGACCTATTCCTACCCTCAGGGAACTTAAAGCTAATTTAAGCAGCTGTATATGAAAGGACAAAGGAACAGGAGGTGTGGTGTTGATTGGATTTACTTACCAGAACTCCTTCCTCTGGGTAAGGAGCAGCGGAAGGCTGTCATCACCTCTGCACTCTTCCAACCTTCTCTTCTGCTCATTCACCAGCTCCATCCTCATCTAACCTACACTGGAGATAGGCGAGGTAAAGTTAGGACAGAGAAATTATTTAAAAAAAAAACAAAACAAAAACAAAACAAGCTTTCCAGGAAATGTGAAATATTCTACACTTGTGCTAGTTAGTGGAAAAGAGGAACCCAGATATAATTAGTGCTTTTGATAATTCATTAGGAATTATTTATCAGCCACTAATGAAACAACAATAACAATAAATACAGAAATAACTGAAACCATCTTGCCTTCCAGCTTACTTAAGGGAATGCATGTACCCACTCAAATTTAATGACGATACAAGAATAAACCACAAAGTAGCCCATTAACTGCTCATTTAACTTGAATGAATTCTGATCTCTGAAATAAATAATAAGAGTCTAAATGCATTTATAATTTGCAAAATGTTCTTTAACTTGTCATAAGCCTTCTCCTTGTAAAATACTTGAGTGCTATGGTCTCCCCTCCAAGACCTCTGTTCACGGTGTTGGCTGAACAACATTTCGGTATCATAACAATGTCCTTGAAAAGAGAATTCCCTATTCCTTCCATCTTACTAGAAGGAAAATAGGAGAGGAACCTCCTTTCTTTTCTTTTCAGAACTGCGTGTATACTGTTTGGACACTGAATTGCCTGTCTAGGAGTTCCATAGATTGTGTTGAAGTATTTATCCTGTTCTTTCCTCCTTGGGAAGCATCTGTATTCATATGGAAGATGTTGGTGACGATTAATTCTGGCTGTACACTAAACAAAGCTCTCCGTCTCAAAAGAGACTCACCCAAGGTGTAGGACTGACAACCATCACACTTTCATTAGAGCATTCATCAATGTAATAGGCCAAAATAGATGCTAATTTGCCAGAATGTGTTGTAGGCTGTGCAAACACACTAAAATATTGTGCTTTAGCACAAAAGAGCTCTGGATTCATCTACTAAAGCTATTACCAACCCACAGAACAACATTTACCAACATCTATGTTCCACTTACATGTTCATGATTCTGAGTTAAGAAGTACAAGTTTGCCTAAACCAATCGCATGGCTTGAGCAGATTTCTTGATATGTATTTCCATGAAAACAGAATGGTAACACTAATGAAAGCTGTGAGTAATTGGGCTCTTAATAAAGTTTAGTAAAGCTAAGTGCTCTCCATGCATTATTTCATTAAATCCTCACAACTT
Source organism: Chlorocebus sabaeus (assembly GCF_047675955.1). Lineage (NCBI taxonomy): Eukaryota > Metazoa > Chordata > Mammalia > Primates > Cercopithecidae > Chlorocebus > Chlorocebus sabaeus. The sequence continues at coordinate 52,387,497 of NC_132928.1, forward strand.
ACCAGGTAGACATTACCGTTAATTCCTATTTTATAGAGATAAAGAAATTGAAGCCTAAAAGTTACATGGTAATTATCAGAGAAAAATGCTTAAGCCGAAGCCTGTGTGTTATGTTCTCCTTCCTGGGAACCTGTGTGATTTATTCTTCCTTGGGAATAATGTGCTAGGATATAAAGGCCAGAATCATTGCTAGAACATACATGTTTTTGACAACATACATGTCATTGCTCTGACATGTCAGCACGCTTAGCCCTTGTGTGCACTGACTTAATCTCTGCTTAAATCTTTGTATGCATTGTACATGATTATTCTAACAATTTTACAACAAATTTCTGAACCTCAGGGTGCTAACATCTCCATGGTGATCACTCTTTCTCCACTGTGTCCATAGTCACATTTGTACTGTGTGATAACATCTAGTTAATTGAGTTAACTTACATCATTTTCCTCATCAGCCTAGTCTAAAATTAGTCATTTGAACCTCCACCTCTGCTCAGAAAGAAGAAATAGAGAAGAAAATCGAGGGTTTTTTTTGTTTGTTTTTTTCCTGACAGTTGCTATGTATCACTTTCTTTGTCTTGAGACTTAAAAAAATAAAGTTTGAAATTGTAGCAGATTAAGAACTCTGGACTAAATCTATTTTTCCTCTGCAGAGTTTTCTCTCTTTCTTGAAATTTCTTGGGGCCTCCTATTTATTTAGTGTTGCAAAGTCTCGTTTAAAGTCTGGCTGCCCTAACTAACCTGTACAAAACCCTTCTCTACTTTAGTTCCCCAATCCAGTGACCAAGGGCCACACAGCCGTAGGGAAGCTTTTGTTTGCTTTTTACCTGGTACTCATGATTTTATATTTCTTCCCACTCGGAAGGGAAAGGTCTAGGGGACAGATGACACGGAACATCATAGTAATTATCTGAGTGTTTGGGGCCAGTGAGCTCACTGTGTACATAGGTGACAGTGAGGAAGAGATTTTGCCTAACCTGACCCAGACCCCTTTCTCTAGAATGACCCTGGTTCCTTTGTCATTCTAACTGGGGGTGTTCTGAGGGCTGGAGAGATGACGTGATTGATCACAAGGCTAAGATCAGAAACCTGTTCTCCTAACTTCTGCCTCATCCACTTTTTTGGCCCTTTCACCATATTCTTTATCTGAGCTAAATTCAAGAAATCCAGACTGTGAAAAATAATGACCCTTAACTGAACCTAAGAGAAAAGTCTTCAATGATCAAACATACCGGGCACACCCTTACCACCATTTAGGTAGCCAGATAACCAAGGAATGCTGCTGGGGCACAGGAAGGCACTCACCAGTCATCATTCTGATTGACAGACACTCCTCCCTGGTCTGGTGAGTTTTATAGACAGAGTGAAGTAGAGCACCAAGGTAATTACTTCAATTATGCAAATCAATGACCCAAATAGGAACTTCCTTTTGTACAGAGTCCTAGCATTCACAAGCCTGGTCAGCTGCTCAAACGACTAAATTTTACCTGGTCTCATTAACATGTAATCCTTAAAATGCATGTTCACCCAACTAATGTCATAGCTTGGTCTCTGCAAATGGAATTCTTCCCAAATGTGTAAGTGGTTCTTAGCAGTTTAAAAAGTTTTAAAGGCACAGTAAGTACTTTATACATAGTCTGTTGACCATTAATAGTTCTACAAAATGGAAGTCAGTAGAGAGGACCGTTCAAGTGCAGATGGCACAATTATTGACTGCCAACCTGACTCTTCCTTCTGCAGGATTGCTGCCCCTTTGCCAACCCCACTGTGGTTTGAGGAAGCTGACATATATTCTTGATTCTTTGGTGTGGTATTAGGAAAGGGAGATATTCCAAGCCACATCTTCATATCCAGAACAATGCATGAGGTTGAGATACTGCCTGATTATTAAAACAAAATTGAAGCTGGCCTTATATTTGCTCCTGAAATTGATAGTTGGGTTCTGACTTTATTTTTGCCTCCTCACTTAGTTTCTTGTAATATTCACCCACCTACGCCAATGGCTTCTTTTCCTAAATGCAATTTCATGATGAAAATTTGAAAATAATGTGAGAGCAGCTGATTGTCAGGGAAGGCAGTCTGCCTCTTTCTTCTTAGAGATATGTTAATAAAACACTATTGAATATTTTTGTTTTAAATAGCCAGAGAGAAAGATGCATATGTAAGGAAATTGATATGTCAGATATGTAATATACAATTATACCATGTTAATAAGATGTATATAGTTTAAATTTATATATATTATATACATAATGCATATATTTAAATATACAATGCAGGATTAGGAAAACTTAACAATATATTTTAGAAAATTGAATGTGCACTTTTAAAAAGCCTATAATTTTTGTACCTATGAAATACTTCAGAAAGTTAATTTTCTCTACAAACTGCAGTAATTGTAACAAGAATATCCTAATATGACTCAGAAGCTCCCGAACAACTTCCGTATATTGAAACTTGGTTCTGAAATAGGATTTTAGGCTGTCATTTTCATAAATGAGATATTTGTGCACATAGTTCTGTTTTTAATTTTTAAATATGAAATTAATATAAAAACTCCATTGAAATTTTTTTAAGGGCAAAGGCACTACTTCTCTTCATCTGATTGCTTCACTCCATAAAATCTTCTGAGCACTTCTTCTAGGCATTGCATTTTCCAGCAGCCGTATTACTGTTACTCTGTTAATGTATTTTATGAAGACAACAATACTAAGTATACTGATTTGCTATAGGCTGGAAGTTGCCATCTAGGAACAATTAATTGAACGGCAAGTAATATCGTTTCTGAAAACATTGTAAATGCTGTTAAAGCGTCATTGCTGAGTTTGTCTGTAAGGGTGTTTCTGGAAGAGACTGGCATTTGAATCAATGAACTGAGTAAGAAAGATCCACCCTTATCCAACCTGGCAGGCACCATCCAATTAGCTGAGGGTCCAGATAGAACAGAAAGGCAGAGGAGAGATGAATTATCTCTTTCTCTTCTGGAACTAAGACAACCTTCTTCTCCTATCTTTGGACATCAGAACTCCAGGTTCTATGGCCTTTGGACTCTGCAATTTATGTGAGCAGTGCCCCCAGTTCTCATGCTTTCAGCTTCAGACTGAGAGTTACACTGTCTTCTCCTCTGGTTCTCAGGCCTTCGTACTTGGACTGAGCCATCCTACTGGCTTCCCTGGGTCTCCAGTTTGCAGATGGCCTGTGTGAGACTTCTCAGTCTCCATAATCCTGTACGTTATTTCCCCTAATAACTTCCTTCCTTCCTTCCTTCCTTCCTTCCCTCCCTCCCTCCTTTATCTTCCCTTCCTCCTTCCCTTTCCTTCTTCTTCCCTTCTTTCTTCCTTTCTTATCTCTTCTTCCCTTCCTTCCTCCTTTTCCCCCTTTCTCTCTTCCCTCCTTCCCACCTTCCTCCTTTTTTATCTTTCTCTCTCTTCCTCCCCCACTCTCTTTCTCTTTCTTTCCTTTTCTTTTCTCTTTTCTTTCTATTGATTCTGTTTCACTGGGGAACCTTGACTAATATAGAGCCCTTGGAATAATTTTATTTTCTTCCTGCCTCCCAGATTGCCCTTTCTCAGCATGATATTTTACTTGTACCCACATGAAATTAGATGTTGCCCTCAAGAGTCTGTCTATGTCTCCTTCTTTTCTTTTTCCTTATGTTCTTCCTTAGTAATCTTAAGCTCACTCAAGGCTATTTACTATTATCTTATGTAGAGCTTTATCCTTCTCAATCTTCAGGGCCAAACTTTCTCTAAATTGATTTTTTAAATTTTATTTCCATGATGGGCAACTTCATGCATCCCAAACTAAGCATATCACTTATTCCCGAAAAGTTTGCCATTGTTCTGTGTTCTTTATTCAGGTTACTATCAGAAGATTTTCTCAGACATTTAGATTTAAAACTTTTGAATCATCCTTGACTTTTCCCCCCTTGGCCTGGCACATCTAATCATTTGGTGGTCTCTCAGCTAACTCCCTGTTTTCTTTCACTCCCTTCCTATCCACCCAACTAAACATTCATTCTCTTCTCACCTAGGTTATTAAAATGGTCTCCTAACCATCCTCTCTGCCTTCATTCTCACCAACAAAGACTACACACTTAAATTGCAAAATACCCATTTCTGATCATATCTCTCATTGACTAAGGTTGTTAAGGACACACATAATCTAACAACGAAGGATCACAATGCTCAGGTTATATTTGAAGCCTCTCCTACTTACCTTTTCAATATCAAATCAAATACCCACTTTTATTTACCCTTTACCCCATGAAGCAGACTCATTTGCTGCTTCCCCTAGACATCTAGAAGTTTTCTCTCTTTTTTGATTAGAAAGCCCTTGTTCTGCACACTGAAACATGACCTCTCCTTTAGGATCCAACCAGAAGTCAGCCACCTTCACACAACCTCACCTTGTGTTGTGCTTTTCTCACTGTCATTTGTCTTGTTCCCTCCCCAACCTCATGTATTACTGAAAGGTAATTCTCTCCCTTCTGAATTTACACTTTTTAATTAACCAACTTCTCTGTGTTTTTCCGTTTATAATCCCATGGCATTTTACCCATAGCTCTTAGGGCAATTATGCACTTTGCATTGATTCTGGAGATGTTCCTCCATAAATATCTGGTGGATGAATGAGTACAGCCTTTATAGATTTTTTTTCCTCTAACAAGTCTGATTTCACAGACTCTAAGTCAATTGAAAAAATATTATACGTGAAGTGAATTTATGTAAGCTTGCAACAAGTTATTTTAAAGGATAATTTGAAAGGGTGCTTATTTCTGGTGCGGGATTGCAATTCTTTATATAACTATAAAAAGAAAAAATAAGCTGGTGATGGGATAGTTTTTGTGATCTATTCTTACAGAATATTTTAGTCAAAACTTTGTATAATAAGGCAGAGGGTGAGCTCAGCACAATTAATAGCAACAGCATCAATAATTTAATAAGCACTATTCACTCAGAACCAAATATGTGCCAGAAACTGTTCCATATAATATGTACATATTATTTCTATTTTTACATTTTACAGATTTGCAAATTGAGGCTTAAAGAGATTAACTTTAATTCTCTAACTACTCAAGCTTAACATTTAAAATCCATACTTAAGTCTTATTTTTCTGGATCAGAATCTACCCACCATATTACTCCAGGAACCTCCCTTTTCCCTTGTAAATTCTGTTCCATTTTGGGCCAACCCATGGTTTGCCTCTGCTGTGTTAGTGTGAAGTCATTTTTTTCCACACATTGTGGTGGTAGTTCCCAGATGTCTGAAAAGATGAAGTTATCAGTGCACGAGCAGCCAGGGCTTTTCTTCATGTTGATTCACCTTAGGAAATAGCCCAACAATGCCTGCAACTGGAAGTCATGTGCATTAGCACAGCTCTGCCTCAACCACGAGCCCAGGACACAGAGTTGTGCACCAAGCATGACTCTTTCTGTTAATATTAATTGGCGTATTTTACCTTAACATATTAAATCTTAGAAGCGTAGTCACTGTCAAACAAAAACGTCTACACTGACCTGTTACAATGGAAACTTCTATCATAAGAGCCACTCTTTGGAGCTTTGCAAGTTCACTGTTATATTATATAAGCTTACTTGAGGGAGTTCCCTATGGGTAACATAGTAAGAATAAAAAACTTGGGGTTCAAATCGTGACTGTACTGCTTAGGAGCTATGTGGCTTCTCGGTGTCAGTTTCCCTGTTTCTGTAATAGGTGGGCAGAGGGGTAAGGAAGGAGATAACATCTATTTTTAAAAATGGTATGAGGACTGTAGGAAACATATGGACCTGGTATAGATGAAATGCCCCCAAAATGGTGGTTATTACTGTTATTACTCTCACAGGAAATTCCTATCCCTTAGCAGAAGAAAGGGTTCTGTATTTGTTTCCTGTGGCTTCTGTAACAAATTATAACAAACCAGGTGGCTTAAAACAACGCAGTTAGCTCTTGCACAGTTTTGGAGGCCGGAAGTCTGAAATCAACCTGTTGGCAGGTTTGTGCCTCCTCTGGAGGCCCTGAGGGGAAATCCATTATTTTCCTCTTCCACCTTCTGGTGGCTGCTGGCTTGCCTGACTTACGCCCACATCACTGCAGTCTCTGCGTCCAGGGTCACCCTACCTCCTTCTCTTCTGTGTGCTCTTCCTCTGCCTTCCTCTTATAAGGACACCACTCACTTAGGACCCACTCATTTAACTCAGAATGATGTTCTTATCTTGACATCTTTAACTTAATTACATCGGCGAAGACTCTTTTTCCAAATAAACTAGCATTCCCAGGTTCTGGGATTAGGATGTGAACATGTTTGTGGGAATGTAAACAACTCAACCCACTACAGGTCCTGAAGGATTAAGTTTTTTGTTGATTTTGGGGGGGTAGGTGGAATACATGCAGGGTACACAGGATGCTGAGTAGGATAATGCAGTGATGTTATTGACAACCAGGGGGCAGCATACAAGGCAAAACAGATTCTGAGAGTGGGAGCAAGGCTGAGGAAACCAGAGAAACAACCTGGAACAATAGGAGATGCAGGAGGCCTGGGTTTGGGGAGATCTAGGCTCTGGGTGTGGTCTTTGCCCCAATTCATAGTGTAACAGAGGGCAAGACATCTCTACGGGCCTATTTCCCCATATACAAAATGAGAAGATTGGACCAGAGCAGGGATTTTAAATTGACTGCTTGCAGGCTGAATGCAACATGCCTATGTATATCAATTGTATCATTTAAAAATCTGAATATTTTTAAGTTGGCAGCCATCATATAAAAATTAGTATAACTTCTCTCTAAAATCAGATGTAACAAGCACTGGACACACAGTGTCTGATGCTGATGATGTGTTGGAGGGTGACCGTGCTGTTGGCCTGGCACGAGGCTTGTTTACCACCTTGCCCGCCACACTCCATTGTCTTCTGACATTGTGGTTGACTGCAAGTCCCTTTTATCATCCCCTCACACTGCAAATTCCCTGATGGTCAAGACATATTTGTCTGTATCCAGGTTTCTATCAATACTGAGATCCAGGTGGATGATTTTTTCCTATACCTAGTTGGGTTCACTCACTTACATAACCTGCATGAAGCCTCTGGAGTTTTGCCTTTGTGACCCCAAGTCAGAAAACTAAGACCACTGCTCATCTCTGGGATGCCAATGACCTCAGGGCCAGAAGGGAAGGTGAGGGGTGGTGCTGGAGACTAGCTTAATCTATGTCTGCAAATAACTCTCCTGTGTCCACTCAGGTATGTGAGTCTGCCTGTCTTAGGACTACTTCACAATTCATAAGACAGTGTTCTGGCAACTCTTATTGCTCCTTTCCCCAATTTTTCTCAGTCCTCAGACTTCTTTCCCTCATGTCTCTGTACATATCCATGGGACTCCTGCTATAGGACCTTTTACCCTTCAGTTCCTGCCATTGAGTCCCCATCCTGTGGTTTGTTTTTATTTTTTTGGTAGCTGTGTCTCCTTCATCCTAGACTTTCCTGTTATCTCCTGCATGATTCATGACTTACTTCTGCAGAGCATTTTTAGAGCCTTGTTTGCAACGGAAGAGAACTAGGGAAACTAAGCAGCATATTGTCTTCAATCTGGTCCCTCTCATAAGGGGTCTAAGCTAATTCTTACAATTGTAATCCTGCAGTAATTGACCATCTGAGAAGACAGTCTCTCTCTCAGTGAGAGCCTCCTATGACTTAGGAAAGAGTCATGTGCCCAGGTGTTCCTAGGACTGAGCTTGCCTGCCCACCCTTCACAGAAGCTGCCCACACCCAGTCCCCTGATCTCAAGGTCTCATTGTTACTTGTGCTTACTCAGAGTCCCTGACACAGAAGAGTGATGCCATCTCATCTCCCCACCTTCCCAACAAATTTTAAACCTCTAGGTGCTGCTACCAGCTTGTCTGGAAGGTGGGATTCTAATAATGACAATCAGCTAAATATGCAAACAAAGGAGAGGGGCAAGGTCTCTCCCAAGTAGAAGAAGCCCTGCTTTTTATTTCTGTTTGTGTGTGTGTGTATGTGTGTGTGTTTCTAAACTTTCCAACAGCTATTAAGCTAAGAAAGTTTTAAATATATGTAAAAACTACAGAAACGCTTTCTCTCCTTTGAATCTTTAGCTCTGTGCAGTTTAAGTCAACAAAGAGCTAGTGGTGTCTCCTTGGTACCTTGGCTATGCTTGTGTTCAGTCTTGAGGCAACAAAATGTGGAGATAATGCTAGCCTTATAGTAAGGGTACACGTGATCAGCAGGGAAACAAGCACAGCTCGAAAAGGCAGAGCAGAAGGAACAGTTTGGTACATAAAAAGGAAGGTGGATTGAGAGGCAGGAAAGGATGATTGAGGCGGAAAATGACATTCTTGCTGGTTCAGTTGGGAGATGATGACAATCCCAAGGCTTCTGCAGACTACATGGACAGGAAATATTTCTTAAAGACCCACGTGGTTCCCTCAACAGTGTGTGCGCATTTCGAATTACGTCCTATCACACCTCCCATTTTTCTCTATTCTGCATATGAATGGATGGTGCCACTGTTAACCCAGTTGCTCCAGCTGGAGGTGCAGATTCCTCCTGACCTCCACTGGCTTCTTCTCTCCTTTGCCTTTCTTAGTCACGGGATCAGTGGTTTCTGCTTTCTCAGTGTTGGCTCCATGCCCACTTCTCTCCCTCCCCTGCCTTTCCAGGTCGATTGCAGGGCTTTCCTAACTCATTTCAGCCTCTAGTCTCTTCCTGTCCCAACTGTCCTTTATTCTACCACAATTACCAATTTGATCATGTTACTAATAGGCTTGAAATATTAAAAACAAATCTTCCAAGGCTCCTATGAAACAAAATTCCCAATCCCTAGCTGGCATGCAGCCTCGATATTCTGGTGTCATTTCTTCTCCCTTTTGATCTATACACAAAACGTCCTGCACACTAGATTGTGCCACTCCTTGCTGATGCTATACTGTTTCCACATCAGCGCCTTCACACCCCTGTGCCCTTTCCCGGACTGCGCCTTACTTCACTCCTGCACCTGCAAGCTCTGTTTGTGCCAGGAAAGCTCAACTTGTCCCAACAGTACCGGCTTACTGTGATGTCTTCCCTAGGTTAGTGTCTACTTGGCTCAATGCAAAGCACACTCCTCCCCTTCCCAATCACTCTCTAAAGACCTCATAGATCTCTGCTGGCCCTTTATCACCTGTACTCTTATTATTTGCATGCAGGGCTGATCCTACCACCAACTAGGCAATTGAAGAAAGGGTCCAGATCTCATTTATTTTCTTCTCTCTAGCCCTTAGCAGAATGTCTAGAGCATATTAGATTTTCATTAAATACACTCATTCACTGAACAAATATTTCTAAATCATCTATTCTGTATCAGGCAGTATTTAAGGCCCTAGAGATGTAGCAGCGAAACACCATGGGGGACAATTATCTGCCCTCGTGGAGCATACATGGTGGTGGGGGAGCCAGAGAGTAAATACAATAAATAGTAAAAATATACTATGTGACCCAGAGATGAGTGCCAAGGAGAAAACCCAAGCACACCTAGAGGAGGGATGTGAAGAAATATGTGTTGAGTAAATGAGCTGTTCCTTCTCCTGGGGAATTTTCTAAAATTTCAGGACAAGGGAATGGAGGGATACACTTGAGATGAATAAATTTGAGAGAAGCAAGAGTTCTAGATAGTACTCATTAATGTTTGAAAAATCTGGTATTGACCCTCCAGTGAGAGGGACTCAGAAGAACCTATGGTCTGTGAGCAATAGAGTCTGAGCAAATGTTTATCTAAAATAAAGAAATGATTTTGCAAACTGCCTGCAATATCAAATTCTTGTAACTTCTACCTGAATATTAGCATTAGATCTGTGCATTTCTTTCCCTCGATGGGACTGAGGGCTTTTTTTTTTTTTTTTCCTGCATTCCTCTCTCACATAAACACCTGGGTCCTCCTCATTGCAGATGCCTCGCCCTGCCTCCTGCCTTCCCCAGTAACCTGTGGTAAAGGTGCAAGGGTGATTCAGGCCACCTGGCCACTGTCATGATTCCTCCTAGCGCCACACACACACTCTCTCACACACAACACTCACACCCAATGCACACACACTCATTCACTCACACTACACTCACACACATACTCATTCACACAGCACACATTCATGCAACACTCACACATACTCATTCACACAGCACACACTCATTCACTCACACTATACTCACCCACATACTCATTCACACAGCACACACTCATTCACTCACACTATACTCACATACTCATTCACACAGCACACACTCATTCACTCACACTACACTCACACACATACTCATTCACACAGCACACATTCACTCACACTATACTCACCCACATACTCATTCACACAGCACACACTCATTCACTCATACAACACTCAGACAATACACACACTAATTCACTCACACAACACTCAATACCCACACTCATTTACTCAGACAACACACACTTATACAACACTCACATACTCATTCACACAACACACTCACATAGCACACACACAACTTATATAGCACACACACAACTCACATAGCACACACAATGCACACACTTATTCACTCACACAACACTCATACCCAATGCACATACACTCATTCACTCACACTACACTCACCCACACTCATTTACACAGCACACACACTCATTCACTCATGCAACACTCAGACAATACACACACTAATTCACTCACACAACACTCAATACACTCACTCATTTACTCAGACAACACTCACACAGTTACACAGCACTCATTCACTTACACAACACACTCACATAGCACACACACAACTCACATAGCACACACAATGCACACACTTATTCACTCACACAACACACTCATTCACTCACAGCACATACACATTCACACACACAACTCTCACACTCATTCACTCACATAGTACACACTCACACGACACTCATACTCATTCACACAACACCCACATTCACACACCCACACGCCACTCATGTACACATTGACTTTCACACACACCCTTATACACACACAAAGCACTCACCCTTCCTTACACACTCTCCTACACACATGCTCACTTGTTCACACACGTACAGACACATGCTTTCACGAACACACTAAAATCCCAGCAGCAGAGGCTCCACTCTCCTTTCTTACTTGTCATTAGCCCGTGAAGAGGGTCGCTTAGGCTGCCACAGTCCGCAGCTGCCGCCGTTTTTCACCCCTGACACTTTGTAATGTGGTAACTTAAGGCCTGGTGCTGGGTCACAGGTCAGTTTTAACAAAGTCACCTCCGGGCTGTTTCTGCTTGTGTTGACATCCAAGAACTCTAGGTTTCCTCATTCCAGTGTCTGTGGGGATAACTGCTGGGGCTGAGTTGTGTTTTCTGCCTGCCTCAAAACAAAACAAAACAAAACAAAACAAAAAGTCACACACTGAAGTCCTAACCCTCTACCACAGAATGTTACTGTGTTTGGAGACAGGGTCTGTAAAGAGGTGAGTAAGGTAAAATGAGGTCGTACGGATAAGCCCCAGCCCAATATGGCTGGGGTCCTTATAAAAAGAGGAGCTTAAGATATAAAAAACACAGACTGAGGGCCGACCTGTGAGGATGCAGGAAGAAGGCAGCCCTCTGCAAGCCAAGGAGAGACCTTACCAGACACCAACCCTTCTGGCACCTTGATCTTGGACTTCCAGCCTTCAGAATGGTGAGAAGATAAATTTCTGTTGTTTCCCTACTTTGTTAGTGAGCCTAATACAGCTGACACAGCAACATTGTCCTTTCTCATCTGTGGCCACCTGCCCTTGATGCACTGCCCTCATCTTTCACAGTGGATGTGAGAGGCAGCCTGGATGCACAGCCTCCTTCCCAGGAAAACAAATCTCACATGATAGAACTTCCATGACTTGTGATGTGCGGGGCAGCTCTCCAGCGCGACCCCATGAGGGCTTTGGAGCAAGCCCCTGTTCTCTGACACAGGTGTGGCTCTGTTCTCCTTGAATGGAAGACCCATTTCCCGATCCTGCTTCATGTCCTCACTCCTGCCCAGCAGGGAGGAAGCAGCCCTCCGGGAGGGCAAGAACTTCTTTGATATGACCAAGTGGCCCTGCCTGGTATTATCCAATGAAGCTCACTTCATTAGACATGTTATTGACCAGTCGAGGAAGAAATTAAATTACTCCAAATCAGAAACTGAATTAATTAAAGCAATTATTACTATCACCTGCAGGACCAAAATGGTGGTGTTAAGATTGTGTTTTCCCCCGCCAAGAGAAAAATCTTTTTTTCTTTCCATTTTGAGACTCAATAAGTAGAAAAATAGCAGCACACTTCTGAAAAGGGCTAGCAAATGAAAAAAGAATGATAATTCATTATTCAGTAATCAACTCCAACTGCAAAAGTAGCAGATTCTGCTGAGAACATAGGGCTGTGGAGAAAGACAAACCCAGACCCAGACCAGCTCACACCCTCTGGGGCAAATCCTCTCCACAGAGACCTTATTAAGAGGAGAAAGATGGGGAACCAGCATGGGGTACCACAATTTGCAGCCTCTCTACCTTTGTACAGCACATTAACATGCAGAGTCATTGTTTTATGGGCCTTGCACCCCTCCTCTCCAAACCCCACTCTCAGATTAAGATGTATTGTATAATCATCTGCCTTAAGGTTCCAGAATGAATCCTTCTCCACTGGGGCCTCTGAATAGAGAAACAGATAAAGTCTCTGCAAGAGAACAAACCTGTGAAGCAGCTTCTATTTGTCAGTCAATCCTTGCTCTGTGCTTTCATGGTAGGCAGAATTCTAAGATGGTCTGCAAGATTCCCACCTCCTGGGGCACACACACCTTCTCCCAATTATCTAGGCAAATAACAATCTAGGTGCTGCCATGAAGGAATTTTGCAAATGTAATCAACCTGCCAAATCAGTTGACTTTAAGGAGAATATCCTGGCTGGGCCTGACCTAATCAGGTGAGCGCTTAAATGAGACTGGGTTCTTCCTGAAGTGTGAGAGGGATTTGACCCCAGGGATGTTTTCCATTGCTGGCTTTGGAGATGGAAGACCCAGTGGATGAGAGATATGGGTGACTCCTAGGGGTTGATAGCAGCCCCCATCTGTAGCTGACAAGGAAACAGAGACCTTGGCTCTCCAACCACAAAGAACTGAATTCTGCTACAATCACATGAGCTAGGAAGAAGACTTTGAGCTCCAGATGAGGAAGCAGCCTGACCAATACCTTGATTTTAGCCTGGGGTGACCCTGAGCAAAGAACCCAGTCCTGCTGTGCTTGGACTTTTTATTTTATTTTATTTTATTTTATTTTATTTTATTTTATTTTATTTTATTTTATTTTTTTGAGATGGAGTCTTGCTCTGTCACCCAGGCTGAAGTGCAGTAGCATGATCTCGGCTCACTGCAACCTCCACCTCCCAGGTTCAAGCGATTTTCCTGCCTCAGCCTCTTGAGTAGCTGGGTTGCAGGTGTGTGCCACCATGCCTGGCTAATTTTTGTATTTTTAGTAGAGATGAGGTTTCACCATGTTGGTCAGGCCAGTCTCGAACTCCTGACCTCGTAATCTGCCAGCCTTGGCCTCCCAAAGTGCTGGGATTACAAGCGTGAGCCACCACACTGGACTATGCTTGGACTTTGGACTTACAAAACTGTAAGGTAATAAAAGGATTTCTTCTAAGCCATTGAGTCTGTAGTTACTTGCTATGCAGCAATAGTAAACTAATATAGCTCTCAAAGATCCCTACAGAACTCTGCTGACAGAGCTGAACCACTTACATAATCTGCTCTGCAAAATGTTTCCAGGTGTGCAGTTATGTTCCGGCTCCCCCACATTTGGAGCCCCTCAAAGTCAGGGACTATGGGTACCTCATCTGTGAGAGGGAGTACCGTGGAGTGGTTAAAAGCACTCAAGTCAAATAGAATACCTGCTCTACCAGCTACCTTGTGCAGATTCATCCACTGAACTTCAGTTTTGCTATTTCTAACATAAGACTTATGGCATCTACCTGTTGGGATTGTTGTAAAGAGTAAATGAGAAAATCCATACAAAACATCTAGTACTATGCTAGTGTGAAGTAAAGGATCATTAAATTTATGGCAATTATTATTTACTTTCAATCATAAGCATGTAGTGAGCAACTACTTTGTGACTGGCTAGGTGCTAGGGATATGATGACGAATACCACCAAACCCTGGCCTTCAAATATCTAACAATCAATTTGGCCCCTACAGTGTTTTTAGGAGTGTTCTTTTTGAAGAAACAGCTTCATATTTGGGGGGTGAATAGCACTAAGGAGTAGGCTAGGAGCAGATCTTAACTGTGCCTAGATTTCCCAGGAGGTACCATGGAATAGTTTGGGTGCTCTTTCCACAATCCCATGCACATCCTGGAAAATCATGCTGCAAGAACCAAGCCAGGATGAAGATGCGTTCCCAATCTTGTTTGAAACTATGAATTATGTAGATGCGCTTAGTAAAATTCAGATCTAGGGCTCCACCCACAACAGACAGAGGAGTGCCTTGTGTCTATTTCACATGCACCTCACACTCTGATCCTGCCCAGTTATCTATCTATTACTGTATAACAAACTATCCCAAAATTTAAAGGCTCAAAGCAACATCCATTTTGTTATATCTCAAGATTTTGTGGTCAGAAATTTGGGCTGAACATAACTGGACAATTCTTCTGTTCCACGTGGTGCTGACTGAGATCCCTCGAGGTATTCAGCTGGCAGACGAGCTGGTCTGGAAGGGTCCAAGAAAGCTTCACATTACATGTCTGTCTCCATATTGGGGATGCTACTCAAGGCTCCCAGAGACAGTATTCCAGGAAACAGGGTGGAGAAACTGCCCATTTCTCACGGCCTGGGTCTCAAAACTGCATGAATACCACTTTCCAATATTCCATAGGACAAAGCAGTCCCATGGCCTACCCAGAACCAAGAGGAAGGGACACAGGCTCACCCCTCAATGAGAAGAATGTGTAAAACTTCTTTAATCTGCCTATGCAGAGTTAGTAAATAGTGTTTTGCTGCAGAGTAGCAAATAGCTAAGGCCTCCGATCTGACCAGTTTCTGAGTGTTCTAGAACTGGGGTTAGCAAATTTTTTCTGTAAAGGGCCAGATAGTAAACATGCTTGACTTTGTGAGCCACATATAGTTTCTGTCACATATTCTTGTTTTATTTATAATCCTTTAAAAAATGTAGAAACCATTCCCAGCTTGCCGGCTATATAGAAATGACCTGCAGGCCAGATACAGCCCATGGACTGTAGTTTGCCAGCTCATATTCTGGAATAATCTTCCATGACACACAGTTTGGCTGAACTGTAGTTATGGTAGCAGCTTCTACCCACCGTATCCCCTGAGTAGCAATAATTCAGAGAAACAGCTGGAAAGGACCTCAGAAGTCACCTACTCTAATGCTAATGACATGGAAACTGAGGTCCAGAGAGATTAAGAAACATGGAAGAAGTACCATGGCTGACTAAGGGTAGACCCTCAGAGATCCCTAGGTCTTCTTTTCTAACCCAGTGTTATTTACACTCTGACAGACCATATTGCAAAATGCTGTGTTTCTAGTCAGCAGAAATCTTAAGTATCTGGGAGTAAGGTAGACATAGCAGCAGTGAAATATGCTTGGACCTTTGGACCTTGGAGGGTGTTTACTCCTGGCTGGCTGTGGTCCAGGGTCTAAGTGGAGACTGATCTGTGGCAGTGCTGCTTGGCCTGGGTTTGGTCACTGGCTGGAAAACTGGAGTGCAGGCTGTCACTTCTATCGGATAGATCATCAGTGTGGGAAGAATGCAGAACACGCACAGAAGGAAGGGAGGTGTGGGGAGGTTACACACAGATCTGCAGGAGGTGGGCTGGGCCATCAACACCTCCCGCTGGAGAAGAGCAATCAGGGCAGAGGGCTATAGAATCACTTGTCATCTCCTTAGTGGGAGGTGCTATTGATCCGGCTTCTCACTTTACTGAGTTCCTCAAGAAGCCTCTTATTTACTAGTATTTGCTTGTATGCCCCATATTTTTTCATGTCTCCATGCCTTTGGATATGCGATCCCCTCTGCGTGAGATCCTCCCAGTCCTGCACGCCTTTCTGGAAAAGTTAAATGTCATCTCCTCTGAAGAGTCTTCCCTCAGCTTCTCAGGAATATTAACACGCTTGTTCCTGGCTCTCACTTCTTTTTTATTGTATGTAAATAATGTAAATAATCTGGCCCCAAATCACTTAGTCTGTTTGCCACAAATAGTAACTATTTCTGCTATACATCTTTTTTCATAGATGTTGTCTAATTGCGCTATAATTGTTTACTTTTATATCTGTCAGGAATCATGTCTTTTTTTGTTGTTATTTTTGTTTCCCAGTCTCTACTATAGAGCACAGAGTGGATGTTAAAATAAATGTTTGCTAAATGAAATAATACATGAATTTAGGAAAGTAGGCACATCTGTAGTAATTAATAATACATTCCTCCTGGGGTCAGGGTGCTGGATGACTCTGACTGCAACATTTTATTTCTGACTCTGAAGAGTTGGGATCAATTGAAATAGTTATCATGAGGAGTTTAGGAAGTATTTTCCTTTGGGACTTAAATGTTAGCGCTATTTCTTTAAAGAGTTGATTAGGCACAATTTTGTTGAGGTTACCTTGCAAAGTCTGTCTTGGTGAGTATGATGAGTATATCCATCCCTCTTTTCCAGTGTCCTAGATACTGGGCTTCTGGACCAAGCATGTGTTCTGGCTCTTTCTAAAGGATAACACACAAGGTCAACAGTTGGCTTTTGATAGCTTGATTCATGGAACATTTAGAACCTTTGCTTAATATATAAATCATACTTTGGAGAAATATAATTACATACTCTAAATGGAGTCCTCAGCAGTCCCAGCTACTCTTTGCACGACCATGTTGTTTTGATTCAGGGTAACTAGACACTGACTGATCATAATCCCTTTCTGCATATCAATTTTGTTTCCTGTCTTGACTCCTGCCTTTTGCCCATGTAATGTGAACTTTTAGCAAATCCATCCTGACCCTTTTGCTATTACAATGCAAAGTAGCATGGTATTGTTGTTTTCCAACTGTTCTAGCAGACCTGACCAATTTATTTAACACTGATGTGCATTCTAGGCCCCTGGAGGAATGCCTTTTTTGTCTGCTTGCCAGCCAAAAAGATATTTGGTGGTTGGTCTAGCCCTTTCAGGCTGCCCATTGCTATAGCTGTACTGCTGTTGTTTTGGTGATGTGGTTAAAAATAACTAGTTGGAGATAGAGTGTGGGGTTGCAGTGATATTATACTATGCAGACAAATTTAAAATGCATGGACCTGTTCAAAATTTCACCAGCTCTCATAACCCTCCCCTTGCTGATTGCTTTCTTTGCAGGCAGGGATCATTCAGTAGGGATCATGGGTCATGGGGAGAAGAAGAGCACAGAGCAGAAAATAACACTTTGCATTTTTCATGTACGATGTGCTCTTATTTGTAGTTCTGTAATTTTGCTTGTTTTAGATCTACTCTAATTTCTCCCACCCCTAGGATCTGGGGGTCAATGTGGGTGATGCTTAGAGTATGATGTTAAATTATCCAGTGCAGTTTCATTTTGGCAAATATTATGGCTGTAGAAACCTAAGAATACCCACAAGGACAAATAAAATCACACATACTCACACAGGACTGTTGTAATAGAGACAAAATACTGGTAAATACAGAGAAGTCATTTTGATTTTCTGCTGCAACTGGATCTCACATTCCAATTGTGGGTATATTACTTTCTGATTTTGAACCTCAGTGTCCCTGTCTGTAAACTGGGGATAATATAACACCTTGTGTGACCTTTTGCATATCATTTAGCTTTTACAAATGTTGATAGCCTACAAAAGTCAGGGCTGACCTGAGGCAAAATTATATTCCATGCAATGTTATTTAACAGACTTAGAGGTCCATTCCAAATTTGTCTCTGTGCTTGTGGGGGGAGAAACATGGAGATGGAGATACAGCCAGCCTCTGAATGACTGCCTATTGCCTCCTGCTATGATTTGAACGTGTTCCCCAGCATTCATGTGTCGGAAACTTAATGCCCAATGTGGCAGTGTTGGGAGGTGGGAACTAATGGAAGCTGTTTAGGTAATGAACAGAATAATGCTATTATAATAAGGGCTCACAGGGGTTCTATGAGTGGGTTCCCTTTCTGCACTCTTGCCCTTCTGCCATGGCATGGTGCAGCAAGAAGGCCCTCACCAGGTACCAGCACCTTGATCTTAGCGTTCCCAGACTTCAAAACTGTGAGCCAATAATTTCTGTTCTTTATACATGACCTAATCTCAGGTATTCTGTTGTAGCAGCACAAAACTGACGAAGACACCTCCCACTCCCAAGCGCAGAGTGGATGTTGAAGCAAATTCTGGGGGTCCCCAGCAGGGATTTGATATGTGAAGAAAGGTGGTTGTTAGTCCCTATATTTTGTGATACCCTATGCAGGGCTTCAAATTCCTAACCCTTTCTCCCTCCGCGAACTCCTCAAAATGTTTTCCCTGATTGTATTGTAGAAGAATTTAAAGAAACATCACCAAGCTAAAACATCAGTTATATGAAGGCTCTTTCTCTTTTCCCACTTTGCTGATTGTGATTGTTGCTTCCAAATAGGAACAAAGAATTCTTCTGGAGGCAAGAAGTAGCTTTTTTGAAGAGAGTGTCCAGAAAGGTATTTTCTTAGTGGCATTTTCTTGAGGAAGTAACAGAAATTCCCACTCTAAACAACAAAAACAACACACAAAAAAAAAACATGGAGAAAGAGCGCATCTGGTGTATCAGTAAGCCCTTGACATCTATTGGAAGTGGTGACAGGTAGAAGTTGAGAGGTGAAGAATGGAAAGACAGAAAGGAGGTGAAGGGGGCAAGGTGAAAAAGGCAGGTCAAGAAAGAATTCACAGAGTCAGTAGATGCCTTCAGTAAAACACCGAATCAGGGGTCAGCCAACTACAGCTCATGAGTCAAATTCAGCCCACTGCCTGTGTTTCTATGGTCGATGAGCTAAGAATGGTTTTTGCTTTTAAAATGCTGAAAAAAAATCTAAAGAAGAATATGTTGTGGCATGTGAAAATTATGTGAAATTCAAACGTCAGCGTCCATAAATAAAGTTTTATTGGAACACAGCCACGCCCACTGGTGATTGCCCATGGCTGCGTTCTTGCTGCTGCTGGCTGAGTTGAGCAATTGCAACAGAGACCATATGGCCCACGAGGCCAAAAATATTGACTGTCTGCCCCTTTCCTGGCAGATTTACTATCTCCTGACCCCTGCTCTAGATAGTGTTTTAAACACTGGCCTGTAAATTTGGGTTAGCAGTCTAAACCTCCCCAACAAGAAGCACTTAGCAATTATTTGTTATTGTGTCTGTTTTCTGATAAATCCAGGGCCACAGCTGCAAAGGCAGGTAGAGAAAGACCTTTCCCACTTTCTCTCCAGCTCTGTTTTGCCCTTCAACTACCTGCATAACTCCACACGCATCTCTCGCTGCTCTTTTTGGAAGCCAGCCTACCCTAGTTGAACTCAATGTATACAAGATTTTTATTTGTACCATCACATGAGAACGACATCCCACTTTTTGAAATATCACAGAAAAAGTTATAGATGGAAATATTTGTAAAATGTGTTACACGATTTCCATATTTTACAAAGAAACTATTAGCACAGCACAGCCATATTTGAATGATTAAATTTGTATTAATTAGTATGATATGCAATGCTATTAAACTTTATCAAAATAGTGAATGTTTTATGTCATATGGTATCGACAATCTGGCCAATTAATCACATTTGTGAAATATATTTTGTATTGCTACAGTGAATATTACCACATTTCACACAGCCCTATGCCACCTGAAGCACACACTAGGTATTCGCAGATACGTGTTTTCCCCAATGGCATTTTTTATCCTATTAGCACTTGCAAAATGACTGTTGGACAAGAAACTAACATTACCCAACCTAGAACTGTCTTTATCCCCACTGCTTTCCACCAACTAGATCTTTCCTTAATTAGATTCCTGTGTAAACTAGCCATTTTTTGAAATATATGTATATTTTTATTTTGGCAGTTTGCTTTACTTCTAAGTGACTGCCTGAGTCCTCATATATTCCCGAAGGAACTCGTTACATAATCCAAAGTCAGGTTTTAACTCAGGGGAATCTAGTTCAGTTGGAAGGACAGCAATATATTGAGAGAGAGACAGAACAATAAAGTAGTTATTAGAATTCCTCACAAACAAGTTTTCTTTGAGTGTCAGAAAGGGTGGGGGCCGCTGACTCGGCCACTGAGAGTGGAGGGAGATGTGAGCAATGGTGGATGCTAGGATCTGGAGAAGGGACAGAAGCAGAGATGTTTTCCTTTTTTTGTATTTTGAAGGAAGATGGGAGCAGGTTCAAGGCTGGGGACATGACATGGAAAATCAACGTGTTTAGAAAGAATGTGGATGGAAAGAAGAAAGAGGCTGTGAGTGTAGTCATGATCTGAGAGGGAGTGTGAGTGTTGGATCGGTGTGTGAGGCTGGTTTCTCTTGCAAGTTGCACTCTGAGAGAGCCATTGTAAAGACACAGGAGCATGGACAGGGAGGTGGGTGGGTGTCAGGGAAGGAGCTTGTGGAAGAGCATTTAAGAGAAGGCAAGGAATAGAGTTGGATTTGTGTGCGTGTCCTGTGTGGGTGTTGGGAGGGATGGAAAATTGAAGGACAGGGAAACTGGGAAGGCATTCATTGCTTGCTGCTGCCTGTTCCGTAACCTGACCATAAACACAGTTTCTCCATCAGGCTTTTTAATGGACTCTTGAGGTGAACCGTGTGGCTCTGTGCCCTGTCAGGAGTGATGGTATTGAGGCAGACAGCCCTGGGGCTCTGCTTTCCCCCTGCAGTTCATCATGTCTGAATTTAGAAGGGAATTGTTTGGACAAGCCTGTTAAGTGAATGTTTTTCCAGCATTAGTAGGAGAACTTACAGAGCTCCCATTGGATGGAAACAGCATCTAACCACCCCGAGCTATGCTGGGAGAGAAAATTTATGTAATAACATTCACACAGCATCTTTCCTTTGCTTCTTTGGTTTCCTGCATTCTGATTGGTGGAAGGCATCTGTCCAAGCCTCTGCCCAGGTAGAACTCAGCCTGCATCTATCTCCTAAACTGTTCCAAAAGCATGAGGCCTATCTGGGCACTCTAATTTGGTTCTGTTTCAGCAAGATTCACCTGTGTGTGTGTGTGTGTGCACATGCGCACATGTGCATACACAAACGTGTAGCAAGCGAAGAGCGGGGAATCCTGGTTAGGAGCTCTCCCAGCAGCAATTGTTATGGGAAAGTAAGTGTTCGAGGAAAATGATCTGTATGCATTTTTTGCTTTTCTTTGTAGGAGCTACCCCAAGCCACAGCAATCCCAGATCCTGGAATATTACCAGTTATTCTGTCTCCAGTTTGTTTCCAGCAGAAAGCACTGGGGAAACCAAAATAATAATAATAATAATGAGAATTATCCAAGCTTGAGTTTCATAGGAAAAAAAGGCTAAATCTTAAATAGTTTTGGGATCTATTCGTTGGGAAGGGGAGGAGGAAGGTAATGGGGAAGGAGGTTAACTACCTACCTAAGGTTAAAAAAAAAAGTGCTAGGATTCTTTTGTGTCTCAGAGCAGTCCTCTCTGAGGCTGCCTTGCCTGAGGCATCTGCACACCTCAGAAGCAGGGAGGCCTGGAAGGTGATGCCCACACCAGAGCTGGAGAGGAATCTTCTCTGCCAGTAGAGAAGGTGGGGCCAAGGAGAGAAATTGTTGCCGTGGCCAAAAGCGTTCCTGGGTTCTGTCTGCCCCATTAACTCTGTGGAGGGAGGGACTCGGTGGCAGCCAGTGCAGGTGTGAACACTCAAGTCATCACTTGGAAAATTGGGCCCCGGAGGCAGGAGCTGCCAGCTGCTCAGTGATGGGCTCTCATGCATTCCAAGTCTGGGCTGTGCCCAGCATCCCTACCCCACTCCCGTTTCCCTTTCCCGGCAGTGTACGTGGCCCCCCACTGCCATCTCCCTCCCTCCGATCCTTTGCAGTTTCCCATGTAATTTGCTTGTAACAAGCCTCATAAAGTTTGATCGTGCTTGCTAGGACTGAAGACGCATGAGTGGAATGAGCTCATGTTTCTGGCAATGGAGCACTAGGGTTAATGCGAGTCCCAGAGGGAGCTGCTTGCCTGGGCTTTTTCAGGAATGGGAGGCAATTTAACAACCTTCAGACTTTCAAAGTGTCAGAAAAGTAAAACCTGACATGCTTTTGGTGGGCTATATATTCCTGTTCTCTGAATTCTTATGGTTAATCAGCCCCCTTTTACTAGTCCAACCCCCTCTCTCCTCTGCCCCCATCTCCTGGGATTTCTGAATTACCATAAGACAAAATGTTTATTATCATCTCATTTCCCTGAACTGTTGGGCCCATCCAGTGTTTCACTATCTCTTCAGTCACTCTCCACGCCCCCAGCCACTCCCACATCTCTTCCCAGTCATCATCAAAACCCTCCTCTTCCTTCCCTTCTAAGACTACTTCTTACCTCCTCCTTCTGTACTCCCTCCTCCTCTTCTCCCTCCTCTTTTTATTTATCCGTCTGTCTCCCTCTCACTTCCTTTGCAGTTTTCTGAACCTCTGCCATAGGGTTTATTGGCTTGGCATCTCAGTGGTGCATGGACAGATGGACGGAGACCACAGCAATAGAGTAGGCAATTTCCCAAGGTGAGTTAAAAAGCTTTGTTCTTGATTCTTCCAATCCACCCAAGGTGCTTATTAATTTAACAAACATGTATGGAGCACCATTACGTACAGCCACCATGTTAAACATGAAGACTGTCTTTACTATATACCTTGGAACTTGCTTGGATCACCATGGCCATGATTACTGACGTTGTGTTTTTGCAAATAGTGCCGTTATTAATAACTACATTTGCAGGCTTCTTAAATAACTTTCTACATATTATTCAAATAAATGCATCTTTATGGGATACCTTATTTGTGTCAAACATTATGCTGAGCATTGGGGATATAAATTGTCTTCATAGGGCTTGAAAAATTTCTGGAATAGCCAGGTCCAGAGGTGTTCCTTGGCTAACCCAAGGTTACAGAGCTCATGAGTAGACAGCCATGATTTTTTCAGTCAAAGCTAATGCTCTTTCTTTAGCATAGTTTCTCAAACTTATTCATTGAAATCACCCGGGAAACTAAAGCATACTGATATCTGGGTCTCACTTCTACAGATGCTGGTTTCATTGATATGGGTATGGCCTGGGCTCAAGATTTTTAAAAGTTTCCCCAAACGATTCTGATATGCAGCGAAGTCTAGAGTCTAGAGTACTTCCTAAGCTGTGCCGTCTGGTATTATATTCTGTTGTTTTCATGCTCTGTTTGCACATGAATCAACCCTGTTTCCTCTGTGAGACTGTAAACCATTTGGGTACACAACTGTGTATCTTACATTTTCTATATGGCCCATGAGGCTTACACGATGCCGAATGCACCGTGAAGTATTTGTTGGATTAGTACGAGTATTATAACAAGTGAAAGGTGGGTTTAGTGTCAGGAAAGGCTAGCAAAGGGCTTCCTGCCCCCTCAACCAATGGCTGTGGGCCTGTGCCATTTTTCCTGACAACTCTTAAAGACATCACTCAGGAGAATGCCTCTCCTATAAACCTCAAACGAGCTCCTTGACTTTCACTCTCTCTCAATGTGTTCCACTTTAATCTCCTACAGGATTCTTTTCCCTACGACATGTTTCTCTCCATTTTAATGACAATTTTGCAAACTGCAAACAGATACCAGGTTGACTTTCCAAAACCCTTCCCTCCTTTCAGTGCTGAAACCTAGAAGCCAGGCTTTGCCACCAGACTGAGCAGGATCCAGGCCTTCTGCCCTTCCACTTTGCCCAGGCAGCTGAAGCCAGGTTCTTAGCAGATTTAAAAGCCTTCAAAGGAAGATGGCCAGGTGAGTTAGGGAATGAGATTAGAGTATTTAGCTCAGATCAACACAAAGAATTGTTTCTTAGCAATGCTCCTCACTTCAATGATCTTGGATCTAAACTATATAAAGTGAAATAGCTCCACCTCCCAAAATGTAGAGAGTTGTGAGAAGATGCCAGTGGAGAGGCTAGGATATTTACTTTTTGTTTGTTTGTTTGTTTAGATTGTTTCACTCTTGTTGCCCAGGCTGGAGTACAATGGCACGATCTCGGTTCACTGCAACCTCTGCCTCCTGGGTTCAAGCGATTCTCCTGCCTCAGCCTCCTGAGTAGCTGGGATTACAGGCATGCACCACCACGCCTAGCTGATTTTATATTTTTAGTAGAAATAGGGTATCTTCACGTTGGCCAGGCTGGTCTCGAATTCCCGACCTCAGGTGATCCACCTGCCTCAGCCTCCCAAAGTGCTGGGATTACAGGCATAAGTGCCTGGGGAATCTTTACTTTTTAGAAGCAGTTTAAAAGGATTCATTCATTCATCCATCCATTAATTCATCCATTTAATTAATCAGTTAACATTTATTGAATCCTTTTGAACAAGTGCCAAAGCTAGAAATAGAGATGGATAGGGCATAAACTTTGCCTTCAGGAGATCCCAGTTTAATAAGGGAGAAAGACATGAATATAAACAAACACACCTGTGAGTTAAGTGCTTCGATGGAGCACAGAGGGAAGGTTCCTATCCTGCTGGAGGGAAGGGAATCAAGGTAGTTAAAAAGGCTTTCTGGGAGAAAGTGAAGTGGGAGGTTAGAATTGAAAGAGAGGTAAGCATTGGCCAGGTGAGTGTGTACAGAGGACAGTGCAGGGCCCCTCCTCCTGTGAACACACAGAGCTGTATCTGATGCAGTGGGTTGTGGGGGGTGGGGACAGCAAGAGGACATGATGGGGAGGCCAGCCAGTAGCACCTCAGGAAAGGCCTCATGAGACACTCTTGGGAGTTGGGGCTTCAGTCTGATGACGTGTCACACCCCAGACTTAGGGAAGTGACTGGGCCAGCCTGTGCTGCTGCATCACTTCTGCCACTAAGCATTTGGGGTATGAGGGTGGCACCAAAACAATGGTGCAGATACTCAGCTGATTGCCAGGTGGCCATGCCACCATTTCCTATGAAGACACTCTAGTTGAAGGTTCAAGGACATTTCCCCCATTGTGTTGAACTTGTCTGCAATAAAAGAGAAATTGGCAATTTCTGATTGGGTGTTATATGCTCTTTGAGAACTGCAGTTAGGCAGCAGGCTACAGATACACTGATATATTTTCAACAAGGACGCACCAAGCAAAACAAAACTTATGTTCCCAAAGGCACCTGCTGTATCTGCTCTCTCTTGATGTCAGAGATTTTTGTAGATGAAATGTTCCATATCTTCATTTCTTAAAGTCCCACCCAAAACATGAGGCAGTTGTTCTCTCACTTACTCTGCAGATCCAACAAGCTATTACTCTCCTCAGTCTCTTTTTAGCAGAATGAGTGCAAAAAACATGCCAGAGCTGAAGCCAGAAAAGACCCCACTGAATAGGTCTTTGTTTGCCTTTTTTTAATCATTATTATGGCAGCCTCCAGAAATTCCATGAGTTCTGTTTGCTGAGGGCCTTGAGTTCTCAAAAAAGCTGAATTTGCAGAAGCCCCAAGGGAATTCGGTGGCCCTCACCTCATACCCAGGGACAGGCCTGACTTTCTCATTCCTGTAAATATATATATATATTTTAATGAGAACTCTGTTGAGTTTTCAGAGAAAGTAAAAAACTTATTTCTGTTCATTCTGGGTAAACTACTAATCTAACTTTTTCCAAATACTATCCATTGCAAGATGGTCGTTTTCAATTGTAGGGGAAGAAATCTGTGCCGGAATAAGGGAAAGGATTTGGGGGTCAGAAGAATCAGGCTCATGAAAAGCAGCAGGGACTTTGCAGGTTTTATCATTACTCAACCAGGGAGGCAGGTAAAAGCAGCCTCATTTCACAAATGAGGATATAGAAACTCAGGTAATTTGAATAATTTGCCCAGGATCATAGAGGTAGAAAGTAGCAGAACTGGGTCCTGCAGGTCTGCACACAGGGCAGACTCCTAAGTAATATCTGTGGATTTGAAATTCCATGGGCAAATTTAGCTGGAAGAAGAGAAGACCTTCTTTGATTAATTTGGGAGAGTGATTAATGAGGGATGTAAAATTTGATAAAAAGAATATGCCATCAGATTTGCAAAGTGCTTTTCTATTTTGAAGAACCTTGCACAGATTTATCTAATAGGATAGAAGGACCAAGCGGAGGAGACCGAGCAAGAGGTTTTATATTGATTTTTTTAGGCAAGGAAGCTGCAGCTTGACAAGATCCTTTAATGAATTAGTGACAGACTAGGGGAGGAGCCCAGTCTGCTGGCACCTTGGTCAGAGGCCTTAACACGACGTTTGTGCTTTGCAAGCTCTGACGTGCTTCAAAAATTAATGCAGATTTCCAGATAGCACCCCAAATCTACCATATCACCATTTCTGGAAATGGGCCATGGGATCTATATTTTTAAAAAACTCTCCAGGTAATTTTTCCTGACATCAAAGTTTGTGAACACTTGTACTAATGTGCGTGTGTGTGTGTGTGTCACTTCGACTTTGTGGGTTGGAAGAGCTAGTTCCCTTACATTAAGGTGAAACTCCCCATAAACAACCTCTAGTCAATTGGTATCCTTATAAGCTAAAAAATTTGTTCTCGAAGAGAGATTAGAAAATACTCTCTCATTTTTAACAAGCCTCACTGTTAGGAAGTTCTTCCTTGTATCTAACTACAGTATTTCTTTATTCAATTTTTTTTTCATTGTCTTAATAGGAATAGAGAACATGCAATCACTATCCTTCATGTAATACTGGTCTCTATAATTGAAAGAAATTTATATATCTTTCTTCAGAATTCTCTGCCTCACACTAAATTCTCTGTCCTTTTAGCACCAGAGTTATGAAATATTTTTAGACTGAAGCAGTTCTGAGTTATGGACCCTGAGGACAGCATCACAGAGAAATTCTAAAGAGATCCTTTCTTTCCTGTGTGACATATTTGAAATAAATATTATTAAAGATTCACATTGATTTCACTTAAGAATGGAAACATATATTTTCAATTTCCTCTTGCTGCCCTACATTTCAGTTTTTAAAAAATCTAACCTACAGTTATGAAGCACATAAAAACTAATAGGATATTTTTTTAAAGTCACCGATCGTAATGATATTGTACTTATGCAAATCAATGAAAGCAATTGACTCCTTTTACTCATTACTCAATCAAGATTTACAGCTGCCTAGTATGTTGGGGGAAAGGTTGGTTACCACAAGCTCACAGTTTTTTCACCTGTCTGCAGCTTCCCCCCTCCACCCTGCCTTATAAGAAAGACTCAGTAGAAGGGAGAAAACTTTCTCCTCCTCTGAACTTTGTTCCCCATCCTCACCAAACATTGTTTCTTTTTCCAAATCCCTGAAAGGTAATTCCAGTTTGGGCCTAAGGAGATGATTCATGTGTATATTTTCTCATGCTATAAAAGATTATAGAATGTCCATAGAAAAGAACAAAATGAAACAGTTTGGGAGATATGACAAGGTTAACAGAAAGAAGCAAAGGTCTCTGAACATGGTCAAGCCACTTTGACAAGACGCTCCTCTCTTAGGACTTTGCTAATATTGACTCCCTTGTTCTGTGACACTCTGGTCCTATAGGGGACTGGGACTCTCGACTCTAAAGGGAAATTGTCACATTGTTTAAAGTTTATTAAACGTATGCAGTAGGACTAGATTCAATATGCAATCAAATTCCAAGTTTTGAATCCAGTCAAGAAATGGATAGCTAGTTTATTTATTTTGGTTCTACTTTCTTCTTTACTTTGTAGAAAAAAAAAATGAAACATTTAGAGACAGCCAACAAAAACATAAAATCATCTGAGAAGGTGTTGAGGCCAGTGTACTTTCTTCCTAGCTCGACCATAGGACTTTACACGAGGCAGTTATTCAGCAAAGACCTAAACCGCAGTGGAGATGGATGGAATGACATTAGCACATGGGATTGGCACGCACAGTAAGTGCCTGTCAACAGGAAATATGTACAGACAGTGTGCTTTATGACCCACAGACACCACTCTTCCCATCGCCAGCCAGCTTCGTCTGGAAAGACCATTTTGTCTGATGTCCTGAATGTCACATACAAAAGAGCTTGTTTTGTTCTTAAAGCATCATTTCCTTACTCAAGGTTTTTGGCTGCCAATGCATAAAATCTACAAAGAAAAACAATAAGCCATGTCTGGGAAAGACATCAATAGCAACACCTTCCTCTAGCCCAGGGGATCAAGGTAGTAGAGGAAGACAAAACAGAGACAGCCAAGCCCTTTCCCTTGCAGCCAAAAAACAAATGTGATTTGCAGATGCCTTGGCCAGTGATGGCCATTTGGCCCAGAATTGCCTCTATTTGTTTCACCGTCAACCTCGCACATGCTCTGATGGAAACAACAAAGACTCTCTCTTCTGTCCTACCCTGACCTGAGTACATACATACTTAAGAGAGAGTCTGAGTATACATACTTGCTTAGGCAAATTAGAAATTCCTCTATCCCCATAGGAAGCCTCGTGAAGGGAAGATGCTCACACGCCCCTTCAACTCAGTAAGTCTTTATTGAGAACCAAGGTTATATTTTACAGAAAGAGCTAGTTAATTCAAAGGCAGTTTCTTCAAAATAAGATATCAATAAAAATCATCCTTACTCCATTTCTTCCTAGAATGCTAAATCAAATAAAGGGCAACACTAGGAGAGTCCTGGACTTCCTTAGACTGTAAATTGATGAGATATTATTTGTGCAGGTATCCGTCCTGCTTTCTTGTATTCACAGAAATACACTTGGGAGGTCTCCCCAAATGCTGGCCTCATCACAGGTCATCTCCATGGGCTGCCTCACTGCTTTTTTCATGGTCTTCCTGCCTTTCTTACCCTGCCATCCTCACCTCCTGTATTCTTCTTGTCTAGGAGCTGACTCTCCCTCCTTAGACCTGATCCCCAAGCATGATTCCCATGGGGACCTGACTTTCTGCTTGGTTTTCCACCAGTGTAATTGGAATTTAGATATTGATGACTGTCAATAGCAGTTCACAGTATCCTTCCCAGATATGTATTCCTTAGAAACTTTTGTTGATGTTCACACTCTGAAGAATGTCAGTGGTGGACATGCCAAGTAAGAGGTTAGCCCCAAAAGAGTCTACATGCAAATCATGGTCAGGGGTTCTCATTTCCACAAAGACCCCTGGATCCTGAGGACTCTTCTTCAGGAGGGTGCCCTACCTGCAATTCCTTCTTTCAATCCAATTCAGCGAGTATTTGGCTAGTGGTAATGGAAACATGAGTTCAGTTTACCACTGACCTGAGTACTACAGAGGAACTAAAAATGAATGCTTCATTTTCTCCAGGGTCCCTGTTGGTACACATAAGATTTAAAGGCATATGAAACAGTCATGAAGCAGCAGGACAAAGCTCATAACTGGGCACTAAACTTTAGGGCAGAGTTGACAATGCTATAGAGGTCAGGGAAGCCAATGTGGATAGCTGTTCTGGAAGGCTGAGTGGGTTTGGGGTGAGCAGGGAGAAGGAGAAGGCCACTTGTGGTATGGTGACTGAGCTGGGCAACAGAAATCAGAGTTAACCTAAAGCTGATGCTCTGAGCCATCTCTAAGTACTAAGGGAAAGGCTACCTCTTTTGAATTTTGCTTTTCCCCCTCTGAAGACTCCCAAGGAGAAGACATGGCAAGATGACACTTGTCCGTGCACAGCCAGTCAATGTAGACCGTGCCAGTAATGTTAAAACCTGGTTCTCTAGCCACAACGCATGTAAATACCTGTCAAAAACTTGGGAAGTGAAACATTTCCAATTGCTAAAGAGCCCAAGGTCACAAGTTCAATCCCGGGACAGCCAGTCAGCTTTGCCTGTTTTTCACTCTGAGTTTGTGCTGCTAACTCTAGGCCAACTCTTCTATGTTGGTCATAAGAATCCTGGATAAGAACATAAATGAAGTAGGAGATACCTGCCACCACCATTGAAAAAATCCACAGCTGAGTACTGGATATTTTGTTGGCAGTCTCAGAGGGTTTCATTTGTTTGTTTGTGTTTGTTTCTTATAGAACACATCATTAAAATACACTCGAAGTGGCAATATAGCATAGTGGCTGGGTGTAGGCACTAGAGGCAATTACCTGGGTTAGAAAAGTAGGGATGATGATGAAAATAATACTTCCGTAGAATTGTTGTGAAAAATACGAGGTGACACCTTAGAAGAGTTATAAGAGCACCTTGAAGCATATTGAATGTGTGATAAATATCAAGTCATCATTATGATGATGGCCATTATCGATCCAGAGTGGATGTTAGAGGGTATCTAGTTGAATACTATAATTTTACAAAGAAGGAAACTGAATTCTCAAGAGGTAAAATGAGTTGCTGAAAGTCACGCACAGAATGGGTACTAATACTCTGGTCTCCTGACTCTAAAAGAAATGCTTCGTTTTATGTGTTGTCTTCACCCTTAACAAAGCACATTCACACACATTATCCCCAAACTCTCCCTGTTGCACCATGTTGCCTCTCCAAACCGAATCACAGAAACAGTTTTCAGGCACCCAAGTATAAGAGTTTCACAGGTGAGTCCCAGAAAGAGGTGTTTGTGTAAAGAGATGAGGGAAGAGCACAGAAAGGCCACATTCCAACAGTGCAGCTGATGAATGTGAGGCCTTCAAGGCTGTGGCAAAGCTTTATTCCATTATTAATTTGAAGCTGTGTTAAACTGGCCATTTTATGATCAGCAGAGAGAGTTCCTTCAGGGGGACCTGCACTATCTTCCATGAGCCCAACTGTCCCAACCAGCTGTCAAGACGATGCCTGTTCCTCTTTCCTGATTAGGAGCAGGAGACCATAATGAAACTAGGTTTGCTCCATTTCTTCTTTCTTGAAGAATTTAGCCTTGTCTTTGGGAAATAATATCTGCTTATCTTTAGTGACTTGAAGCCTACCTCTCCCTCTATCTTTGTCCCCTACCCAAATCAGCCCACCTTACACCGATGACTAAAGAGCTGTTGTGTTACAGTCATCCACTCAGCGGTGTGCTGTTGGCTAGTGCACCTGCCTGTCTTGCCTAAGCATCAAACTCCTTTAGAGTTCCGTTTTTCTTGAAGCAAGATAAAGAAAGGCATGTCTCACTAGAACTCCTCTGAGGAAGACCACTGTGTGTTGTTTGATGTATCAGTTGGGTTGGTGGGATGGGACCACAAATGTATGTTATGTTAAATAACAGTAGCCTGATAGAGTATTCAGGTTAGGGGCAGAATTAATTGGGACAATAAAGGAGTCAAAGACTAACTTAGGGTGTAGGATCCTGGAGGGAGACTACGGTGAAAATACAAGAAGCTATATCGGCTGCAAAACTGTGAAATGCTTTGCTGTGGGATGTGCAATGTAAACTATCTTTTCTGTTTTTCTTGTGATTCTTCAGTAAATCCATTAACAAAGCATGAACTTTTTCCTTTAAAAAACAGTGAAGAGGCCAATATTGATGTATAATCTGGTAAGGAGAAGATGAGGACATTCTGTGTGGTTGATGGGAAGCAGGCAACAGGAGGGAGAGTGGGTAAAAAAATGTACTGCAGTATCCAGTGACCACCTGAAGAGCAGAAGGTTTCTTTCTACCAATAACCAGCTAATTCTTGGAAGGAATGATCCGCCCTTCAAATTCCCTACTTTTATAAACATTTTTCTTTCTTCTTTTTGTTTGCTAGATATGTGTTATAAAATGAATTATGTCTCCTTACCCCAATTCATAGGTTGAAGCTCTAACCCCCAATGTGATTATATTTGGAAACAGGACCACTGGAGGGGTAATTAGGGACAAATGAGGTCATAAGGATGGAGCTCTAATCCAATAGGACTGGTGTCCTTATAAAAAGAGGAAGAGATTCCAGACCTCTCTCTCTCTCCACTCACACACAGAGAAAAAGGTCATACGAAGACACAGTGAGAAGGCAGCTCCCTGAAAGCCACGAAGAGAGGCCTCAGCAGAAACCAACTCTGCCGGCATGTTGATCTTGAACTTCCAGCCTTCAGAACCGTGAGAAAATAAATTTGTGTTGTTTAAGCTATCCAGCCTGTAGTATTTTGTTATAGAAGCCCAAGCTGATTAATAAAATGTGTTGCTCCATTAAAAGAGCTCTCTCTTCTTCACAGTTGGATATGACTTTATATTAATTTTTCTTGCATGTGATTTTGCCTAGAATGTTGTACCAGTCAGTGACCCCTCCTATTGTAAAAAAATCTCTTGTATAAGCTTACTTATTTGGTAGACAGGCTGGTTTTCAAATGTGCTGTGGTTTCACCCTCTCTCAGTGTTTTTATCAGAGTACAGCCAGAGGAGCAGAACCAATGGGAAGTAAGTGTGTGTTTGTGTGTGTGTGTGTGCCCCAAGTCCACAGAGTAAACATTCATGAAGGAAGGATCCAGAGGTAATAGAGTTGCAGCTCCAACTGTTGCATCATGCCAATGAGGTCAATCAGCAGATCTGCAACAATGAGGTGAGTGTGGAGGCCCCAGAATGTAGAAATATTTTTTAATTTATTTCTCCTCTGTTGCTTGGAATCTTTCATACTCAAGGAGAGCTTAGTCCCTCTTTAAATCCACCTGATTGAGTCAGGTCTACCCATGATAATCTTTCTTTTTATCAACTCAAACTCAACTGATTGGGACTTTAATTGTACCCACAAAATTTCTTTGTAGTGGCACCTAGAATAGCATTTGATTGAATAATTGGGAGAAGGTTATATGTATTACAGATTGGCTGCTGTCCCTCTTTGATACTTCCATTCTCTTGAAAGAATCTCCCCGGAATCCCACCTTAACCAGAAACATGCAGAAAGGGGATTCTGGGGAATATAGGTTAGCTTAGCCTTGTTAACACATCAGAAATGACAGTGTCCAATACTCACATATATCATTGTGATTCACTCTCAAGCTTTTACTCCACAAAACATGTAGGGCTGATCTGTTAAAATAAAATAAAATAAAATAAAAACTCTTTCCTGACTTTCATGGAAAAGGCTGACAGGCTTTAGAGAAGACACATTCTCTTTTTCTTCCTTTAGTTGTCCTCCACGGGTTTAAATCCTTCTCGTTTCACCATGTCAGTCTTTGTTTCTGTTTGTTTGAATGTCATAGGAAGGAAAGATCTACACTCTTATTACTGTGGTTTGCTTGGTTGTAGTTCTTTCATTATAAACTGAGGAGGAATGATGTTTTTACCACTTACAAGCTGTGTGAAGTTGGATCAATCCCTTACATCTCCAGTGCTCAAAGAATAATCACCTCTTAGGGTTGCTCTGTAGGTTAAATGACCAAATGTATGTAAAGCACTGTGCATGCTGCCTGAACACTGTAGGAGTTTGAAAAATGATAGCATATCATAATTATCATCATCAATATTATTATTTTCTCTAATTCTTTAAAGATAATAAAGAATAAGTTATTTACCCAGACCCAGAGCTACCCCAAATCAGAATTTATATCAATTGATACGCTTTTTGCCCCACCTAATCTTAAGTTTCTTGCTACTTTAAGACATTTATTCAGAGAGGCTTCTAATTGATATTAGCCTTCATCATTTTCTCAAATATATTGCCTACAGCATTGGCAGCAGCAATAATAAATATAATAACAACTCCATGAAACCTCATGTGTGCTAAAGGATCCAAAGACAATCTGAACAGCAGGAAAGAAAGTTTCTTCCTATCAATTAATGGGAAGCCAAGTCTAATTTGCCACCTGCACAGCACTTTTGAACCTGTCAGGGACAAAGGAAGCCAGTGAACCTTCATCTTGTCACTGGTCTTCTTGGGGACTGCTCTCTAAAGCAAATGAAAATAGCATTCATTAGAGTAAAAAATAGAACGCCTGTGTCAGCCCCCTATGTTCTCTTCCTAGGTAGAAACAGAGTCCATCATTGTCAGTGAGGAGGTGGCTCACAAAGCCCTCTGGACCTTTGCATTCATCTCCTGCTGCTGGAAAATGAACATTTCCTTAAACTCTTTTGAAATCTTTAGAATGTTAACTCATCAGTTCCCCGGTGACTTGTGAGTCAAGAGACATTAGGAACATTAGAAGAGTTCTACTGTTTCACAGTCTAACTCTGAAAATGCTGGAAAGGCTAAGATAAATTCCAGGTGAAAAAGATAAGACTTCTGAGAATTTTTTTGGCTCCCCTGAATCATCTAGGATAACAATACAAACATGTATACAATCTATTGTTAGTGTATTCCTTGGTTTAAAAACTCACACAAATAAAAACAAAACAAACACACAAACTCCTTCCCTGTAGTATGTACTAATACTTCAAAATTGAATTTCTTTTCAACTGGTACTTTGCTTACAATTGGGGATGCTGCCACTAAATGGCAGTATGCAAGATAAGGCCATGAAGTTAAAAAATGTGGACGATAACTTATTCAATAATTAATTCAACATATTTAGTAGAACTACCATGAGCCAGAAACGTTGAAAACAATACTACTTGCACCTTGATAATTTTGCCTTAGATGAAAGTAAGCATATATTTATTGCTACTTTTATGTAGAAACCTTATACTATCAACTTCTAATTCATTGATGATGTACCTAATCAGAAATTACTAGCTATTATAGAACATTTCTCACAAATTATGCTAATCTAATTCTCATCTTATCCTCATACCTTGATTAAAATTACCTCCTCCTTTGTTATGAACTCTGAATCCCATCTTAGCATGGCTCCACTGCACTGTCATCTCACTTTGGAGCCTTTTTGCCACAGCAGCCACTCTGGGGGTTTTCCTTCCTTGCCAGAGATCCAGAGACTTCTTTTCCTTCATCCCAATTATTATTGATCTACATGCCCTTTTTGGAGCTTTGAACTATTGTGCAAGGCTCAGGGACATCCAAGTATTCCCTCTGCTCCCTCCTACCCACACTTAGCCCACCCCATCTCATAGTGAAGAAGAGATGCTATTAATGGATGAAAGTTGAGGGGATTTTTTTGGGTCCAGATGCTGAGATAGTCTCTTTGTCTCTTTAGGGATGATATTTCCTGTCATCTCTTTTACATGATTTCAGTTAAAGAGGTCTGGGACTGCTCTGAGAAGGTCTGGAGTTACCCAACTCCAAGTTGGCTTACCCAACTTCTATTTTAGGCACAGGGGTACTTAGGCTCTCATTCCTTGGAAGTTTTCCAGAGAAGAGTGATTGAAGGTCAGAATCCTGAGTTCTGATTGTGTCTCTAGTTGTTTATTACCAAAGACCCAGCTTCCTTTTGAATTAGAGGAACAGATTTCATTTGTCTTTCAAATCCCTGGGTCTCAGCTCTGTTCTTCCTGAGCGCTCTGTGTCTTCTCTCCTATAGGCTAGAATGACACAGAGGGAGTAGGAAAAGTCACATAACTGAGCCTCAAGACCACTTCCCCTGCAATCATGACAGTTTTCTCTGCCATCCATTTTTTTTTCTTGAGAAATCCTTCAGATTTCTTTCTTTCTGATCAATACTTTATTTGCAATCAGTGATTCAGGTTGCCTGTAGCATCAGCTTCAGTTTATGCAAATCATCAGACATACATTCTCTTTTCAAGAATTGTTTTCCATAAGCCTTGTATCTCTTACCACAGAACATTTTTAAACAACATTTATAACCAGAAGATTTAATAAGTCTTAAAAGATAGAAGTTTTAAAGTATTTTTGTCAGATCAAATTGTCATGTTAAGGACATTTTATTGAATCTAGGCATTTATTATAAGATAATTTCTCAACATATATTATCTCTCATATAGTCATACATATATACACATACATATACACACATATGTTATACATATATATGCATATGTGCATATACTATACATAAATACATAATACATTATATATGTGTATATATATTGTTTTTTCCTATTTGTAATATAGGACATAACAGAACTATGCTCAGTTCACAAGATATCAGGATAAAGAGATTAAAATCAAGGCAAAATCAAAAAAACATAATAGAATATATTTTTCTCGCCACACTTTCTCCAGGTGTAGGACATAAACTCAACAAGTAGTTTAGGACTTTCTAAACATTACTAGACATACCATATGGGCCCACTTGTGTTTCAAATCAGAATATTACATACAAGCACCCACTTAAGTCCCTGGGCTGCCCATGTCAATCCAAGGCAGCTGAGGGTAAAAAGAATGAGATTTTTCTGAAATCCAGGAAAGTCTACTGTTAACATGATATTGTGTCCAGAATTGGTTCCTTCTGGTGGGTTCTTGGTCTCGCTGACTTCAAGAATGAAGCTGCAGACCCTCACAGTGAGTATTACAGTTCTTAAAGATGGTGTGTCAGGAGTTTGTTCCTTCAGATGTTCAGATGTGTCTGGAGTTTCTTCCTTCCAGTGGTTTAGTGGTCTCACTGACTTCAGGAGTGAAGCCGCAGACCTTCACAGTGAATGTTACAGCTCATAAAGGTAGTGCAGACCCAAAGAGTGAGTAGCAGCAAAATTTATTGTGAAGAGCAAAAGAGCAAAGCTTCCACAGCGTGGAAGGGGATCCAAGCAGGTTGCCGCTGCTGGCTCAGGTGGCCAACTTTTATTCCCTTATTTGGCCCTGCCCACATCCTGCTGATTGGTCCATTTTACGGAGAGCTGATTGGGTCATTTTACAGAGTGCTGATTGGTGTGTTTACAATTCTAGACACAGAGTGCTGATTGGTGCATTTTTACGGATGGCTGATTGGTGAATTTACAATCCTTTAGCTAGCCACAGAGTGCTGATTGGTGCGTTTTTACAGAATGCTGATTGGTGCATTTACAGTCCTTTAGCTAGACACAGAGTGCTGATTGGTGCATTCTTACAGAGTGCTGATTGGTGCATTTACAATCCTCTAGCTAGACAGAAAAGTTCTCCAAGTCCCCACTCAACCCAGAAAGTCCAGCTGGCTTTACCTCTCAAACCCCCCTCTAAACAGGACACCCCAACTGCTGTTGGGAATTAGGCAATGACCACTCTAGCTACTTCCTGCTGGATAGGGGTGAAGAAGGGGCCCTGCAGTTGTAGTGTCCTCCAGAGGGGAACTCTTTAGGCCAGTGAAAGGGCCAGCAGGTCGGTCCAAGAGTCCTTGGTAGACATTGTTGAGTTCATTTGGGGTTTCATTTGTAAGACCATCTGTAGCTTGATGGCCTCGATCCTAGAGGAAACAAATTTGACAAGAAGGTTAAAAATATAGGGCCCAAAAGTGAGTAATTGCAAGATGGCTGTCATAGGACCTAGAAAGGGGGAAGCCATGTCGCCCAACTCCAGAGGTTGGTATGAGTTTGGAAGGCATTATCTAATTTCAGAGGCCCTTTCCTGTAAATGCCAGATGGCATCTCATATTATCCCTGACTGGTTAGTGTAAAAACAACACTCTTCCCCTAAGAAGGTGCAGAGTCCTCCTTTCTCAGCAGTGAGGAGGTCTAGGCCTCGGCGGTTTTGGTAGCAAACTTTACTGTTGTTGAAAACCTGTAGTCCCAGCTACTCAGGAGGCTTAGGCAGGAGAATCACTTGAACCTGAGAGGCAGAGGTTGCAGTGAGCTGAGATCACGCCACTGCACCCAAGTCTGGGTGACAGAGCAAGACTCTGTCTCAAAAACAAAAAAGAAAAGAAAACCTTGTAAGTTTGGGATTTCAATTATTCTTTGCTATTAATAAGACCTCATTCAGTCTATATTAATTTAGGATTGGTATAGATGTCTCCTTCCTGATTCTGTAAGTACTTTAAGGTTTGGCTGAGTGCAAACAGCTCACAAGTTTGAGCAGACTAATTATTAGGCAATTTTCCTAACTGCTTCTACAAGAGTTCCCTTATCACTTACTGAATACCTATTGTGTCTTTTTCCTTTAATCACCTGGGAGGAACCATCTATCCTCCTGTCCTGAAGGGAGTTCCTCCTAGGTGTGGTCAGACCTTTGTATGGTAATTAATTAAAATTTAGATCCCCTGTTAGGAAACCTGCTGGGTTAAGTATTTTTGACAGGAAGGCTATGGGTTGTCAGTGGCCTCAGTGCTTTCAGGCTATGCCCTTGTTTACACTGACAACAAGGTGGTATTGGAGTGTTATAGGGTTACAGAGAAGACCTTCAATTATCAATTATAGGTTTTAAATTTACCCTGGCTTTTAAAGGAATAGGGTACACTATTTTTTCTTTATTACTTCTGTCTTTTTCTCTCTTTTTGACTTCTTCTTTGTCCTCTCTCTTTCTCCTTTTCTGACTCCCTCTTTGTCTGTCTCTTCCTCTCTTTCTTTCACTTTCTGTCTCTCTTTCTCTCTCTCTCTCTCTGACTCCCTCTTTGTCTCTGTTTCTTCCTCTTTCTCTCTCTCCCTCTGACTTTCTGTCTCTTTCCCTCTTTCCTTTCTGCTGGTCTTTCCCTGCCTCTGCCAGCCACTTATGCTGCTGTTCTCTGCTCTCCTTCCCCTTTTTGATGGCTTCGGCAGTGTAAGACTGCCACCTCCTTGGGTTTTTGCACTGTGTGCAGTAACTCCATGATTTCCTTTTGGTATTTAGTGGGGGTTGCCCCAGAGGTTAGAAACTCCCTTTTTTTCCATATTGCAGCATGGGCATGTGGGATTAGATATGCATACTTGCTATCTGTATACACATTTATTCTTTTTCCCTTTCCCAGTTCTAAGGCTCAGGTAAGTGACACTAGTTCTGCTAACTGAGCATTGGTCCCTGGGGGAAGAGGTTTACTTTCAAGTATAGTTACATCACTAACTATGGCACAACCTGCCCTTCGTATCCCATTTTCCACAAATGAACTTTCATCAGTATATAGGTTAAGGTCAGGATTAGCTAAGGGGACTTCTAAGAGATCATCTCGGGTGGCATAAGTCTGGACTATAATTTTTTGGCAGTCATGCTCGATTGGTTCCCCATCCTCTGGGAGAAAAGTGGCAGGGTTGAGGGCTACACAAGTACTTTGTACAAGTATTTGAAACACCGTTCCCTCAAGGAGTAGCACCTGGTATCTAAACAGGCGGCTGTCTGATAGACATAAACTTCCTTTGGCACCTAGTATGCCATTTACATCATGAATAGTCCAGACAGTGAGATCCTTTCCTTATAGCCTCTGACACTAAGACGGCCACTGCCACAACTACCCATAAACAGTGAGGCCAGCTTTTTGCTATTATATCAATTTCCTTACTTAGTTATGCCACAGGTGGTGGGGTTGTCCCACGAGTCTGAGTAAAGACCCCAAGAGCCATTCCTGCTCTCTCTGTGACGTGTAAAGAGAAGTTTCATCCTGTGGGAAGGCTTAAGGCTGGAGCTTGAGTTTGTTCCTTCCAATGCCCAGACTTCAGGGTTGATTCCCTCCTCAAGCAGGGGACAACAAATGGGTAACTTGTTCCCCATATTCATGTAGATAATAGCTCCAGCTTTGGCTAATATGTCCCTCCCTAATAAGGGTATGGGACTTTCAGGCATAACAAGAAAGGCATGTGAAAAGAGCAAAGTCTCCCAATTACAACTGTGGAGGTGGGAGAAATACCTGGTTACGGGCCATCTCAGGGTTCCTCGGATGGTAACAGACCTTGAGGACAGCTGTCCATGACAGGATATTAACACTGAGAAGGCCACGCCAGTGTCCAGGAGGAACAATTTCCTGGCCCTTAATGGTTAAACATACCCGGGGCTCAGTGAGGGTGATGACATGAGCTGGCACTTGTCCCACGCACCCTCAGTCCTGTTGTTGGGTCATCTGGTTGGGGGCTTCTGGCCCAGAGAACCTTTGTCCTCTGGGGCAGTGTGCCTTCCAGTGATTTCCTCGGCATAGTGGACATGGGTGAGAGGGCAGCTTGTTTCTTGTTGGACAACCTTTTTTAAAGTGTCCTTGCAAACCACACTGGTAACAACTCCTACTGGGTGATTGGCCTGCTCCATTTTCTGTTATCTGAACCACCAAGGTTGTTTGTCTGAGGGCCATGACTAAGTCTGCAGTCTTTCTCTGATCTTGCTTTTCCCTTTTGGCCTGTTCCTCTTGGTCCCTATTATAGAACACTGAGGTTGCCAGGTTTGATAATGCCTCCAGATTTTGTTCAGGGCCCAGGGCTCACTTTTGGAGCTTCCTCCTGATATCTGTGACTGATTGGGTAATAAACTTATCTTTTAGGATCAATTGACCCTCGAGGGAGTCAGGTGACAGGGGACTATATTTTCTTAAGGCCTCCCATAGCCGCTCAAGGAAGGCAGAAGGATTTTCTTCCTTTCCCTGAGTTATGGTAGACATCACTGAATAATTCGTGGACTTTTTCCTAATTTTCCTTAGTCCTTCTAGAACACAGGTCAGCAGATGTTTATGACTCCAGTCCCCATGATCTGAGTCTAGATCCCAGTGGGGATCCATACTGGGGATGGCTTGCTGACTGGTCGGGAATTTGTCCCTTTCTTTGGCTGTCATTCTATCATTTACTTGACTAAGATACCAGGTATCTCCAGACTCTCAGGCTGCAGCTAAAGCCTCATTCTTTTCATTAAAGGCCAGGGTTTGATCTAATAACATGACATCTCTCCAAGTGAGGTCAAAGGTTTGCCTTAGACTCTGTAGACATCTGTATACCTATCAGGATCATCTGAAAACTTCCCCAGATCTACCTTGATCTGTTTTAGATCAGAGAGGGAGAAGGGGACATGTACCCAGGTTGGGCCAAATTCCCCTTCCCCTACAGCTTGAAGGGGACATAACCAATAACCTGGGGGGTTTTGTGGTGCTTTGGAGATTTCTTTGCTTGTTTCCTTCTGCATGGGGGAGATTAGAGGAGGCTTATCATTAATAGGAAGGGGAGCTATAGGGAGGCTAGCATATGGAGATAAACTGAGAGGTCCTCCTGTGGGATGTAAATTGCAAGCTTTGTATAGTTGTATATTCTCCTTCAATGAAATGAAAGCTTGGACATAAAGTATTTCACTCCATTTGCCTTCCCTCTTACAGAAAATGTCAAGCTGCAGGATAGTATTGTAATTTATACTTCCCTCAGGGGGCCATTTTCCCCATTAGAGAGAGAATATTGGGGCCAGGCCATAGTGCAGAAAAAAATGAGCTGCCTCTTTTTCAGGGTTTGTGGGTAAAATTGGTCCCAATGGCTTAGGATGCATTTCAAGGGTGAGCCTGTTGATGCCTGGGTGTTTCCCATCTGAAAGACAAAACAGCCTGTGGTTTTGGTTTGTTTGTTTCTCCCACTGCCCAAGAATCCACCAACGGTCCCTGGACCCTGATGATCGGAATAGTTGCACTCACTGACGCAGCCCCAGAAACACCTCTTGCCCAAGAACCCACAATGGTCTCTGGACCCTGCTGATAGGAATAGTTGTGCTCACCGACACAGCAGTAGAAACACTAGTTTTCCTCCTAGACCACAAGGAGGACCAAGGAATGTCGATTTAGTGGCCCTTACCAATGCATTCTTGAAAACCTGCACCCTTGCCTGTCCTCCTAGACCACAAGGAGAACCAAGGAAATTGGATTTAGTGGCCCTTACCGATGCATTATCAAAAGCCTGTTAGAGTCCTAATCATTCTGTTAGTATTGGGACTTTACCGCTGTCCTATAAAGATGTTATACCCTCTAAATAAAGTGGAGGGCCATACCCTGAGGTAGGGAAGGGAACTCTAGGGTTGGAAGAGTGATGCCTTTTGTCCTCAATAGGAAGAATATTACTTCTGAGGCTCCCCATATCCTAGCTTCAGGAACAGCTTTTGTTAGGCCTGCTAATCTGAGGAGGGATTCCAAAATTCCAAGTAAGATAGTCCCCCCCACCCCCAACAGAGCTTTGGGCAAAAATTATGTCTTTCTGATTGGTGAGCCCAGGTGCCTAAATAAAGGAATAGAGTCCTGAAGTTTCTACTAGAAATCATTCTTATAGGAGAAACTAGAAAAGCACCAGAGACAGGGAGTAGTTTTTAGAAGTGGGACTAGCCTTGGAGAAGAGAGGTGAGAGGAAGTTTGTCTGACAGGCATTAGGACTTAGGAGGCAAGGGTCAGGATAGATAGGATAGATGGGCGAGTCTCACTTGGGCAGCGTGACTTTGAAAGTTTCGCTCATGGCTACAGGATCAACCAACTTTTTGTTGGGACCCCGGAGCTGAATGGCTTTCCTCTCTGTTGACCCTCAGCTCAGCCCAGAAGTACAAGAAAAGCGGAAGCTG
This sequence comes from Chlorocebus sabaeus, assembly GCF_047675955.1. Classification (NCBI taxonomy): domain Eukaryota; kingdom Metazoa; phylum Chordata; class Mammalia; order Primates; family Cercopithecidae; genus Chlorocebus; species Chlorocebus sabaeus. The sequence continues at coordinate 52,429,751 of NC_132928.1, forward strand.
GTTCCAGGCAAACCAACGCTCCCAACTCCAAAGAGTCAGGGGTTGTTAGAGAGCCCTTTCCCAGAAAGCCTGACACCTGTATCTTTAGTCCGGCGGCCATGCTAGTCACTTTTAACTGGCTGACAGGTGCCCAGTATTGAGCCCCCAAATTCTAAGGAAAAATAGGGCAGAATAGCAAGCGAAAGGGATCTGATGGTACTCACTGCTTGGTGATGGTCCCTTCATGGTCACCAAAATGTGTCCCATCTGGGTCACCAAAAAGTGTCCCTTTGTGGTCGCCAAAATGTGTCCAGAATTGGTTACTTCCGGGGGGTTCTTGGTCTCACTGACTTCAAGAATGAAGCCATGTACCCTCATGGTGAGTGTTACAGTTCTTAAAGATGGTGTGTCCGGAGTTTGTTCCTTCAGATGTTCAGATGTGTCTGGAGTTTCTTCCTTCCAGTGGTTTAGTGGTCTTGCTGACTTCAGGAGTGAAGCCGCAGACCTTCACAGGGAGTGTTACAGCTCATGAAGGTAGTGCAGACCCAAAGAGTGAGCAGCAGCAAGATTTATTGTGAAGAGCGAAAGAACAAAGCTTCCACAGTGTGGAAGGGGACCCGAGTGTGTTGCCACTACTGGCTCAGTTGGCCAGCTTTTATTCTCTTATTTTGGCCCTGCCCACATCCTGCTGATTGGTCCATTTTACAGAGAGCTGATTGGTGTATTTACAATCCTCTAGCTAGACAGAAAGGTTCTCCAAGTCCCCACTCGACCCAGGAAGTCCACCTGGCTTTACCTCTCAATATTTCTAGAACACTCTTGTTAGGAAAGAAGGATCAAAGAAAACACCCCCCAATGAAGTATAGTCTAATTTAGAGCCCTGCTTTCAGTTGGATATCTAATTTTCTATTTTTGAGGGCATTTACAGCTCTGCCTTAAATAAGTTTTACACACACACACACACACACTCAGCCATATATTTATATACATGAATGAGTCATGATGGGTAAATCTCTATAAACTACATCTCACATTAGTTTCAGAAAAGTTTAAAAATGACTGTGAACTACCTAGGAGCCTTATAGGTCACATTTAGTTGGGTTGAACTCAAAATCTCATGAGAACAAAATATGCTGTGATTTGCCTTGTCCTTGTTCTGACTGGAACATCTAAGGTAGAGGATCCATAGAGACTTCTAGCTCCAGAGGAGTCCTTTGACCCATTTTCTACCTTCCAACTGCAGATTTTGACTCACAAGCCCTTCAAGGGATAGCATAGAATCCTTCTAAAACTATGGTTAGAAATTTGAGGGATGCTACTTCGACTGTGGATGAAGATTATTTCTAATAAAATATAAATTAGTAGCTTCATGATTTCATGTAGTGTCTTCATGACTTTTTAAAATCTTTAAAGGTATATAGATATTAATGTTTAAATATAAAGTGCTGTGAAGCCATGAAGGAGAAGTACTAAGGAAAATATGATCTCCAGATTGGAGGAGGAGTTGAAAGGCAGTGGTACAGACTCTTTTGAGACAGAGTATTACAAAAGCAAGATTGAATGTAGAGTGAAAATGGGAAAAAAGGAGTGAAATAGGAAAACAATCCAAAAGATAGATTTTAATGGGATGAAACAGCAAATAGTAACCAAAATGGTGGCTGGATGCAGATGCATCCAGAAGCTAAATATAGTCTGCAATGAGGACTCAGGTCATAGGTTGGAGAGAAGAGGTAGTGTAGTGAGACCCCCTAAAACTATTGCTATGGAATAAAAGATGAAGTGCTCCTGATTATTGTAAATACAAAATTGTATGCAGGATTGTGTAAAGACAATGCCAGGTTGGACTGCCAGAATGAGCCAATAGTGCATGATGTGCTTCCCCCTGCAGAGAGCCTATGAATGGACGTGCAGTCAGGGAGGTTTCACATCACCAAGATTCCTATCCCAGAAAAGCAAATGTTCATAGGTCTGGGAATGGAATGTGACCCTCATGGAGAGCCTATAAATGGACGCATGGGGGGTGCCTGTCCATATGGATAAGATAGGGCTGTAAACGCCTTCATCTTGCCACGGTTCTTCTAGGTCTCTTTAGGGTTAAGGCATACTCCCTTCTGAGAATTTCTGGTCTATCCAGTTGTCTAGCTTCACATCCTGTTTCTATGAATTATTTGTAACCAGCTTTTGCTGTAACTGTTACTGCTGATTAATATCTTGCTAATGCTAGGTTACAGAAAGACTGTGTTCCTGTTTTAAGGCTCTGTTAGAAATTACTGATGCACACACTATATTGTAAATTCTTATCTCTGTATACTGTACTTCTGCATACAGATGTTATGTTAAAGAATTACTTCATCCCCATGTGACCATCTCACCTCATAATCAAATGACCCTAAATCCCTCACTAACCTACCCCCGCCCTCACTAAACTTAATAATAAATGCTGGCATATCCAGTGCATTGTTGGCACTGTGGGACCAGAAGACGGTGACCCCTCTGGACCCAGCTTTCACTATCTTGTGTGTGTCTGTTATTTCTTGACCTTCTGATCTGCCTGGGAACAAAGAGAGAGTCCTTTTGCATTGTGAGCTGCTGGCCAGATCCCGCAATAGAGGTAGATAAGGCAGAATATCCCAAGTAAGAACCAGGTATACCTACCAGGGTGGTAAGAGAAGCCCCAGTGCTATCAGCTTACTGCTGACCAGAAGTTAACTGGTGAACTAATGAAACAGAGGGAAAGGGATCTTTGAAGATGTATCATTTGTTGAGCTATTTGCCAATTTTAGCAATAGAGCTATTCCATGCTTCAAAACCTGAATTAACCCAGTTGCTGTGACTCACACCTGTAATCCCAACACTTTGGAAGACCAAGAAGGGCAGTTCACTTGAGCTCACCAGTTTGAGACCAGACTGGCCAACATGGCGAAATCCCATCTCCACACAAAAAAATACAAAATTTAGCAGGGAGTTGTGGCACACCCTTGTAGTCCCAGCTATCCGGGAGGCTGAGGTAGGGGAGTAGCTTGAGCCTTGAAGGAGGTTGCAGTGAGCCAAGATCACACCACTGCACTTCAGCCTAGGTGACAGAGCAGGACCCTGTCTCAAAATAAATAAATGAATAAAATCTGAATTAAGTTTCTTTTGTAGAAAACATTAACTTCATTAATTGAGTGGATAAATATTTATTGCATACTTACTATGTGCAAGACATTATGTCAGGTGCTGGAGATAAAATAAAGAACAAGATGAAGTCTTTGCCCCCATGTAACTTTCATTAGAGAGGGAAGATAGAATACAATAAACTAGTAAATAGATGAGAATATGCAATTGGCTCTCATTATCTGTGTGGTATTGGTTTCAGGACCCCTTTGGACACCAAAATCTGTGGATGCTCAAGTCCCTTATATAAAATTATGTAATATTTGCGTATACCTATGCACATCCTCCTGTATACTTTAAATTGCCTCTATATTACTTATAATATCTAATGCAATGTAAATGCTATGTAAGTGTTATACCGTATTGTTTAGGGAATAATAACAAGGAATAATGTCTGTACATGTTCAGTACAGATGCAACTATTCTTTAATTTTTTTCCAAATATTTCTTTTCTTTAGTAGATTGAATTCGTGAATGCATAACCCACAGATACAGAGGGTTGACTTTAAACTGTGATTAGTGCCATAAATACTATAAACAGGGAGCTGTGATTGGTTTAAAAAGCAAGCAGATATGGGTCTGTTCTAGATAGAATAATCTGGGAAGACCTCCCTGAGGTGGTAATGTTTGAGGACAAAAAAGTGAGGAACCAGTCATACAAAATTGTAGGACTGCGGTTTAAATCAGCAGAGGCAGAGGAGATAGCAGATGTAGTGGCTCAGAAGAAGAAATAGCTTGGCATGTCCCAGAAACGGACAGCCTGGTGGGAGACACACGATACCGCTGAGGTACAAGGGGAAAACAGGCAGTTGGAGATCAGAAAGGCAGCTCCATTATTGGAATGAAAAGAAACCTAGATTAGAGGACATGGTATCGATCCTGGGTAAGTGGACTTGCTAAGTGCACCTCAGAATTAAACTTGCCAACCCAGGCCTAGTTGAAAGATACCAGCCACCCCAATGGGCTTTTCATCTAAAATTTACCCCTGAGAAAAGCAGAGAACGCGTCTTCCCAATGAGCAAGTTGCCACTCCAAAAAGAGAGAGAAAAGAAGGGGCTGGTCTGCATACACTCAATTCCTTCTCTGGAACCCACCAACCAAAGAAGTCACTCCCTCTGGGTACCAGAGGCGAGGTCAGACAGCCTACTCGATTAGTGGTCTCTTCATTTGGATATTTGAAGAAAGTTTATGCACACAGGTAGGGTCCTGGCCTATGTGTGTTGACTGTCTCTTCTACCAGTATGTAAACCTCATTGGTTGCTTTTATATCTACCCATAGTGTGTGGTTCCATTACACAAATTCAATTTTTGCTCTTTGACTTGCTGATTAATAAGGTTAAGAACAAAACTATTCAACATTGGCTTTGAGAATTTGAGGCCGATGAGAAAAGTTACCTCTTCCTTATGTCGTCCAAAACCTGTATCCTCCTTCCATAAACAGTGCTGTTGCTGAGAAACAACTGGCATAGAAGGGAAAAAAAAAATCCTAGTTAGAGTGAAAAGAGCCTTTCATCCTTTGGGAAAGCAGACTGGGCTCGGTCTGATTCACATGCGGTAAAATCCTGCTTCTCCCGGTTCTTCCTGTTGCTTCCCTTAGGATCTGTTAACAATGGGTTTCTCGGCACTTGTGGCTGGCAGAAATGAGATCACCTGGCCAGACAGGCTCCATCCCACTGAGAGTTGAATTCTGGCACAAACAGGCTGGGTACCCTTCCCCTGAAACTGGTTGGACCCAGCTTCCACTTTTTAAAAATCAACTTTTATTTTAAGTTCCAAGGCACACCTACGGGAAGTGCAGGTTTGTTACACAGGTAAATGTGTGCCATGGTGGTTTGCTATGGATCTACCCATCACCCAGGTATTAAGCCCAGCACCCATTAGCTCTTCTTCATGATGCTGTCCCTCCCCACAACCCTCTGACAGGTCCGCGCCTGTGTTGATCCCCCACTATGTGTCCGTGAGTTCTCATTACTCAGCTCCAACTTAATAAGTGAGATTCCACTTTTAAGGAGCTGTATTAGTCCAGTCAAAAATGACCCGTTAGTGCGTATTGCCTGCTGCCTTCAGTAAGGCAATTATAGTTCTCTTTTTCAACATTTCAATTTTTGAAAAGGTATACCTAGTTCAAATAATTCAGATAGTTCTATGAGGCTTACAATAAAACTCTCAGTTATCTTCAACCCCAGGTTCTTCCCAGAGGCAATCGCTTTTAATTGTTTTAATTATTCTTTAGGTGATTACCTCAATAATTTTAAATAACATGTTTACTAGTTTTTCCATTTTAGGCATAATTTTCTATGAGTTTTCTACTATAAAAAAATAAACATTGGGCTGATACACACCCAGACAGGCTCTTGAGATTGCATGCACACACATCCACGTTCTCTTGCCCACATTTCCCCACTATAGTTATATCACAAGTTTCTATTACTCTGCATTGCTTATATTACTTGGGGCTTATAAATAACTTCGCTGCCCTGCTGAGTCATAGGTAGCACTACAACTTTTTTCCTGTACATTTTTCTCCTGGAGTTAATAATTTAACTCCTAATTTGCCTATATACTTTTTAACTGAGTTACACATGAGACTATCTCTAGTTCCTCTCCAAACTAGATCTCCTCCCAACATCTTCAAAACACATCAGGTAATCCACTGGCTCCCCTTTGTTTCTTGGCTACATCTGCCTCAAAGCCTTCATCTCTCTGGACATTTGATGACTACTCTCTAGGTCTGCTTTGCAGGTCCCTGCTTCTCGGATCTTCCTGAGCTCTTATCCTCACGGGTCCCTGACATTTGCCTCTGTGTTGGATTCCCTGATTTTCTAGATCCCATTTCTCTCCCTTTATCAATTTACTCTCAGATCTTCCAGTAGCTTTCCAAGAGGGTGCATGAGTCAGAGATACATTTCAGATAACTCTCATATCCTTAAAAGGGATCTTTATTTTATTCTTATAAATCCTGATTTTGTTCTCCCTAATCAACTGCCCATAGAAATAGTTTTCTCTCTGAACCTTAGTCATCTCTCCACTGTCTTCTAGTTTCCATGTATTGTTGAGAAAGTGAGATTGTTTGAATCCCAATCTTTTAGTTTTGATTTTTTTTGTCTTTGGAAAACATTTAGCATATTCTCAGTTTCCCAGCATTCTGAAATTTCAAAATGTTGTGCCTATGAATTATTTTTCATTAATAACACCAGACACATGGTGGGTGTTTTCACTCTAAAACTTCAGGTCTTTCAGTTCTGTGAAATTGTCTAATTACTTCTGTAGTAGTTTCCTCCTCTTCATAATATCTTTTCTTTTCTGAAACACCTATTTTTTTTTTGGATGGACCCACTGGGTTGATCCTATAGATTTTTGCACAAGGGGGTGGTGTTTGTTTTTATATATTCCCTCCTATTCTGTCTATTTCTTCCTCAGTGTGTTTTGCTTTCTGAAATACTTTCTTAACTTTATTTTTCAAGAATGAATGTTTTATTTCTGCAATTGTAGTTTTAATTCCCAGTAACTCTTTCTTATTCTCTAAATATTCCTTTCTATGGCCTCTTATTTGCATTAGAGCAGCATAGTTTGCATGGTGGTTGAGATTATAAACCGAAGAAGCAGATTGCCTGGGTACAAACTGCAGCTCAACTGCTTAACCAGCTGTGTGACATCTGACAACATGCTTACATGTTATGCGGCTCAGTTTCTTCAGCTGTAAAATGGGGATAATAATACCATCCACTTCATGTAGGGTTATTGTGAAGACTCAGTAAGCTGCTGTGAAGGCACTTGGAGCAGTGTCTCGCCCATAGAAAGTGCTCTGTACATGTCAACTATTGTTATTATACATGCAGTAGCTCCTTTCCTCTTTGTGAATACAGTAATTACAGGAATTTTTTTTTTTTTGAAAATGCTTTTCTCCTTCCTTCTTCATCTCTGCACTTTTTTCCTGTTTGTAGTTAGCTGTTTGTTTTGTTTTGGTCTCTTTCTTTCATATTAGAGGCATTCCTGAAACATTTCATGATATTTTAACAGTGAGGAATTAAAATGCTGATTGGATACTCTGTGTGTTTGCATTGGTTTGCTGGCAGGTGGGCTTCTCTGTAGGTAATCCCCTGGACATTCCATTGTATAACCCCCGAGTGTAGGAGGTCTTGGGCTGCTTAGTCTCTTGCCTGAGGGTATAAACCTGGCAGTCAGAGTTCTTAGAACTGAGCTGGGTAAGGGGACCCAGGTCTTCTGGTTCACTAGGCCAACTTCCACTCATCCCCACTGCTTTCGGCAGATGCTACTGCCTCTGCTGAGCCTCATGTCAGGGAGCCTGAAGTACCTCTTCAGAGTCTGCCATTAGGGTTGGAGCTGACAATTGCCTAGTTCTGCAGAATAGTAGAGAGGAATCTGAGAACCTGTCTGCTTCATATATAGACATTTAACAAATACTCCTAAGTTCATTATCACTTGCTCATCTGCTTCTAGCTCTAAAATTCTATGCTATTTTCCTCTTTCATTTTTTCTTTATCTTTATAAATGCATGTAGCTTTAAAAAAATCTCTTTTTTGTCACGTTTTTGGAGTTCGGGAAGGACACATAAATGCACGTGTATGTGTAAAAATCTGCCACTCTTTACAATGAACACTTTTGAGTGCATTTCTAATGATTTTGGGTTCTGTGCAATGAACTATGAATAATGAGGACCACAGTCCACATAATTAGTAAACAGAAGATGCTATGGCAGAGTCATCAGTCAGGGAGCTGAGCTCTGAGTCTTGGGAAGCCACTGCCCTGATCTGCCAACGGGCTTTCAGGATGGGATAGCACCTCGTGTGTGGACTGGCTGGCACAGCTCGGGTGGCAGTGTGTTTTCCCAGGACTGCCACTCATTGGCTTTATAACCTTGGACGGTTAGAGACTCTGACTTCTATTACCTCCCTTGTGAAAATAAACACATCTCTACTTCTCAGTTTTGTTTGAGACTTAGCTATTATATAAACTGTAAATTTCTGTGTGAATATTGGGAACCATTCTATTTTAGTTGATCGCCCATCTTAGCTCCCAAATATATCAATCTGTGCCCATCTATTTCACAGCACAAACCACACTACAGTTAAATTTATATTCTTCTGTTCTTCTTTACATTCGACAAAGCTGCTTCTAGGCAAGTATCTTGCTCATTATTTACTTAGCTCAGTATCTTTGAGTTCTAGCACTGGACATGGTACATAGTAGGTGTTTAGTAAAATGTTGGCTGAATAAAGAGGAGGCAAGAGCTATATGTTCCCAGAATTGGACCCACAGTCTTGACCTCTTTAGTCATAATTTCTAACCATCTATATACTATTAAGAGAACCCCCTTTCATGACAGAAGATCCATTCTTCATAGCCCCTGGGCAGCCATTGGCCAGAGGTGATTGCTGCTGGCCTTAAATACCTGGGGGCAGACCTGAAGAATAATAACCCTGCTAAGACCAACTGCACATCCTATTTCCCATCTCTTGAGCCATATGTTTAGCAACTTATATTTAATAAATACAGCAGCAGTATTTGATTATAGCGAGTCTGGTGATAGTTAAACTCGATTGCCAAGGAAATAGAGTTAGAATCCTGAATTGTTTTTATGCATTGCAATGGGCAATTGGAATGCCTCTTCCATATGGCACTGACTCTGTCTGGACCACACAGCCCATTCCCCGTCAGATGGTTCCATTTTGGGTCAGTGATGATTGCAGAGAACAATGTGTAGAGGCAGGTGATCCCCAAGGGGGTCCATTTGATTTCAGTTCTTTCCCCTCGATCACTGTCCTGCTGCAGACCAAGGGACTTTGGCACAGTTGGGCTTGCATCCTCACATTTTTAATCGGCACATTGGTATTTACGATGCTGGCTCTATCCAGGGCTTTGGAAAGGCAGAGACAATGGTTGGAAGAGAATAAATGCCTCATATAAAGGTTAGTGGAGATTGTTTTCATGCTTCCAAGGGCGGGGGTGGGTTCTTTTATCTGCACCAGTTCACCTGCTTCCAGCTGTCACAGTTCTGAGGAGCATCCACAAAGCTGCTGAATGCTCAGCCAGAGGGGAGGGGGTTGCCTGCTGCTCAGTCTTCAGAGTGACATTTTCCCTTCTCCGACAACCCTGCCAATCCCCAGAATGCATTTACCTCCCTTCTTGAGGCTGCCTGGGGAGTGCTTGCTATCCTTTGCCCTGGTGGGAGGAGGTGGCGTCCTCTTGCATCACTGAACAGAAATTATAGAAACTTCCTTAAAGATATTTCCCTCTGGCTCACCTGTTCAGCTTATTAATAAAGCAACTCTGTAGCTTCAGGGGGGAAAGTAGCTTGGTATGAGCCTGTGGTCACCCTTAGAAAAAAAGGGCTGCATTCAGATCCCATGAAGAGACACACACCTCTTTCCGTGCCCCTTGCTAAAGCTTTTGTGAATGCTCTTAGAGTCTATTACAGGGAGGCTGGCTTTGGCATATTATGAATATCAATAGAGTTCACATCACCATTCTCCCTATCATAAAGAAGCATTCATACAATATTCACCAGTGTAGTGGAGACAATAAGTCGGCTCCCCTCCCCAGCCTCTTTCCCTCCTTGTCAAGGCGAATCAGCTCAGTGAGGAGCGTGGGCAGTCTAGCTTCAAGTAATTACTCTGAAACCTGGACTCTTGAGCCGGTAGCCACTGTTCTGTGTGTGTCTGTCACATATCCTTCATGAGTTCCTTCTTCTCTAAATGTTCTTTTCATCTTGCAGTTATTTATTTCTCTCTCTTGCTCTTTTTCTGTGCTTTTTCTAAGAATTCACAGCCAGGCTAACCCTTCAAGGGACTTTTGAAATGTCACTGTGACCCCCTGCTCAATAGCCAGGACCACTGAGTCCTTTTCTCTCCATAGAAAGACCAAATACCTTCCAGCTGGAGTTTACAAATGTCTCAAAGTCATAGAACCTTCTTAGTTAAAAATAAAATTAAGCCTCTTTGCTTGAGTGGTAAAGTCTTAATGGCCTACATAAGGCAAATGGCAATAAAGCAAAACAAGTGCTGCTTTATAGCCAACCATTCATGTGAAAGAGGTATGTAAAATAATGATAATAGTCATAACAACAAGTAGATATTAGGGAAGGAAGGCTAGAAATGGGGGCTGCAATGAAATGATCTTTCCCATTCATGTGATTCCCTGTGTAACTCCTGCAAAACAAGTGTGATGCCTTTCCTGCCTGTGTGGGGAAACCTGCACTAACCCTGTGCCCCCTTTTTTGATATGGTCCTTCATTGTGGACAGCTGCATGGTGAGGATGAGGCTGCCATCCTGACTCAGGTGAAGGGAAGAAGTTGGCCTCTTTGCCTTCTATTGTGTTTATCTTTTGCACTAATACCAGAGTCACCCAGCTATAGTTGGACACAATTATTCTACAGAGGCCCAAAAGGCGATTGTCCAGATCTTGGTCATTTGAGAAAAACCGCCTGAGACAAAGATTTCTTGCATAGTTGGGTCTTGCTCTCTGGAGAGAAGCCTAGAGGCATTGCAATGTGCTGTGGGGTGTGTGGGTTTAGAGATATTTTGGGACTACATGGTAGTGGCCAGGGGTAGCCAAAGCAGCATCCCTATACTCTCCCCAAATCAAAACCACTGCAAACAAGTTCTTTGGCATCAGAATTATCCAGTTTTATGTTATTTTGCATCTTTATGTCCCTTTTAGGTTTTCTCTTTTGTTACCCCTGGCCTTCAGAAAATCTTATTTAAGTATTCCCTCTGGTCTCAGCTGTGCTATAGGGTTGGCAGGACAGGATCCTGACTCATGTTTGTTCAGAACTCTAAATAGGAGTATCTCTGTCCCCAGACCAGCAGTGGTAGCCCCAGTAATTAGCAAAAGATTTCCCTCAGGCAACGTTTTCCAAAGTGGGTTGTATATTATGTGTGTTCTGTTGGGCTATTATTAAGCCTTATGGGGCAAAGCAGGCCATGGTCCAATAAGTTTGGGGAATACTGGGTTAAGCAATTTAAATAGGTTTATTCCCAGTAACACTTCTCAAGGCCTTTGTATTAGTTTTCCGCGGCTACCGTAACAAACTCCCACAAAGTTGGTGGCTTAAATCAGCATAAATGTATTCTCTGACAGTTCTGGAGATGAGAAACCTGAAAGCAGTGTCACAGGGCTGAAATCAAGGTGTTGGCAGGGCTGTGCTCCTTCTTGGAGGGCTGGGGAGACTCCATTTCTTGCCCCTTCCAGCTTCTGGTGGTTGTCAGCATTTCTTGACTTGTGAGTACATCCAGTCTACAAGGCCAGGATCTTCAAATCTCTGTCCACTGTATCTTCATATCACCCTCAGAAGTGTGTATGTGAAATCTCTGTCTCCCTCTTGTAATGACACATATGATGGCATTTACAGCCCAACTCGATAATACCAGATAAGCTCCTCCTTTCAAGACCCTGCATTTCGTAATATCTTTTGCCCTGTAAGGTAACATTCAGAGATTCCAGGGATTTAGAAGTGTATATATCTTTTCACGGGGCCACTGTTCAACCCGCCCCAGCCTTTAATACGTTCTGAGTACTGTGGATCTCTAGGATGAGCTGAGAGTCACAGAGTGTTTCTTGAACCTCAATGACAAGGCAACTCTCCTTTCATGTACTTTTTGCTGGATTGGTATTCTGAGGAACACACTTTGGAAAATCTTAGCAAGAGAAGATGAGTCTTGGAGAAAAGTCAAAGCCAATCAGTCCAGCTGCCCTTCTCTCTGTGGATCTGGATTTTCTTTGACTGAGGCAGATGGCACTTTCCTTGATTCAGGAGATGATATCATCACACAGACAAACTAGGAAAAAAATCAGCAATTTCACAGGGACACCTAAGCCAGACTCCACAGGTGAAGAATCTCTAGGGAATGGTAAAGATAGCATTATATTACGATTTCAAAACCTGGATTGGATTCCTGGTCCCCCTACATATAAGCTATATGATCCCAGGGAAGTATTTCAACTTTCCTAAGCCTCTGTTTTCTTGTCTATGAAGTACGGATAATAACCACACCTACCTGTTTATGTCATGTGAATACCATCCATAAAAGTGCTTTATTAAAAGAAAACTTTATAAAATCTAAGAAATTACTTTTATTATATGAAAAATAACTTAAAAAAAAAAGTTCTTGTCTTACAGGATGGTCTTGGTGATGGGGGGTAGAGCTCTGTTCCTCTTCTCTGGAGATCAAGTTGTTCTTTCTCAGCAAAAGCCCAGAGCAATACAACTGTGCATTCTCATGCACTGTTATATTTCCAATTCTTTGAATCCAGTGTGTGTTCTATAAATGTGAAAGGAATGAACTGTCCTTGCCTATATCTCTTCTCCCTTTTATCCGTTCCACAGAATCATAGAATATTTGGGCTGGAAGGGCCCTTGTGATGTTGTCTAGAATAATAGTTCCCAAATGCTAATTTAAGGACCTGCAAAACCTGGCCTACATGAGAAGCAGCTGGCAGCCCATTAAATACAGTTGCAAGCACCACCTTGGGGATTCTGATTCAGTGAGTTTGAGATGGGACCTGGGAATCTGCATTTTAAGAAGTTCCGGGTGACGTGATAGAGCAGTTTCATACACTGATCTAACTTTTCCCACCACCTTCATATAGAACCATGCCTAAAATATCACACTAAGCAATCTATTTTAAAGATTTTCATGAAATTCTTGCAACTTCCTTCACTAGAGATGTGCTGTGTACCAAGTGGTCATGTGAGACAGCCACAGCCCCCTTTTGGCTCATTCAATCATTCATTACTCATCCATCAATTCATACAGGCATTGATTGTGTACCTACTACTTACTCTATGGCATTTCCTCTCAGGAGGTCCCTTGTCATCACAAACGCCATGATTTAAAGCCACTCTCCTTTTTTGCCTTGAGTAAGTAGAGATATAGGAGGGCTTGCCTTTCTGCTTTACTGTTTGCTTTTCTCTTTTTTAGGGATTATCTCTAAAGTAAGGAGGAAACATTTCTTCCCCTAAATGATGAAAGACTGAATGCCTCAGAATGATGGATCATTTCTCAGGGAGGGTCCCTGAGAAATGCAGTCCTCTAAAGTGTAAGGTAACATAATCTCCATTTCCCCAGTTAAAAATAATCTAGATAAGTCAGGAGCTTTGAATGATTTTCCTGATGTCAGAATCAGGACACATATGGCCTAGGTTTCCTAGCTCCTATCCCCTTTCATTTCTTAAAGTAATATTTATTCAGAATTTTTGATTCTAAAATAATGTACATGAGAGCAATGTTCTCCAATTTCAAAAATACTATCCTTCAAATATTCGTCTGTCTGGGTTGAAGAATAGTCCTTTTCTTCTGCAGAACTCGTAATTACTTATTGACATCTTCTGATACTCACCAGCCTATACTTATAAATAAGTATCACGTGCCCCAAACTGAACTAGCTAATGCCTATTAAGTGGTGGATGAGTAAAATATTGTTAACCATATTTTCCTAGGCTGCAGTGGGACCTCAAGTTTGTTTGTTCGTTTGTTTGTTTGTTGTTTGTTTTCAGAGCCTCTCCAGCACTGGAGGGTAAAAGTGCTTGCGCCTGAGCCCTGCTGCTCCTGTCTTTACTTTGCCTCTGTTCCAGGGATGCTCTGATCATTTGTCACCAGCAGTCTCCAACACTGGCATGGAGGCAGGTCCTCAGGCAGCTCTGAAAGCTGGCATGTGATCTGCTGGAGTAGGTGTGCAGCAGCTGGGAGTCTCGCTGTCCCTTTTCCTTTTGTTACTGGACTCAAACTTGGCAGGGCCCAAGGATGGTGCTGTCCTCCTGTGGTGAGTCACATCCTGTGTGTGAGAGAAGCATGCCAATCACAGAATTTCTATCTTCCACTTTTAACAAAGGTCTATCATGTCTTATTATGTTCTTCCACATAAGAGTCTCTGAATGAAGGTGCTATCTTTCTTTGCTCACATTTATCCAGAAGTCAACAGAAGGAATGTGTAGGTATCAGAGAAAGTATCAGGGCCAACAACTTGGGACTCAAGTCTGGGGATAGATTGTGGCCATAAGATTGTGGTGGTCTTCCTAAGGGCAATGGGAAACTACAGATTTGCTGGATTTTCCAAGATGAAGAGAATTACATGCTGGTGACCCCAAGGAAAGGGCAAGATGACTTGTGTTTTTTGGTATGTGTGTCTGACAAGTAGAAAAGGCTTTTGCTTTGATGAGGTTGGTGTTCCTTTTATTTCTTTTCTTCCTCCCTTTCTTTCAAATTGTTGATATTTTCATTTACACTTAATATCATGAATTTTCATTTCATTTACTGGGAAGGTCATTATTCAGACTAGCCCCTTATGCTGTTAGCAGTAAAACCGGAAGTTCAGAGGACAAAGAAATTAACTGTTTGAAGGTTAATAGATAGTATGAATTATGAAATTTAGAAAATCCCCACCTTTTCCTCTCTCTTCTCCTACTCCTTCACTTCAACCAGTAGTCCAAATCATTTGAACAGTGATAAAACTATCTTGCCTACAAGTGCATAATACTTAGGTCTCCTTATTGATTCAAATAGCTCACCTGCCTCTTCTCCTCCACCCCAGCCCACCACCATTCCCCATCACCTTCCTTAACCCAGGAGAGACTAGATTGGGAAACTCTCACTCTATTTGTAAAACTGTGAACACAGACCTAGCCCAGCAGATCTGACACTTGGTGTTTGTTCCCTGACATTCAAAAGGACATTTGTGTATTTCCTGAGGAGAGTCACAGGAAGCCACCAAAGTCAGCCGCTGTGGCTACCCTTCTGGGATAACTGGAATGGAAAGACATGCCTCGTTGTGTCTCAGCTTTGGATTTACTTTGATGTCGGGAAATGGAGAGTAGACGGGGAAAGTGCAGGGCAAAAGGAAGACAGATGAGTGGTTAATGGAGGCTGAAGGGGCAGATTGAGAGAGAATACGCTCACAATAGACAGAAGATGGATTGATAGATTGGACCTGGAGATGTAAATAGGATAGTTTATTTAAGCTGCTTAGAGTCTCTTCTTCTTATCTATCCATCTATTTATCTATCTGCCTTAAGCAGGGACTGATAGGGGAACGGACAGATAACATGAGAAGGATGGATTAGCAGCAGACTGGGAGCCTCGTGGCGTCTCAGGTTCCAGGAGAGCAAAGGGACCTGCAGATATGCATCAGGAGGACAGATTACAGAGCTTCCCTGAAGGATTTCCTGCCCCTTCTGTGCCCCAAATAAAACAAGACCAGTGTCCAGACAGAGAAGGTTACTGGGGCATCAGAGAGCCCGTTCCCACACTCCCCTGCTCCCACCCCGCCTCTAACAATTTGCAGTTGTTCTCTTCTTCGACCCCAGAAAGTGGACAGCTGCCAATCTGAGAAGGAAGCTGAAAGCAGGGCTTGGTGCTAGCATATATTTTTATCCCAAAGCCTTGCTTTAAATTCCAGTCAGGCTTCCAGTCTTGCAACAACAACAGGGGAAAGGAAGAGGAGGAAAAAAAAAAGAAGGAAAGCTAACCGTGCTCCGGCTGTTCGGGAAAGCTGTCAGCTGTCAGGTCTGCTTAACTGACAACCTGTTCTCCAGAGCCCCAGGGGGCCTGGGAAGGAGAGGAAGAAGTGAGGGCCGGTCTGGGTTGTGGGGCCTTTGCCAGCCTGCACACAACTACATAGTGAGTTTCCGCCTCACCCACCAGTTCAGGCCCATCAGGGCAAGGCCCAGGGCTAAGCAGCAAGCCTGGGGTTGGGGCACAGGGTGTGCAGTAGGACCCACTCTATTCCACAAGTCATCATGGAGCAGAGGGGCCACAGGGTCCAAAGCTGCTGGGCTATGGATAAATCAGGCCACTGAAGGACACCCTCCTTCGCTGGGACAGGAGAGGTTCCTTACGGCTAGCGAAATGAGGAAGAAGAGAGTGAAGATTTCCAGAGGCTTCCAGAGCTCAGTTCAGACTCAGAGGTGCAAGGGAATCCTTCCTTTGGTCTCTGCCACCTTGGTACTGGGAACAGCCTTGAGGCTAGCTAACAGCCACTCCAAGGACTAGCTGGCCCTTTTTACTTCTCATCTACACACACTGGCTTCCATGATCCTTTTCCTTTCTCTTCCTCCCTTTTCCTTCTCCTGGCTCCAAATTCGTAAGTATGAAATTTCCACCACTCGCAAGATAAACTTCTTCAGGGCAAATTCTTGTGTCAAGTTGGAAGACATAACTGGGCTTGGTTCCAGTCCCCGCTACTTACTATGTGACCTTGATTTCAGTCCCTAATGCTTGCTTAGGTGTGATCTTGGGCAAATCAGTCTTATCTCTACAAGGGAGATATTTTTTAGTCCACAAATCAAACAAAATTGTGCATATGGAGACATTTCATAAACTAGAAGAGCCTATAAGACATTCTGTTCTGATTTACCTTTATTTCTTTGATAGCCCCTAGAACAAAGACTTATACCATAGGCATGCAATAATAGTCAAATGAACAAATAAACACATAGATGAATGGGTGTAGTTGAGAAAAGTTCCCTTGTGTTTGCTTATGAGAAGCAAGGGAGGTTGTTTGGGACTGAGCAACAGCAGCCTTGAGGCTAGCTGGTAGGCGCTGGACCCCACAGGACTCCCTGTGGCCCTACAGAATCAGAGGCGCAAAGATGGGGTCTGGGGATCTGTATCTCAGCTGGCTGCACCGCTAGTCAATGTCTCAAAATTGGGACATTTCTGTTCTAAGTAGGAAAGCAGAGGGCAGATGACAAAGTTTTGTGATACTTTTTAAGGGTAGAAATGACAGCATCATTGAATCCCTGAACATAGAACTGTGCCTGACAAACAACACATTGATACCTCAGGATGCAGTTTTCTTCATGAGTGTCACAATAGATTTTTGAGAGAAGGTGGGAGACTCACTAATGAATGAGGCCTGGCCTCTCACCCCAAAACAGTGACACTGAATATGTTACTGAAGAGCAGCCATAGACTTACAGGTGGGGCCTTACATGCATGGAGAGAATATCCCAAGAGGATGGCATGGCAAGACCAGGGGGAGGCAGGCGAGGCCCTGACGCACAGAACTTAAGGAGGCACCACTCAGAAGTTTGTGTGGGTGCTTCCTTAAATTCTCATCATAGGTGCCTTGTCTGCTTCACCCTAGTGCTTGCCCTGGGATGAGGAGAAGAGTTAGAAAAGGCTTTGAGAAGGACTCCTCATGTCTGAGAAGATGAACAGGAAGGCGTTGTACAGTGACTCTTAGGGAGAAAGGCATTTCTGGCAGAGGGAGGCACATAACCAAAGCAGAGGTGCTAGCAACATGATGGTGCAGGTGAAGAATTCCCACACTGGGAGTCGGCGGAAGCATCACATTAAAGGTGAGAGTTGGGAGATACGAGAGAGACGAGGTACAGAACACAGAGGGTCTTCTCAGCCATATTAAAGATCTTGGAATTTGTCCTTCTGGTTATGGGAAGCAGGAAAAGACACAGGCAGGTGGTGCTTCAAACAGAACTTTCTGGTCAATCTCTAGACACTGTCCTATCCAATTCACACATACAATGAGCTACAAATAAAAGCTACATATGTAACTTTAAATTTCTAGTAGTCACATTTAAAAAGTTAAAAAAATTAATTTTAATGCTATATTTTATTTAACATAGTAGATCCAAAATATAATCACTGTGATCACTTCAAAATGTAATCAACATCAAACAATATTAAATGAGGCATTTTACATTCTTCCTTATTGTAGAAAATCTTCAAACTCCTTTGTGCAGGCTACATGTATACCACATGTCCATTTAGTTTAGCCACATTTCGAGTGCTTAATAGCCACGTGTGGCTACAGTGTGGAACAGCGCAGGCCTACAGGATGGAATCTGGAGGCTGAAAACCGGAGGCAGTCTTTACAAGAGTCAAGGGGAAATGATACCTTTCTAATCCAGGGTGTTGGTAGTGGGAATGGAGAAAAGGTGACAGGTTGTCAAGTAACTGAGCTTTTCCTAGTATCTTTGTGAAATCATGATACAGCACTTAACTTCCTGGGCCATGTAAAAATTTTTTTTTGAGATCATGCGTATGAAACAGCCAGCACAGGCTGGTAGGGAATGTGTGTTCGGTGGCATTCCCCACCTACCCAGGCTGTTTGCTCTCTTCGGGAACAGGAATTAACAGCCCACTTGGGTGAGGTGGAGCTTAAAGCACTGAAATGGCACAGCAGGAGGCATAGACTGTGGGCACTAGAAGTCCTACAGAGCAGCCCCACTGCACCTTCCCAGGCCTCTCTCTCGATATCACCCAGGTAAAGGGACGTCAGTGCCTAACTGTCATGGGAAGGCTGGGAGAGAACAGTGAAGCCAGTCCGGGAGAGGCAGAAAGCAGAATTGCTGACATTCCAGGCAGCAGCCACTCTGACTATCAGCAGCCAGCAGTTGGCAGCAGCTCCAGATGATTGAGAACTGAACAGCTTAATTGCAGGAGTGTGAACATTGTGGAGTGCCAGGCTGGCATGGCTCAGTGTGAGAACATTTCCCTAGAGCCTGCATTCCTTGACTTAGGTTGATGTGCACATGCTTTCTTGGGAAATGCCCCCAGCCAAACCCTGTGCACAGACCAACAGCTTTTATGTTGCCTGGAAGAAGAAAAAAATGCATTTCCAAGTAGATGCAGGACATAGCTCTGTAGACAGAGCTGCTTATGCTGAGCAGAGAGGCTGGGGAAAAGGGGAGGGAAGATAGCTTCTTCTTTAGTCCCTGAAGTGTCTATGTAGGGTGTCCAAGAAGTAATATAGAGGCTACAAATCTTAGCTGCATTAAGGTCCTTCTGAGCACAAGAAAGTTCTGCCTATCTCCTATTATTCTCACCGAGGTGACTTTCAGATGAATATTTGTTTATTTTCAAAATGCTTTTTCAGGGCAGCCTAAGTCACTTGAGAATCTAAAAAAGTTACCAAGTAATTAGGGCCTAGAGCTGGTGAGAAGTACAGCTCAGGTTCCCTTGGAATCCCTCTGAGTTACCTTAATTTGCTGCCTCTGTGTTAGTCAGTGTGAGCTACCCGCTGTAACAAACAACCCCATCATTCCACAGGGATTGCATAACAAATGATTATTTGCATAGCAGCCAGATATGGAGGAGCAGCTCTCCTTAGACAGTTCTCCTCTAAACAGAAATCCCAGGACTTCGGTACCTTGTACCTTCCATATCAGGACTCTAACCTTTACTAACCTTTATTCCTCAAGGTCCTTTTCTGTCTCCTCCTAGGATGGCAAAGAAAAGAATTGCATATGTGAGCATCCACAGACTAGGCCTGGGAATGGGCAATACTTTACCTCTGACCAATTCCTTTGTTTGGAGCTCAGGCGAACGGCTGCATCCAACTCCAAGACAGGCTGGCAAATATAGACTAATTATGTGCCAAGGAGGAATAGGGAAAACGTTTGTTGAACATCTAGTCAATCTTTGCCACAGTCATTCTCTTTTTTTCTTTTGCCGATGAGACCAAGATAGACTTTTTGTGCTCTGACTTGACCCTGGAGGTTTGAGAGTCAGGAGGCTGCAGGAGTGGGGCAACATTAATTAGAAGGTGATGCCCTGGAGTTGCAAGGTGATTATTAATCAGGACAACGTGATGGTCAAGCAGTTGTAATGACAAACTAAGTTTTTCTCTCTTGTGTTATGAACCTATCTTATCAGTTTCCTCAGCCAACAGAAGGTGCTGCAAGCTGAGTACCAACAGAGCAGACCTCCAGGCTGCTCTTCCCCTCACTAAGTGATACCACATTGTCACCCACAGCTGCCATTTGCCAGTCAAGCTTAGTGAATCATTTGAGTGATAATATGGTGGAAGAGTGCTTTCTTTTTGCTTTAAAAAGCAACTGTCCAGAATAAGAGCATTATCTGCAAAGGTGTGGGCATTCCATTGTGAAAAACAGGCAGTGGTGCTGGTACAGTTATGACAGAAATGGTCATTGTAACAGATATCGTGGTGTGCCACAGGGCTGCCATCTTCAGGGTTGGCACATACATCCCTTAGCTTCCTGGACGGCTGTCTGCTTGTAGCTGTGCCTCTTGCGAGGAATTGCCCTCAGTCACAGGAAACTGCCTGATCCAAAGTTATGCCTCCTCCTAGGGAGATAGCCCTTGGCCAGTGACTGCCTAGTTGGGGATATTGAAAGCCTGGCCCTCTTGCCTCATTTGGGGACAACTCTATAGGGTCCATTCAGGCTTCAGAACTCCCAAAGAATCAGCTTAGGCCTCAGTTACTACCTTATTTTAATTCAGCTTCTCCTTCTGCCCAAACCTACCTTCTTTACTTCCTTGCATATGTATCCCTCAAGAATTCCTCTGTGTGCGACTTCCTATCTAAGAACTTTTTGGGACTAAGAGTGGTTTTAGGAAGCTGACTTTTAAAATGAGATTTTGGAGATGGGCCAATCATTGGCTCTCTGGAATTGTAAACCCCATCACTGGTAGTGGGTGGAGTAGAGCTGGACTCTGAGATGTTGCAGCAGTATAATTGTTAAAAGCAGGGAAATTGCTGTGAAATTGTTAAGACTTTCACCAGCGGTAGACTGATATGAGATAGCCTTAAAGGGGGATACATGGCCTGCTGCAGTGTTTCTTGTGCTTGAGAGGCATAAGGGAAATGGTAATTATAAGGGTTACGGAATTGGGTGGCTGTTATGGAGTACCATTGATTTGTGAAAGATAAATAATGAGAAGCTCAGATGATTAATTACCATTTCAAGGCAAAATGTGAAAAGCTCAAAAGGCTTCCTTAGCAACATTTAAGGAAATCCTAATCTCCTGCAGCCAAAATACCAAAAGAACAGAAAACCAGGCTCAGGACTTAACCACTAAAGCAGTGGAGCTGCAGATAGGATTGAATTCTCAGCCTCAGTAAGTCTCCTATGCCAACTGCTGGGTCCTAGTAGAGAAAGAGTAAGGGCACTGAGACTTGATACAGGATAGTCTGAGTGGATGCAGTTAAGAACCTTGACTTGCTGGGCCTTCAGTAGTACCCCCTCCCACTATGACCATGATAACCCCCTTTCCTGTGTTAGAAGATAATAGCCCTCCCCTTGCTTGAAGATGGTACAGAAACCTCAAATTAGGGATACATTTTATATGACAATATTTGCCAACTTCAGGATCTACCCCTATCTCTCCCCCTGGCAACTAGTCCAATAAGGAAGATCAAATCCTGCTGGTACAACCCAGACTAATAATGTGCTGAGACTGCTGTAAAAGGAGAGAGAGTATACATCAAAGGATCTGCAGGGTACAGCCCCCACGCATTGGTAGTAGCCGGTAGCATATGCATGGTACTAGCTTCTGGGATAATGGGTCAAGAGGGGAAGAACATAGGGTTGGGTAAGTTATAAAAAGGAGGCTTCTCCTTTTTATAACTTGACACCTGGACAAGGACTCAGGAAGTGATGCCAATAAGTTGCTAGAAGGGCTCTCTGATGCTGGAAAAAGTAAAGGCCTACGCTACGTGAAGCAGAAGTGCCAGAACTGCCACGGAGGATAGGGAAGGGAGAGGTGAAAAGGTTCAGAGGAGCTGGCATGTTAGAGTGCGTATACTATGTACGGCCGGAAACCCATCATTCAATATGTTCAGTGGGAGGGTCTGAAGGACATTCCAAGTGTAAAAACAATAAGCAATGCATTGGTAAGAGTGGGATCAGCTCAGTGATAACTGTTCTCTATAGGCCAAGGCTGATGTTAGCAGAGGTTAATACAAAACTGGGCTTCCTAAATACAATGAGCCTAATTAGTTCCCCCAAACAATAAAGGTTCATTTAGAGGTACTCAACCCTTAGAATCAAAGTAGTTGCAATTATTGTAATGAAGCAAAGTGACCACAGATATCACAATGTGTGGCAAAATTCAAGTCGCATTTCGAATGCACTAGAGGAATGGCCTATATCCTTCAAAGAACTTCAGAAGTATTAATGGAACTCGGAGTTTCCATAGACAATTAGAAGAGCAGTAAAAGTGAATATTGCTTAGTTTACACCACAATATATATCAAGACTGAATGTTAAGAAGGCTGAGAAAAAGCCCCTCAAATTAAAACTTATGGGGTTTTTGTTGTTGTTGTTTTTTTTTGTTTTTTTTCTTTTTTGGTACAGTTTCCAGGCTTGCGTCAGTTCTCAGACCCAGGACACTGGCGGCAGAAAGAGATGCTGGTTTTGTATGTAAAGGAATCCTGCAACTACATAGCAATTGTATTCAGTTGAAACTCCCCTGTCCTTTCCCCAAGGGGATACGAGCCCTTTACTCAAGTGAATACTTTGGGGAAAAGAATGCCAAGACTTTTCAACGATTGTCGGACATAGGAGCAGAATTGGCATTGATACCCAATATGAGACCTAATATCTACAATGGCCCTGCTGTCAGAGTGGGGCTGTATAGGACCAAAAAATAAATGGAATCCAAGAATCTTAGGTCTGGCTCGCAGTGGGTGCAATGGGCCCACAGACCCACCTGGTGGCCATTTACTGGTATAATTGGATTAGATATTGGGGTTTGACAGAAACCCTCACATTGGTTTCTTCTATTTTTTTCCTTCTACTTTTATTTTAGATACAAGGGGTATATGTACAGGTTTGTTACATGAGTATAGTGCATGATGCTGAGGTTTGGAGTGTGAATGCTCCTGTCTATCATCTAGGTAGTGAGTATAGTACACCAAAGGTAGTTTTTCAACCCTCACCACCCTCCTTCCCTCCCCGCTCTAGTAGTCCTCAGTGTCTATCGCTCCCATGTTTATGTCCATGTGTGGTCAATGTTTAGCACCCACTTGTAAGTGAAAATATGTGGTATTTGGCTTTCTGTTTCTGTGTTAATTCACTTAGAATTATGGTCTCTAGCTGCTTCCAGGTTGCTGTAAAGGACGTTATTTCATTCTTTTTATGGCTACATCGTATTCCATAGTGTATACGTACCACATTTTCTTTATCCAATCTACTATTGATGGGCACCTAATAGATTTAATGTCTTTGCTATTATGAATAGTGCTGTATAAATATGCAAGTGCCTGTGTCTTCTTGGTAGAACAATTTATTTTCCTTTGGGTATATACCCAGGAATGGGATTACTGGATCAAATGGTAGTTCTGTATTAAATTCTTTGAGAAATCTCCAAACTACTTTCCACTGTAGCTGAACTAACTTACATTCCCACCAACAGTGTATAAACATTCCTTTTTCTCTATAGCCTCACCACCATCTGTTGTTTTTTGACTTTTTAATAATAACTATTCTGACTGGTGTGAGATGGTATCTCACTGTGATTTTGATTTGCATTTGTCTGATGATTCGTGATGCTGAGCATTTGTTCAAATGTTTGTGGCTGCTTTTATGTCTTCTTTTGAGAATTGTCTGTTCATGTCCTTTGCTCATGTTTTAATGGGGTTATTTGTTTTTTACTTGTTTATTTAAGTTTCTCACAGACCAGTTTCTCTGGATATTAGATCTTTGTCAGATAAATAGTTTACGAATATTTTCTCCCATTCTGTAGGTTGTCTGTTTACTTGTTGATAGTTTCTTTTGCTGTGTAGAACTTTTTAGTTTAATTTGGTCCCACTTGTCAATTTTTGTTTTTGTTGCAGTGGCTTTTGGGGACTTAGTCAAAAATTATTAGCCAAAGCTGATGTCAAGAAGAGTATTTCCTAAGTTTTCTTTTAGTTTGAGGTCTTACATTTAAATCTATTATCATTTTGAGCCTTTTTTTTTTTAATGTGGTAAAAAGTATGGTTCTAGTTTTCATCTTCTGCATATGGCTAGGCAGTTATCCCAATACAATTAATTGACTAGGAAGCCTTTCCCCATTGCTTGTTTTTGTCAGCCTTATTAAAGATCATATTATTATAGATGTACAGCTTTAATTATGAGTTTATGAGTTTTCTATTCTTTTCCATTGGTCTATGTGTCTGTTTTTGCACCAGTACCATGCTATTTTAGTTACTATAGCTTTATAGTATAGTTTGAAGTTAAGTAGTGTGATGTCTCCAGCTTTGGTCTTTTGCTTAGGATTGCTTTGGCTATTTGGGCTCTTTTTTGGTTCCATATGAATTTTACAGTAGTTTTTTCTAATTCTGTGAAAAATGATGATGGTAGTAGGATAGAAATATCATAGAATCTATAAATTGCTTTGGGTAGTATGGGCATTTTAATGATATTGATTCTTCTAATCCATGGGCATGGAATGTTTTTCCATTTATTCGTGATATGTTTGATTTCTTTCAGCAGTATTTTGTAGTTCTCCTTGGTTATCTGTATTCCTAAGTATTTCATTTTCTTTGTGGCTACTGTAAATGGGATTGTGTTCCTTTTTTTTTTTTTTTTTTTTTTTTTTGAGACGGAGTCTCGCTCTGTCACCCAGGCTAGAGTGCAGTAGCCGGATCTCAGCTCACTGCAAGCTCCGCCTCCCGGGTTCACGCCATTCTCCTGCCTCAGCCTCCCGAGTAGCTGGGACTACAGGCACCCACCACCTCACCCACCTAATTTTTTGTACTTTTTTAAGTAGAGACGGGGTTTCACCGTGTTAGCCAGGATGGTCTCAATCTCCTGACCTTGTGATCCACCCGTCTCGGCCTCCCTTGATTCCAGTCTCAGCCTGGGTGTTGTTTGTGTATAGAAATGTTACTCATTTTTGTACATTGATTTTTTATTCTGAAATTTTACTGAAGTTGTTTATCAGTTCTAGGAACCTTTTTTTGGAGTCTTTAGGGTTTTCTAGGTATATATCATATTATCAAAGGAGAGAGATAGTTTGACTTCTTCTTTTCCTATTTGGATGACTTGTTTATTTCTCTTACCTGATTACTCAGTCTAGGAATTTCAGTACTATGTTGAATAGGACTGGAGTGGGCATCCTTGTCTTGTACTAGTTCTCAAAGGTAATGGTTCCAGCTTTTGCCTTTTCGGTGTGATGTTGGCTGTGGGTTTGTCATACATGGCTTTCTAACATATCAATACTAATCCTGTATGTAAATGGGCTAAATGTTCCATCTAAAAAAAAAAAAAAATGGTAAGCTGGATAAAAGAGACCCATCTCACATGTGAAAACACCCACAGACTCAAAGTAAAGGAATGGAGAATGATATACCAAGCAAACAGAAAACAAAAAAGAGCAGGAATTGCTATTCTTATATCAGTTAGAACAGATTTTAAAATATTAATTAAGAAAAACAAAGAAGGGCATTAAAAATGATAAAGGACATAATTCAACAAGAAGACTTAACTTTCCTAAATATATACACACCCAACATTGGAGCACCCAGACTCATAAAACAATGTTTTTCTTGTCTTACCAAAAGACTTAGCCACACAATAATCATGGGAGACTTCAACACCCCACTAACAGTGTCAAACAGATCATTGAAGCAGAAAACTAACAAAGAAACTCTGAATTTAAACAAGATTCTTGACTAATTGGACCTAATAGAACACTACAACTACAGAATTACAGAACACTTCACCCAACAACACCAGAATATACATTCTTTTCATCTGTACACAGAACATATTCTAAGATTGACCACATGCTCAGTCATAAAGCAAGTCTCAACAAAGTAAAAAAAAAAAACAAAAAAAAAAACTGAAATCATACCAAGCATACTCTCAGACCACAATGCAATAAAATAGAAATTCATATCTAGATCTCTGAAAACTACCCAAATACAGGGAAATCAAACTTTCTCCTGAATAATTTCTGGATGAATATTCAAATCAAGACAGAAATAAAGAATAAATTTTGAAGTTAATGAAAACAGGAACACCACTTACCAAAATATCTGGGATGCAGCTAATGCAGTATTAAGAGGTAAGTTCATAGTGCTAAAATGTCTTCATCAAGAAGTTAGAAAGATCTCAAATTAACAATCTAACTTCATACCTAAAGGAATTAGAAAAAAGGAACAAACCAACTCCAAAGCTAGCAGAAGAGAAGATGTAACTAAAATTCAAGAAGAACTGAGCAAAAGTGAGACCAAAAAATCTATACAAAAGATAAAAGAAACTAAGAGTTAGTTCCTCAAAAGAACAAACAAAATTGATAGAATGCTAGCTAGATTAACAAAGAAAAAAAAGAAGAACCAAATAAACACAATCAGAAATGACAAAGGAGACATTACAACTTTGCATTTCTGATCCCACAGATTACATAAGATCCTCATAGACTACTATGAACAACTCTATGCACACAAATTAGAAAATCTAGAGGAAAGATATAAATTCCTGGAAATGCAAAATCTCCCAAGATGGAATCAGGAAGATATTGAAACCCTGAATAGATCAATATCAAGTTACAAAAGTGAATTAGTAATAAAAAACCTACCAACCAAATAAAGCCCCAGACTAGATGGATTCACAGCTGAATTCTACCAGAAATACAAAGAGCTGATACTAATCCTACTAAAACTATTCCAAAAAATTGAGGAGGAGGGGCTCCTTCCTAATTCATTCTATAAAGACAGCATCAGCCTGGTACCAAAATATGGCAGAGACACAATGGTAAAATAAAACTTTAGGTCAATATACCTGATGAACATAGATGCAAAAATCCTCAACAAATACTAGCAAACTTAATCCAGTAGTACATCAAAAAGTTAATGTACACCAATCAAGTAGTCTTTATTCCTGGAATGCAAGACTGGTTCAACATACACAAATCAATAAACGTGATTCACTACATAAACATAATTAAAATAAAAAATCATATAATTATCTCAAAAGATGCAGAAAAAGCTCTCAAAAAAAATCCAATATTCATTCATGATAAAGACAGTTAACAGATTAGGCACTGAAGGAACATACCTCACATTGGTTTCTTACCCTGTAGAATAAGAGACATTATAGTAGGGAAAGCCAAGTGGATGTCTGTGAATCTGTGCCCTCATTCAAACTAAGACAGTAAATAAAACATTAATACTGCAACCAGGGAAAATGGTAGAGATTAGTGCTAACTTAAAAGGTGCAAAGAATTCAAGGGTGATGGTTTGTATCAAATCTCTATTCAATTAACCAGAATGGACCCTACTAAAATGGAATGAATCACAGTTGGATGAATTACTACTGCAAACTTAATCAAATAGTGGCCCTAATTGTAGCTGTTATGCCAAATGTAAATTTACAAAAGCTGATTACTGCAGCCTCCAGTCTGCAGCCTGACTATTGATCTGGTAAGTGCATTCTTTTCCATCCCTATCAGAAAGGAGAATCAGAAGAAGTTCACACTTGCGTGATAAGAACAAGAGTATACAATTATGATCTTGTCTCAGGTTGTTAACACTTTGACTCTCTGTCATAATATTACTAGAAGGGAGATGGGGTGTCTGGCATTCTTCAGAACATTACACTGGCCCAGTATCATGGTAGTCAGATCACATTAGCAAAAAGGGGCAAGTGTATTGGAAGCCTGGGCAAAGCACATATGCTGCAGGAGGTGGAGATTAAAGCTTCATAACTCAGCACATCAATAAAACTTTCAAGGGTCTGCTATGGTTTGAATGTGTCCCCCCACAAATCCATTTGTTGGGAACATAGTCTCCCATGCAAGAGTGTTAAGTGGTAGGACCTTTAAGAGGTGATTATGTCACGAAGGCTCTGCACTCATGAACGCAATAATGTCATTACTGCAAGAGTGGTTTGGTTATTGCAGGAGTGACTTCTTAATATAAGAATGGGTTCAGCCCATCCCCCTTCACATTCTCATGCTCTTCTACTTTCTGTCATAGGATAATGTAGCAAGAAGGCCCTTGCCAGATGTGGGCCCCTTGATTTTGGACTTCCCAGCACCCAGAACTGTAAGAAATAAATTTATATTAATTACAAATCATCCAGCCTGTGGTATTCCATTATAGTGGCATGAAATAGACTAAGACAGAGTCCACTGTTCTGGAGAATACTAGGATATTCCCTCCAAGTTAAATTAAAAGTTGTTGCACCTTACACCTCTCACTACTAAAAAAAAAATAGCACAAATATTGATAGTTTATTCTGGTTCAGAAGGGAGCATATTTTATATGAAGGAATACTGCCCTAAGCCATTTGCTGGATAACACAAAAATCTGTGAGCTTTGAGTATTGTTCAGAGCAGGAAAGAGCTCTCAGAAGAAGGACAAGGCTGTGGTAAAAATGATCTTGACACTTGAGCCATCTAACCTAGGAGCACCTATAGTGGTAGAGACATCAATGACAGGAATCATCATGTATAGAGTTTATGGAAAGCCTCAATAGAAGAATCACACTGTAGAATTCTGGGTTCTGGAAAAAGTCCATGCCATCTATAACAAAGAACTATACACCATCCAAAATTAGTTCCTGTTGTGATACTGGGCCCTAGTAAACACAGAGCTTTTGATCATAAAGCACCAAGGAACCTTATGGGCGCCAGAGCT
Source organism: Chlorocebus sabaeus (assembly GCF_047675955.1). Classification (NCBI taxonomy): domain Eukaryota; kingdom Metazoa; phylum Chordata; class Mammalia; order Primates; family Cercopithecidae; genus Chlorocebus; species Chlorocebus sabaeus. The sequence goes on from NC_132928.1 coordinate 52,458,237, forward strand.
ACCTATTACTAGGTGAGTTGAGTCAAAGCCATCCCATCATAAAGTGAGACCAGTCTTGAGCAATCCATTCTAAGATGGACATGGTACAGCCAAGATTTGGCACAAGCAGGGCTGGAGAGCATAAGTAAGCTAAGCAATATTTGACACACAGCCCCATGCCATCCCTCACTGTTGCACTAGCATTTCTCTCAAGGCTCACACATATGGCTTAATAGAAGGGCCTTAACAACCACCTAAAAGAGAAGTAAAAAGGCCAAGCTTTATTTATAGTGAGCTTCAGACAGATAGTGATGAGGGAAATCCTCCCAATGGGCAGAGATCTAATGTAGTGTGCTATTGGTCATCAACTTTGTGTTGAAAGAACAGTGGCCAAAGGCAGAAATACAGATACATGAACTGCTGGGCAATGATGAATGGCTTGGTTGTTTGGTCAAGAACATGGAAAGAGAAAGATTAGATGAGCAGAGACAAGGAGGTCTGGGAAAGAGACATGTGGATAGATCTATGGAAGTGGACGGGAAGTATGAAGGTTTTTGAACTGCATGGTAGTGCCCACCAGAGAAAATCTATTATAGAAAAGGTATTAAACAACTAGATGTAATGACTTGGTCAGCTGATGAAAGCCAATCCCTTTTGTTGGCAACTCTGGCGCTGGTAAAATGGGTGCATGAACTAAATAGCTACATGGCAAGGATGGAGACTATGAATGGGGTTCCCATTTATTAAGCCTGATTCATTTACTGCTAGTGTACAGTGGTCCTTGGGGACAGCTAAGAATGTTGGAAGTGGGCTAAGATCTTTGAACAAATACCCTGGATTATTAATTGTTCTCATCCTTTTACCATATTAGCTTTTGAGTGCCTTAGTGCTGACAGTAATATTTTTTGTAAGCCAGTTTGACTCTACAGTAAAACAATTCTCTCAGATGCTTCTAGTAAGAATATAAGAAAGAATTTCTCCTGCCCCTACTCTGAAAGCAAGAGCCAGAATACATTGGCCAAAGGGGGGGCATTACATATGAAGGGCATAGCAAAATTATCTACAATAGGGGATGATATGATCTTGTATATTGAAAACTCTAAGGAATTCACATACAAAAATGCCCTAATGAATGAGAATTAATAAGCTTAGCAAGGCTGCAGGATATAAGATCAACATACAAAAATTAATTGTAGTTCTACACATAAACAATGACGGGCGGATCACGAGGTCAGGAGATCAAGACCATCCGGGCTAACACGGTGAAACCTCGTCTCTACTAAAAAAATACAAAAAACTAGGCGGGCGAGGTGGCGGGCGCCTATAGTCCCAGCTACTTGGGAGGCTGAGGCAGGAGAATGGTGTAAATCCGGGAGGCGAAGCTTGCAGTGAGCTGAGATCTGGCCACTGCACTCCAGCCTGGGCGACAGAATGAGACTCTGTCTCAAAAAAAAAAAAAAAAAAAAAAAAAAAAAAAAAAAAAAATTAACAATCTAGGGAAACAATTTCATTTACAGTATCATCAAAAAGAATAAAATACTTAGGAAGAAATATAACAAAAGAAGTATAAGAGTTGAATACTGAAAACTATAAACCATTATCAAGAGAAATTAAAGACTTAAATCAATGGAAGGACATTCTGTGTTCACGGATCAGAAAACTTAATATTGTTAAGATAAAAACAGTCCCCAAATTGATTCAAAGATTCAACACAATTGCTATTAAATCCCAGCTGTCTTTGTTTAGCAGAATTTGATTAACTAAACTTAAAATTTATATGAAAACGCAAGGGACCCAGAATAGCCAAAAAATCATGACAAGGGGAAACAAAGTTAAAGGATATACATTTCCTCGTTTCTAACTGTACTACAAAGATACAACAATAAAGACAATACCTTTTTGTACTGGTATAAAAATAGACACATAGATCAATAAAATAAAATTGAGGGGCCAGAAATCAAGCCATACATTTGTGGTCAATCGATTTTGATACAAGTGCCAAGACAATTCCACAAAGGAAGAAGCCTTTTCAACAAATGGTGCTGAGACAACTGGACATCCACATGCAAAATAATAAAGTTGGACCCCAATCTAATACCATATATAATAATTAAAACAAAATGAATCAGAGGCCTTAAACTAAAACATAAAACTATGAAACTCTTAGAATAAA